>NC_134080.1:195952342-196587581 GCF_000715075.1 Nicotiana tabacum
AGTCTTGCTTTTTGAATTTAAGAGCAGATTTTGCAGAAAAATCTGTCAAAAAGATTGATTTTTAATTTTTTGAAATAGCTAGTTGTTTAGATATATAGAGGGGACTTCATCACACTTCCTCGGGGGCATTTTTTATAATTGCTTTGTCACAAAAACCAAAAAAAATTCAACAGTTGAACACATGAAAAGTAAGCTGAAATGGTGAGCTTTGGGAGTGAATCTTAGAGTGCAAACTTTTAAAAAAGTATAAGTCCTCTTTAGAGTTCGTTTCTGGGTTCCCTCTCTAAGTTTTCAGGTTGTTTAACACGGTTTTGCTGCTGGTTTTGCTGCTGGTTTTATGCTGTTTTAGTTGCTGAACTACTGTTTATTCTTTTGCTACCAGGTAATCCTTTAAGACTTGTAATGTACGTATTTTCAGTAATGGGAACAACTTGAACATGCTGCACCATTTAAATGTGTTTGATGTGATGAATAGTTTGACAACAAAAGAGTTTGTATGTTATTGTTTTGTATCAAGCATATGATAATGTGAATATAGTCCTTCATAATACTTAAATATTGAGTTGTAAGTTTTTGAATGTGATGTGTAAGTCGTTTATGGATTTTTTTAAGCATGTTTTCAAGCTATTATATCCGAGTAATAATGCTAAGTATGCCATGAATGACTTTAGGTGTATAACACATAGTATGAGTTCGTTTTAGTTGCTGAAATTTCACTGCCAACATATGCTTCTAGGAATGCTGTGATAATATCTTTGTGAATCTGGCCATTTTGCCGGATTTGCAAAAATGGCTATTTTTGTAAAGTGGGCGTTTATACAATTGTGACTATGTAATTAATGGTCATGAACTCAAACTAAGTAAAGAGCTAAGATTGTATCAACTTTGGGCCTTATTGAATCAAAGATAAAAGTTGGCCCATTTACCTTTAAACAACAAAATTACCCATTTTCTTCTATATAGCATTGTGCCAATTGAAATTCATTTCTTGGCCATTTTAATAATAAATTCCAGCAGCCCAAAAGCTCCATACAAGCTGGCCCATTTTTTTTTAACAAGAAGTTAGCTCATTTCTTTTAAAATAGATAAAGTTGGTCCAACATTTATTTGCATATTTTTTCCCAACTATAAAGCTCGAAAAAATAATAATAATATCAGATTTTTTTGCTATTTTAATTAACTAATTTCCCTTTAATTAATTTAAACATTAGGCAAATAGTAGGTGCACTTTAACTTCACGGATTCACTTGTGCAGCGTGATGCTTAACTTTTAATAAGTTAATTCAACAATTTCATGTCATATTCAATAGTTTTAGTTAATTTATAAATGTTTTGTCATAATCACGGATTCGCTTGCGTAGCGTGGTAGTGACATTTAATAAATTTTCTGAAAAAAAAGAGGGTTAATGTTTCCTCCAACACAATTGCAACAATTTTTCAAAAGTAAATAACGTGCTAACAATCGTCTGTCATGACTGCGGATTCGCTTGCGTAGCGTCGTTATGACTAAATAATAAATTTCGTCGATCACGCATTCGCTTTCGTAGTGTGGTTTTGACATCTTATTATTCAAAAATATTCTTTAATCTTTTCTAATAATCAAGAGATAAAAGAGGATATGTAAAACATGAAAATAATATAAATCACAGTTTGTCCAAAATTAATTCAAGCCAAGTTTAAGTCAATAAAGCGACCGTGCTAGAACCACGGGACTCGGGGAATGCCTTATACCTTCTCCCTGGTCAACAGAATTCCTTACCCGAACTTTGTTTTCGCTGACCAATTAAAATAGAGTCAAACCTTCCTTTGACTAGGGATCCAAATAAATGGTGACTTGGAACACCGAAAAAATCAATTCTAAGTGGAGACTCTGAACAATAAAATAATCCCTATTCACATTTTGTCACTTTAATTGGAAAAATTCTTTGGCCCATACACATATTATTATTATTATTTTGAGAGGTAGAAAAGAAGGTGTGACAGCTCTGGCGACTCTGCTGGGGATTTACATAATAATTCGAGCTTGTACATGTTGACTTTTTATTTGGCTTTATTAATTTTGTAAATATTGTGATTTATTTGTGTCTAATGTGCTACCTGTTCGCTTTTTACCATTTTGATATTGTTGAACTGTACATATAAATTGTTTTCTCATGCACCCCCTCTGAGTCTTTTTGAAATTAAAAATTGGGCATTTGCTTGACATAACCCTCTTTCTTTGAGATAGCCGAGGTGTTCATCACCCGGTGAAGGCTTTTAGTCACACCTGTTTTAGGCGGGGAGCACCACCAGTTAAGCCAGAAAGCAATGCTACCGGTACACTGACCTTCCTCGGCTCGAGTTGTCCACTCGAGTAAGCCAGTCTAGATACCTTCTCCAATAGGATCTAAACCTAGAAGAACAAGCCTCATGCCGAATATCCCTAGTAGGTTCACGTGCATTTGACTTAGCGAAACTCGGCACAGGGGCCGGGTCCGTATAAGACAGGTATCCTCTTTGAGACCATCATGTTCACGTATGTGCTACTTGATATATCATTTGGAAGGCTTACTTGCATTGTCGACCGGTTTTAAAAACAATTAGTGTAATTATTAAAAATAAAAAAAAAAGAATAATTCTCCTAGTTTAGTGCAAATAAACCTTTTTTTTAAAAAAAAAATAATATATTTTGTAGTAGTCTGGTGTGAATTGTAAAGATTAATTTTCATTAAAAAAAACAAAAGGGGAGAGTACCCTGTTTTACTGAACTATGCGGGTTTGATTCTCATCGGATGTGTGATATGTAGGCAACCTCCATCGGGTTCAGCCCACATGTTTAAAAAAAAGGGAGCATAAAATTTTCAAATAAAAGGCCTATTTTGGTCACCTTTTACTGTCTAGCCCTCATGTTCCAGCTGTTTTGCCAAGACAACCTTAAAATCTTCCTGGGAAGTGCTGAAGGGACACTTTTGTAAAAATAGTTACTTTATCCATATTTATTCACCTTTTACCATTTTGCCCTTATGTCTGGCCATTTTTGTCGAAACAACTTTAAACCATTCCGGAAAGATTATTTTTGCAAAAAGTAGCTATTTTTATCTGGTTATACTCATATTGCAAAGGGTCATTTTTGTAAAAACTAGTTTTTATTTATTTATTATTTTGTCTATTTTTATTGTTTTGTTCCTGTGTTTGGCTGTTTTTGCCGAGACATCCTTTATGCCTTCTATGGAAGTATTAAAGGGTCGTTTTGTAATAATAGCCATTTTTTCGCTTTTATCATCTCAACTTTTGTGTCCGGTAATTTCAAAATATATATTGTAATTAAAAAAAAGTAGATCGAGTCCTAAATTGACCAAAAAATAAAATAAAATAATGAATGATCATAATTTGCATATAGTTTAGGTAAGTCCTAACCCATTTTTTTTTATCTTATTCTTAGGATCACCATGTGTTCTCCACAAAGAAGCAGTCAGAAAAAGGGTAAGGGACGAGACGCCTCCTATGTTCTTGATCAGAGATAAGATCCCGAGTAGTCTCTGTAATTGGTGGGCTAGTTTTGCTACATGGGAACGGAATCGGGTATTTAAGCACCTCAAGTTCCTCACCAACCTCATGGGAATTAAGCCTAATAGAGATTTAATCGAGGCTCTAGTAGGTTTTTGGGACCCCGCGAACAATGTCTTCAGGTTCAAAGATTGTGAAATGACACCCACATTGGAAAAATTAGGTGGGTTCACCGGATTGGGGAGAGACCTTCGTGGGAAAAGGCTTGGTGCTCCGAGAAAAGTTGGTGTGAACAACCTTTTACAGAAGTTATGCCTTCGTCGAATTCCAATGGTTTGCTTAAACGAAGGTTGGGTTCCGTCGGAATATATTTATGACAGATTTGGGGATGAGAAAGGGTTTGAGAACTTCTCGGGCACAGAATTCGTCAACCAGTTGAGTTACGACGCTTGGAGGGAGTTGAGAATATTCGCTTTCATGATATCATTTCTAGGGATCATGGTCTTTCCGGAGCGTGGTGGGCACATCAGAATTCGATTGGTTGCGGTAGTCTCGTATTTGCAAAGTAGCGAGGATCATACCATTCTTCCCATGATTTTGGGAGATATTTTTCGGGCTTTGACCCGTTGTCAAGAAGGTGAAGATTACTTTGAGGGATGCAACATTCTGCCGCAAATGTGGTTCATAGAGCACCTTTATCATCATCCAATAGTAGTAAATTTCAATGATGATTGGCTAAATTACATTGGATGTCACCTAGACAGAGCTGCGAGTTGTAATCTTCCAGAGGGGGTGAGGGCTTGGCGGACATTACTTGGTTCATTGAGTGCTGATAGAATCACTTGGAACTATTACTGGTTCCCTTCTGCTAGGGTCATACATATGTCGACGTATCGCCCATTCTTCATACTCATGGGTTTTAGGGGTTTCCAACCCTACGCGCCTTTACGCTTCATGCGCTAGTTAGGGAGAGAGCAAAAGAGGCCCCCAATTAAGGACATGCACCCGTTCATGTGGGAATTCAATGGAGAGGAACCTCCAATGGAGTCATATGCACAGAAGATTTGGTTTGGTAGTCGATTTTCCGATTTAGACGAGTTGGTAGCTGATCGTGAACGTGGGGAGGTATGCCTCGCATACCTTGAGTGGTTTCACAACCAGGCTATCCCCGAGCAAAGGATAGAGAGATCCATATGGCACGCAGTTTATTGGGAGAGAGAGATCGAGGTCAGAGTTAGAGAAACCAGAAGGGAAGTGGCGCAATAGTTCCAATCTCGTATTGACACTTTACAAGAAGATAAGGGCATTCTGGAGACAGCCATTGACGTACAACAAGCTGATTTTGAGCGGGAAAAGGCTCAGTGGGCACGAGAGAAGCAAGCACTCAAAGCCCAAATTCGAAAGAATAACATAGTCACAACCGCTCAGCAGCAAAAAGAGAAAGAAGCCCAGTTCAGGGTAGTCCGTGATCATGAACGTAAAGGTTTCGCTCCATTAATCCAAGGTCTGAGGGATCAGATAGGGGGAGTTGAGTCAAGCAAAGAGAGCCAGATCACGGAGATTGAAATAGAAAGACACCACTACCAAAAGGTGATCAATCAATTAGAAGCAGAGTCGCTAGATGTTCGGCGCCAGAAAGATATGGCCTTGGACCGCGAGCGTGATGCGTTGGATCTAGCTGTGACACATGGTCGGCAGAATCAAGAGCTGCACGTGGCTCAGGAATACATTAAGGGAAAGATCCTCGAGGTAGCCACATATACCTTAAGAGCATGCAGGAGTTGCCAGAGCATGACGCCCAAGTGGTTTGCAGAAGTATT
Source organism: Nicotiana tabacum (assembly GCF_000715075.1). Taxonomy (NCBI): domain Eukaryota; kingdom Viridiplantae; phylum Streptophyta; class Magnoliopsida; order Solanales; family Solanaceae; genus Nicotiana; species Nicotiana tabacum. The sequence goes on from NC_134080.1 coordinate 195,957,649, forward strand.
ATTGAACGTTGCTCGTCATATATCTGCAGACTTGGAGAGGATATACCGCAATGTTGGGGGTCAGCCGTAGGAACAAGAGCCTTGATTACAGTAATGCTGGTGGATTCTACTGCAGAGATCAAAGTCTTCTTTTAGTTATTAGTCCTTTTCATTATGCTTTTGTTGTTTCTAAGTCTATAAGAGTCTTTTGGTGTTGTTTTGACTTTTATTCCAAAAAGACTATTTGGATCAGGTTTGGTCTCGTTTATCTTTATGTAACTCTTGATTTTTGAGTCTTGTATCAAAATATTATATCGAAAATCAATGAAAAAGTTTTTGATGTTTGTTTTGTAAAAAAAAATCAAGTGTCTTGCATATCTGAACTACGTAATGATCTGATTCATGCGGCGACATGATACGTAGGCAACCCACAAAAGGCTCGATCAAGTATTCATTTTAAAATGGCTCTAAAGTAAGGGATCAAATATGGTGAGTGAAAAAAAATAATAAAAAAAGGAAAAAAAAGAAGAAGGAAATAACAGTGTCAATAAGCAACAAGTTGATAGGCTGGAATGAAACATTGAAGCCTTCCAAAAGCATTTTAGAAATGGTGGCGATGTTAGGAGCATGACATATTACGTAATTCATATCTATAAAATGCCTAACCCTAACACGTTTGTTGTCTCTTAAACCAGTAAGTTTAAGGTTATTGGTTTGAGGTAAATCTGGCAGCACATCATTACTTCACAAGATCTAAGGGACCAGTAGTAATGGATAACAGTGATGAAATCGAGTTGGTCAGTGACAATCCGCAGGGTCAGTCAGTTGAGCAAGAGTCTGAGGAGATAAGAAAATTGAGACAACAACTGTCAGATGTATATCAAGCTTGGGTTTCCGGTCGACCTCCACCCCAGGGTCCCTCAGAGGGAACTTACACCATACCCCAGGCTACTCAACCACCGCTCCATGTAACGAGCGACCCCATTCTACCACCAGGGTATGTGCCGAACTACAGCCTCTATGCTGCCCCCAGTACCTCTAATATGCGACCTCTAGTCGCACCGGTCAGGAACACCCCTCTCGTCGTGTCTGGCGCACCGGTATATACAATCCCGCCACCACCTTCTGTGACGAGGCCAAATAATGAGCCACCATCTCATGCTTATGATGGACAATACTATTCTCTGAATATGGCTTTTGGGGTCTCGACCCCAAACAATCAGACTCCTCGATACAAAGTACCAGTGGAAAATGAAATGCCTGCCACGACGATTGAGCCAGATGAGATGGCCAGGAAAATGAAAAGTCTTGAACAGAATATAAAGAACATACAGGGACTAGGTGGTCACAAAAGTGTTTCATTCAGTGATCTATGCATGTTCCCTCATATCCATTTGCCACGAGGGTTCAAAACCCCAAAATTTGAGAAATATGATGGACACGGCGACCCTATCGCCCACTTGAAAAGGTACTGCAACCAGCTGAGGGGTGCAGGAGGAAAGGAAGAGCTGCTAATGGCTTACTTTGGGGAAAGCCTTGTGGGGGTAGCTTCCGAATGGTTCATTGACCAAGACATCTCTCACTGGCATGTTTGGGATGACATGGCTCAGGCCTTCGTCAAGCAATTCCAATACAACATTGATATTGCACCAGACCGCTATTCCCTATCCAATATGTAGAAAAAGCCGACGGAAAGCTTTAGGGAGTACGCCATCAAGTGGAGGGAGCAAACGGCTAGAGTTAAGCCGCCCATGGATAATCATGAGTTGATCACTGTCTTTTTGGAGGCTCAAGAGCCTGATTATTTCCAAAACATGATGTCTGCAATGGGTAGGCCTTTTGCCGAAGCAATCAAGATAGGGGAAATGATCGAAAATGGCCTAAAGACTGGCAGAATTGTAAGTCAGGCAGCTCTCAAAGCCACCACCCAAGCGATCCAAAATGGGTCGGGAAGTTTTGCAAATAGAAAAAAGAGAGATGAAGGTTCTATGATGACCTCGGGATCTAGGGAAGTTCAAAGAGGGGCATCGCACCCTTATGTGCAAGTTCAGCAGGAGCGATCCAGCTACCCTCAACATTACTATCCCCCGCCAATTCCTCAATACTCTATGGGCCCCCCACAATATACAGTGTTCAATGCTCAATCATATGCTTGGCCTCCCAATCAGCAGGTACGGGCACCAGCTCCAAGGGGCCCCCGACCTCAGCAACAAAATTTTTGGGCACCCTATAATGCTCGTCCCAGGCAGGATTATGGTCGAGAGTAGAGGCCGGCAGAAAAATTCACTCCATTGGCTGAATCATACTCTAGTCCCAGAAGCTTAAGCAAATGAGCGTGATTGGACCCATCGCTCCCCACCACATGCATCCGAATTCACATGGATTTCAAGCAAATGCTAGATGTGAATATCATTCAGGTGCCCCGGGGCATAGCACCGATGACTGTTAGACGCACCGATGACTGTTGGACTCTGAAAGGAGCCATAGAAAGACTCATTTCTGAAAAATTAATTGTATTAACGAATGGCAAGGACCCTCCTAATGTGACAAACAACCCGTTGCCGGAACACAACGATGTTCATTTCTTGGGAATGATTGGCCGAGATTAGGAATACAAGCCGGTCGACCAAATAGAAATGACAGTGGGAGCAATTCAAGAAGGAACAAGTCTGGAAGTAAGACCAAGCCGAGATGTGCCGTTGATTGTGAAAGGTGCTCTGAACTCAGAAAAGGTAACTTTATTTATGCCCAAGGTCTCGAGGTTAGAGGTTCGCTCCAATGTTCCAAGCCCAAGGTTGTATGTCCTTGGAGGCCACCCCGTCACAAGGCAGAATCGGGGCGTTACGAATGGCATAACAGAGCCAATCATAATCAAACCTGTCATGCAACCCCATGTGACAAACACAAAAAATGTTCCTTGGAACTACAACAAAACTGTGATGACCTACAAAGGCAAGGAAATCATAGAGGAAGTGGGGGAAACTAGAGGTTTGACTCGATCGGGGAGGTGTTATTCTCCAGAAGAGTTAATGAAGGCCAAGCAAATCAGAGGAGGCCAATTGCAAATAAAGAAGCCAGTCACTGAAGCAGAGGCAGAAGAGTTTTTGAAGAAAATGAAAGCTCAGGATTACTCAATCATTGACCATCTAAGAAAGACTCCTGCCCAAATCTCTCTACTATCTCTGCTCATACATTCCAAAGAGCATGCCCGTGTACTAATCAAGGTCCTGAACGAGGCACATATCTCAGAGGAGACCACAGTGAATCAGTTAGAGAAGATGGCCAATAGATTTTTTGAGGTAAACAGAATCTCATTTACCGATGATGAACTTCCCGAGGAAGGAGCCGGGCACAATAGGGCTTTGAACTTGATGGTCAAATGTGAGGGGCATTATGTAAAGAGAGTCATGGTTGATGGAGGCTCAAGTGTAGATGTATGCCCTCTCTCTACTTTGCAAAGCATGAAGATCAATACGGACAGAATCCGACCCAACAATGTTCGCATCCGGGCTTTCGATGGCTCAGCGAGAGATACTATGAGGGAAATAAACCTCACCATGACGATTGGGCCGTTGGACTTTCAGATTGTTTTCCAAGTAGTGGACATGGTCACTTCTTATAACTTTCTTCTTGGAAGGCCATGGATCCATACAGCCCGAGCTATGCCATCCACCTTGCACCAGATTCTCAAATTCGAACATGACGGGCAAGAAATTATTGTTCACAGAGAAGACGAGTCTTCCATTTATAAAGACCCATTAATCCCATGTATTGAGGCCAAGGAAGGGTTTGAGTCCATTGTCTATCAGGCTTTTGAAGTGGTTGCTGTGGACCATGTCGAGGAAGGAAAGCCCATTCTGCATCCTCGTCTTTCCGCCACATCTGTAATGGTGGCTACGGTTATGATGAGAAAAGGTTATGAGCCAAGAAAAGGTTTGGGGGCATCATTGCAAGGAAGTTCAAAGCCTATTGCTCCGTTAGGCAACCGGGGTACTTTTGGCTTAGGCTTCAGGCCAACACAAGCAGACAAAAACAAATCCAAACACCGCAAAAAGAGTGGATGGGTCTTGCAATAGCCTATCCCTCATATTTTCTACACTTTTGTCAAGCCACGACTCCGAGAGGGTCAAAATTCCTCGGCGCATGCAAACATTGATGAAATTTGCCATGGCCTCAGCAAGATGTTTTATGACGTGAATATGATCCAGGCTGGTGAAGGCACTAGTCGTGCCGATGTGCAACTAATTGACCCAGACACCATGCTCACCAACTGGGAAGCAACTCCTCTCCCCACAAGGAAGGAGTCTTGGTAGTCTGCTTTTGCAGCTTCTTTTTGTATTTTGGGTTACTTTCAGGGTTGTAATCCAAATATCTCAGGATGATTGTTTTGTTTTGATGTTAACCCATCTATCCTTTCGAATTCAATAAAGTGCAGTTCAGTTTCCTATTAAGTTTCCTATCTTTTCCTTTTCCTAATTCCTGTCATTTTATTTTCATTTTAGTTTTGGTAATGTCGGCTTTAATAACATGACATGCATGCAGAATTCATGCCCAGATCTTGAAAAGCTGTCTAATATCGAAATAAGACATCAAGTGGTTGAATATGAGGAAGATGAGATTGTTGAGGAAATAAAAAGAGAGTTGGAACAATTTGAAAACAAGCCTAAGCAAAACCTCAATGAAACTGAGACGATTATTATCAGAAGTCCTGAAGAAGTTAGAGAAATGAAGATAAGCATTCACACTGAACAAAAAACCAGAGATATCTTGATTCAACTTTTATTTGAATACAGAGATGTGTTTTCTTGGTCTTACGATGATATGCCGGGTTTAAGTGATGATCTGGTGGTTCATAAGCTTCATACATATCCTGGTTTTCCACCAGTCCAACAAAAGCAACGAAAATTTAAAACAGACATGAGCGACAAAATCAAAGAAGAAATAATGAAGCAACTAAGAGCCAATGTGGTCAGAGCTGTCCGATACACCACCTGGGTGGAAAATGTTGTGCCCGTGCTAAAGAAGGATGGAAAAACCAGAGTTTGTGTCGACTACAGGGGCCTGAACAAAGCAAGTCCAAAGGATAATTTTCCTTTGCCAAACATCCACATTCTTGTAGATAATTGCACAAAGCATGAGATCCAATCATTTGTGGATTGCTATGCTGGGTACCACCAAATTCTAATGGATGAGGATGATGCAGAAAAGACCGCTTTCACCACGCCATGGGGGTACTTATTGTTACAGGGTCATGCCATTCGGTTTAAAGAATGCAGGGGCAACTTACATGAAGGCCATGACCACCATTTTTCATGACATGATGCATAAAGAGATTGAAGTATATGTCGACGATGTCATCATAAAATCAAAGACACAAGCCGATCACGTGTGTGATTTGAAAAAGTTCTTCGAACGGCTTCGTAGGTATGACCTTAAGCTTAATCCAGTCAAGTGTGCATTTGGGGTCCCATCTGGGAAACTCCTCGGTTTTATAGTCAGCCGGAGAGGCATCGAATTGGATCCATCTAAGATAAAGTCCATTCGAGATCTGCCACCCCTAAAGAACAAAAAAGAGGTCATAAGTTTGCTCGGGAGGTTGAACTACATCAGTAGGTTCATTTCTCAGCTCACAACCACGTGCGAGCCCATCTTTAAGTTGCTGAAAAAGGATGCCGCTGTCAGATGGACTGACGATTGCCAAAAGGCTTTTGACATGATCAAAGATTATCTGTCAAAACCCCCTGTACTGGTCCCACCTGAACCTGGTAGGCCTTTGTTTTTATATCTATCAGTGATGGATAATTCCTTTGGATGCGTTCTGGGGCAACATGATGCAACAGGCAAAAATGAACAGGCAATATATTATTTGAGCAAGAAGTTCACCGATTATGAGGTTAAGTACACCCTTTTAGAAAGAAAATGTTGTGCCTTGACTTGGGTTGCTCAAAAGTTGAGATACATTATCTTTTGTCCTACACTACTTACCTCATATCCAGAATGGATCCCTTGAAGTACATCTTCCAAAAGCCAATGCCCACTGGCAGGCTCGCAAAATGGCAAATCCTGCTCACAGAGTTTGACATCGTCTATGTCACTCGCACCGCGATGAAAGCACAGGTTTTGGCAGATCATTTGGCAGAGAATCCAGTTGGTAATGAGTACATGCCACTTAGCACATACTTCCCGGACGAAGAGGTCAACTCGATAGAGGAAGTGGTTCCAGACGATCACCCTGTATAGAAAATGTATTTTGATGGGCTGTCAATATCAAAGGAGTTAGGATCGGGGAAATCCTCATCACACCTATTGGAAACCATTAACCTGCGACGACCCGACTTCGGTTCTTCTGTACTAATAATACGGCAGAATATGAAGCTTGTATCATGGGTTTCAAAATGGCCATCGATCTAGATGTGCGTGAACTATTAGTTATGGGAGATTCTGACTTGCTTATCAGTCAAGCCCAAGGCGAATGGGAGACTCGAGACATCAAACTTATTCCGTACAGACAATGTGTGCGAGACTTGAGCAAAAGATTCAAATCTATCGAGTTCAGGTACATTCCCCGGTTTCACAACGAGCTAGCCGATGCATTGGCTACTCTAGCCTCGATGCTCCCTTATCCAGGTAACACTCATATTGATCCACTAGAAATCCAAGTTCGGAATCAACACGATTACTGCAATACAATTGAGACAGAACCAGATAGTGAACCATGGTATCATGACATAAAACGATTCCTAAAAACAAGAGAATATCCAGAGCATGCCAAAGGAGATCAAAAAAGAACTATAAGGCGACTTGCCAGTGGTTTCTTCCTGAATAGGGAAATTCTGTACAAGAGGACCCCAGATTTAAACTTGTTGAGATGCATAGATGCTACATAAGCAAAGCGGATCATGACTGAAGTGCATTCAGGGGTATGCGGACCTCACAAGAATGGATATGTTTTGGCGAAGAAGATTCTACGGACAGGGTATTACTGGCTTACCATGGAGAGAGATTTCTTTAGATTTGTTTGCAAATGTCACCAGTGCCAGATTCACGGTGACCTCATTCACTCGCCTCCTTCGGAGTTGCATCCCATGTCCTCTCCTTGGCCTTTCGTTGCTTGGGGAATGGATGTTATGGGGCCGATCGAGCCAAAGGCTTCAAATGGGCATAGATTCATTTTGGTTGCAATTGATTACTTCACCAAGTGGGTGGAAGCCGTCACTTTCAAAGCAGTCACCAAGAAAGCAGTGGTAGACTTTGTTCACTCCAACATCATTTGTCGCTTTGGTATCCCAAAGACCATTATCACTGACAATGCAGCCAATCTAAATAGTCATTTGATGAAGGAGGTATGCGAACAATTTAAAATCATGCATCGCCATTCTACCCCTTACCGGCCAAAAGCTAATGGAGCAGTCGAAGTGGCAAACAAGAACATCAAGAAGATTCTTAGGAAGATGATCCAAGGTTCCAGGCAATGGCATGAAAAGTTGCCTTTTGCTCTTTTGGGATACCGTACGATTGTTCGCACATCTGTTGGCACAACTCCGTATCTGCTTGTATACGGAACTGAAGTTGTAATAACCTCTGAAGTCGAAATTCCCTCTCTCCGAATTATTGTGGAATCATAGATTGAAGACATTAAGTGGGTCAAGACCCGATTAGAACAACTGATGTTGATCGATGAAAAACGGCTAGCAGCAGTGTGTTTTGGCCAGTTATACCAACAAAGAATGGCACGCGCTTACAATAAGAAGGTGTGCCCAAGTCAGATTGAGGTAGGCCAGCTGATTTTGAAACGCATCCTTCCGCACCAGGTAGAAGCTAAAGGAATGTTTGCCCCGAACTAGCAAGGACCCTACATCATCAGGAAAGTGTTACCAAAAGGGACCTTGCACTTGGTAGATGAAGAAGGACGGGTACCAGACATGACTATTAATGCAGATGCAGTCAAAAGATATTATGTCTGATATATACACATTGTAAAATTTTCACGCATTGATTTTCTCAGATTGAAGTGGCGAAGGCTATCATTTGCTCGCTATTCCAAATAGGTGTCACCCTTTTTGTTAATCCTTTTGAGCCGTATTTGTCTTCCTTGTTTCTCACTTCTTGGAACTTGTGTACTTGTAAAAAACAACAACAACAACAACAACAACAACAACAACAACAACAACAACAACAACAACAACAAATCTCTGAGTCATTGAACTACGTCCGACCTGATTTCGAAAGGATATGTAGGCAGCCTTACCCTGGGTTCGATCCCATCAGAACAAAAAATCCATATTCCCAATACTCCAAAACTGGGGCAGAAGTTTGTTTTATTTCACGGTTTTTTCTTTAAAAATGATTCCAAAAGTTGTAATTCAGTTCAAGGTTCATTTCGCCTTTTTATCTTTCAAGAACTTCTGATCGATGTTTTTTAAGAATGATTGAAGTCCCCATGCCAAAGGCATTGGATAACCTCCCTCATACTGTATCTTAGTCAAAAAAAAAAGAAATGAGAGAGTCTTATCAGTGAAAACCCGTACGGGCACTATAAGGCGATAGTGAGCAGAGAAATGAGAGAGTCTTATTGGTGAAAACCCAGATGGGCACCATAAGGTGACAGTTAGTAGAGAAATGAGAGAGGTTAGTTAGCGAAAACCTGCAATGGGCGCTACTAGCCGAATAAGGGTCTTTGATTCTCCGGCATGAGCACAACCAAGGCAAATTCAAGATGAACATTTGCGGCGGATTTTGAGAATTAGACAGCTCAGACAGATCAAGCATTCAGTCCAAAATGCATGTCATGGCTCATTAAAGTCGGCACATACCTCCAGATAAGTCTCCTTATTCCTTTTCCCGAAAGGGACACCTTTTGTTTAAGCACAGTTCTTTTTTGCTTCCAATTATTATTCTATTTTTACCCATAATTTTTCTTTGCGTCCCCTTCGGTCTAATCCTGCATCAAAATCGAAGCAAAGAAAGGGCTGCAAAACTGGCTACAACTTCCCCGTAATGTCGAGCACAATTTGGGCCATATATGGCATTGACGAAGGCACGAATCCATCTCTGATCTCATTCGATAAGACAAACAAAGTGTCGAAAAAAAGAGCTGAAAAGGTCGCCTAAGCAAGACCTGCTTTATGAGAAAAGTTGATGGGCACTACGGACACAAACTGATACTGGGGTAAGACAACTGAGTTTGATTTTAGAGAAAAAAACATTGCCTTAAAGACAAGGGTAGCGGTACCATGGACATCTGGGTATGAAACAGTTGGGGGCAATATTGTGAAGCCAAGGTCTCTAGAAAATGATCCAGAGCGGCATAACATCTCGGTACCACGCTGACAAAATCGGTTCTTCGACAGCAGTGGTCGTGAATCAAGCTACTCAGGGCATCAAGGCCACAAACCAACCACCACTTTAAAAACTCACAAGTTTTTTTTTGTTTAAAAAAGGAACAAAGGAGTGCATAATGTCGGTCCTAGTTCAGGGTGTTTTACGTAGCTTAACCCAGGTAGAACCATTTCGCCTAAGGGGATCTAGTTCGACATTCCAGGTAGAAGTAATCTTCGCTCAGGTTGTTTAAATACAATTTAACTCAGATCGAACTGTTTCGCCTAGAGGGATTCAACACTTTATCGATAATACATGGTGCTAACACCCAATTTTATTTCCTTCCAGTAAGAGAGTGTACCAGCCTATGATTACATTTCCTTTCAGTTGCACAAGGTACCGATCCTTGGTTAAACTATCCTTCGTTACCAAATTTTATCTCTTTCAGCTAGTTTATACTACTGTTTCTATCTGCCTTTTCAATAAATTAGATAATTTACAGATTTCTCTAATAACTCACAGAATTTTCCTAGTGCCACACTAGGGCAGAAAATTTTTGTTCATTTTTGTTTGTCTTTGATGGCTTTGCAGGCTCTGCTGTATAGCACAAGTGACAATTAAAGCTTGCAGTTTTAGTTTCTCATTAGAAGAAAGAAATCCTTCGATCACAAGATAGTCGGAGTTTAGCTTTGATAATGTGTCAGCAGCCCAGCTTCTCAAGATTCATCTTCTCAAATTCTGATCCAGAAAGCAAGCCATCGAGATTGAGTCATAATCTTTTCTTCAAAAGAATTAAGATCCAATCTAATGTCAACACAAGCGAGCAGGTCAAGAATCAAGATTTGACTCTAGAAGACACGTGGATAGGAATTTTTGTACTCTTAGTTTGCAGACAAATGTAGTGCTCTTCTCTTTTTCTTTTGATGTAAGAAGCAGTAACGGTAAGAGTAACAACAACATCAGCAGCAATAGCAGTCTTAACTCCAGTGTCTGGTAGTCCCACCTACCAAATTTTCCCAAACTACACTGACCTGATTCCTTTATAGCCAAGGATATGTAGGCAACCTCGGAAACAAGGTTCGGTCACCACCTTTTTCAAAATGCTTCCACTAGAGTGAATGTGAGTAAAAAATTATCCATGTCATTTATTTGTCTTTGCACGAAAACTCTTCATGTTCTCGAGCAAAGAGGGGCAGCTGTAAATGCCTAATTCTCGTGTTATATATATATAAAATATGTATGTGTGTGTGTGTTTGTTCTTATTTGTGTATGTATAGGTTTTAAGAGTTGAGTAATGGTTTGATAAATGGGGTGGGGTTTGGGCTAGTGTAATTTAATTAAAATTGTGCCAAAATTGGCCCAAAATTTGAGCCCAAAGAGCCCAAACCTGGTCCAAAAGGGGGCTGCCAAGAAGAGCTAAAAACGACGTAGTTTTGTCTTGAAACTACGTCGTTTTGGTTAAGTGACAAGATTCAATCTCATCCACCCATTTTGATTTAATCCAACGGTCCTAGTTTGATCTTCATCCTAGGTATTTAAAGCCTAAAATCCCCAAAATTTTCTCCATTTCCCCCTTATTTCCTCTCTCTTCTTTCCCTCTCCTTCTTCTCTCCTCTCTCTCTCTCTTCACTCTCTCTACGCCGCCCCAGCTCCGCCCACCGTCGCCTGCCGGAAATCGCCGCCGCCGGCGAACCACCTCCAAACACCTCCAAATTCACACCACGTAATCTCCACACCTTCCTCTTTCCATATCTCCAAACCAAATCCTAAAAAAATCCCTCAAACTCCTTGAATCTTAGATCTAGAAAACTTTCCCGTCACTTTTTTGCCCAAATTCTTGAAGCTCCAACCACTACCACCCCAAAATACCTACATCAATGGATAGAGCTCCTCAAGACCAAACTATTGATGTCAATTCTACCCCAAAAATCGGGCGACCAAAATCCGGCCTAATTCCGGCGACCTCCCGGAACACCCTCTTTGGAATACCACCATTTTTTCGGCCTTTTGATGTGTAAAATGGTAAAATACTATTCTTTTTCATGGCTGATTTTTTTATTTTTATTTTTAATTTTCAGATTTATTTTTGCCTATTATTAATTATTTTAGCATTAGTTTTTGAAGTTTGAAATGTTAAATTTTCTATTTTTGCACTTGTTGAAGTAGTAAAATAGTTTTGTATTGATAAAAGTGAGGTAATGAAAAATACTTAAGAGTATATGGTACTTGCTTGGTTGTTTGTTTACTGTTTCAAGACTCTTTGAGTACAACACTCAAAAGTCAAATTGTTTGGTAAGAAAATGTAGACCTTTGGACATTATTTGAATAAAGTCTATCTTTGAATAGTGGAGAGCATATTTTGTTTGAAATACTTGACAAGATTTGAACTAGAAAGTCTTGCTTTTTGAATTTAAGAGCAGATTTTGTAGAAAAATCTGTCAAAAAGATTGATTTTTAATTTTTTGAAATAGCTGGTTGTTTTGATATATCGAGGGGACTCCATCACACTTCATCGGGGGCATTTTTTATAATTGCTTTGTCACAAAAACCAAAAAAAAATTCAGCAGTTGAACACATGAAAAGTAAGCTGAAATGGTGAGCTTTAGGAGTGAATCTTAGAGTGAAAACTTTTTAAAAAGTATAAGTCCTCATTAGAGTTCGTTTCTGGGTTCTCTCTCTAAGTTTTCGGGTTATTGTAACACGGATTTGCTGCTGGTTTTATGCTGCTTTAGTTGCTGAACTACTGTTTATTCTTTTGCTACCAAGTAATCCTTTAAGACTCGTAATGTACGTATTTTCAGCAATGAGAACAATTTGAACATGTTGCACCATTTAAATGTGTTTGATGTGATGAATAGTTTGACAACAAAAGAGCTTGTATGTTATTGTTATGTATCAAGCATGTGATAATGTGAATATAGTCCTTCATAATACTTAAATATTGAGTTGTAAGTTTTTGAATGTGATATGTAAGTCGTTTATGGATTTTGTTTAAGCATGTTTTCAAGCTATTATATCCGAGTAATAATGCTAAGTATGCCATGAATGACTTTAGGTGTATAACATATAGCATGAGTTCGTTTTAGTTGCTAAAATTTCACTGCCAACATATGCTTCTAGGAATGCTGTGATAATATCTTTGTGAATCTGGCCATTTTGCCGGATTTGCAAAAATGGCTATTTTTGTAAAGTGGGCGTTTATACAATTGTGACTATGTAGTTAATGGTCATGAACTCAAACTATGTAAAGAGCTAAGATTGTATCAACTTTGGGCCTTATTGAATCAAAGATAAAAGTTGGCCCATTTACCTTTAAACAACAAAATTACCCTTTTTCTTCTATATAGCATTGGGCCAATTGAAATTCATTTCTTGGCCCATTTTAATAATAAATTCCAGCAGCCCAAAAGCTTCGTACAAGCTAGCCCATTTTTTTAACAAGAAGTTGGCTCATTTCTTTTAAAATAGATAAAGTTGGTCCAACATTTATTTGCATAATTTTTCCCAACTATAAAGCTCGAAAAAATAATAATAATATCAGATTTTTCTGCTATTTTAATTAACTAATTTCCCTTTAATTAATTTAAACGTTAGGCAAATAGTAGGTGCACTTTAACTTCACGGACTCACTTGTGTAGCGTGACACTTAACTTTTAATAAGTTAATTCATCAATTTCATGTCATATTCAATAGTTTTAATTAATTTATAAATCTTTTGTCATAATTACGGATTCGCTTGCGTAGCGTGGTAGTGACATTTAATAAATTTTCTGGAAAAAAAGAGGGTTAATGTTTCCTCCAACACAATTGCAGCAATTTTTCAAAAGTAAATAACGTGCTAACAATCGTCTGTCATGACTGCGGATTCACTTGTGTAGTGTCGTTATGACTAAATAATAAATTTCGTCGATCATGCATTCGCTTGCGTAGTGTGGTTATGACATCTTATTATTCAAAAATATTCTTTAATTTTTTCTAATAATCAAGAGATAAAAGAGGATAGGTAAAATATGAAAATTATATAAATCACAGTTTGTCCAAAATTAATTCAAGCCAAGTTTAAGTCATTAAAGCGACCGTGCTAGAACCACGGGACTTGGGGAATGCCTTATACCTTCTCCCCGGTCAACAGAATTCCTTACCCGAACTTTGTTTTCGCGGACCGATTAAAATAGAGTCAAACCTTCCTTTGACTAGGGATCCAAATAAATGGTGACCTTGGAACACCGAAAAAATCAATTCTAAGTGGCGACTCTGAACAATAAAATAATCCCTATTCAAATTTTGTCACTTTAATTGAAAAAACTCTTTGGCTCATACACATATTATTATTATTTTGAGAGGTAGAAAAGGAGGTGTGACAAACATATTTCTCAAACAGGTCTCTAGCTATCGCCTTTGTAAAAGAATCAGCTATCATGCTTCGCATATGAATGTAGTGTAAATTTATCTCTCTACTTGTTACCATGTCTCTCACAAAGTTATACTTGATGTCAATGTGTTTGGTCTTGCTATAATAGTTACGATCTTTTGTGTATGCAATAGCCGCTTGACTATCACAATATAGAGTCAGGGGACCCTGAGAGTTCTTTATAATATCCAAATGATTAAAGAATCTCTTCAACCAAATAGCTTCTTGTACTGCAGACGCACAAGCCATAAACTCATCTTCCATCATCGAAAGGGCTGTACAAGTTTGTTTCTTACTTTTCCACGAAAATGCACCACCATTAAGTAAGAAAGTATTACCAGATGTTGATTTTCTATCATTCCATTCACCATCCCAATCAACATCTATATATCCTCTCAAGTATAAATCATTTCAATTATAACATAGTGAATAATCTGCAGTTCCCTTCAAGTATTTGAAAATTCTATTCACAACTTTCCAATGATCTCTTCCAGGATTGGATTTATACGTGCTAACCAGACCTATGGCATTAAAAATGTCTGGGCGAGTATATATCGTAGCGTACATCAAGCTCCCAACAACACTTGAATATGGAACTCGAGACATGTCTTCCTTTTAATTTTCAGTGGGAGAAATTCCAAGGCTCAAAGTTTCAGCTCTCACTATAGGAGTATCCATGGATTTGCAACTATTCATGCGAAAAAGCTCCAAAATTTTCTTTATATAAGTTTCTTGAGATAGACTCAATAACTTTTTGGAACGGTCTCTTTGGATCTTAACTCCAAGGATATAGTCTGTATCACCCATATCTTTCATGTCAAATGACTTTGAAAGCCATGACTTGATGGTTTTCTTACTCTAAATTATTTTCGGACAATAAAATATCATCCACATACAGAGAAAGAATTACAAACATCCCATTGGACTTCTTCACATAAATGTAATTGTTGGCCTAAGTAAAGGTGAAGGTTTGAAGACTGACTAAGGAACTCAGACATGGACCAGGTCCAAATTGTGAAGCACAGTTATGATCAACTCAAACATGTGAGATGCATGTGAAGGAGATAAACCTAACTTAACAGAAATGATATCTCCTGATCATGATCGAAAAGGTTGCATATTGGATAAGGAGAAAGACTCCTTACACAAAGAGAACACGATTTAGGAAAAGGATAGAGTTAGAGTATGAGATCAACTAGAACTCTTCCACCATGGAAGAGTAACATCTGTATCTTAGTCAATCTCTAATTACTAACTCCTTAAATATAAGTGTTGTTCTCTTTTACAAGTAATGCACATAAGCAGAAGTTAAACGTGAATTGAGAGCAAAACAGCAAGGCAATTTTGCAAGCAATTTATGTGTGATTAAAACGTGCAATCCTGAAGCTACTTGAACTAGATAGAAGAACCAGTTCCAAGTGTCTATATTTTATTCTAGTTCAATTGTAGTAGGTGATTTTACATTGTACCTTTCAACTTATATAGAAGCAATTGTATTAGGTAATTAGAGTTTTCAAGTTAGAGTTAACTTGAAGTTGTTTCAACAGTTAAGACTGTGTGCCATAATGGGATTAGAGTTAATCCTAGGTTTACAAAAGAGTTTTTGTAAATGCACTGTTTGGCTTAGTGATTTTAGTGGAGAGTTTAGAAAAATCCTACTGGAAGGTAGGTCGTGGTTTTTTAACCTTTTGAGCCAGGTGTTTTCCACGTAAAATCTCTATGTTCTTTGTTTTTGTATTTATTATTCCGCAACAGTAGTAGTTGGAACACATAGAAGAACCAGGTCCTTCTATAATCAAGTTAAGCAAAAATTTGGTACCACACTAATCACCCCCCTCCTTGTGTGGTATTGAAGTGTAAAATATCAATTGGTATCAGAGCAGGTTATCCTTTAAAAGGCTAACACCTTAAGAACAGATCAAGATGAGTACACCACTTGGAAACTGGGAAGGACAATCCACTGCTAGGCCTCCACTCTTTAATAACCAGTGCTATTCATGGTGGAAGAACAGGATGAGAGACCACATCATAGGAGAAGACTATGAACTTTAGGACATTATTACTGATAGTCTCCTGGATACTACAAAGAAGAATGCTGAAGGAGTGGATAAGAATGCCAAGGCCAAGAAATGGCTTGTGTGTGGACTAGGCCCAGACGAGTACAACAGAATTCAAAGCTGTACTACTGCTAAGGAGGGACACTCTACAAGTGGCCCATGAAGGAACTCCTCAAGTAAAGAGATCAAGAGGAACAGTGTTGTATTCTCAATATGAAAATTTCACCATGAAGGAAGAAGAAACCATCCAAGAAATGTACACAAAGTTTATAACACTGACAAATGAACTTAAGTCTCTTGGAAGAATTATTCTTGAAGAAGACAAGGTTGAGAAAATCTTGACAAGGGTCTTGCCAGTAACTTGGGAAAGCAAAATCACTGCTATTCAGGAATCAAAGAACATTGCCACTCTCAAGTTGGATGAGCTGATTGGAAATCTCATTGCCTATGAACTGAAAAGGCAAACCATGAATATGGATGCACCAAAGAAGGAAAGAAGCCTAGCTCTTAGAATAGATGAAGGTGCAGACTTAGAGGATGGTGAAATGGCTATGGTCACAAGGAATTTCAAGAAGTACCTAATGAGAGGAAAGGGTTATTCAAGAGGTGCAACCTTCAACAAGACAAGGGCCCCTAAAAAATAGACCAACGAGGGCTACTACAAATGTGGTAAGACTGACCACATGATCAAGAATTGTCCTCAGCGGGAAATTGAATGGAAGAAAGAAAGGGCTGAACGAAGAAACAGGAAGAAGGAACAGGCTACCCAAGAAGAACAAAGGATCAACAAAGGCTATGGTTGCTACTTGGGAAGAAAGCTCAGATGAAGATTCAGAAGATGAAGCTGGAGATGAACAAGCACTTATGGCCATTAGAGAATCAGACGATGAATAAGAGGTAAGTGTGATTCATCTCAAAGACAAGATTAAATTTTTGTCTAAAGAAAAGCTATCTGAATTACTACTAGACTTCATTGATGAGACTAAGGTCATAAACAATGAGAAGGAACAGATGTCTAGGGAATGTGTTATCCTAAAAGCCAAGTGCAAAAATATGGAACTCAGGGCTAGTGAAAGTGATAGTAAAAATATTGAGTTGAAGAACCAGGTTCTTGAACTTGACACCACTATCTTAGAACTTAGATCTGAAAATTTAAAACTGAATTTAGGAACAGGTAAAAAGAAAGTTGATCATACACATCTCACCTTAGAAGAAAATCTAGGAAAAATGAAGGATGAGTTGTACAATGAGAGATGAGTAGATAAGAGTCCTAAAAGTAGATCTAGGCAAGGTGAAACATGAACTTGACAGAACTTGCCAATAGAATAAGTCCTCTGATGCACTATCATAGCTGCAAGAGCACCACAGTAGCAATAAGAGAGGACATGGCTATGGGACCCCAGCACCTAAGTGGGACCCCAATATGATGTACATCACACTTCCTGAGAACAAAATTTGCACACACTGTGACAAGACAGATCATTACAAAAGTTAATGTAATGCAAAAGAAAAGGCCATTCAAAATAACAAAATCTTTGTTCAAGAGAAAAATAGGCTGCCTAGATGGGCTAAAAGGAATTCAATTCACCCCTTTGCCTATAGAATGGGACCAAACAAGTTTGGGTTCCTAAGACTAACCCCTGATTTTGTTTTGCAGGTCCAAGTAAAGGGAAGTAGCCAAATATGGTACATGGATAGTGGTTTCTCAAAGCATATAACTGGAATTAAGAACCAGTTCCTTTCACTTGAGGACCTAAAAGGAGGTAATGTCTCCTTTGGAAATGGGAAGAAAGGTGAGATCATTGGGGTTGGAAAGGTAGGTAAGACAGACTCACATTCCATTGAGAATGTCTACTTGAAAGATGGCTTGAAATATAGCCTAATCAGTGTATCACAACTGTGTGACAGAGGTAACCTGGTAGCATTCACCTCGACCAAATATTTTATGATTAATCTTACCACCGACAAGATTGTTTTGTAGGGAAAAAGAGTAAACAATATTTACATTGTAGATTTTTCCACTCTTTCAGAAAACGAACTCACTTGCCTAAGTATGTTGGACAATGATCCCTTCCTATGGTACAAAAGAATTGGTCATGAAAGTCTAAATCAACTCAACAAATTAGTCTCCAAGGACCTGGTGATAGGGTTTTCTAACATCAAGTTCAAGGAAGACAAAGTTTGTGAGGCTTGTGCAAGGGGAAAGAAGGTAAGATCCTCTTTTAAAATCAAGAAAGTGGAAAGCACGACCAGGTCGATGGAACTGGTTCATATGGATCTTTGTGGTCCAACGAGAACATTGAGCAAATGTGGTAAGAAATATGTGATGATACTTGTTGATGATTACTCTAGGTTTACTTGGGTATTGTTTTTAACATCTAAGGATGAAGCATTTGACATGTTTACTGCCTTTGTTAAAACTTAGAAACAACTAGGCAATCAACTTGCATCAATTAGGTCTGATTATGGAATTGAATTTAAAAATGCTAAGTTTGCTGAAATTTGTGATGAGCATGGTATATATTATAATTTCTCTGTCTCTAGGAATCCTCAACAAAATGGAGTAGTTGAAAGAAAGAATAGGACTCTTGAAGATATGGCTAGGACTATGCTTCTTTCTAGTAAACTACCTCATAGCTTCTGGGCAGAAGCTGTAAATACTACATGTTAAATCATTAATAGGTGCATGACTAGACCTCTTGTAGAGAAGACCCCCTATAAGTACCTTAAAGGTAGAAAACCAAATATATCCCATCTTAAGGCATTTGGATGCAAGTGCTTTGTGCACAATAATGGAAAGGACTCCCTAGGTAAGTTTGATCCCAGAAGTGATGAGGGAGTATTCTTGGGATATTCTTCACATAAAAAAGCTCATTAAGTGTACAACAAAAGAACTTTGTGTGTAGAAGAAAGTGTACATTTAGTTTTTGATGAAACTAACTTTTTTCTGAGAGATAAGAACATGAAGATGAAGCTATTGGGCTGGTAAAAGAATTAAGTGAAGTCACAGCTCAAGTTGAAACTACACCAAAAGAAGGAACAGGTAATGGAACAAGTTCTTCCATCCAGGGCAATCTAACAGGGGGAACTGAATAAAGAAGAAGTGAATCTAACTCCCAAATGGAACCTGTCCATGAGCCTATTCCTCAGCTACAGAACATGGGAGAAACTCCAAATAGAAATCAGTTGGTTGTGAAACCTTACAAGTATCAAAGTTCTCATCCCATTGAGAACATCCATACTGGCCCAACTTCTGGAGTTAAAACCAGATCTTAATTAAAGAATCTGTGTGCTTTTTGATTTATTCTTATCTCTTATTGAACCTAAAAATGTTGCTAAAGCTTTGTAGGATGCAAACTGGGTGAATGGAATGCAAGATGAACTCAATCAATTTGAAAGAAGTCAAGTGTGGAATCTGGTCACAAGACCCAATGACAGATCAGTCATTGGCACTAAATGGGTCTTCAGAAACAAACTTGATGAAGATGGAATGGTTACAAGAAACAAGGCAAGATTTGTGGTCTAAGGTTATAGCCAAGAGGAACGCATAGATTATGATGAGACCTTTGCTCCGGTTGCAAGACTGGAGGCAATAAGACTCCTCATAGCCTTTGTAGCACACATGAAATTTACCCTTCACCAAATGGAAGTGAGAGTGCCTTCCTAAATGGCTACTTAAAGGAAGAAGTCTTTGTCAAACAACCTCCAGGGTTCAAAATTAAGGAGTGTCCAAATCATGTATACAAACTGGACAAGGCCCTATATGGACTGAAGCAGGCTCCTAGAGCATGGCATGAACACCTATCCAAATTCCTGCTTGAACATGGATACAAAAGAGGTAAGATTGACAGCACTCTATTCTTGAGGGAAAAAGGTAAAGATCTACTAGTAGTTCAAATATATGTCGATGACATAATTTTTAGGGCAACCATTGAAAAACTAAGTAAGGAATTTGATAAATTAATAGGGAGTGAGTTTGAAATGAGTATGATGGGTGAGATTAACCTCTTCTTAGGCTTACAGATCAAACAAAATCCAAATAGAACCATGATTCATTTTCAAAAATATGCAAAAGAGTTGATTACGAAGTTCAAAATGGATAAATAAAAAGAAATAGACACACCCATTGCAACAACTACTAAATTAGACATAGATGAACCTAGTTCATCTCTTGATCGGAAGTTGTATGGGGATGTGATTGGTTCACGTTTGTATCTTAATGCTAGCAGACCTAACATAGTTTTCAGTGTAGGGCTTTGTGCTCATTTTCAGGCAAATCCTAAGGAATCCCACTTAACTGCTGTCAAGAGGATACTGAGATATTTGAAAGGCACTACTGATCTTTGCCTTTGGTAACCTAAATGTAGTAACTTTAATCTAGTAGGATATACTGATGCTGATTATGCAGGTTTCCTTGTGGATAGGAAAAACACCTTAGATATGGCTCATTTTCTTGGTTCATGTCTGGTATCATGGGCCACTAAAAAGCAGAATTCAGTGGCCTTATCCAGTACTGAGGCTGAATATGTTGCTACTACCTCTTTTTGTGCTCAGCTGCTGTGGAACAAACAACAACTGATGGATTTTGGTGTTGAAGTTGGTTGCATCCCTATCTTCTGTGATAACACTAGTGCTATAAGTATGACCAAGAACCCAGTTCATCATAAGAGGACTAAGTACATAGATGTTAGACATTACTTCTTAAGGGACAACTATGAGAAACGATTGATTACTATAGAATTCTGTGCTACTGATAAACAAATTGCTGGCATCTTTACTAAAGCACTGAGTAGAGAAAGCTTTGAAAGGAACATGTTAGAATTATAGATGATTAAGATCACCTAATGGGACCAGCTCAGAATGCACAATGAAAAATAATGAATGAAAAAAATTGAAAAAAATGGAAAATGAAAAAAAATGGCTAGGAAATCTGGAACGTGTGTAAATATATAGATTAATTTTTACTCAGTTTCATATTGTAAATAGTATACTCTTGTGACATGTGTTGATATGACTCACTAATCTCTAACAAAATTTTCTCTATTTTGGTAAATTGAGGCATGATCAAGAGAATTCTAAATGAAGAACCTGGTTCATCAGAATAACGAGGTATGTTTTCAATACTCTGCACAATTAGAAATATAAATATTTAAATCATTAGCAGAGTACTACCTATGTTCAAAAACATCAGAAAATCCTATCCGTTTATTCAACCACATAAAATGCCTAAAATCTAGGGAAGTTTAACCATTCATTCAACCTGAAATTTCAGGTTGATTAGACCTCTAATTGACTGCTAAAAGCTACCGTTAGTCATTAAATAAGTTTCTTTCTTTAAATACCCATCATCACTCTCTACCACTCTTATTATTCCAAACTGTCAAAAATCTCACAAACTCTCTCAAGCCATCCGTTAAAATGTCGAACCCTCAATATAATCTAGGCACTCTTCAACCACCATCCCCTTCTGGTTCCTCTAAACCTCCACAACCCAGCACAAACCCCCAACCTAAGAAAAGATGTGTCAAAATGCTTGCTCGAAAAACTGTAGCCACAGGTGCACTGTCGAAGAGATTAAACGCATAATTGAAGGCTACCTAAGCCTAAGAATCTGAACATTCAGATGATTCCTTCAAGTTGGCAAGTGAGGGGGAAGGACCTGCATCTTCTGACTCTGAGAAGATTCAGAGTTCCCCTGCTGAGGTACGTTCTGTATTGGTTGAAAGTGTAGAAAATAGGTTTTTTCTTGTTGGGATTGTTAGAGATATGGAAATGCCTGAATTGAGAAGGAGAGGAGGTAAAAACAAAAATGAAAAAGAAAAAGAGAGAGATGGTACAAGCAGTGATGTGAGGGGACCATGGGTAGAAGTGGTTGATTCGTCGCCCACCTCTGAGATGATTAGACCAGTAATTTGTAGGGCTGGGGGAGAAATTGTGGGAGAAAATGGCAAGAACACAAGGGGAAGTGGATCAGGGGAGGCTGCTGAGGGTCTGGTAAATTTGAGCTCTCATATGGATGAACCCGCTTCATCTATTGAAGAAACACTAGTAGACCTTCTGAGGAAAGTAGGTGCTAGTTATAATCCCAAGAAAAGGATAACTCCAACGGCCAAGATTCCAAGCACTACAAAGAACTCCAAGAAAAGAAAGGTCAATTCCCCACCAATTGCTGAAATTCCCTTGGCAAAGGGAAGAGCCACAAGAAGTATGGTGAAATAGAGTGAGAGTGAATTACAAAATGCTTTAGTTGAAAGCAAGAAGAAGCGGATAGATAAAGGAAAAACAAAGGTTGCAGAGACTTCTGAGGCTATTGATGTTGAGGAGATGGAACATGTCCATCAGGAGGAACATACAACTGTGGAGGTTCAAACTTCCAAGCCTAAAAAGACCAAGTCCTCTTTCAAGAAGTCTCCATCGGGGTCTAAGGCTGCTAAATCTTCATTGGATAAGAGGACAAGGTCTGGAATGAAAAACAAACCAGTTAGAATTGCTGAAGATGAGGAATGGAGTGGTGAAGAAGAGAGTGAGCCTAATGGTGAACAAGACAAGTTGGCCAAGTTTGGCAAAAGAAAATTTTTGAACGGTAGATTGCTGAAAGACTTGGTGGAACCAGGAATGGTTCGTTTGGTCGATGCACTAGTTGTTCAGGGCTGGAAGGACATGGTCCTTCAGATGGATGGAAGACTAGCTAGGAATGAAATCATTGAATTCATGGCCAATGCAGAGGTCAAAGATGGCAGAGTCACCAGCCAAGTGAAATGAGTTCAAGTGACCTTCGATGCAGAGAAGCTGGGAGAGATTCTTGACATCCCTGCTGAGGGATTTGATGACTACACTAGGCAAAGATGGCCAAGTCTGGATTCCCTTCCTCCTGCCCTTGAAATCACTAGGAGATTATGTGATGTTGAAGAAGTGAATGAGTCCAAGTTTGTGCACAAGAGTGAAATGAAGCTACAACACAAAGTCCTCTTTGAGTTTGTCAACAAGTGCCTACTGCTCAGGCAGGAAAGAAGGCACATTGCTAACTATATGGACTTAGTTCTGATGGAGTGTCTTGAAAGCGGAAGGCAAATCAGCTGGCCTGCATTTATCATCAAGCTACTGGACAGGGTTATCAATGGCTCCAAGGCCCATGCCACCCCTTATGGATTTATTCTGACTACTGTTCTGGATCGGTGCAAGGTGCCTATGAAGAAGTGGGAAATGGCCACAAGCAAGGACCATTTTGGCATTAATACTCTGATTGCTTGTGACTATCTAGTCAATGCCATTCCCAATGAATCTGGTTAATCCAATAAGACACCTATCAACAGTAAAGTCAGGGCTATAGTTCAGGAAAATAGGGCTAAGGATGCTGAGATAGCTAGGCTGAAGGCTCACTTAGCAGAGGTTGAATCTAAGAGGAATGCTCTCAGAACTGAGCTTTCCAAGGAAAAGAAGAAGAATGATGGGATTCTTCACAATATGTTGAATCTTATCCAAGCCCAAAACCAATCCTCTAGCTCCCCCAAGACTTCATCTCCTGAACCTGTCTAGTACCAACAATGACCCAAATTAGGGATTTCTCTTTATTTTTGCACATGTTTTGAATATTTTTGCTTTCTGTTTGTGGATTGTGGTAGCAACATATCTTCTATCAATGATATCTACTATTTTTTCTCTTGTTAACTATTAATATTTCCTTGATAGTTTGAATATGTTTGCCTGATTATTGATGATTGATCCATGATTGCATTTGCAGTTGCCCCAGTGGCCATGAGTAATTGTTAAAATTCTGGGACTCACACTTTGTTTATGCAACTTTTCGATGATGCCAAAAGGGGAAAGAGATATTGTGCTTTACATATTCTAAATAAGTGATGTTTATAACCTAATGAACCTGGTCCTTGATGATAAGTAAATTTTTCTAACTTTGTATTGATGAATAAGATGAGTTATGACCGGGCCTAAGTGAGTGAAAAACACATAGTGTATCATCATCAAAAAGGGAGAATTTGTTGACCCAAGTAAAGGTGAAGTTTTGAAGACTGACAAAGAAACACAGACATGGACCAGGTCCATCTTGTGAAGCACAGTTATGATCAACTCAAACATGTGAGATGCACGTGAAGGAAGTAAACCTAACTTATCAGAAGTGATATCTCCTGATCATAACCGAAAAGGTTGCATATTGGATAAGGAGAAAGACTCCTTACACAAAGAGAACACGGTTTTGGAAAAGGATAGAGTTATAGTATGAGATCAACTAGAACTCTTCCGCCTTGGAAGAGTAGCATCTGTATCCTAGTCAATCTATAATTACTAACTCCTTAAATATTAGTGTTGTTCTCTTTTACAGGTAATACACATAAGAAGAAGTTAAACTTGAATTGAGAGCAAAATAGTAAGGCAATTTTGCAAGCAATTTATGTGTGATTGAAGCGTGCAATCCTGAAGCTACTTGAACCAGATAGAAGAACCAGTTCCAAGTGTCTATCTTTTATTCTAGTTCAATAGTAGTAGGTGATTTTACATTGTACCTTTTAGCTTATATAGAAGCAATTATATTAGGTACTTATAGTTTTTAAGTTAGAGTTAACTTGAAGTTGTCGCAACAGTTGAGACTGTGTACCACAACGGGATTAGAGTTAATCCTAGGTTTACAATAGAGTTTTTGTAAATGCAGTGTTTGGCTTAGTGATTTTAGTGGAGAGTTTGGAAAAATCCTACTGGAAGGTAGGTCGTGATTTTTTCACCTTTGAGCCAGGTGTTTTCCACGTAAAATTTTTGTGTTCTTTATTTTCTGTATTTTTTATTCCACAACAGTAGTAGTTGGAACACATAGAAGAACCAGGTTCTTCTATAATCAAGTTAAGCGAAAATTAGGTACCACACAAATCACCCCCCCCCTCTTGTGTGGTATTGAAGTATAAAACATCAGCAATGATCTTCATTGATCATGGTGAAATTATACGAGATCACCTCCTTGTGAAATCTCAAATACCATTGCCTTGAAGATTGCTTCAGGCCATAAATAGATCTTTTCGATTTACATACCTTCTTTTCTTGGCCGTTAACAATGAACCCTACAAGCTATTCCATGTAGATTTCTTCATTTACTTCTCCATTGACAAAAACTATCTCCATGTCTATTTGGTGTAATTCCAAATCCAAACGTGCAACAATGGCCAAAAGTAAGCGAATTGAGGTAAACTTTACAACTGGTAAATGTAAATGCATAATTTTTGCCTAATTTTTGCCTTATATATATATAATATGTATGTGTGTGTGTGTGTGTGTTTGTTCTTATTTGTGTATGTATAGGTTTTAAGAGTTGAGTAATGGTTTGATAAATGGGGTAGGGTTTGGGCTAGTGTAATTTAATTAAAATTGTGCCAAAATTGGCCCAAAATTTGAGCCCAAAAAGCCCAAACCCGGTCCAAAATGGGGCTGCCAAGAAGAGAATAAAACGACGTAGTTTTGTCTTGAAACTACGTCGTTTTGGTTAAGTGACAATATTCAATCTCATCCACCCAACTTGATTTAAACCAACGGTCCTAGTTTGATCTTCATCCTAGGTATTTAAAGCCTAAAATCCCCAAAAAATTTCCCCATTTCCCCATTATTTCCTCTCTCTTCTTTCCCTCTCATCACTCTCTCTTCTCTCTCCCCCCAAGCCGCTGCCGCCGCCCCACCGCTGCCGGCCGGAAATCGCCGCCGCCAGTGGACTACCTTCAAACACCTCCAAATTCACACCATGTAATATCCACAACTTCCTCTTTCCATATTTCCAAACCAAATCCTTCAAAAATCCCTCAAACTCCTTGAATCTTAGATCTAGGAAGCTTTCCCGTCACGTTTTTGCCCAAATTATTGAAGCTCCAACCGCTACAACCCCACAATACCTACATCAATGGATAGAGCTCCTCAAGACCTAGCTATTGATGCGAATTTCACCCTGAAAATCCGGTGACCAAAATCCGGCCAAATTCCGGCGACCTCCCCGAACACCCTCTTTTGGCATACCACCATTTTTTCGGCCACTTGAATTGTAAAATGGTAAAATCCTATTCTTTTTCATGGCTGATTTTTTATTTTTATTTATATTTTTCAGATTTTATTTATTATTATTAATTATTTTAGCATTAGTTTTTGAAGTTTTGGAATGTTAAATTTTCTGTTTTTGCACTTGTTGAAGCAGTAAAATAGCTTTGTGTTGATTAAAGTGAGGTAGTGAGGAAATGCTTGAGTGTATATGGTAAAATCGTAATCCTGCCCCGTTATTAATTTTTTGATTTTTTTAGTTAAAGTTAGTTTCTATCTTGTTTCTTCATTTAATCCATTTTTGATTATGTTTGTCTAGTTGGTTTTATTAAATCTCTCCAGCGATAGCGTGCATTTCGTTTGGCTTTAATAGTTAATTTTTGTTTGCTTACGATTGATTCATAACACAAGTGTGAAGTTTAATTACATGTTTTAATACTTGGTTTAGTTTGAATCAACAGGGTGATATTGATGTTGTTAAAATCTGAAGTTTATGTTATTTTATCACAAAATAGGGTGCTAGTAGCCTACTTTTACTAGTTAGGGTGGTTGAAATGATATTTGTTTTTCTCTTTGTTTCTGACATAGTATATTTCATTTGACCTTTGGACATATTTTGAACAGTGTTTAGCACACAATGTCAATTTTTGTCGGACAGACATTTGGTGAACCAAAATCTGTCCAAATTTGCCTATTTAAGGGCTGCCCTTTCCTCACTTTGGGGGAACTCCATCAAACTTCCAGGGGGGCATTTTTTATAATTGCTTTGTCACAAAAATAAAAAAAATTCAGCAGTTGAACACATGAAAAGTAAGCTGAAATGGTGAGCTTTGGGAGTGAATCTTAGAGTGCAAACTTTTAAAAAAGTATAAGTCCTCTTTAGAGTTTGTTTCTGGGTTCCCTCTCTAAGTTTTCGGGTTGTTTTAACACGGATTTGCTGCTCGTTTTGCTGCTGTTTTTATGCTGCTTTAGTTGCTGAACTACTGTTTATTCTTTTGCTATCAGGTAATCCTTTAAGACTCGTAATGTACGTATTTTCAGCAATGGGAACAACTTGAACATGCTGCACCATTGAAATGTGTTTGATGTGATGAATAGTTTGACAACAAAAGAGCTTGTATGTTATTGTTATGTATCAAGCATGTGATAATGTGAATATAGTCCTTCCTAATACTTGAATATTGAGTTGTAAGTTTTTGAATGTGATATGTAAGTCGCTTATGAATTTTGTATGCATGTTTTCAAGCTATTATATCCGAGTAACAATGTTAAGTATGCCATGAATGACTTTAGGTGTATAACACATAGCATGAGTTCGTTTTAGTTGCTGAAATTTCACTGCCAACATATGCTTCTAGGAATGTTGTGATAATATCTTTGTGAATCTGGCCATTTTGCCGGATTTGCAAAAATGGCTATTTTTGTAAAGTGGGCGTTTATACAATTGTGACTATGTAGTTAATGGTCATTCCCAAGAGGGGTAGTTTGAAGTACCTTGGATCGGTTATTCAGGGGATCGGGAAGATTGACGAGGATGTCACACACCGTATAGGGGTGGGGTGGATGAAGTGGAGGTTAGCGTCGGGAGTCTTGTGTGACAAGAAAGTGCCACCGTTACTAAAAGGTAAGTTTTATAGAGCAGTGGTTAGGCCTGCCATGTTATATGGAACTGAATGTTGGCCGGAAAAGAACTCACACATTCAGAAGATGAAAGTAGCAGAGATGAGGATGTTGAGGTGGATGTGCGGGCATACAAGGATGGATAAGATTAGGAATGAAGATATTCGAGAGAAGGTGGGCGTGGCCCCCATGGAGGACAAGATGCGGGAAGTAAGACTCAGATGGTTCGGGCACATTCAGAGGAGGAGCACTGATGCACCGGTGAGGAGGTGTGAGCAACTGGCTGTAGTGGGCACGCGGAGAGGTAGAGGGCGACCTAAGAAGTATTGGGGAGAGGTGATCAGACAGGACATGGCGCGACTTAGGATTACTGAGGACATGGCCCTTGACAGGGAATTATGGAGGTCGAGCATTAAGGTTGTAGGTTAGGGGAAAGTGTGAATATTTCTACAGCATAATAGAGTGAGACTAGCCAGTTAGGAGTTAGACTAAGAATGTAATTGGTTGTCTGTTGATGCAGGGCTTTACCTGCTAGTTTTACTATACCAGGCATCTATTTCGTATTTCGTATTCTGTATTTCATATCTCTTATATTGCTATTATTTTATTATGCATTTTTATGGTACTAATATATCGGCTCCTCTTGCTTTTTTGAGCCGAGAGTCTCCTGGAAACAGCCTCTCTACCCTTCGGGGTAGGGGTAAGGTCTGCGTACATATAACCCTCCCCAGACCCCACTTGTGGGATTATACTAGGTTGTTGTTATTGTTGTTGTTGTTGTAGTTAATGGTCATGAACTCAAACTAAGTAAAGAGCTAAGATTGTATCAATTTTGAGCCTTATTGAATCAAAGATAAAAGTTGGCCCATTTACTTTTAAACAACAAAATTACCCCTTTTCTTCTATATAGCATTGGGACAATTGAAATTCATTTCTTGGCCCATTTTAATAATAAATTCCAGCAGCCCAAAAGCTCCATACAAGCTGGCCCATTTTTTTTAACAAGAAGTTGGCTCATTTCTTTTAAAATAGATAAAGTTGGTCCAACATTTATTTGCATAATTTTTCCCAACTATAAAGCTCGGAAAAATAATAATAATATCAGATTTTTCTACTATTTTAATTAACTAGTTTCCCTTTGATTAATTTAAACATTAGGCAAATAGTAGGTCCGCTTTAACTTCACAGACTCACTTGTGTACCGTGACGCTTAACTTTTAATAAGTTAATTCATTAATTTCATGTCATATTCAATAGTTTTAATTAATTTATAAATCTTTTGTCATAATCACGAATTCACTTGCGTAGCGTGGTAGTGACATTTAATAAATGTTCTGAAAAAAAGAGGGTTAATGTTTCCTCCAACACAATTGCAGTAATTTTTCAAAAGTAAATAACGTGCTAACAATCGTCTGTCATGACTGCGGATTCGCTTGCGTAGCGCCGTTATGACTAAATAATAAATTTCGTCGATCATGTATTCGCTTGCGTAGTGTGGTTATGACATCTTATTATTCAAAAATATTCTTTAATCTTTTCTAATAATCAAGAGATAAAAGAGGATAGATAAAACATGAAAATAATATAAATCACAGTTTGTCCAAAATTAATTCAAGTCAAGTTTAAGTCAATAAAGCAACCGTGCTAGAACCACGAGACTCGGGGAATGCCTTATACCTTCTCCCCGGTCAACAGAATTCCTTACCCGAACTTTGTTTTCCCGGACCGATTAAAATAGAGTCAAACCTTCCTTTGACTAGGGATCCAAATAAATGGTGACTTGGAACACCGAAAAAATCAATTCTTAGTGGCGACTCTGAACAATAAAATAATCCCTATTCAAATTTTGTAACTTTAATTGGAAAAACTCTTTGGCTCATACACATATTATTATTATTTTGATGGGTAGAAAAGGGGTGTGACAGCTCTGGCGACTCTGCTAGGGAATTACATAAGAATTCGAGCTTGTACATGTTGACTTTTTATTTGGCTTTATTAATTTTGTAAATATTGTGATTTATTTGTGCCTAATGTGCTACCTGTTCGCTTTTTATCATTTTGATATTGTTGAACTGTACATATAAACTGTTTTCTCACGCACCCCCTCTGAGTCTTTTTGAAATTAAAAATTGGGCATTTGCTTGACATAGCCCGCTTTCTTTGAGATAGCCGAGGTGTTCGTCCCCCGGTGAAGGATTTTAGTCACACCTGTTTTAGGTGGGGAGCACCACCAGTTAAGCCGGAAAGCAATGCTACCTGTACACTGACCCTCCTCGGCTCGAGTTGTCCGCTCGAGTAAGCCAGTCTAGATACCTTCTCCAATAGGATCTAAACCTAGAAGAACAAGCCTCATGCCGGATATCCCTAGTAGGTTCGCTTTATTTGCATCACGTGCATTTGACTTAGCAAAACTCGGCACAGGGGTCGGGTCCGTATAAGACAGGTATCCTCTTTGAGACCATCATGTTCACGTATGTGCTACTTGATATATCATTTGGAAGGCTTACTTGCATTGTCGACCGGTTTTTAAAAAACAATTAGTGTAATTATTAAAAATGAAAAAAAAAAGAGAATAATTCTCCTAGTTTAGTGCAAATAAACCTTTTTTATATATATATATATATATATATATATATATATATATATATATATATATATATATATATATATATATATATATATATATATATATATATTTTGTAGTAGTAGTCTGGTGAGAGTTGTAAAGATTAATTTTCATTAAAAAAATAAAAGCGGAGAGTACCCTGTTTTACTGAACTACGCGGGTTTGATTCTCACCGGATATGAGATACGTAGGCAACCTCCATCGGGTTCAGCCCACACGTTTCAAAAAAAAAGGAGCATAAAATTTTCAAAAAAAAGGCCTATTTTGGTCACCTTTTACTGTCTGGCCCTCATGTTCCAGCTATTTTGCCAAGACAGCCTTAAAATCTTCCTGGGAAGTGCTGAAGGGCAATTTTTGTAAAAATAGTTACTTTATCCATATTTATTCACCTTTTACCATTTTGCCCTTATGTCTGGCCATTTTTGTCGAAGCAACTTTAAACCTTTCCTGAAAGATTGTTTTTGCAAAAAGTAGCTATTTTTATCTGGTTATACTCATATTGCAAAGGGTCATTTTCGTAAAAATAGTTTTTTTATTTATTATTTTGTCTATTTTTATTGTTTTGTTCCTGTGTTTGGCTGTTTTTGCAGAGACATCCTTTATGCCTTCAATGGAAGTATTAAAGGGCCGTTTTTATAATAATAGCCATTTTTTCGCTTTCATCATCTCAACGTTTGTGTCCGGTAATTTCAAAATATATATTGTAATTAAAAAAAATAGATCGAGTCCTAAATTGACCAAAAAATAAAATAAAATAATGAATGATCATAATTTGTATATAGTTTAGGTAAGTCCTAACCCTTTTTTATCTTATTCTTAGGATCACCATGAGTTCTCCACAAAGAAGCAGTCAGAAAAGGGTAAGGAACGAGACACCTCCTATGTTCTTGATCAGAGATAAGACCCCAAGTAGTCTCTGTAATTGGTGGGCTAGTTTTGCTACATGGGAACGGAATCGAGTATTTAAGCACCTCAAGTTCCTCACCAACATCATGGAAATTAATCCTAATAGAGATTTAATCGAGGCTCTAGTAGGTTTTTGGGACCCCGCGAACAATGTCTTCCGGTTCAAAGATTGTGAAATGACACCCACATTGGAAGAATTAGGTGGGTTCACCGGATTGGGGAGAGACCTTCGTGGGAAAAGGCCTACTCCTCCGAGAAAAGTTGGTGTGAACAACTTTTTAAAGAAGTTATGCCTTCGTCGAATTCCAATGGTTTGCTTAAACGAAGGTTGGGTTCCGTCAGAATATTTTTATGACAGATTTGGGGACGAAAAAGGGTTTGAGAACTTCTCGGGCACAGAATTCGTCAACCAGTTGAGTTACGACGCTTGGAGGGAGTTGAGAATCTTCGCGTTCATGATATCATTTCTAGGGATCATGGTCTTTTCGGAGCATGGTGGGCGCATTAAAATTCGATTGGTTGCGGTAGTCTCGTATTTGCAAAGTAGCGAGGATCATACCATTCTTCCTATGATTTTGGGAGATATTTTTCGGGCTTTGACCCGTTGTCAAGAAGGTGAAGATTACTTTGAGGGATGCAACATTCTGCTGCATATGTGGTTCATAGAGCACCTTTATCATCATCCAATAGTAGTAAGTTTCAATGATGATTGGCTGAATTACATTGGATGTCACCCAGACAGAGCTGCGAGTTGTAATCTTCCAGAGGGGGTGAGGGCTTGGCAGACATTACTTGGTTCATTGAGTGCTAGTAGAATCACTTGGAACTATTACTAGTTCCTTTCTGCTAGGGTCATGCATATGTCGACGTATCGCCCATTCTTCATACTCGTGGGTTTTAGGGGTTTCCAACCCTACGCACCTTTACGCGTCATGCGCCAGTTAGGGAGAGAGCAAAAGAGGCCCCCGATTGAGGACATGCGCCCGTTCATGTGGGAATTCAATGGAGAGGAACCTCCAAGGGAGTCATATGCACAGAAGATTTCGTTTGGTAGTTTATTTTCCGATTTAGACGAGATGGTAGCTGATCGTGAATGTGGGGAGGTAAGCCTCGCATACCTTGAGTGGTTTCACAACCAGGCTATCCCCGAGCAAAGGTCAGAGAGATCCATACTGCGCGCAGTTGATTGAGAGAGAGAGATCAAGGTCAGAGTTAGAGAAACCAGAAGGGAAGTGGCACAAGAGTTCCAATCTCGTATTGACACTTTACAAGAAGATAAGGGCATTCTGGAGACAGCCATTAACGTACAACAAGCTGATTTTGAGCGGGAAAAGGCTCAGTGGGCACGAGAGAAGAAAGCACTCAAAGCCCAAATTCGAAAGAAGAACATAGTCACAACCGCTCAGCAGCAAGAAGAGAAAGAAGCTCAGTTCAGGGTAGTCCGTGATCATGAACGTAGAGGTTTCGCTCCATTAATCCAAGGTCTGAGGGATAAGATAGGGGGAGTTGAGTCAAGCAAAGAGAGCCAGATCGTGGAGTTTGAAATAGAAAGACACCACTACCAAAAGGTGATCAATCAATTAGAAGCGGAGTCGCTAGAAGTTCGGCGCCAGAAAGATATGGCCTTGGACCGCGAGCATGATGCACTGGATCTAGCTAAGACCCGTGGTCGGCAAAATCAAGAACTCCATGTGGCTCAGGAATACATTAAGGGAAAGATCCTTGAGGTAGCCACATATACCTCAAGAGCATGCAGAAGTTGCCAGGGCATGACGCCCGAGCGGTTTGCAGAAGTATCATTGAACGTTGCTCGTCATATATCTGCAGACTTGGAGAGGATATACCGCAATGGTAGGGGTCAGCTGCAGGAACAAGAGCCCTGATTACAGTAATGCTGGTGGATTCCACTGCAGAGATCAAAGTCTTCTTTTAGTTATCAGTCCTTTTCATTATGCTTTTGTTGTTTCTAAGTCTATAAGAGTCTTTTGGTGTTGTTTTGACTTTTATTCTAAAAAGACTATTTGAGTTAGGTTTGGTCTCATTTATCTTTATGTAACTCTTGATTTTTGAGTCTTTTATTAAAATATTATATCGAAAATCAATGAAAAAGTTTTTGATGTTTGTTTTGTAAAAAATAAATCAAGTGTCGTGCATATCTGAACTACGTAATGATCTGATTCATGCGGCGACATGATACGTAGGCAACCCACAAAAGTATTTTAGAAATGGTGGCGATGTTAGGGGCAAGACAAATTACATGTAATTCATATCTATAAAAGGCCTAACCCTAACACGTTTGTTGTCTCTTAAACCAGTAAGTTTAAGGTGGTTGGTTTGTGGTAAATCTGGTAGCACATCATTACTTCACAAGATCTAAGGGACCAGTAGTAATGGATAACAGTGATGAAATCGAGTTGGTCAGTGACAATCCGCAGGGTCAGTCAGTTGAGCAAGAGTCTGAGGAGATAAGAAAATTGAGACAACAACTGTCAGATGTATATCAAGCTTGGGTTTCCGGTCGACCACCACCCCAGGGTCCCTCAGAGGGAACTTACACCATACCCCAGGCTACTCAACCACCACTCTATGCAACGAGCGACCCCATTCTACCACCAGGGTATGTGCCGAACTGCAGCCTCCATGCTGCCCCCAGTACCTCTAATATGCGACCTCCAGTTGTTCCGGTCAGGAACACCCCTCTCGTCGTGTCTGGCGCACCGGTATATACAATCCCGCCACCACCTTCTGTGACGAGGCCAAATAATGAGCCACCATCTCATGCTTATGATGGACAATACTATTCTCTGAATATGGCTTTTGGGGTCTCGGATCCATACAATCAGACTCCTCGATACGAATCACTAGTGGAAAATGAAATGCTTGTCACGAGGATTGAGCTAGATGAGATGGCCAGGAAAATGAAAAGTCTTGAACAGAATATAAAGAACATATAAGGACTAGGTGGTCACAAAAGTGTTTCATTCAGTGATCTATGCATGTTCCCTCATATCCATTTGCCACGAGGGTTCAAAACCCCAAAATTTGAGAAATATGATGGACACGGCGACCCTATCGCCCACTTGAAAAGGTACCGCAACCAGCTGAGGGGTGCAGGAGGAAAGGAAGAGCTGCCGATGGCTTACTTTGGGGAAAGCCTTGTGGGGGTAGCTTTCGAATGGTTCATTGACCAAGACATCTCTCACTGGCATGTTTGGGATGACATGGCCCAAGCCTTCGTCAAGCAATTCCAATACAACATTGATATTGCACCAGACCACAATTCCCTATCCAATATGAAGAAAAAGCTGACGGAAAGCTTTAGGGAGTACGCCATCAAGTGGAGGGAGCAAGCGGCCAGAGTTAAGCTGCCCATGGATAATCATGAGTTGATCACTGTCTTTTTGGAGGCTCAAGAGCCTGATTATTTCCAAAACATGATGTCTGCAATGTGTAGGCCTTTTGCTGAAGCAATCAAGATAGGGGAAATGATCGAAAATGGCCTAAAGACTGGCAGAATTGTAAGTCAGGCTACTCTCAAAGCCACCACCCAAGCGATCCAAAATGGGTCGGGAAGTTTTGCAAATAGGAAAAAGAGAGATGAAGGTTCTATGATGACCTCGGGATCTAGGGAAGTTCAAAGAGGGGCATCGTACCCTTATGTGCAAGTTCAGCAGGGGCGATCCAGCTACCCTCAACATTACTATCCCCCGCCAATTCCTCAATACTCTGTGGGCCACCACAATATACAGTGTTCAATGCTCAATCATATGCTCGGCCTCCCAATTAGCAGGTACCTCACCAGCTCCAAGGGGCCCCCAACCTCAGCAACAAAATTTTCGGGCACCCTACAATGCTCGTCCAAGGAAGGATTATGGTCGAGAGCAGAGGTCAGCAGAAAAATTCACTCCATTGGCTGAATCATACTCTAGTCTATTCCAAAAGCTGAAGCAAATGGGCGTGATTGGACCCATCACTCCCCACCACATGCATCCGAATTCACATGAATTTCAAGCAAATGCTAGATGTGAATATCATTCAGGTGCCCCGGGGCATAGCACCGATGACTGTTGGACTCTGAAAGGTGCCATAGAAAGACTCATTTCTGAAAAATTAATTGTAGTAACGAATGGCGAGGACCCTCCTAATGTGACAAACAACCCGTTGCCGGAACACAATGATGTTCATTTCATGGGAATGATTTGTCGAGATCAGGAATACAAGCCGGTCGACCAAACAGAAATGACAGTGGGAGCAATTCAAGAAGGAACAAGTCTGGAAGTAAGACCAAGCCAAGATGTGCCGTTGATTGTGAAAGGCGCCCCAAACTCAAAAAAGGTAACTTTATTTGTGCCCAAGGTCTTGAGGTTAGAGGTTCGCTCCAATGTTCCAAGCCCAAGGTTGTATGTCCTTGGAGGCCACCCCGTCACAAGGTAGAATCGGCGGTACGAATGGCATAACAGAGCCGATCATAATCAAACCTGCTGTGCAACCCCATGTGATAAACACAAAAATTGTTCCTTGGAACTACAACAAAACTGTGATGACCTACAAAGGCAAGGAAATCATAGAGGAAGTGGGGGAAACTGGAGGTTTGACTCGATCGGGGAGGTGTTATTCTCCAGAAGAGTTGATGAAGGCCAAGAAAATCAGAGGAGGCCAATTGCCAATAAAGAAGCCAGTCACTGAAGTAGAGGCAGAAGAGTTTTTGAAGAAAATGAAAGCTCAGGATTACTCAATCATTGACCAGCTAAGAAAGACTCCTGCCCAAATCTCTCTACTATCTCTGCTCATACATTCCAAAGAGCATGCCCGAGTACTAATCAAGGTCTTGAACGAGGCACATATCTCAGAGGAGACCACAGTGAATCAGTTAGAGAAGATGGCCAATAGATTTTTTGAGGCAAACAGAATCTCATTTACCGATGATGAATTTCCCGAGGAAGGAGCCGGGAAAAATAGGGCTTTGAACTTGATGGTCAAATGTGAGGGGCATTATGTAAAGAGAGTCATGGTTGATGGAGGCTCAAATGTAGATGTATGCCCTCTCTCTACTTTGCAAAGCATGAAGATCAATACGGACAGAATCTGACCCAGCAATGTTCGCATCCGGGCTTTCGATGGCTCAGCGAGAGATACCATGGGGGAAATCAACCTCACCATGACGATTGGGCCGGTAGACTTTGAGATTGTTTTCCAAGTAGTGGACATGGTCACTTCTTATAACTTTCTTCTTGGAAGGACATGGATCCATACAGCCCGAGCTGTGCCATCCACCTTGCACCAGATGCTCAAATTCGAACATGACGGGCAAGAAATTATTGTTCACGGAGAAGACGAGTCCATTGTCTTCCGTTCATAAAGACCCATTAATCCCCTGTATTGAGGCCAAGGAAGGGTTTGAGTCCATTGTCTATCAGGCTTTTGAAGTGGTTGTTGTGGACCATGTCAAGGAAGGAAAGCCCATTCTGCATCCTCGTCTTTTCGCCACATCTGTAATGGTGGCTACGGTTATGATGAGACAAGGTTATGAGCCAGGAAAAGGTTTGGGGGCATCATTGCAAGGAATTTCAGAGCCTATTACTCCGTTAGGCAACCGGGGTACTTTTGGCTTAGGCTTCAGGCCAACACAAGCAGACAAAAACAAATCCAAACACCGCAAAAAGAGTGGATGGGTCTTGCAACAGCCTATCCCTCATATTTTCTACACTTTTGTCAAGCCACGACTCCGAGAGGGTCAAAATTCCTCGGCGCATGCAAACATTGAGAAATTTGCCATGGCCTCAGCGAGATATTTTCTGAAGTGAATATGATACAGGCTGGTGAAGGCACTAGTCGTGCCGATGTGCAACTAATTGACACAGACACCATGCTCACCAAC
This sequence comes from Nicotiana tabacum, assembly GCF_000715075.1. Classification (NCBI taxonomy): domain Eukaryota; kingdom Viridiplantae; phylum Streptophyta; class Magnoliopsida; order Solanales; family Solanaceae; genus Nicotiana; species Nicotiana tabacum. The sequence goes on from NC_134080.1 coordinate 195,994,467, forward strand.
TGGGAAGCAACTCCTCTCCCCACAAGGAAGGAGTTTTGGTAGTCTACTTTTGCAGCTTCTTTTTGTATTTTGGGTTACTTTCAGGGTTGTAATCCAAATATCTCAGGATGATTGTTTTGTTTTGATGTTAACCCTTCTATCCTTCCGAATTCAATAAAATGCAGTTCGGTTTCCTATTAAGTTTCCTATATTTTCCTTTTCCTAATTCCTATCATTTTATTTTCATTTCAGTTTTGTTAATGCCGGCTTTAATAACATGACATACATGCGAAATTCATGCCCAGATCTTGAAAAACTGTCTAATATCGAAATAACGCATCAAGAGGTTGAATATGAGGAAGATGAGATTGTTGAGGAAATAAAAAGAGAGTTGGAACAATTTGAAAACAAGCCTAAGCCAAACCTCAATGAAACTGAGACGATTAATATCGGAAGTCCTAAAGAAGTTAGAGAAACGAAGATAAGCATTCACACTAAACAAAAAACCAGAGATATCTTGATTCAACTTTTATTTGAATACAGAGATGTGTTTGCTTGGTATTACGATGATATGTCGGGTTTATGTGCTGATCTGGTGGTTCATAAGCTTCCTACATATCCTGGTTTTCCACCAGTCCAACAAAAGCAACGAAAATTTAAAATAGACATGAGCGACAAAATCAAAGAAGAAATAATGAAGCAACTAAGAGCCAATGTGGTCAGAGCTGTCCGATACACCACCTGGGTGGCAAATGTTGTGCCCGTGCTAAAGAAGGATGGAAAAACCAGAGTTTGTGTCGACTATAGGGGCCTGAACAAAACAAGTCCAAAGGATAATTTTCCTTTGCCAAACATCCACATTCTTGTAGATAATTGCGCAAAGCATGAGATCCAATCATTTGTGGATTGCTATGCTGGGTACCACCAAATTCTAATGGATGAGGATGATGCAGAAAAGACCGCTTTCACCACGCCATGGGGTACTTATTGTTACAGGGTCATGCCATTCGGTTTAAAGAATGCAGGGGCAACTTACATGAGGGCCATGACCACCATTTTTCACGACTTGATGCACAAAGAGATTGAAGTATATGTCGACGATGTCATCATAAAATCAAAGAAACAAGCCGATCACGTGTGTGATTTGAAAAAGTTCTTCGAACGGCTTCATAGGACCTTAAGCTTAATCCAGCCAAGTGCGCATTTGGGGTCCTATCTGGGAAACTCCTCGGTTTTATAGTCAGTCTGAGAGGCATCGAATTGGATCCATCTAAGATAAAGTCCATTCGAGATCTGGCACCCCCAAAGAACAAAAAAAAGGTCATGAGTTTGCTCGGGAGGTTGAACTACATCAGTACGTTCATTTCTCAGCTCACAACCACGTGCGAGCCCATCTTTAAGTTGCTGAAAAAGGACGCCGCTGTCAGATGGACAGACGATTGCCAAAAGGCTTTTGACAGGATCAAAGATTATCTGTCAAAACACCCTGTACTGGTCCCACCTGAACCTGGTAGGCCTTTGTTTTTATATCTATCAGTGATGAATAATTCATTTGGATGCGTTCTGGGGCAACATAATGCAACAGGCAGAAAGGAACAGGTAATATATTATTTGAGCAAGAAGTTCACCGATTATGAGGTTAAGTATACCCTTTTAGAAAGGACATGTTGTGCCTTGACTTGGGTCGCTCAAAAGTTGAGACATTATCTTTTGGCCTACACTACTTACCTCATATCCAGAATGGATCCCTTGAAGTACATCTTCCAAAAGCCAATGCCCACTGGCAGGCTCGCAAAATGGCAAATCCTGCTCACAGAGTTTGACATCTCTATGTCACTCGCACCGCGATGAAAGCACAGGCTTTGGTAGATCATTTGACATAGAATACAGTTGATAATGAGTACATGCCACTTAGCACGTACTTCCCGGACGAAGAGGTCAACTCGATAGAGGAAGTGGTTCCAGACGATCACCCTGTATGGAAAATGTATTTTGATGGGGCTGTCAATATCAAAGGAGTTGGGATCGGGGCAATCCTCATCTCACCTATTGGACACCATTACCCTACGACGACCTGACTTAGGTTCTTCTGTACTAATAATACACCAGAATTTGAAGCTTGTATCATGGGTTTGAAAATGGCATCGATCTGGATGTGCGTGAACTATTAGTTTTGGGAGATTCTGACTTGCTTATCAGGCAAGCCCAAGGCGAATGGGAGACTCGAGACATCAAACTTATTCCGTACAGACAATGTGTGCGAGACTTGAGCAAAAGATTCAAATATATCGAGTTCAGGTACATTCCCCGGTTTCACAACGAGTTAGCTGATGCATTGGCTACTCTAGCCTCGATGCTCCCTTATCCAGGAAACACTCATTTTGATCCACTAGAAATCCAAGTTCGGAATCAACACGGTTACTGAAATACAATCGAGACAGAACCAGATGGTGAACCATGGTATCATGACATAAAACGATTCCTGAAAACAAGAGAATATCCAGAGCATGCCAAAGGAGATCAAAAAAGAACTATAAGGCGACTCGTCAGTGGTTTCTTCCTGAATGGGGAAATTCTGTACAAGAGGACCCTAGATTTAAACTTGTTGAGATGCATAGATGCTACAGAAGCAGAGCGGATCATGAGTGAAGTGCATTCAGGGGTATGCGGACCTCACATGAATGGATATGTTTTGGCGAAGAAGATTCTACGGGCAGGGTATTACTGGCTTACCATGGAGCGAGATTGCTTTAGATTTGTTCGCAAGTGTCACCAGTGCCAGATTCACGGTGACCTGATTCACTCGCCTCCTTCGGAGTTGCATCCTATGTCCTCTCCTTGGCCTTTCGTTGCTTGGGGAATGGATGTTATTGGGCCGATCGAGCCAAAGGCTTCAAATGGGCATATATTCATTTTGGTTGCAATTGATTACTTCACCAAGTGGGTGGAGGCCGTCACTTTCAAAGCAGTTACCAAGAAAGTAGTGGTAGAGTTTGTTCACTCCAACATCATTTGTCGCTTCGGTATCCCAAACACCATTATCATTGACAATGCAGTCAATCTAAATAGTCATTTGATGAAGGTGGTATGCGAACAATTTAAAATCATGCATCGCCATTCTACCCCTTACCGGCCAAAAGCCAATGGAGCAGTTGAAGCGGCAAACAAGAACATCAAGAAGATTCTTAGGAAGATGATCCAAGGTTCCAGGCAATGGCATGAAAAGTTTCCTTTTGCTCTTTTGGGATACCGTACGACTGTTCGCACATCTGTTGGCGCAACTCCGTATCTGCTTGTATACGGAACTGAAGCTGTAATACCCGCTGAAGTCGAAATTCCCTCTCTCCGAATTATTGTGGAATAAGAGATTGAAGACACTGAGTGGGTCAAGACCCGATTAGAATAACTGATGTTGATCGATGAAAAACGGCTAGCAGCAATGTGTTTCGGCCAGTTATACCAACAAAGAATGGCACGCGCTTACAATAAGAAAATGTGCCCAAGGCAGTTTGAGGTAGGCCAGCTAATTTTGAAACACATCCTTCCGCACCAGGTAGAAGCTAAAGGAAAGTTCGCCCCGAACTGGCAAGGACCCTACATCATCAAGAAAGTGTTACCAAAAGGGGCCTTGCACTTGGTAGATAAAGAAGGACGGGTACCAGAAATGACTATTAACGCAGATGTAGTCAAAAGATATTATGTCTGATATATACCCATTGTAGAATTTTCACGCATTGATTTTCTCAGATTGAAATGGCGAAGGCTATCATTTGCTCGCTATTCCAAATAGGTGTCACCCTTTTTGTCAATACTTTTGAGCCGTATTTGTCTTCCTTGTTTCTCACTTCTTGGAACTTGTGTACTTGTAAAAAAAACAACAACAAATCTCTGAGTCATTGAACTACGTCCGACCTGATTCTGAAAGGATACGTAGGCAGCCTTACCCTGGGTTCGGTCCCATCAGAACAAAAAATCCATATTCCCAATACTCCAAAACTGGGGAAGAAGTTTGTTTTATTTCACGGTTTTTTCTGTAAAAATGATTCCAAAAGTTGTAATTCAGTTCAAGGTTCATTTCGCCTTTTTATCTTTCAAGAACTTCTGATCGATGTTTTTTAAGAATGATTGAAGTCCCCATGCCAAAGGCATTGGATAACCTCCCTCATACAGTATCTTAGTCAAAACAAAAAGAAATGAGAGAGTCTTATCAGTGAAAACCCGTACGGGCACTATAAGGCGATAGGGAGCAGAGAAATGAGAGAGTCTTATTGGTGAAAACCCAGATGGGCACCATAAGGTGACAATTAGTAGAGAAATGAGAGAGGTTAGTTAGCGAAAACCTGCAATGGGCTCTACTAGCCGAATAAGGGTCTTTGATTCTCCGGCATAAGCACAACCAAGACAAATTCAAGATGAACATTTGCGTCGGATTTTGAGAATTAGACAGCTCAGACAGATCAGGCATCCAGTCCAAAATGCATGTCATGATTCATTAAAGTCGGCACATACCTCCAGATAAGTCTCCCTATTCCTTTTCCCGAAAGGGACACCTTTTGTTTAAGTACAGTTCTTTTTCGCTTTCAATTATTATTCTATTTTTACCCATAATTTTTCTTTGAGTCCCCTTCGGTCTAATCCTGCATCAAAATTGAAGCAAAGATAGGGCTGCAAAACTGGATACAGATTCCCCGTAATGTCGAGCACAATTTGAGGCATATATGGCATTGACGAAGGCATGAATCCATCTCTGATCTTATTTGATAAGACAAACAAAGTGTCTAAAAAGAGCTGAAAAGGTCGCCTAAGCAAGACCTGCTTTATGAGAAAAGTTGATGAGCACTACGGACACAAACTGATACTGAGGTAAGACAACTGAGTTTGATTTTAGAGAAAAATGCATTGCCTTAGAGATAAGGGTAGCGGTACCATGGACATCTGGGTATGAAACAGTTGGGGGCAATATTGTGAAGCCAAGGTCTCTAGAAAATGATACATATCGGCATAACATCTCGGTACCACGCTGACAGAATCGGTTCTTCGACAGCAGTGGTCGTGAATCAAGCTACTCAGGGCATCAAGGACACAAACCAACCACCACTTTAAAAACTCACAAGTTTTCTTTGTTTAAAGCCGGAAAAAAGTAGTGCAGAATGTCGGTCCTAAGTGAACAAATGTCACCAAACATAAGATCCTTAAAATCTCTATTTTTTTTATTTTCTACATACATCACTATTGTTCACACCTCCTATTTCTGAAGCTTAACTCAGGTAGAACCGTTTCGCCTAGGGGGATCCAGCTCATAGTTTCGGGTAGAAGTACTCTTCACTCAGGGTGTTTTCTGAAGCTTAACTCAGGTAGAACCGTTTTGCCTAGGGGGATCCAGCTCATAGTTTCCAGGTAGAAGTACCCTTTACTCAGGGTGTTTTACGTAGCTTAACCCAGGTAGAACCATTTCTCCTATGGGGATTCAGCTCATAGTTTCTGGGTAGAAGTACTCTTCGCTCAAGGTGTTTTACGTAGTTTAACCCAGGTAGAACCATTTCGCCTACGGGGATCTAGCTCATAGTTTCCGGGTAGAAGTACTCTTCGCTCAGGGTGTTTTACGTAGCTTAACCCAGGTAGAACAGTTTCCCCTAGGGGGATCTAGTTCGTAGTTCCGGGTAGAAGTAATCTTCGCTCAGGTTGTTTAAATACAGTTTAACTCATATCGAACCGTTTCGCCTAGCGGGATTCAACACTTTATCGATAATACATAGTGTTAACACCCGATTCTATTTCATTCCAGTAAGAGAGGGTACCAGCCTATGATTACATTTCTTTTCAGTTGCACAAGGTACCGATCCCTGGTTAAACTATCCTTCGTTACCAAATTTTATCTCTTTCAGCTAGTTTATACTACTATTTCTACCTGCCTTTTTAATAAATTAGATAATTTACAGATTTCTCTAATAACTCACAGAATTTTCCTAGTGTCAGACTGGGCAGAAAAATTTTGTTCGTTTTTGTTTGTCTTTGATGGCTTTGCAGGCTCTGTCGTATAGCAGAAGTGACGATTAAAGCTTGCAGTTTCAATTTTTCATTAGAAGAAAGAAATCCTTCGATCACAATATAGTCGGAGTTTAGCTTTGATAATGTGTCAGCAGCCCAACTTCTCAAGATTCATCTTCTCAAATTCTGATCCAGAAAGCAAGCCTTCGATATTGAGTCATAATCTTTTCTTCAAAAGAATTAAGATCCAATCTAAGGTCAACACAAGCGAGCATGTCAAGAATTAAGATTTGACTCTAGAAGACACGTGGATAGAAATTTTTGTACTCTTAGTTTGCAGAAAAATGTAGTGCTCTTCTCTTTTTCTTTTGATGTAAGAAGCAGTAACGGTAAGAGTAACAGCAACAGCAGCAGCAACAGCAGTCTTAACTCCAGTGTCTGGTAGTCCCACCTACCAAATTTTCCCAGAACTACACTGACCTGATTCCTTTATAGCCAAGGATATGTAGGCAACCTCAGAAGCAAGGTTCGGTCACCACCTTTTTCCAAACGCTTCCACTAGAGTGAATATGAGCAAAAAATTATCCATGGCATTTTTTTGTCTTTGCACGAAAACTCTTCATGTTCTCGAGCAAAGAGGGGCAGACCTAATTTTTGCCTTATATATATATATATATAATATATGTATGTGTGTGTGTGTGTGTGTTTGTTTGTTCTTATTTGTGTATGTATAGGTTTTAAGAGTTGAGTAATGGTTTGATAAATGGGGTAGGGTTTGGGCTAGTGTAATTTAATTAAAATTGTGCCAAAATTGGCCCAAAATTTGAGCCCAAAGAGCCCAAACCCGGTCCAAAAGGGGGCTGCCAAGAAGAGCTTAAAACGACGTAGTTTTGTCTTGAAACTACGTCGTTTTGGTTAAGTGACAAGATTCAATCTCATCCACCCATCTTGATTTAATCCAACGGTCCTAGTTTGATCTTCATCCTAGGTATTTAAAGCCTAAAATCCCCAAAAATTTGCCTCATTTTCCCATTATTTCCTCTCGCTTCTTTCCCTCTCATCACTCTCTCTTCTCTCTCCCCCCAAGTGGCTGTCGCCGCCGGCCGGAAATCGCTGCCGCCGGCGGACCACCTCCAAATTCACACCATGTAATCTCCACAACTTCCTCTTTCCATATCTCCAAACCAAATCCTTCAAAAATCTCTCAAACTCCTTGAATCTTAGATCTAGGAAACTTTCCCGTCACTTTTTTGCCCAAATTATTGAAGATCCAACCACTACCACCCCACAATACCTACATCAATGGATATAGCTCCTCAAGACCTAGATATTGATGCCAATTTCACCCTGAAAAACCGGCGACCAAAATCCGGCCAAATTCTGGCGACCTCCCCCAACACCCTCTTTTGGCATACCACCATTTTTTCGGCCACTTGAATTGTAAAATGGTAAAATCCTATTCTTTTTCATGGCTGATTTTTTTTTTATTTTTATTTTTCAGATTTTATTTTTTATTATTAATTATTTTAGCATTAGTTTTTGAAGTTTTGGAATGTTAAATTTTCTGTTTTTGCACTTGTTAAAGTAGTAAAATAGCTTTGTGTTGATTAAAGTGAGGTAGTGAGGAAATGCTTGAGAGTATATGGTAAAATCATAATCCTGCCCCGTTATTAATTTTTTGATTTTTTTTTGTTAAAGTTAGTTTCTATCTTATTTCTTTATTTAATCCATTTTTGATTATGTTTGTCTAGTTGGTTTTATTAAATCGCTCCAGCGATAGCATGCGTTTCGTTTGGCTTTAATAGTTAATTTTTGTTTGCTTACGATTTGTTCATAACACATGTGTGAAGTTTAATTACATGTTTTAATACTTGGTTTAGTTTGAATCAACAGGGTGATATTGATGTTGTTAAAATCTGAAGTTTATGTTATTTTATCACAAAATAGGGTGCTAGTAGCCTACTTTTACTAGTTAGGGTGGCTAAAATGATATTTTTTTTCTCTTTGTTTCTGACATAGTAGATTTCCTTTGACCTTTGGACAGATTTTGAACAGTGTTTAGCACACAATGTCAGTTTTTGTCGGACAGACATTTGGTGAACCAAAATCTGTCCAAATTTGCCTATTTAAGGGCTGCCCTTTCCTCACTTTGGGGGGACTCCATCACACTTCCAGGAGGCATTTTTTATTATTGCTTTGTCACAAAAAAAAAATCAGTAGTTGAACACATGAAAAGTAAGCTGAAATGGTGAGCTTTGGGAGTGAATCTTAGAGTGCAAACTTTTAAAAAAGTATAAGTCCTCTTAGAGTTCGTTTCTAGGTTCCCTCTCTAAGTTTTCGGGTTGTTTTAACACCGATTTGCTGCTGTTTTGCTGCTGTTTTGCTGCTGTTATTATGCTGCTTTAGTTGCTGAACTACTGTTTATTCTTTTGCTACCAGGTAATCCTTTAAGACTCGTAATGTACGTATTTTCAGCAATGGGAACAACTTGAACATGCTGCACCATTGAAATGTGTTTGATGTGATGAATAGTTTGACAACAAAAGAGCTTGTATGTTATTGTTATGTATCAAGCATGTGATAATGTGAATATAGTCCTTCATAATACTTGAATATTGAGTTGTAAGTTTTTGAATGTGATATGTAAGTCGTTTATGGATTTTTTAAGCATGTTTTCAAGCTATTATATCCGAGTAACAATGCTAAGTATGCCATGAATGACTTTAGGTGTATAACACATAGCCTGAGTTCGTTTTAGTTGTTGAAATTTCACTGCCAGCATATGCTTCTAGGAATGTTGTGATAATATCTTTGTGAATCTGGCCATTTTGCCGGATTTGCAAAGTGGGCGTTTATACAATTGTGACTATATAGTTAATGGTCATGAACTCAAACTAAGTAAAGAGCTAAGATTGTATCAACTTTGGGCCTTATTGAATCAAAGATAAAAGTTGGCCCATTTACCTTTAAATAACAAAATTACCCCTTTTCTTCTATATAGCATTGGGCCGTAATAATAAAATCCAGCAGCCCAAAAGCTCCATACAAGCCGGCTCATCTTTTTTAACAAGAAGTTGGCTCATTTCTTTTAAAATATATAAAGTTGGTCCAACATTTATTTGCATAATTTTTCCCAACTATAAAGCTCGAAAAAATAATAATAATAATATCAGATTTTTTTACTATTTTAATTAACTAGTTTCCTTTTAATTAATTTAAAAGTTAGGCAAATAGTAGGTGCGTTTTAACTTCACAGACTCACTTGTGTAGCGTGACGCTTAACTTTTAATAAGTTAATTCATCAATTTCATGTCATATTCAATAGTTTTAATTAATTTATAAATCTTTTGTCATAATCACAGATTCGCTTGCGTAGCGTGGTAGTGACATTTAATAAATTTTCAAAAAAAGAAGAGGGTTAATGTTTCCTCCAACACAATTGCAGCAATTTTTCAAAAGTAAATAACTTGCTAACAATCGTCTGTCATGACTGCGGATTCGCTTGCGTAGCGCCGTTATGACTAAAAATTAAATTTTGTCGATCACTCATTCGCTTGCGTAGTGTGGTTATGACATCTTATTATTCAAAAATATTCTTTAATTTTTTCTAATAATCAAGAGATAAAAGAGGATAGGTAAAATATGAAAATTATATAAATCACAGTTTGTCCAAAATTAATTCAAGCCAAGTTTAAGTCAATAAAGCGACCGTGCTAGAACCATGGGACTCGGGGAATGCCTTATACCTTCTCCCCGGTCAACAGAATTCCTTACCCGAACTTTGTTTTCGCAGACCGATTAAAATAGATTCAAACCTTCCTTTGACTAGGGATCCAAATAAATGGTGACTTGGAACACCGAAAAAATCAATTCTAAGTGGCGACTCTGAACAATAAAATAATCCCTATTCAAATTTTGTCACTTTAATTGAAAAAACTCTTTGGCCCATACACATATTATTATTATTTTGAGGGGTAGAAAAGGGGTGTGACAGTAAAAATATTTCCTCATAATCTATTCCATATTCTTGAGTAAAGCCTTTTGCCACCAATCGTACCTTGTATCTTTCTATTGACCCATTCACTTTGTGTTTAACTTTGAGAACCCATTTGTTCCCAATAGCTCTATGCCAGGAGAAAGGTCAACTAGATCCCAGACTTTGTTGGTCTTCATAGATTCTAATTCTTCTTTCCATCTTTCTTCCACTCATCCTTTCTGGGGCTCGATAAAGCCTCAGCAACATACTTTGACTCATCTATTTTCATGGGAGACACCAAGAGAACATAATCTTCATTCTCATATGTACGTTTGGGTATATTTTTCCTGGTACTATTTCATAGCTGAAATTCTGATTCATCAGAAGGATTTTGGGATTGAGTGTTCCCACTCCCACTCGAATTAAGAACAAGATCCTGATCAATTTGATTTTCAACCGTGTCAAAACACATTTGCTGACTATCTGAGCTCAACATTTCATAAAGAAGCTCTCCATTCTTTACCTCGCCCTTTTTTGGAAAATTATTTTCCAGAAATGTGGCATCTCGTGACTCAATCTCAGTAATACTTTCATCCTCTAATTCACCAATGAACACATACCCTTTGGAGTATTCTAAATATCTTATAAAGATACAGTTCTTGCCTTTTGGACCTAATTTACCAAACTTTCTAAAAGAATCTGTTACATATGTAGCACAACCCCAAGGTCGTAAATCATTTAAGTTTGGTTTATGACTAATCCAAAGCTCATAAGGAGTGGATTAAACTTATTTAGATGACACTTTGTTCAATATGTAGGTTGCAATCAATAACGCATCTCCCCAAAAGAAGATAGGTAAATTTGCATGCGCCATCATAGACCTTATCATATCCAATCGTGTTCTATTCCTCCTTTCTGCTACACCATATTGCTGAGGTGTGTAAGGAGTAGTTAAATGTCTGGTGATTCCCTTTTCATTATACAGTTCTTCAAATTATTTTGATAAATATTCATGCCCTCTATCGGTTCTTAAGGTCTTAACGCTTTTGTCTAATTGATTTCCAACTTTATTCAAATATTTCTTAAATCATTCTAGTGCTTCAGAATTATTAGAAATCAAATAGACATAACCAAGGCGCGTAAAATCGTCAATAAACATAATGAAATATTGAGAATCGGATCTAGCCTTCATATTCATTGGACCACAGATATCAGAATGAATTAATTGCAATGAAAAATCAGCTCTCTTAGCCTTTCCAAATGGTTTACATGTAATCTTTCCGGCAAGACAATTTTCACAAAGTTGGCATTTCAAATTTAAAGAAAGAACTTATTCCCCTTCATTTGCCAATCGATTCATTGGATCTTGCACTATGTGACCTAATCTTACAATCCACGTAATAATATTAACACCATTATTATTAGAATAACATGCTATAACACAACGGTCAATATAATACAATCTAACACAATTAAACCATCATAACGATGTCCAAAACCATAAAGAACATTGTCTAGAGTAATTCTAAGACCATTGCAACTGAAGTTTAAATTGAAATCTAAATCTAGAAGAACAGACACAGACACTAACTTTCGTTGAATCTATGGAACATATAGGACGTCATGCAACATCAAAGATCGGCCACCACGCATGTCCGTTCTGCAAGTGCCTATCCCTTTGACTTCACGATTTGCATTATTTTCCACATATACATGCCTTGATCCAGGTGAAACTCGACGAAACTCTATAAATGCTTTTCTATGTATATAGCTCATATTTTACTTTTGTTTCGTGATTTTGGGATGGTAAATGTGATGATTTATATTAATTTGAAGTGTTTTTATGTGTAGGGATGATTCAGGAGCAATTTGGGGTGAAACGTGCAAAATTAGAGCCAAAACAAACGAAACTGGGAGCATGATCTTAACCCTTAGGGGGGCGGATTTGTGGTTAGGATAGGAATATACCTAGTCACCGTGCTTAATTAAATATCGTAATCTTAATGCGTTCTAATAGATTAATTTCATAGAATATAGGTGTTAATCTATTGAGAAAAGGCGAGTAGTACTTCGGGAGAAGGCTATGAGAGCATTTATCGATTAATTAACAACCATGAGTGAATTATATGAAAGGGAGAGTTAATTAGAATGCAATACGAATGGTGAATCGATCACAACCCTGGAATATTTGTCTCTATTGAATACATAATAATCATTTTACTGCTTGATCATTTAGTTATTACTTAGAATTGTTGTTTAGTATAATTAAACTCTTGAACTCGAATTTAGCTTGACTGAATAACAATATTGGTGAGTTAGTGAGTAGTTGGTATAAGTCTCCGTGGGTTCGATATCTAGACTTACAATCTTATATTACTTATCGACCCCGTATACTTACGTGTGCATTTAGGAGCAACACACGGCTCATATGGTCGGTGGCCCCTAAGTCTACATTCCACACATGATAAGATTCATTTAGTAAAATAGTGCTAGAACCATATATAGCACTTAGAGATGCGTTTTGAAATGCTACCTTTTCCGACTCACTATACTCATGAGCAAAATGCCCTGGAACTTTGCAATTGTAGCAATTCATCTTACTCTTGTCTTTTTCTTGTATAACCGTTTTCCTTTCTTGGAATTTTGCTTGTTTGTTTCTTTTCTTGGAGGATCCTCATCTGACCTCTTTACCCTTTCTGTGATTTTTCTAGTTTCTCGTACATTTGAACCTTGATATCTTTGTACCACTTGATTCTGCCACAAAGGTACTGGGTACGACTTTAGCAGCACCAAGTCGCTCATCTTCAAGCTCCACATGATGGGCAACATTAACAAAAGTTTTGATGCTATCATTGTGGGTCAAGTTAACCTTCATATGTTTCAAATTATTAGGAAGAGACCGAATCACTTCCTAAACCTGCTGCTCATCAGAGAGAATATGACCAACACTTTTGAGTTGATCAATTATATTTGACATCACCCTAAGATGTTGCTTGATACTATGATCATGACAGTTTTTGTACGTGTCAAACTTGATTGTCAGTAGTCTAAGGCGAGTCACAGTTGTACCACCATATGCCTCTCTTAAATGTGCCCACATGGCTTGAGCAATAGGTTATTGCTCACATTCGTGGATGAAATCATCAACAACTGAACTTACAATAATTCCAGGTGCAGTGAAATCTTTTTTTTTCAAATATTGTAAGTTTCCAGATCCCTCTTGTGTTGGGCAGTGTTACTCTCCTCTAGATGAATCATAACATGGTTAATACTTTCAAGAGCATCTTGCTCTTCGAGTACATACCACATCTTACGACTCCAGATATCGTAATTTTCACCACTCAGTTTGTCACCCTTGCTCAAGTCAGCAATGATACTTTTCAATGTCATGTCTATTATTAGAGGCAATATTATAAGTTTAACTCATCAATATATTCTTTAGTTAATTTATGCATGTGATTACACACTCAAACAAATTAATTATAATATTAATTCTACATTTAGTATAGAATCAAAAAGTCACTACGTTTCCATTCATTATATATATCTAAATATTTTAATTAATATTAAAATCACTTCTTAGTATGTACTTTATTTCAAGTCTCAGTCCATTACAAAATAAAATAATAAATAATATTTGTAACTGGTGAGACAAACAACATAATTTAAATTTCGTTAAAATAAAACATATAATTGCAATTTACATATTTGCTAGGACATCCATGTACCAATCGAATACTAACTCTTGGACATATATGCTAAAATGTACACTAGGAAAAATATCATGATAAATCTCAGTTAAAACTTCACCCCAAGGCTCTCGAAAAGAGTCTGCTAAAATCGCTAATGCTTACGAATCAGTAATCTCTATGTAATTACACAATTCAGCTCTTTTTAACCGAAAAAGATGTACATATTCATGAATGGAAGCATTAGAGCCCATTTTAAATTCCATAAACTCCGTAAGATTCTTTTCTCCTTCCCCTCGCTAAGCCCTCTGATCCCTTAACTCATTTTGCATCGCTTTCGGGACATTCCTAATGACTTCAGGCTCCAAGTCTGAATCATTATAGAAATAAGTCATCCAATGATGCATCCTTCTATGTTGTCTCCTTCCTTGACTTCGAGAACTCCCACTTGGAGTAATTTGAATTTGTCCCTGTTCAACCATATATGAAATATGACCAAGAAAACAGTAAAAATGGTTGCAACCATTCAATATGACAACATATGTCACAATAACTCGTAGAAGTATATCAACACAAGGGATTAGGACTAAACTAATTTTCTATATTAAGGAGATATTAAGTTATATTAAGGCCAGTTTATATTAGTTCATGGTCCACACAAAGAAAAGGTCATTAAGGAAACTTATTCAAGTTAACCATAGTTTTCTTACGTAATTGAATTCCGTAGCACTTCAGATAAAGTATCGCCATTTGAAAAATAAAATTGATTACATTTAACGATATTACTCTGACCAAATTAATTATGGTCAAAATTCTACATACATATTCAAACGCCTCCAAAAAAAGTATATGAAAGTAGTATTGTGTCGTGTATTATAGCAAAGAGACAATTTAGTGAATTTATGGAAACCACATGTACTTTTAATATGCTCATGACACTGTCATTATTAGATTGATTTGTAGAAAATTTCCATGACATGACAGACTTTGTTTATAAAAAGATATCACTCGAACAAATCTATTTTTTTATTAACAACTATACTTGTCCAAAGAAAATATATACAAGATCTCTGAAGATCATTATAATAAAAGACAACTTCTCTTGTTTTCCTTCTTAGTCGGTAGTCTCAAAAAAGCATTTAACATCAGTTTGTTTATTTTCTAAACTATGCACACACAAAAAATACCAGTGCCTACACCAAACAAAGATTATCTATAATGAAATATTTATCATGGTGGCAGCAACTAGAAGTAAATAACGTAGGTTCCGATGCCATTGTTAGAATAAATCGCGGGGCGAGAAAAACAATAGGGTATCTGTCTATAACGCAGCAGAAGAATTGTTGAATTCACTATCAAAATAATAGCCCTAAGTTGTACTCTGAATCTCTTAGAAATGAATTTTTATCTACAAACTAAACTCCCGTTTGGCCATAGATTTTGGCTCATTTTTTCAACTTATTTTTAACATTATTTGCTTATGAAATATAATCATGTTTTGGGAAAAAAACTTCAAAATTTTTCAAGTTCCCAAAAACTGATTTAGGACAGTTTTTCAGTGAATTTTTTTCTTCTGATCCACTCATAAAACTTCAACTTTTCTTCAAATACAATGCATGTTTTCAATTTTTAAAAATTATTTTTCAACACAACTTGAAAAACTCTTTTTTCATGTTTCAATCAAATATATGTTCAAACGCTAGCTAAATATCCTAGATTTTGTGTGTGTTTATTAGAGAATTCAAGAGGAAGTTTTTCTGTCTCTTAAAGTTGTATCTGAAAGCGTATGCAGACTTTCCTTTTAAAGAAGAAAAGATACAACTTTCTTCATAAAAGCCAACTTCTTACTTTTTCATATTTTTCTCCAATTTTATGGTGCAATAAATTTTTTATAGATGATGTAACGACCCGATCGGCCGTTTGAGCTCTAGCGCATCATTCGGCAGTTGGAAGCCATGAACAACTTCACTTTAGGTATTATGACTTGTACGCATGGTCGGAATTGAATTTCGAGAATTTTAGAGTTGATTTGGAAAGAAAATTCTCATTTCGGAAGCTTTAAGTTGAAAGAATTGAGTAAGGGTTGATTTATGAGAACGATCTCGGAATCAGGATTTAAAGGTCCCAATAGGTTCGTACAATTATTTTGAACTTGGGCGTATGTCCGGATCGGGTTTTGGATGACCCGGGAGCGTTTCGGCGCCTATTGTGAAAGTTGGCATTTTGGAAGAATTTCATAAATTTGGGTTGAAGTGCATTTCAATTCTATCAATGTCCTATTGGGATTCCGATTCTGGAAATAGTTTTGTATGGTGATTCTTGTATTGGGAGTGCGATCGGAAGTGGATTTAGAGGCCCGTAGGTCATTTGTCTAAAGTTAGAAATTTGAAGGATTTTGGAGATGTGTGACCGGAAGTGGACTTTTTGATATCAGGATTGAATTCTGATTCCGAAAATTGAAGCAGGTCCGTAATGTCAAATATGACTTGTGTGCAAAATTAGAGGTCGCTCGGACGAGATTTGATGGGTTTCGGCATCAAATGTTGACGTTCGAAATTCTAAAGTTCATCAAGTTTGAAATGGAGTGTGATTCATGATTTTAGCGTTGTTTGATGTGATTTGAAGGCTCGATTAAGTTCATAATGTGTTTTGGGATGGTTGGTACAATGGGTTGAGGTCCCGAGGGCCCCGAGTGGATTCCGGGTGGTAACCAGATCGAACTTGGACTTGGAGGAAGGGCTGAAGCAGTTGGGCTTCTGGTATAACTGCACCTGCGAGGTTTGGCCATAGGTGCGGCACCACAAAAGCAGCCATGAGGGTCGCAGGTGCGATCGAGGCCAGGAGAGCTAGGACTGCAGATGCGGCCACCCCCGCCGCAAAAAGGGGACCGCACCTGCGGAAGGAAGGGTGCATATACATAAGTTGAGGTGCTGTAGGAGGACCGCAGAAGCGGATTATAGGTCGCACCTGCAGAACCACAAAAGCGGTTAAGTGACCACATGTGCGGAAATGCTGGAGGTAGTGAGGTTCTTTAAATTGTGGATTTGGTCATTTCAACTCCATTCCTTCCATAAGAGCCGATTTTGGAGCAACTTTGAGGTTCCATTTTCACCACCAAGCATGTGATAAGTGGTTTATACTAGTTTGAGTTAAGTACATCGATAATGCATATGTTTTAACAAGGAAATTAGTAGAAAGTTGGGATTTTGAGGAAAACCTAGAAGATTAGTATTCTTTAATTTCGACCACGATTTTGGATATGAAATTGAGAGTAAATTATATACTTGAGTTCGTGAGGTTATGGGTAAACATTATCTTCGAAAAATTTCGGGATCCGGGCTCGAGGGCGATTTTATCAACTTTTTGATCGGGGTTACAAATTATTATAAATTGGATTATTATGAGTAATCAAGCATATATTAATGGGTTTGCATAATTATTGGCTAGTTTTGGAGCGTTGTGCATCGATTTGGGTCTTCGGAAGGGCATGGAAGCCAGTTATGGAACTTTGGAGCGAGGTGAGTCTCCTTTCTAACCTTGTAAGAGGGAATTGTCCCCATAGGTGAATTAATTGGATATGTGCTTCTATTTGTGGGGGATACGTACGCACGAGGTGACGAGGGTCCGTGCGTAGCTACTATTATGCTAAGTCTGGGTAGTCTAGGACCCAAAAGCATACTTTACTTGTAATAATTGCAACCTTGTTGTTAAACGTCTAAATCGCTCTAATCATATCGAAGTGGTAAATAATTTTTCTAAGAGAGTTAAATTTGTTTTCTCGACATGTAAAAGAGAAATTTGTCTTTTCTTGGATATTTGCTCCTTGATGAACTCTTGATTGAGTGTTTGAATGTGTATATCTATTGTGGAACAGGCTGAACGCCTCGGTAGATTAACTAGATGCATCTATGGTTCGCGCCATTCATTTAAATATTATTGGATCGGGTCGTAGGAACTCAGCATGATTTGTACATGCTTGTATTTGCTTGAATTGCAAGTTGTAAATGATGATATTTCCCCCTGGCTTGAAATAAATGTATAAATGATGAAAATGAATTTTAAAAATGAATTTGGAAATTCCCTATTAATGAAAGAACTGTTTACTTGCTTCACGCTATTGAGTTACAACGAATTTTATAAAATCCTCGATTTATTATATTATTGGTATATCATTATTGGACCACTAGCAAGTGTCGAAGTCGACCTCTTGTCTCTACTTTTTCGAGATTAGACGGGATACTTACTGGGTATATGTTATTTTCGTACTCATGCTACACTTGCTGTGCATTTTTGTTGCACAGGCACATGCATATCTAGTGGCCTAGTTGACATAGCAACATGGTTGATACGGAGACTTAGGTTAGTTGCACCTCTTGAGACGACCCACGGCCAGCAGAGTCTCCTTCAGAGTATAGTAGTTCTTTTCTGTCCAATTGTATTCCTGACAGTTAACATGTTGTGCTTTGTTTCCTAGAAATTGCTCATGCACTTGTGACACCGGGTTCTGGGATGATTATGGGATTATGCAATATTAAGTTTGTTAAGGAAATCATTATTATTTTAGTGAATTTCATTATTTATTGTTTAATGTATAAAATAAATGATTTCAATAAATGCTAAAATGGGAATTTATTTAACTTCTTGGTGTTGGCTTGCTTGACAGTGGTGCCCGCCGCCATCACAACCATTAATGGATTTTGGGTCGTGTCAATATGGTATCAGAGCACTAGGCTCCCTTTAGGTCTCAGGAGTGATGAGCAAGTCTAGTAGAGTCTTGTGGATCGGTACGGAGACGTTTGTACTTATCTTCGAGAGGCTACAGGGTTGTAGGAGCACTTCCTTTCTTGATTCCTCATCGTGCGATTTGATTCCTTTGAAGCTTATGCCTTGTTTCCTTCCTACTCGTTCTTATGCAACGTGAATCGCTTATTATAAATCAGAAATTGATGAATTTTAGTGGTACTACAGATGTGGTGCGTGATGTTTCTCCTTGCGTAGTTGATTGGACTATTGTCGTCACCTTGCAAACGGATATTGTCATTTCAGCTCTGTAGCTGTATTTTTTAGAGCTTTGAGACTGTGCACAAGTTGCGATAATGCTTATGAATGGTTATCACACGGTATTGATGTGATAGTGGGATGCTTGTCCATGCGTGGAAGCAGTGGATGACTTGAAAGGAGGTTTACCCAGAGCATGGTTCCGAGAATCAGTATCTCATTTCTGGCAGAGGAAAAGTAATTGGCCTATAAATATCCAGTTTTGGGTTGATGGAATAACGAGACTTGATGTTTTCAAGCGTGGTGGAATTTCATCTGAGGTGGGTGTCATCACCCTTGATTGAATATTTTGAGTTCGTCGGTGTTATGATCTTCTACAAATCGGCTGCGGGGCAGAATTTTGTGAGGTAGTATTGAAGAAACGACTGTCAGAGATCATGGGGTACGGTGGTTCAGGATTGAATCGATGTTTCAAATGTTGACGGCTCGAGAAAAGATGATCTTCGGAAAGATTTAAAGTTAGTAGCGATTTATTAGTTCAAGTGCTACCGAGTTAGATTTTGATCTAAGGCATCAGCTGAGCAGCAAAGGAGAAGGAAGGTCATGAGGGAAGTGCCATGCGGTGGTTAAACTATTAGAAGGCCAGGTGTAAGGAGCGGAGGTTGAGTAGTTTCTTAAAAGAAGTGAGTTTGCCCAAAGTGGGAGAGTGGCATAGTAGCATATGAGTTCAGTGGCAGGATAACTATACCCCCCCCCCCCCCTTGAGGAAAGTTTGGAGTGATTTGGGAATTTTAATGTGTTGGCCCAAGTAGAGGTTAGTTTTGAAGACTAACAAAGGAACTCAGGCATGAACTAGGTCCATCCCAGTGGTCCATCCCTCAGGTTCACAAAAACGGGCAGCTTCAAGCATGTGGGATGCACGTGAAGGAGATAAACTTAACTTGCTGTATTTAATATCTCCTGATCGAAAAGGTTGCATAATTGATAAGGAGAAGGACTCCTTACTCAAAGAAAACATTATCCAAGATAGGGAAGGAGTTAGAAGTTGAGATAACTAGAACTCTTCTACCAAGGAAGAGTTGCATCAGAACTCTAGTTATTTCTTCATCTACTAACTCTATAAATTGCAGGATGTTCTCACATTACAGTCATGTTACATAAAAATGCAGAAGTTAAATGTGAATTGAGAGCAAAATAGCAAGGCTTTTTGCAAGCAGTTCGTGTGTGATTCAAGTGTGCAAACCTGAAGCTACATGAACCAGATTTAAGAACCAGCTCCATAAAGAGTTCTATGTGTCTTTCTTTATTTCTAGTTCAATTGTAGTAGGTGTTTTCATATTGAACCTTTCAGCTTTACCTAGAAGCAATTGTAATAGGTACTTTGAGTATTCAAGTTAGAGTTAACTTGAAGTGGTCGCAATAGTTAGAGGTTGGTTGCTACAACGAGATTAGAGGTAATCCTTAGGTTTACAATGAGTTTTGTAAATGCTGTTTTAGCTTAGTGATTTAGTGAAGTGTTGGGGAAAATCCTACTGAGTAGTAGGTCGTGGTTTTTTCACCTTTTGAGCCAGGTATTTTCCACGTAAAAATACTTGTGTTCTTTACTTTCTACATTTATTATTCCACAATAATAGTAGAAGGAACACATAGAAGAACCAGGTCCTTCCATAATCAGTTTAAGCAAAAAATTGGACACCACACAAATCACCCCCCCCTCTTGTGTGGTATTAAAGTATAAAACATCAATTGGTATCAGAGAAGGTTATCCTTGAAGAGGCTAACACCTTAGGAAAAGATCGAGATGAGTGCACCACCTGGAAACTGGGAAGGGCAATCCACCACTAGGCCTCCACTCTTTAATGGCCAGTACTACTCTTGGTGGAAAACAGAATGAGATATCACATCATTGGAGAAGACTATGAGCTATGGGACATTGTCACTGATGGTCCCCTGGATACCATGTGTGTGGACTTGGTCCAGACGAGTACATTAGAATTCAAAGTTGTACCACTGCTAAGGAAATCTGGGACACTTTGCAAGTGGCTAATGAAGGAACACCTCAAGTGAAGAGGTTGTCGCACCACCTTTTTTTCCTACGCGGAGAAAGGTCCGGGTTTCGACATTCATGGGGTGTGATAACTCCTTTCCTTTTGGGAATTGGGAATTTGAAGAGTCACCACCTAACGGATTATGGTGCGTTAGGGCACCTAGAGTGATTAACTCTTTGATTGGTTTGCATTACCAGAGACTAGGGTAAGGGCTCGAAATGACCTCGAAGGGAAGGTGTTAGGCACCCCTCTTGGTCCACAACTGTGGGTCCTGGCCGAATATATGGTCACAAATTAGTCCAAATAAGTACTTGAAAGAAATAATTACAAATAAGGCATGTTTGTATGACTCAAATAATAATAAGACAGAAGTTTTGGGACATGTGTATAAAACAAAGTCTTAAACAAATAGAATCTCGGGAAAAAGGGGGGTCCTAGGTTGGTTAGCCTATAGGATCACCCTACACAATGTGCGGTAAACACTCTTCAATGAGGGGCTACACGTTACATTAGCGCGTAGTCATCATATCTCACATCTACCCTTCTCATCCCCGTAGTGGCCATTTAAAGCGAGTGTTTGGTCAGTGATCTCTAATACGTGGTATTACACGTCCCTTCTTAATGGTCCTAGAGGGATTTAGGACCTCTACCTATAGGTGGTTCTAGACAGACCCCTAAGATTTTAAAGGTGAAAATACTAAGGCGACAGGAAAGAACAATTAGGACTTTAGCACATAAGATAAAAGGGAGCAATTAGTGGCTCAAAGTTTCCTACTCAAAAAAGGCACATAAATAGCACTACTCAAGCACAAATAAGGGTCTTTTGTTAAACAGTATCCTAAGGCATGATGTCTAAGTGAATATACAGAAGACATGTGGTTTATTTTATAAACTCTGAAACAATGACACTAGCAATTGCCTGTTGATTTTTTAAAAACTTGTTAAACCAGAATAACCTAAGTCACAAAAACAGTTTTTGAGTTGCAAGATTTGAAAACGTCCTATAGGCTTGCCTGTACACGGAATACTGATGACGACATTTAATAGAATGAAATAAGGCAGGTTTAAAACGGACACTTTAATCCATATAGGCATGCTGTCTAATAATAGATTAAGGCAGTTTTTAAAAGAACTCGTTTCAGGAAAATATAAACCACTTAATTAAACCAGTTTAGAAGTGAGCTAATTGTTAACCGGATTATTTTATTTAAAACCAAACTAGTTTAGATCTATAGGCAGAATTTCTGGTGTTGTTCCTTATAGGCATGATATCTACTTGTTTAATACTGATTTTAAAGACTTGCAGGCATGATGCCAAATGAAAAAACACATAAATACTTGTTATAACAGAAGTCGGATTTGGATTATATCCTATAGGCATGGAATCTACTTGTGAAGCTGATTTTAAGACTTATAAACATAATTTCTATTATGGAATCACTTGAAACCTATAGGCATTATTTCTAACATGGTGAGACAAACATGACAAGATGTAAAAGTTCTATAGGCATGTTTTCTACCTGTATTACCCCATAAACATGTAACTACCCACCCGTTTCACTAATTACCCCAATATTCGTTTACAAGTTATTACAGACCATATGAATGAATTACATAAGTAAATAAAAAAATAAGAAGTTATTCTATTGGGAGCCTACAGATAGGCCCAGGTTTTCAAAGCCTCCAATAGCCTCAAATGCCTCAATTTCATAGACAATGTCATAGTCTAGGTGCATCAAAGTTCCCTAAGGATCTCAAGGATCCCGGGCAGTACTTACACCTAGACTTGGTAACCAAAATTGAATAAGTGCAGTGTGGAAGGGACAGCCTCAGTATGCCAGAGTTTAGAGTGTTCTCAAGAGGATCTCAAGGCAGTACACATACTGGAGGGGGCAGAACTTATTGACCTAGGAGTAGAGTGAAAGTGTTTGACACAAGTTGAAAGGCTTCAGTAGGAAAACAGTATAAAGAGGAGGTTTGTTTGAAATAGTTTGCGAAGTAAGAGAGGGAGTCGTGCAGTAAAACAATTTTGAATAGAGAGTTGCATGATTAGACAATAGTAAATCAAACATGAAGTCCAAAACCACATCAGCAATACTTAAAAAGCACATAACTAAACATAAGGAACAAGCCTACATACATGGGTGATAGGGATTGGGGATACATGGAACACATGATGGTAAACACATAACATGCAGAGGTAATGGGTACAGACATGCTCAGAAATAATTTATCAGACATAGAGGGGGTAACATGTTTACACTGATCCTAAGGAAGGGGAGTACATGACATGCTAACCAGGTAATCATATTAACTACAGGTTTCACAGCAAAACCATAAGTAAAAGTAAACTAGAAACAAGATGAACTGAAGCAATAAAAGAACCATATTGTTTTTGGAATATGAACTGAAATTAGAACATACCAGTAAAGAAGACAGTAAGCAAAAGTGAGAGAGTAGGAGAGCACAATAGTTAGCTTTGGCTTGCAGCCGGCTAACTTAGAAATGTAGAAGTAGCACAAAAGAGAGAGAGAGCAGAAAGTTTAAATGTGAGAGAGAGAGCTTTTGAACCAAAGTGTTCGTGCGTTTGTGTTAATGAGAGAGTGTGTATATACAGTAGTTCGAAAATTAGGTAAAATAAGGCAAGAATCATAGTAGCATGACAATTATGGAACTCAGAACCAATTAGAGCAAAATCAGGACAAGTACTCCCTTAAGTTAAGGGAATCAATTCAAACGGTAGGAACAAGTAGCATATAAGGAAATAAATCTGTGTATGAAAGAATCAAATTCAGTAAGTATAGGGTAAATAATTAGGGCTAAATTCAGAATACTCTTAACTAAGGAAATAGTCGGTAAGAATAAAGTACCACAGCAGACAAGCTAGGCGAATAAGTTTTTGAATAGAAGAGGTAGAAATTGAGGGTTTAAAGGAAGGTCTTTCAATCAAACCATAAAATAGGAAATCCATAATCAATCAGAAGGGAAATCATGATTCAGTATTCAGTATATAAATAGAGTAAAATAAGAGTAACCAGTCAATGCAAATATGCAGGTTAAACAGTATCAATAGGAAGAGGCAAGTCTGAACAATCAAGATGAACATAAACATATAGAGATGATATAAGTTAGGCATAAGAAACTTAGTAGAAAATACATTCGAAGTGAAATAGTCACAGAAACTCATACAAGAACAGGTCAGTCACAAAATCAAATGAAGAAACCTAGAAAAATTAGGGCATTCAACATAGGCAAGTAGAAGAGGTAGTAAAATCATAGAATCAGTCGAAATATGCAAGAGATAGAAGTTTAAACATAAAGAATTGGTTTAAACAAGGTTTTAGAAGAAGTTCCGAAAACTCTAATTTCAGAAGAAGGTGAAAACACTTTGAAATCGATGATTCTTGTAACAGAGTCCCAAGAACAGCGTAAAATACTAAATAAGAAAACTCAAATCGTTTCAAAATTGTACAGATCTAGAAGATGTAGGCAGAAATTAGGGTTTCAGAAGAAACCCAAATAGAGATGAAAGAACTTGTCTAGAATCCTAAAGATCGTAACAAATACAGCATGATTTTGCTTGAAATCATACTAAAGTAGCCAAGAATAAACAAATAGCAAACCCTAGATGCAAGTCGGTGTGGCCCAAGGCCCTTGAAGACCTTAGAGAAGGCAAGCATAGCATTAGAGGAGCCATTGGAGGCTTAGGAGTTGAAGGGAGATCACCGGGGAAGACCGGAGAAGAAGGTCGGTGGTTGAAGGAGCTAGGATTAGGTTCAGTGGTTGAGAGAGGAGAGGAGACGAGAGAATACAGAGGTGGAGGTATATGAATAATGAGCTAGGGTTAGGGGTCATTGGAATTAAAAATGGTAAGAACGGACGAGGGCAGTTGATCTTTTAGATCAACGGCCAGGATTTAATATGGCTTTGGGTTGGGTAGGCATTTTCACAGTTTGGGTCGGGTACTTTTAATATGAAATTGGGCTGGGCTGGGTTTAATTTGGGCTACAATTGAAATGCAAATCTGGGTATATTTTAAATAGCCAATTTTCCCTATATAATTTATAATAAATAATAGCTGATTTCTAAAAAATAATTTCATGTAGTAAAATGATTTAAAATAGATATTTAACATTTTAAAAATATAGGAGATCAATTTTACACATATAAATGTAATTATACATTAATGGAGCTAATATTGCAATTATATGCAATTTAGCTTTAAAAATACAAAAAATGCAATTATAAAATGCATAAAAAATATTTTAACCATATTTTGGCATAAATATAGAAAATTAAATGACTAAATCACCACAACAATAATTTGAGGGATAATTATTGGGGATTTTATGAATAAAAGGGAAGGAAATAAATCAATTTAAATCCTTAAAATTATGGGAAAATTATAAAAACCTTGTGCATGCTTATATATGCATATATATGCTATTTTGAAGGTATTTATGCATATAAAAAAATATAGAAAAAAATTGGGTATCAATAGAGGTCCAAAGGAATATTCTCAATATGGGAATTTCACCTTGAAGGAAGGGGAAACCATCCAGGAGATGTATACAAGGTTCACCACACTGACAAATGAACTTAAGTCTCTTAGAAGGATTATTCTTGAAGAAGACAAAGTTGAGAAGGTTTTGACAAGGGTTCTGCCAGTCTCTTGCGAAAGCAAAATCACTGACATTCAGGAATCAAAGAACATTGCCACTCTTAAGTTAGATGAGCTAATTGGAAATCTCACTGCCTATGAGCTTAGAAGGCAAACCATGAAAATGGATGCACCCAAGAAGGAAAGGAGCCTGGCATTCAGAAAAACTGAAGGTGTTGATCTAGAGGAGGATGAAATGACCATGATCACAAAGAACTTCAAGAAGTACCTAATGAGAGGAAAGGGTCCTTCAAGAAGTGGAAGCTACAGCAAACCAAGGGTTCCCGAAAAACAAACCAACGAGGGGTGTTACAAGTGTGGGAAGACTGATCACCACATCAAAAACTGTTCTCAATGGGAAATTGAATGGAATAAGGAAAGAGCTTAACGAAGGAACAGGAAGAAGGAACAGGTTCAACCCAAGAAGAACAAAGGATCAACAAAAGCTATGGTTACTGCCTGGGAGAAAGCTTAGATGAGGACTCAGAGGGTGAAGATGGAGATGAACAAACACTTATGGCAATTGGAGAATCCGATGAGGAATCTGAGGTAACTATAGTTCGTCTCAAAGACAAGATTAATTTTTTGTCTAAAGAAAGGCTATCTGAGTTACTCCTAGATTTCATTGTTGAATATGAGGATCTAAACAATGAAAAGAAACAGTTGTCTAAGGAGTGTATGATTTTGAAAGCTAAGTGCAAAAATCTGGAACTTAGGACTAGTGAAAGTGAAAGTAAAAATGCTGAGTTAAAGAACCAGGTTCATGAACTTGACACCACTATCCTAGAGCTTAGATCTGAAAATCTAAAATTGAAATTAGGAACTGGTAAAAAGAAAGTTGATCACACACAACTCACTTTAGAAGAAAATGTAGCAAAAATGAAAGATGAGTTGTACAAAAGAGAAGAGCAGATAAGAGTTCTTAAGGAGGATCTAAACAAGGTTACGCACGAGCTAGACATAACTTGTAAATGGAATAGGTCCTCCGATGCACTTTCATGGCTACATGAACACCATAGTAGCAATAAGAGGGGACTTGGCTACGGGACTCCTACACCTAAGTGGGATCCCAAAAGCAAGTACCTCACACTTCCTAAGAACAAAATTTGCACACACTATGGTAAAGCTAGTCTCTATAAAAGTGAATGTATTACAAAAGAAAAGGCTAGTCAAAAGAATAAAGAATTTATTCAAGGGAAAAATAGGCTGCTAGGTTAGGCTAAAAAGAATCTGATTTACCCTTTTGCCTATAGAAAGGGACCCAAACTAGTTTGGGTTCCTAAGACTAACCCCTGATTTTCTTTTGCGGGTCCAAGTGAAGGGGAGCAACCTAATATGGTACATGGATAGTGGCTGCTCAAAGCATATGACAGGAAGCAAGAACCAGTTCCTTTCACTTAAGGACTTCAAAGGAGGTAATGTCTCCTTTGGAAATAGGAAGAAATGTGAGATCATTGGGGTTGGAAAGGTAGGTAAGATTGATTCTCACTCTATTGAGAATGTCTACTTGATAGATGGCCTAATGTACAGTCTAATAGTGTATCACAATTATGTGATAAAGGTAACTAGGTAGCATTCACCTCTATCAAATGTTTTGTGATTAATCTTACCACTGACAAGATTGTTTTGCAGGGAAAAAGAGTAAACAATACATACATTGTAGATTTGTCCACACTTTCAGAAAATGAACTCACTTACTTAAGTGTGTTGGATAATGATCCCCTCCTATGGCACAAGAGACTTGGACATGCAAGTCTGAGCCAACTCAACAAATTAGTCTCAACGGATCTGGTGATAGGGCTACCTAAAATCAAGTTCAAGGAAGACAAAGTTTGTGAGGCTTGTGCAAGGGGGAAGCAGGTAAGATCCTCTTTTAAATGAAAGAAAGTGGTAAGCAGCACCAGAACGATAAAACTGGTCCATATAGATCTCTGTGGTCCAATGAGAATATTAAGCAGGGGTGGTAAAAGATATGTGATGGTGCTTGTTGATGATTACTCTAGGTTTACTTGGACATTATTTTTAACATCTAAAGATTAAGCATTTGACATGTTTACTTATTTTGTTAGAAAAACTCATAAACAACTAGGTAATCAACTTGCATCAATTAGGTCTGATCATGGAACTGAATTTGAAAATGTTAAGTTTGCTGAATTTTTGCATGCTACGTCATAAATTGTTTCATGAGTAGACCCCTTGGTAAGAAGATTCCCTGTGAGTCACTTAAAGGGAGAAAGCTAAATATATCCCATCTTAGGGCATTTAGATACAAGTGTTTTATTCACAAAAATGACAAAGAATCCCTAGGTAAGTATGATCCCAAAAGTGATGAGGGAGTATTCTTGGGATATTTTTCAAATAGTAAAGCTTATAAGATATACAGTAAAAAAACTATGTGTGTAGAAAAAAGTATATATATTTTTTTATTTAAAAACTAACATTCTTTCTGAGAGGCGGGAACAAGATAATAAAGAGATTGGGCTGATAAGAAATTCAAATAGCGAAACCACAGTCCATCCTAAGTATGCATCACAAGAAGGAACAGGTGATGGAACAGGTCCTTCCACCCAGGGCAACATGATAGGGGGAACTCACTAGAGAGGAACTGATAATCAAACTAGAGGGAACCTATCCATGAACTTATTCCTCAGTAACAAAACTAGGAAGGAACATCCAAAGAAATTGACACTCCTATTGTGACATCCATGAAATTGGATATAGATGAATCTGGTTCATCTGTTGATCAGAAATTGTATAGGAGAATGTTTTGTTCTCTTTTGTATCTTACTGTTAGCAAACCTGATATTGTTTTTAGTGTAGGGCTTTGTGCTCGATTTCAAGCAAATTAAAAGGAATCCCACTTGGCTGCTGTCAAGAGAATATTGAGATACTTGAAAGACACTACTGACTTTTGCCTTTGGTATCCAAAAGGTAGTAACTTTAGCCTAGTGGGATATACTGATGCTGACTATGCAGGTTTTCTTGTGGATAGCAAGAGCACCTCCGGTATGGCACACTTCCTTGGTTCATGCCTTGTGTCAGGGGCTACCAAAAAGCAAAATTCAATGGCCTTATCTACTGCTGAAGCGGAGTATGTTGCTGATGTTTTATGTTGTGCTCAATTGTTGTGGATCAAACAACAATTATTGTACTTTGGAATTGATGTTGGTTGCATCCCTATTTTTTATGACAACACTAGTGCTATTAGTATGACAAAGAAACCAGTTCATCATAAGAGAACTAAGCACATAGATGTTAGACACCATTTTTTGAGGGACAACTATGAGAAAGGCTTGATCATTGTGGAGTTTTGTGCTACTAACAAGCAAATTGCTAACATCTTCACAAAAACCTTAAATAGATATTACTTTGATAGGAACAGGTTGGAATTAGGGATGATTAAGTCACCTAAAAGGACCAGTTCAAGGTTAAACGAAAAAAAAATTGAAAAAATTTGTTAGACAGTCTGTAAATTATGTATAGTTAGATTAAATATTGCTCAGTCTCATACTTTTCATAGTATACACTTGTGCCATGTGTTAAAACGACTCATTAATCTCTAATGATATTTTATCTATTTTGGCAAATTTAGATTTACACAAAAGAATTATCAGTAAAGAACCTGGTTCATCAAGATAACACGGTATGTTTTCTACACTCTGCATAATTTGTAATAACTATATTTGGATCATGAGCAGAGTCCTACAAAATACCAAAGCTTGTGAACTTATTCGTTACAAGTGAACCAGTTACATTCAAGACTCCTAACCATATTAAACTACCTATATTCTTTTAAGTCTACTACTTAGGGGGAAGAAAGTGGTTCTTCCGAAATTGAATAGGTATCTTCTGATTCTAAAGTTTCTCCTGAGACAATTTCTAAAGTTGCTGCAAATTTGGAAAATAGATTTGTAGGATCTATAGCAGGTGTTGAGACTACAGAATCTGGAGAAGTTGGTGGTAAAAAAGAAAAAGAAAAAAAAGGAGAGCAAGGGTGCTAGGAGTACCGTTAGGGGAAAGGTGACAAGAGTGGTTGCTTCTTCACCCACTCCTGTGAGTTTAACCAAAGATGCATGTGCAATAGTTGTTTGGGGGGATGAACCTGGTTCATCTATAGAGGAAACCCTTACAGACCTACAGAAGAAAGTGACTGAAAGCTATAATCTAACTTTTTGATGGAGTTATTAATGGCACCAAAACTCATACAATTCCCTATGGCTTCATTCTCAGAAATGTGCTTGTACATTTCAATGTACCTATGAAAAATTGGGAGGTTAGTACAAGCATGGATCATTTTTGAGTTAATACTCCTCTTGCTTACGATTATAAAGTCAATTCACTCCTAAAGAACCTAGTTCAACCAAAAAGG
The DNA here is from genome assembly GCF_000715075.1 of Nicotiana tabacum. Classification (NCBI taxonomy): domain Eukaryota; kingdom Viridiplantae; phylum Streptophyta; class Magnoliopsida; order Solanales; family Solanaceae; genus Nicotiana; species Nicotiana tabacum. Next base: position 196,024,174 of record NC_134080.1, read on the forward strand.
TACTAGTGAATAGCAAGGTCAGAGCCTTGGTGCAAGAAAGTGAGTCTAAGGATGTTGAGATTGAAAGGATGAAGAAGAGGTTGGTTGAGGTGGAGACTAAGAGAGATGCTCTCAGAACTGAGCTGGCAAGAGAAAAAGAGAAGAATGATGGCATTCTTCAAGGTATGCTGAAACTCCTCCAAGTCAAAAACCAAGCACCTAATTCTTCCCAGCCTTAAGCCTCCTAGCCTAGTGTAGATCAACCAGTGACTCAGTTCGAGATGTTTTGTTTCTTTTGCTCATGTTTCTAGTATTTTTATTTCTTCTTATGCTCTGCGGTAGAATCTTATCAACCATCAATGAAATTCACTATCTTTTGCTCTAACTGTTTGTTTATATTTCTTAGCTTTTTCTATGATATTAATCCATGATTGCATTTGAAGTTATCCAATGGCCATGAGTTAGCTTTAAAATCTAGTTATCTCACATTTTTATGCAACTTTTTGATGATGTCAAAAGGGGAAAAATGTTATGCTTTAAACAAGTGATGTTTACACTTTGAACAGTGATGTTTATAACTTAATGTACCTGGTCCTTGATAATAAGTGAAAATTTTCTAACTTTGCATTGATGTTGAGCTAAGCTCTGGCAGGGACTAATTATATAAAAAGCACAGAGTTTGTCATCATCAAAAAGGGGGAATTTGTTGGCCCAAGTAAAGGTTATTTTTGAAGACTGACAAAGGAACTCAGGCATGAACCAGGTCTATCTCAGTGGTCCATCCCTTAGGTTCACAAAAACAGGCAGCTTCAAGCATGCGGGATGCACATGAAGGAGATAAGCTTAACTTGTTGTATTTAATATCTCCTGATCGAAAAGGTTGCATCATTGATAAGGAGAAGGACTCCTTACTCAAAAGAGAACATTATCCAAGATAGGGAAGAAGTTAGAAGTTGAGATCAACTAGAACTTTTCCACCAAGGAAGAGTTGCATCAGAACTCTAGTTATTTCTTCATCTACTAACTTTATAAATTGCAGGATGTTCTCACATTATAGTGTTGCACAAAAACGCAGAAGTTAAACGTGAATAGAGAGCAAAATAGCAAGTCTTTTTGCAAGCAGTTCGTGTGTGATTCAAGTGTGCAAACCTGAAGCTACATGAAGCAGATTGAAGAACCAGCTCCATAAAGAGTTTTATGTGTCTTTCTTTATTTCTAGTTCAATTATAGTAGGTGTTTTCATATTGTACCTTTCAGCTTTACCTAGAAGCAACTGTAATAGGTACTTTGAGTATTTAAGTTAGAGTTAACTTGAAGTTGTCGCAACAGTTAGAGGTTGGTTGCTACAAAGAGATTAGAGGTAATCCTTAGGTTTACAAAGAATTTTGTAAATGTTGTTTTTGCTCAGTGATTTAGTGAAGTGTTGGGTAAAATCCTACTGAGTAGTAGGTCGTGGTTTTTTCACCTCTTGAGCCAGGTGCTTTCTATATAAAAATACTTGTGTTCTTTACTTTCTACATTTATTATTCCCCAACAGTAGTAGAAGGAACACATAAAAGAACCAGATCCTTCCATAATCAGTTTAAGCAAAATATTGGTCATCACACAAATCACTCCCCTTTTGTGTGGTATTGAAGTATAAAACATCATAATGGACGATGATTGGGTCATCGGGCTTAATTTGAATTATTTCCTAATACACAATCGGAGGTTGGATGCAACAAAAAGAGTTGCTTGATATGAACATGGATACAACATGACCTCGAATTGGAAAGAATTGTCGCACATGTAGTTGATGGCCATGAGGAGTGAACAGACTTATGCAGCTAGTGAATGAGCATGGGCTCAGGATGGGTTACTGATTTCATAGTAATTGTGCATTGCAGCATTGCTGGGAGATGTCGGCGTGTAATTTCCACAAGTGGGTTATCTGCTAGGAGAAGATTAGCGGTTGCGTGGTTGGCGAAGCTTCTGCGAAGAATCCTACTGGCTATCCAGTAAGGAGTCGAATATGTGAATGTTGCTAGAGATTTAGAGTATTCATGGAATGCTAACAGAAGGATTTCGAGGAATTTGGCGGTTGATTGCGCAAGGTTATGTCAATGAGAGATAAAATATCTTGGTGGATTCCAGAGTTGTGTAATAGTAGCTCCAAGCTAAGTGGGAGAGTCCCACCGCCTACGATTGGGTTGCATGGTTAACTACTTGTGAGGTTTCTATCTATTGGCATAAGGGCAAGTTATTTCCGCTAAGGGAAAAGAATATAAGTGGTAATTTGAGCAAATGGTTCAAAAGATATGTGCCATAAATGGCCGTATCAATTATTTTCAGGCTTGGGAAAGATTCAAGATTTATGACTCGTTTTGATGCAGGTTGCAAGGAAAGTGACTCAGCCGGGTGCTTCGTTGAGAGGGTGTTCGTGTGCTAGAAGAGTCTTGGAGTTAATTATATTCAGGACCAAGTCAGAGTGGGTGACTCTTAATAATAGTCCTAGTGGATTCAAAGGTTAAGGAATGGTGGCTAAGGATTTCGAGTCCATAAGTATGGTTAAGAATCGAGCTTTGTAGCGGATTATGAAAAAGAGGCTCGGAAGGTTCTATGATATCTTAAGCTTGTAGTATAGCTTTTGGAGGAATGAAAGAGAATGACTTAGGATTCGTAAAGGGATTTTCAGAAATGGGTATATCATATGAAGATGCGAATTTGCGCACAAAGAGGGTATGAGGCAGTTTGTGGGATTTGAGACAGCATGGTCTCGTGATACAAAGCCACTCGGGAGGAGTGTGTATTGAGTTCGTTATTTGTTGAATAGAGTTATTATTATTTCTGAGGCGATTAAGGATAAATTAGAAGAAGTTAGATTGGTTAGCCATGGTTGAATTGGCATATTGGTGGCAGTGATCAGTTCTTTCTGCATGATTGAGTTATGCAAGTGTTTGTGATGATACGTGCAAGGCTTGATAGTTGCGTAATTGATTTTATTTCAGAGTATTCAAGTGTTGTGGCCTGTTATGTGTGGGCGGATCCCGGAAGGGTTATGGTGGTTTAGACCACTACTTCAGGATTTTAATGTTCTACAGTTATGAGAATTTACTCACGTGTTGCTATGGATCTTTTGGAATAAGATGAGTAAAAGGTTCCTATATGATGAAGTGTTTACCCTATTAATGGTTCAGGAATTATGATAAAATCCTTATGCTCTCGCATATTGGCATGTTAGGTGCAGTGAGCAGTATGAAAATTGAAAGTAAGGAACTGAGGTTGCGGTTCGGTGTTGGCAAGGATGTCACGAGCTCGAATGAGTAGGAAAAGGGATTTGAATTTTTATAGTAAGCTAGTATTATCTTTAGGGTCACATGCGATCGGTGTTTTGTGCGGATATGTGGAAGGTATTCTTTCCATACCAGGAAAACCAGTGGTATGGATATGCAGACCTGTTATCTGGTGCGAAAGGTCATGGGAGAGTGTCACGGGAAGATTGTATGAGTGTGACATGTAGTCACTTGATTGATTGGAAATTTAAACAAAGTATGAAGGTTGTAGTAATATCGCTGATTTAAGAATTTATGCCTGAAGGGCACTTAGTTTATTGAGTTATAGATTATGGAGGTTTACTTCGGTTATGATGGTTGTTCTTGTGAGTCATGGAAAAGGGGTTATTATGGACCCTTGAAAGGCTATTAGCCTAGTACGGTGCAGTCAGAATTGGCTCGAGGTCGATTGGTGGATTTAAATATGAATATGGGCTCTACATCAGGCCGGATGTGTTCATTTCAGCATAGCGCTCCTTATGGAGGAGTATTCGGACGTTAGATGTCATCTCGTCGTTGGCTATTTCATGTAATACTATAGTGTGCCATGTGAGTTGTAAATGGCTTGATGATTTTCTTATGTGTTGAGGTTCTGTGAAGCGATGGTGTTATGTGAGCAGGATGGCTCTTGTGTTTCAGAACATATATCGCACCTCAGTTGTGCTTGACTTTGTTAGCTTATCGCGCTATATATCTCTCAATGATGGTATTATGCACTTAGCGTGCTTATGATCGATATTTAGTATTTTTTTAGTAATGAGCAATTTAACTCGGTATGTATCTCCTTATATGGATTTTTATGTGTGGATCGAGTTGCACGTCGCAATAGCATGATGTTAAGTACGGTTTTCAATATTGTACATTTTGTGTGTTTTGTTTTTCATTTTTCTGAGGAAAGTCCATATTAGCTACGTGAGTTGAGTAGTCCCTTCTAGAGTTCGTGTTCCTTATGTATCGCATTTGAGTTGGTAGCCTATTGGAACATTGTGGCATCATATGAGAGTTTTGGCCATGTCTGGGTGGCTTGCTTCCTGAGCAGTTCGTATCAGGTGAGATGAGATTATTGGATCTAGGATCGGTGCAGTCGGATTATATGAAGTATATCAAAGAGCAAATACCATTATTTGGTTCAGAATAAGGTGATAGTTCTTATCAGGAGTTGAGGTGATAGTTCTTATCAAGAGTAGAGACTCAATGATTTGTTGACTTGGCAGTTGGTTATGAATTTCTACGTGTCTCTTCCATCGTGGCGGTATTGCAAAAGTTGGGTCAGGACTTATATATGTCATGTGGTGCATTGGGAGCACCAGATTCGTGGAATTTTGGCTATTATGATCAGAGAATGTTATTATGGTTTGTGAATGATGTGGCGCATGGTGTGAATTCAGCAAGGGTGTGCGGTCATGTACTAGTATAGCGTGTGGTGATTGATACGATGTCCATTGGTTGGAAGCAGGCCTGCCAGAGAATTTCAGGTGCTGAAATTTGGGTTCTAAGCTTATTTGCTTGAATAAAAGGAGAATATCTTCAGATTTTCTCGAGCTAATGTGCTCAACTAAGTTGTGGTAGCATGATTAGGTGAAATAGGTGTTTATCAGTGATTTCAGACAACTCCAGTGCAGTTCTTAGCACGTTCGAGGACGAATGAATATTTAAGCAGGAGGGAATATAACGACTCAACCGGTTATTTTGAGCTCTAGCGCATCATTTGGCAGTTTAAGGCTATGAGAAGCTTCACTTTAGGTATTATGACTTGCACGCATGGTCGGAATTGAATTTCGGGAAGTTTAGAGTTAATTTGGAAAGAAAATTCCCATTTCGGAAGCTTTAAGTTGAAAGAATTGAGAAAGGTTAATTTATGAGTAAACGACCTCAGAATCGGGATTTGAAGGTTCCAATAGGTTTATAAGATGATTTTGGACATGGGCGTTTGTCTGGATCAGGTTTTGGATGACCTGAGAGCGTTTTCGGCACCTATTGTGGAAGTTGGCATTTTGGAAGAATTCCATAAATTTGGGTTGAAGTGCATTTCAATGCTATTGATGTCTGATTGGAATTCCGAGTCTGGGAATAACTCTGTATGGCGATTCTAGTAATAGGAGCGCAATCGAAAGTGGATTTAGAGGCCCGTAGGTCATTTTGGGGTCATTTGTCTAAAGCTAGAAATTTGAAGGTTTTTGGAGAAGTTTGTCCGGAAGTGAACTTTTTGATATCGGGGTCGGATTCCGATTGAGGAAGTTGGAGCAGGTCCGTAATGTGTTGGGTTTTGGCATCGAATATTGAAATTCGAAATTCTAAAGTTCATCAAGTTTTAAATGGAGTGTGATTCGTGATTTCAGCGTTGTTTGCTGTGATTTGAAGGCTCGACTAAGTTCGTAATTTATTTTAGGACGTGTTGGTACAATAGATTGAGGTCCCGACGGCCCCGAGTGTATTTCGGGTGGTAAAGGGATCGAGCTTAGACATGGAGGAAGGGATGAAGCAGCTGGGTTTCTGGTGTAATCGCATCTGCGAGGTTTGGCCGCAGGTGCGGTGCCGCAGAAGTGGCTACGATGGCCGCAGGTGCAATCGAGGATAGGAGATCTGGGACAGCAGATGCGGCCACCCTCGTCACAGAAGCAGGAATGCACCGACGGAAGGAAGGGCGCAGATGCGGAAGTTGAGGAGCTGGAGGAGGACCGCAAAAGCGAATTATAAGCCGCACCTGCAGAACCGCAGAAGCAGTCAAGTGACCGCAGGTACGGAAATGCTGGAGGCAGTGAGGTTCTTTAAATCGGGGGTTTGGTTCATTTCAACTCCATTCCTTCCATGGGAGCCGATTTTGGAGCAACTTTGAGGTGCCATACTCACCACCAAGCATGAGGTAAGTGGTTTATACTAGTTTGAGTTAAATACATCGATTATGTATATGTTTTAACATGGAAATTAGTTGAAATTTGGGATTTTGAGGAAAACCTAGAAAATTGGTATTCTTGGATTTCGACCACGATTTTGAAGATGAAATTCAGAGTAAATTATATATTTGAGTTCGTGAGGTTATAGGTAAACGTTATCTTCGAAATATTTTGGGATTCGGGCGCCTGGGCTCGTGGGTGATTTTGTTAACCTTTCGATTGGGGTTAGAAATTGTTATAAATTAGATTATTATGAGTAATTGAGCATATATTAATGGGTTTGCATAATTATTGGCTAGTTTTGGAGCGTTGTGCACCGATTTTAGTCTTCGGAAGGGCTTGGAAGCCAATTATAGAACTTCGGAGCGAGGTGAGTCTCCTTTCTAATCTTGTAAGAGAGAATTGTCCCCATAGGTGAATTAATTGGATATGTGCTTCTATTTGTGGGGGGATACATATGCACGAGGTGACGAGAGTCCGTGCGTAGCTACTATTATGCTAAGTCTGGTGAGTCTAGGACCCAAAAACATGCTTTACTTGTAATAATTGCAACCTTGTTCTCAAAAGTCTAAATTGCTTTAATCATATCGAAGATGTAAATAATTTTTCTAAGAGAGTTAAACTTTGTTTTCTTGACTTGTAAAAGAGAATTTTGCCTTTACTTGGATAAATTCTCCTTAATGAATTCTTGATTGACCGTTTGAATGTGTATAGCTATCGTGGAATGGGCCGAACGCCTCAGTTGATTAACTAGATGCATCTATGGTTCGCGCCATTCGATCCTCTGATAGTGCACAATATAAATATTGTTGGATCGGGGCGTATGACCTCGGCATGAGTTGCGCATGCTTGTATTTGCTTGACTTGCAAGTTGTAAATGATGATATTTCCCCTGGCTTGAAATAAATGTTTAAATGATGAAAATGAATTTTAAAAATGAATTTGGAAATTCCCTATTAATGAAAGAACTATTTACTTGCTTCATGCTATTGAGTTACAACCATTTATATAAAATTCTCGATTTATTATATTATTGGTATATCATTATTTTATCACTAGTAAGTGTCGAAGTCGACCTCTTGTCTCTACTTCTTCGAGATTAGACGGGATACTTACTGGGTACACTTGTTTTCGTACTCATGCTACATTTGTTGTGCATTTTTGTTGCACAAGCACATGCATATCTAGTGGCCTAGTTGACGCAACAACATGGTTGATACGGAGACTTAAGTGAGCTGCACCTCTCGAGATGACCCGCGGCCAGCAGAGTCTCCTTTAGAGTATAGTAGTTCTTTTCTATCCAATTGTATTTCGGACAGTTAACGTGTTGTTCTTTATTTCCTAGAAATTGATCATGTACTTGTGACACCGGGTTCTGGGATGATTATGGAATTATGCAATATTAAGTTTGTTAAATACATCATTATTATTTCAGTGAATTTCAATATTTAATTATTAATGTATAAAAGAAATGATTTCAATAAATGCTAAAATGGGAATTTAGTTAACTTCTTGGTGTTGACTTGCCTGACAGTGGTGTCCGATGCCATCAAGACCCTTAGTGGATTTTGGGTCGTGACAGATAACTACCTTATATCTTTTACATGTGTTGGGTCAGCCCAAATAGAGCAACCAAAAAACCCAAAAAAAAACAATATATACGAACAACAAGATTGAACAAAAATCTTTATTTTCTGGGATTCCTTTCTGGATTCCTTTATAAGGAATAAATTTTATGTTATATGATGTTGGATTATTGTCATTGATCAAATTATTCAGCTTTTTCGTCTGTAGAAGAAAGGTTTTCCCAAATATGTTAATTCAAACTCCACTGATAGACATAGAAAATCTTTAAAGGTTTGAGTTCAAATATTAAATTGTGATGACCCGATAGGCCATTTTGAGTTTTAGCCCTTATTTGTATTTTTTGAGACATTGATTAGATCCACTTAGTATTTCTTAATTTGCATGCACAATCCGTGTCTTATTCAAAAAACATTTTACATGAAAAACTGAAGAAAATATGAATTCTGGGCTTAAAATGATTTGAATTGACTACGATCAATATTTTATGTAAACAGACCCGTATCAGTATTTTGACAATCTCGATGGATCCGTATCGTGATTTTGGACTTGGGAATATGCCCAGAATTGAATTCGGAAGTCCCTACCTTGTTTTGATATGATTTGTTGAAAACTCGTAATTTGAAGGTTTTCAAAATTTCAAAGTTTGTCCGCAGGTTGACTTTATTGCTACCACGTTCAAATTATAGTTCCAAAACCTAGTATATGTGTATTACACTATTTAAGACTTGTGTGCAATTTTGGTGCAAAACGGATTTGATTTGATATGATTCGGACGCTCGGTTGTGAATTTGAAAGTTTTTGAGTTTCTTTAAAAACTTCATGCATTTTGATGTTCGGTTCATAGTTATAAGTATTATTTTGGTATTTTGATCATGCTATCGAGTTCGTATGATGTTATTACTCTTGTGTGCATGTTTGATTTGGAGCCCGAGGGTCTCGAGTGAGTTTCAGATAGGCTACTGGTCATTTTGGACTTAGAATTCCAAGTTTCGGTCATTTTGCTTGTGTCTGGAGTAGTGCACTTCGCGATCGTGAAGCCATTCTCGCGATCACAAAGGGGAACTTGGGGTTGGGGTGGTTTTCCTTTAAGCAAACACGGATAAGCGGTCGCGAACGCGAAGCATCGGAAGGATTACCCTTCGCGAATGCGACCCTTCACTCGCAGGGGTTGCTCTACAAGAACACGAGCCCAGGATCCAGAACGCATACAATCTCTCACGAATGTGAAGTCCAGTGTCTCGCGAATGCGATGAAAACCTGATGGCCAATCTTTAAAACTTCTAAAAATCGAGAATCATCCCATTTTTCACCATTTTCATGTTTGAGCTCGACCTAGAGGCGATTGTGAAGTGATTTTTCATCCCAATTTCATAGGTTAGTAGATTTTAACTTGTTTCCTTACATTTTCATAAACACCCATATTTTAACCTTTAATCTATGCTTTTTCATGGTAGAAATTAGGATTTAGGTAGAAATTGGGGATTTTGAGAAATTAAAATTTAGACTTCAATTTGAAATCGGATTTCGAAACTAATCACATAACGGGGATTGGTGGTGAATGGTTAATTGATTTTTGGTCCGAATCTCGGGTTTTCACCAAGAGGGCCCGGGGTTGACTTTTGTTCAGTTTTTTCAAAACATTAAAGATTAAATCTTTTTTCACTCGTATGTAGTTTCTAAAGCTTATTTTGTATTATTTGAACTTATTTGATTAGATTTGATTACTTTAGAGGCTAATTCTAGATGAAAAGTCGTGGTTGAGCATTGATTTGGTTGCAGAGTAAGGTAAGTGTCGTGGTTAACCATGACTTCAGGGATTAGGACTTGTTGGTCTATTTGATACGTGTTTTATGTGTGAGGACTACGTATAACTTGTTTCTTTGTATTTTATTGTTTTGCTAATCATGATATCCATGCTTAGGATAGATTATTACTTCTTTGTTATTTGTTTCGTAATTATTGCTTATTTCAAAGTTGTTGAATAGTTTCAAAAGTTGAAGTTTGATATCATGACACCATATTTGAAGTTAAATCATTCTCTGCATTGTTTATTATTCGAATTCATATTATTATTATTATATGGTGAGGATGATAGTAAAAGCACAAAGGGTGATGTCGTGCTATTTTATTTATATTACTATTACATGGTGAGGATGAGAGTAAAAACACGAAGGGTGATGTCGTTCCATTACATTCATATTAATATCAATGGTGAGGATGAGAGTAAAAGCATGAAGGGTGAAGCCACACAATTATTCTCATATTATTGCATGGTGAGGATGAGAGTAAAAGCACGAAGCACAATTATACTCAGATTAACTGATTTCCGATTTTGGTGATTTACTTGGTTATTTTGTGATCATACTAGTCGTATTTGCTATATCTTGCCCTTTTTGCATGTTCCCTTCTAGTTAGTACATTATCCATCTATGTTTTTATTAATTAGTTAGATACATTTGTACAGGTTCATTTACGTACGTGTCTTTTCATAGCCTCGTCACTACTCATCAAGGTTAAGCTCGATACTTACAGAGTACAATGGGTCAGTTGTACTCATACTACACTTTTGCAGATACTAGTGCAGATACCACACTTGTGCCGATACTAGTATAGGTCCTAGAGGCGCTCAGTAGCTTTCTTCTTGGATTCAGTCGCGGTCAAAGACTTAAGGTATAGTTGCACGGCGACTGCAACCCTAAAGTCCCTTTCCCTTCTATTGTGATGACTCGATAGGTCATTTCTAGTTATAGACTTTATTTCTACATTCTGAGACCTTAACTAGATCCGTTTAGTGTTCCTCGATTTGCGTTTCAGCCTGTGTCTTGTTCCGAAAGTTTTTATGTGAAAATTTGAAGAAAATATAAAATTTTGCCTTAAAACTAATTTGAGTTGACGACGGATATTCTTTTTGTAAATGGACTAGGGTCAGTGTTTTAACGATTGCGATGAGTTTGTATCATGATTTGGGACTTGGGCACAGCCCAGAATCGAATTCGAAAGTCCCTAACTTGATTTAACGTGATTTATTGTAAACTAGTAATTTGAAGGTTTAAAGAATTCCTAAGTTTGATCGTAGGTTGACTTTGTTGCTACTGGGTTCCGTTTTCAGTTTCAGAACTTGGAATAGGTTCATTTCACTATTTATGACTTGTCTGCAAAATTTGGTGCAAAACGGAGTTGATTTGACGTGATTTGGACGTCCGGTTGTAAATTTGCAAATTCTTGAGTTTCTTTGAAAACTTCATATATCTTGATGTCTTATTCGTAGTTCTAGGTGTTATTTTGGCGTTTTGATCGCGCGAACGAGTTCGTATGATGTTTGTAGGCTTGTGTTGATGTTTGGTTTGGAGCCCCGAGGGCACGGGTGTGTTTCAGATGCAATTCTGAGTGTTTGGGAGAGGTTTAGCATTGCTGGTGCTAATAGGTATTACAGACCTCGCAATTGCAAGGTGGGAGATCACATTTGCGACATTTGACTTCTTCCGCTAGGCTCGCATTTGTGAACTCTATGTTCACATTTGCGAAGGTAGGGCTGGGTGATATTTCTCGCATTTGCAATCAGCCTGGTTGCATTTGCGATGTGTCAACTATTCGCAATTGCGAACATTAAGTCGGATTTGCGACTGTAGTAGGGATGTGGGTTCTTCTCTTCTGCGATTAATTTCTCGCATTTTCTAACCCTAGGTCGCAATTGCGACACCTACGATTGGACAAAAAGCTAAGGGACAGGCGTTTAAGCCTCATTTTCATATTTTGGAACTCTAGGCTCGGTAGGAGACAATGTTGAAGAGGAAATTTCATCTACAAATTTTGGGTGAGTGATTCTAATCCATATCTAATCATATTCCATCAATCTATCTTAGATTTTAACATCAAAATCATGTGAATCAAAGTGAAAATTTGTGAAACCTTGCCAAGATTTTGAAAAATATTAAATTGAGTTTTTAGAGTCGATGTAGACTCGAATTTTGAAACTAATCACATATATGAACTCGTTAGGTCATGGGTAGTTGGAATCTGCCATTGAACCTGGGTTTTGACCGGGCGAGCCCCGGGTTGACTTATGTAAAGTTTTTAGGAAAAGTGTAAAGATCTTTGCTTTATCTATTATAATGGATTTCTCTAGCATTGTTGGATGATATTAAGTCGATTTTTGGTTAGATTCGATTGATTTAGAGGTGAATTTTAGAGGAAAGGCCTCAGTTGAGCTTTGATTTGGTTGCGGAGAGAGGTAAGTGTTGGGTCTAACCTTGATTTGAGGGAATTAGGAACCTTTAAGCTATATACTGCGAGAATTACGTGTGTAACGGCTTATATCCAAGGTGAAGTGTGTATATACACCGTCAAAATAATTGTTTCCATGTCTCCTCATATTTCATGAATTATCTCATTCAGTGCCTTAACTGTTACATGCTTTAATTGCTTTCCATGTCTTAATTTGTTACTTGTCATTAATTATTCTTGTATTGAATTGTTCGTCCCTTCCTCGACTCCGTGATTAATTTATACTTGTCTTTATTGTCTTACTTGCACACCTTAATTGTCAAGTAGTTGACTTGTCTTTTGCTTTTGTGTTATTTGTAGCATTCCTTTGATTACCTGGTTCCTTTATCGCTTTGCTTTCATATCTTTTGATTGTAGAGATTATTGTAAATTAAGTTATTGGATTGATTACGTTTATTAAAATTTTGTGTGGATCGGGTTGCACGCTGCAATAGTTGTGATATGGTGAAATAAGGAAGGATTATGACATTGATTCTGATGATATGGTGGTAATAGGTTGCACTCCACAACGAACTTTATACGTAATTCTTGATATTGATAAACGATGTTGTGATGAAATAAGGGAGGATTGTGTGTGTGCAGTGGGATCGGGTTGCGCGCTGCAACAGATTGTGTGTGTTGATCTCATTGTTGTTATTATGTTGTTTCAGCATTCTTATACGAAGTTATGAGATCTGGGTTCTCTGATTGTTGGTTTCAGCATTCTTATACAAAGTTATTCTGGGTTCTCTGATTGCAAGGATTGAGTTCATTTTTATTATTAACTGCTTTACTTTCATTTCCTGTTTTCCTTTCGAGTTATTATTATTATTACTGCATACAGGTTATTGTAAGTGGCCCGCCTTATCCTCGTCACTACTTCATCGAGGTTAGGCTCGACACTTACAGAGTACATGGGGTCGGTTGTACTAATACTACACTCTGCACTTCTTGTGCAGAATTTAGAGTTGGTCCTAGCGGCACTCAGTATATTCTCAAATCCAGTTGTTGATGGAGACTTGAGGTACATCTGCACAACGTTCATAGCCTAGAAGTCCCTTTACCTCCAATCTTTACTATTTTTTTTAGTTTTAAAACTGTGTATTTTATTCAAACCATGGTTGTAGCATTGTAGATGTTCATGTACTCATGACACCAGTTTCCGGGTTATGTTTAGACTCATTGCCCTGTATTATTATTCATAATATACTTCAGACTTATACCATTTTCTATTGTTAATATCTTGTCGTAAATTGTTAAAATCAGTAAATTCTCTATTCACGTTGGTTCTCCTAGCAAGTAAATGTTAGGTTCCATCATGACCCTGAGGTTCAAGTTCCGGGTCGTGACAAGTTAGTATTAGAGCACTAGGTTGCCTAGGTGTCACAAGTCCTGAGCAAGCTTAGTAAAGTCCAATGGATCAGTGCGGAGACGTTTGTACATATCTTCCAAAGGCTATGGAGTTTTAGGAAAATTTTCACTTCTTTCATTCTCTATCGTGCGATTTCATTTTATCATTGATGATTCAACCTTTCTATTCTTGTTCTCTCACAGATGGTGAGAACACGTACAACATATGCAGCCAAACAGGAACCGAATTCCCCTTATGAAGCTACTACCAGGGGCGGAGGCCGAGGTCGAGCTAGAGGCTAAGGTAGAGGCAGAGCTCGGCCTAGAGTTCGAGCTGCAGCACCCGCATCCACTCAGATTGATCATGATGAGGAGGTCCCAGCTCAGACCGTACCCGTCGAACCAGCTCAGGCCCTGGAGGGTTCATAGCCACTCTAATATTCACGACGCTCTAGTATGCTTGGTGGGCCTTATGGAGAGTGTGGCCCAGACTGGTGCATTTTCGGTGGCACCAGCCATCTCTCATGCTAGATGTGGAGCACAGTCTCCCGCTACTCACACCCCGGAGCAGGTGGCACCCCTATATCAGAATCTAGTAGCCCAACCAGTTGGGGTAGTTCAGGCGGTTGTTGCGCACAGGCCAGGGATAGGCCCGCTATGTCTTCAAGGCCTTGTTGAGGTGGGATAAGTTTACCAAGCTCTTTCCTATTTATTTCAAGGGCGCACCTTCTAAGGACTCACAAGATTACTTGGATCGTTGTCATGAGGTGTTGCGCAACATGGCTTTGTAGTGTTCCAGATTACCGGTTCTGCCAAGAGATGGTGGAGAGATTATATGTTGGCTAGACCAGCTGATTCACCTGCACTTACCTAGGATCAGTTTTCACAACTATCTCTAGAGAAGTTCATTCCTTTCACTCTAAGAGAGGATTATCACAGGCAGTTTGAGCGTATTCAGCATGGTAGTATGATTGTTACCTAGTATAAGACTCGATTTATAGACCTAGCTCGCCATGCCATTGTTTTACTCACTACTGAGAGGAAGAGAGTGAGGAGATTCATTGATGGGCTCACTTTCCATATCAAGCTATAGTTGGCCAAGGAGACTGGAGATGATATTTCTTTCCAGTGGGCTGTATATATTGCTAGACGGACTGAGATGGTTCATGGTCAGAAGAGGGGCCGGTGTCTAATAAGAGGCCTTGTTATTCTAGTGGTTTCAATGGTGCCTCATCTGGAGGCAGGGGTACTTTTGGTAGAGGCCATCCTAGGCCATTTCAGTCAGCTTTCAAGCATTCCATAGTGCTCCAGGTAGTCGTGGTCCTTATGTATCTCATCATGGGCAGCCAGCCTACAATGCACCATCAGATCCTATTAGTGCGCCTTCGATCCAGAGATACAACCATGGTTATCCGGCCCATTCGGGGTAGTATCGGCTTTAGCAGCCATAGCAACAGAAGGGGTATTTTGAGTGTGGGGATACTTGTCACATCAGGAGGTACTGGCCGAGATTGTTTAGCAACATGCTATTAAAACCTAATTTTTTCTCTATATATTTTCAATATGCAAAATACTTTTAAAATAGCATATACAGGCATATATAAGCATGTCCAAGTGTTTCATTACTTTTTCCATAATTTTTAAGGTTTTTAAATCGATTTATTTCCCTTTTTATCCATAAAATTCTCAATAATTATTTCCAAAATCATTATTTTGATAATTCATTTATTGGATTTTTTTATTTATGCCAAAATATGGCTAAAATAATTTTTACATATTTTTGCAATTTCATTTACTATTTTTAAAGCTAAATTGCACATAATTGCAATATTAGCCATTTTAAAGTTTAATTGTGTCTTATATTCATAAAATCGAGTCTTGTATTTTTGAATTGTTAATTATGTATTATAAATCATTTTAACCCTTTTAATTTAGTTGCTCAGAAATTATTTATTATTTATTATTTTTATAAATTAGTTTTCAGAAATTACCTAAGAAGCTGAGCTCGACGACGCAGAGTGGGTAAAAAGTCGTTCTGAGCAACTAGCCCTTATAGTCGAAAAGAGAATGAATGCAGTTTTTCATGGTCAACTCTATTAGAACAGAATCTCCAGAGCCTTCAACAAAAAAGTCAAGCTAAGATAATTCACACCGGGGCAGCTGGTGTTAAAGAAAATCTTTCCGCATCAAGATGAAGCCAGAGGGAAATTCTCTCCCAACTGGCAGGGTCCATACATGGTTCACCGGGTTCTGACAAGATGAGCTCTCATAGTTGCAGAAATGGATGGAGAAGTCTGGTCGAAGCTGATCAATTCAGATGCAGTCAAGCGTTACTATGTGTAATCATTATGATTTCTTTATATGATATAATTGAACTACGCCTAACCTGATTCCCGTTTAAGAGGGGATATGTAGGCAGCCCTATGGGTTTGGTCACAAATCAATAAAATTTTCATTTCCCCCCGCAATTGAAAACTGGGGCAGAATTTTAAGGAGGACCCTCAAAATTTCGAAGCAACTTCAGCCGATCGTTGCACGAGCAACAGTTAGAAACGTCAACCCATCAAACTAAGGTAGAATTTTGAGGAGGACCCTCAAAATTCCATAGCAAGAGAGGTTGCAATGTCCCGAACCACGTCACGGTCGTCGGTTCATCTAAAAGCTATTTTTAATTATACATTTTTGTCATGCTTTTACAAAATCATGCATGTTTATTATTGAAACTACTCTGTTTAGCGACTATACCCCAATAATATAGACGGTATCACCGGATCAAAGCCAGACAAGTCAAGCAAATCCAGCGGTGATACAAACTAACCTTTCCCTTACAAAACTCACGATTTTTCTTTGGATGCAGGCACCAGGATTGCGAAATCATTAGACATACTATAAGCCCATGGGACAAACATTGTTCAAAATACGACTCTCTGAACCGTTGCACTTGCAAACATTTGCTATCAGCATACACCACTGATGTCCCGTATGTCATAATGCTCCCGGTAATCACAACACCGCAATTTGCTATCATCTAAGAAAACTTTACTGCCATTGGTTATTTTATTTCTTGTATAAGGCTACTATTCTGCCTTCCAACTTGCATAAGGCTACCATTTTACCTCGAGACTAAACGTTGTCTCCATCTGCATTCGCATTGCATAAGGCTACTATTCTGCCTTCCAACTTGCATAAGGCTACCATTCTGCCTTCCGATACTAAATGCTTTCTCCGTTTGCATTTGCATTGTATAAGGCTGCCATTCTGCCTTCCGAGACTTTTAAATTGTCTCCATCTGCATCTGCATTGCATAAGGCAACCATTCTTCCTTCCAACTTGCATAAGGCTACCATTCTGCCTTCCGAGGTTAAGCTCTACCTCCGTCTGCATTCGCATCTTTGCATAAGGCTATCAGTCTGCCTTCCGAGGCTAAGCTCTACCTCCAATTTTCTTCGAAACTAAGCGCCATTTCAAGCACTATTTATCTCGCTTTTCTTATAGGCTAAGCTCTGCCCTTCAATTCGCAAGACTAAGCTCTGTCTTGTCCGCCCCATACTATTGCATCTTTCATGGGCTGAAATATCACCAACTCATCCAAAGGCATCATCATTCGGAGGCACCATCTTCATAGCCCGAGAACACCATGTCATGGCCTGAGGATCTCTTTCAATCTTTTGCACATCATTATTTAAAGGCGTCATGGTTCGGAGGCACCATCCGTATAGCCCGAGAACATCATTTCATGGCCTGCGAATCCTTTATCATACGCTTCATGGACTAGGACATCATGGTCTAAGGACGTCGTTCTAACCATCCAAAGACAACATTCAACGTACAACGGGAATTTGCATCATGTTTAAATTTATGCACAATATGCGCTCGTATTGTTTCTAATTGTAGGTAAACCAGCTAGCAACGACCATCCCGGTAGGAGCGATCCCGATCCAGTTCCCGCAACCATATCAGACCTAACCATTCCCGTAAACCTACCACTCACCCAGCCCTAGATGTTGCGTCCGTTCTTGAAATCGCTTCATCGGTATATTCCGCCGATGGATCCCGAACTACGTACGGCCTGATTCTTGTAAAACCAGGGATATGTAGGCAACTCAGAAGCCAGGGTGAGGCCTAAATCATCTTCAAACCGTTTCGCTCAGTCAAAATTGGCCATCATATCTTTACTCGACAACTCTTTCATCCTTCCCGGGTAAAGAGGGGCAGCTGTTGATACCCAATTTTTTCCCTATATATTTTTAATATGAAAAATACTTTTAAAATAGCATATACATGCATATATAAGCCTGCCCAAGTGTTTTATTACTTTTTCCATAATTTTTATGGTTTTTAAATCGATTTATTTCCCTTTTTTATCCATAAATTCCCAATAATTATTTTCAAAATCATTATTTTGATAATTCATTTATTGAATTTTTATATTTATGCCAAAATATGACTAAAATAATTTTTACATATTTTTTCAATTTCATTTAGTATTTTTAAAGCTAAATTGCAATATTAGCCATTTTAAAGTTTAATTGTGTCTTATATTCATAAAATCGAGTCTTGTATTTTTGAATTGTTAATTCTGTATTATAAATCATTTTACCCCTTTTAATTTAGTTTTCAGAAATTATTTATTATTTTTATAAATTAAAAAGGGGAAAATTGGCTATTTAAATTTTAGCCCAAATTGGCTTTCAAATCTAACCCCAAATCAAACCCGATTCCCCATCCCAATTTTAATTTTAAATCAACCCTAACCCTTTTAAAACCAACCCAAACCCGGATCCCCACCTACCTTTTTTTATCTAGGCCGTTGATCATTCAGATCAACGGCCACCATTTCACCTTACCATTTTTAACTCAAAACGGCCCTTAAACCTAAATCATTTCTACCAACCAGCCGCCTTTGAATCCCTTCTCCTCTGAAACTCTCTCTGAAAACCTAAGGCTAACCCTAGCCACCGCCACCCAAATCTACCATAATCCCCTTTGATCTTCACCTAATCCATGGACTCCCATGGCTATTTGAGAGGTGTACCGGTCTCCTATGGTTCCTGGTTATTATTCTCCGTAATTTCATGGACATATCTCAAAGGAATCTAGTCCAGTCTTGGCTCAACTTCTATCTATGGCCTTTTCCCGGCCATCCATGGCCGATCGAGTCAGATCCATGGCCTTTCCGACTAGATCGGTAACTTTTCAAAGTCTTTCTCACATTTTCTGGGTTTTCTGAAACCCTAGCTTTAAGAGATTTCTGATTTTCTTTCAGATCTGTCTTAGATCTGTGCATGTTATGGACTTCTTGGAGTTTTCTCAAAGGTTCTTCGATTTTCTTTCAAAGTGAGTCTTCGTTTTCAAATTAGGGTTTCTTAAACTCTTTTTAAAAGATCTCTTCTCCGATTTTCATTGTTGTTTTATGATTTTACTATGTTTAAATGATTTGTTCATGTTTTTCTGCTACCTGGTTCATCGTGTTAAAACCTCAGGTATTTTTTAGGTCCTGAAGTTGTCTTGGTTTGTCTTGCATGTATACTAGTTTCGACTGAGCTCTTTGTGTTTAGTTCCTTTTCTTTGTTTAACTCGACTGATTCTAAAGTTCTTACCTTTCTAACTCAGCTCTGTTAAAACCCTAATTTCTTATAAATTTTTCTTTTACTTCACTTATTGCTGTGAGTTTAAAGACTTTTCTTGTTTCTGTGTTGATCTCCTTTACCTATTGCTATGTGCTAGACTGTTTCCTTCATTTTTTGGTTCTATGTGACTACTTGACTTTGTTGACTACTGTACTTCGAGTAGGTTTCTTTTACTACTGAATTCTAAACTGCTCCTGCTACTACTGTATGTTTGTGTTTCTTCTTTTGGCCATATGGTTGGCCTTGCATATCTGATACTCTTGTTCATTCTTCTCTATTTATAAGGCAAAGTACAGAATCATGATTCTTTTTTGATTGATCTTGATTTCCTCAAGTTACGATTGATTGCAAATATTTTCTCATAAATTCCTGGTTTCACTCGTTTTGTTTAAATTGATTGATTCTTTTCCTTTGCTGTGATGTTTTACCTTTGCTGAACCCTTTCCCCAATTACTTGTTATCTTATTTTTCTACTCGTTTTCAAAGCTATATTTCTATAAATATCGTACCCTCTCTTCTCTAAAGACACGAACAACTGAGTTCAAAAACACACACTTACACACTCAAAACTCTCTCTTTCCCTACTACTACTTGTGTTACTGCCTTGTCTAGCCGGCTGAAAGCCAGGGCTGGACATTGGAACTCTGATTACTTTTTCTTTTCTGCACTTTGCTTCTTTGACTGGTATGTCCTAGTTTAATTTTAAGGCTCCAACAACAACATGCTGCTTTATTTGTTTCAGCTTCTTTCATTTTGGTCTACTTCTGTTTGTGGTTCTATTAAGATGCATTACTAGCATGCTGTAATATGTCCCATTCCCCCTTTGGATTAATGCACTTCCCCTATGTGTGTTTTAGGTCCTACTTTGTCAATCACTTATTGTGTAGTTGCTATCTTATAAATCCCAAGTCCCTATCCTTTCAATGTGCTTATGTTCTTTTTGACTAGCCTGTGATCATGCTAGTATTAGCTATTGATGTGCATATCCAACTAGTCCTAAGACCCTTGATGGGGTTATGTGTTTACAGTCAAATGTCTGTGTGTCCCAAATCCCTTGAGTTTTGTTTACTACTACAACTGTTTTCAATCACCTCTGTTACTGATTACTTTCAAAATGGACTTGCCAGTCCAGTTTTGTTACTGATTATTTTTAAAATGGACTTGCCAGTCCAGTTTTTTTTTTAAAAACAAACTCTTTTTCAAATTATGTCAAGCACTCTCACCTACTATTAGAATCTAGGTTCTGCCCCTTTTGTGTGAACTTTGCCTTGGGACCCTTGAACTCCCTCTGAACTTTGACACATAAGAGTTGGTCCTTCCACACTACACTCATTCTGTTTGGTTATGCAAATCTGGGTGTGAGCACTGCCCCAGATCCCTTGAGGTCCTTGAGGAACTATGGCACACCCAGATATGAGAAAGGTTTTGGAACAATATTGGCTTTTGAGGTGGTTCATTACATAACTTAGAGAGGAAGTCAAGATCAGGCTTCCTATGGTTGTAACTTCTTATTTTTGCACCTCTTTTTGTAATTCCATCATTTGGTCTATAATAATTTGTAAACAATTATGGGGTGACTAGTGAAAAAAGGAAGGGGTCAATATGTATGCTTTAGCTATTAAAAGGATAGAAATCATGTTACTAGGTTTACATTCCTACTTGCGCAATAGAAACCATGCCTACGACTCATTTCATGCATTAGAGATCATGATCCTTAGGATTTACACTTACTGTCTTCAGCATGTCCATTTCACTATCATATCACTTAGAAATTCTTGCGTTAAATGTGTTAACAATCAGTGTTTTCTGCGATCATGTTCCTACTTCCATGCACACTTAGAGATCCTGTTTTAGGCTAAACAACACTAACAAACATATCATCTCTGCATATTCTGGTAATCATGTTTAAATGCTATAATATTTGTGCATATAGAAATCCTGCTGAGGATTCTGCATATACATCATTTTGCATTTCTGCACATTAGATACCATTTCTTTAGGATTTTCATTCGCTTAAGCACACCTAGGCTAATTATGAACGCATAAGAAGGAATAAAACAATTTAACTCAGTTTTTACTAGAAACTGGCCATAATCCTATGTTTTGAACACCTAGAACAGCATGCTTTAGGTAATAAAAGTAATCTCTAAACTGTCTTAGTAATTCTGAATAACTACTGAATACTGCTTACGCCTAGGCAAGCCTTAGGTAATTACTTAAATAAAAACTAGAATTGCCTTTGTTAGTTATCGACTTCTACAACCAGCATGCAGGCCTAATTCGGACTTCTTTTCTGAGTTATATAATAAATCTGGTTCTGATTCAAACACCATACTCTAGGATTTTAAAATTCAGACCTTTATTGCGTGTAAGTCATGCTATTTATATGCATTATTTGCGGAGGTATACATGAATTTTCTAATTGCTTATATGTTTCCCCTCTAAATGCAGTCCTACTTGTTTTGTATGTTGCCTTAGCATTTTACCTTTAAACCTAAGAGTCAACCTAGAACCTCATTCTTATAGGAATAAAAGTCCTAAATTCCATCTGGGACTGATAGGAAAGGGACGGGTAACAGAATGCAATAGAGGTCGAGACCAATCCTCGCTTTAATACCTTCACTGGGGTGGGAAGGGTAGATATAGATATGATAACCGGTGCACTAATACCATGTGTATCCCCTCTTCTGAGGAGTGTCATACCGGGTATTGCATTGAAGTGATCCATATTGCAAACAAACCTAGGACACCCCTTTATTTTTTCTTGTAAGTATGCTTAGACTATAACTATTTTCAAAACCTTGGTTTTATTGTTTTCAAACACTTGTGTATTTAAACCCAAAATCCCCTATTACTTGAGCCTTATTTTTTTACTTATAATTGTACAAATTCATAAAAACTATTTGGCCGGGAACCACACTAGTAGATCCTGAGGGGTGCCTAACACCTTCCCCTTGGGATAATTTCAAGCCCTTACCCTATCTCTGGTTATCAAATATAGTTGTAGTTGAACCATATAGGTGCCCTAATGCGCCTTAAAATTGTTAGGTGGCGACTCTTCAAATACCCAATTCCTAGAAGGAAATGAGTCATTACACCCCCAAGAATGTCGAAACCCGGAACTCCTCTCCGATGGAAGGGGAAAACAAAAGGGGGCGCGACACATGCCACAGTGGAGTTCTTGTGCCATAGTTCCAGCATCGGTTGCTTCACAGCCTGCTCAATTAGCTAGAGGAAGGGGTCAAGCTGCCAGATGTGGAGGTCAGACCATTAGAGGTAAAGGTCAGGCTATTAGAGGTGGAGGCGAGCCAGCTAGAGGTTGTTCGAGAGACGGAGGTCAGGGTGGTAGGGCCCAGCCCCGATTTTATACATTCCCAACTAGACCTGAGGCCGACTCATCTGACATTATTATCACAGGTATTGTTTCAGTTTTCCATACAGATGTTTTGGTTCTACTTGATCCGGGCTCTACTTATTCCTACGTGTCATCCTAGTTTGCTTCATAACTGGTTGTGCCTCCTGATTCTTTGAATGCTTCTATGTGTGTGTCCACACCTGTGGGAGCTTCTATAGTTGTAGAACGTGTGTATCGCTCATGTGTTATTACTATTGGGGGTCTTGGGACTAGTGTAGATCTCCTACTTTTTGATATGGTAGACTTTGATGTTAGTTTGGGCATGGATTGGCTGTCAGCTTATCATGCTATATTAGATTTTCACTCCAAGATAGTGACCTTAGCCATGTGGGGTTGCCTCGATTAGAGTGGAGAGGGACTCCTGGCCATTCTACCAGCAGGGCTATTTCTTATGTGAAGCCTCGGCATATGGTCGAGAAGGGATGTCTGGCTTATTTGGTCTATATTAGCGATTCTAGTGCGGAGGTTCCTTCCATGGATTTGACACCTATTGTGTGTGAGTTTCCAGAGGTGTTTCCTGTAGATCTGCTGGGGATGCCACCCGACAGGGATATTGACCTCTGTATTGATTTGGCTCTGGGCACCCGGCCCATTTCTATCCCACCATACTATATGGCGCCACCTGAGTTGAAGGAACTGAAGGAACAGTTGCAAGATTTACTTGATAAGGGATTCATTAGACCTAGTGTCTCACCTTGGGGTGCACTCGTGTTGTTCGTGAAGAAAAAAGATGGTTCCATGAGAATGTGTATAGACTATTGGCAGTTGAACAAAGTCACTATCAGGAACAAGTATCTATTATCGAGGATTAAGGACTTATTTGATCAGCTTCAGGGTGCCAAAGTGTTTTCAAAGATTGATTTGAGGTCTGGCTACCATCAGTTGAAGATTAGGTCAATGGATATCCCTATGACAGCTTTTCGGACTCAGTATGGGCATTATAAGTTTCTAGTGATGTCATTAGGGTTGACAAATACCCCAGCAACATTTATAGATTTGATGAATGGGGTATTTAAGCCCTATTTTTATTCTTTTGTGAGCGTATTTATTGATGATATCTTGATCTACTCCCGCATTCGAGAGGAGCATGAGCAGCACCTTTGAATTGTACTTCAAACTCTGAAAGATAGTCAGTTATATGCCAAGTTTTCAAAGTGTGAATTTTGGTTAGACTCTATCACTTTTTTGGCGCATGTTATATAGCCGAGGGCATAAAAGTGGATCTAGACCTACTTAAGCTACATAGATTCTGAGTTTCCTGGGTTTGGCAGGTTATTATTATCGGTTCGTAGAGAGGTTTCATCCATTGCAGCCTGATTGACTAGATTTACCTAGAAGGGTGCTCCATTCAGTTGGTCGGATGAGTGTGAGTTGAGCTTTCATAAGCTCAAGACTGCCTTGACTATGGCACCAGTGTTAGTGTTGCCCATAGGTTCAGGATCCTACACGGTGAATTGTGATTCATCCTGCATTGGGCTCGGTGCAGTATTGATGCAAGATAGCAGGGTGATTGCATACTCGTCATGGCAGTTGAAGGTTCATGATAAGAATTACCCTGTTCATGACTTAGAGTTGGCAGTCATTTTTCATGTGCTGAAAATTTGGAGACATTATCTCTATGGCATGTCGTGTGAGGTGTTCAAAGATTATCGAAGTCTTCAGTATTTGTTCAAGCAAAAGGATATCATCTTGAGGCAGAGGAGGTGGTCGGAGCTATTGAAAGACTATGATATTACCATTTTGTATCATCTTGGAAAGGCTAATGTGGTGGCCGATGCCTTGAGTAGGAAGGGTGCGAGTATGGGTAGCCTTGCATATATTCCAGTTGGCAAGAGGCTATTAGCATCAGATGTTCATGCCTTGTCCAATCAATTCGTGAGGTAAGATGTTTTGGAGCCCAATCGTGTTCTAGCTTGCACGTTCTTTTGTTCTTCTTTGTATGAGTGCATCAGAGAGTGTTAGTATAATGATCCCCATTTGCTTGCCTTTAAGGATACGGTACAACACGGTAGTGCAAAGCAGGTTACTATTGGAGATGATAGTGTGTTGCAAATGTAGGATCAGATTTGTGTGCCCAATGTGGATGGGATTCGTGAGTTGATTCTTGAGGAGGCCCACAGTTCTCGGTATTCCATTCATCAGGTGCCGCCAATATATATCAGGACTTGCGGCAGTATTATTCGAGGAGGATAATGAAGAAGGAAATAGTTGCATACATGGCTTGGTGTATGAATTGTCAGCAAGTAAAGTACGAGTATCAGAGGATTGGTGGTTTACTTCAGAGGCTGGAGATTCTTAAGTGGAAGTGGTAGCATATTACCATGGATTTTGTAGTTGGGCTTCCACAGACTCAGAAGAAATTTGACTCGATATGGGTCATTGTGGACAAGTTGACCATGTCAGCACATTTCATTCTAGTAGCAGTTTCTTATTCTTCAGAGTGGCTGGCAAAGATCTATATCTGCGAGATTGTACATCTTCACGGTGTGCCCGTGTCCATCATTTCTGATCGAGGTACGTAGATCATCTCGCACTTCTAGAGGGACGTACAATGTGAGTTAGTCACATGGGTTGAGTTGAGTACAGTATTTTACCCCAGACGGACGGATAGTTCGAGCGCACCATTCAGATATTGGAGGATATGTTTCACACTTGTGTTATGGATTTCGGGGGTTCTTGGGATCAGTTCTTGCCACTTGTGGAGTAAGCCTACAACAACAGTTACCAATCAAGTATTCCGATGGCTCCTAATGAGGCATTATATGGGAGACGGTGCCATTCTCCTATAGGTTGGTTTGAGACCGGAGAGGCTCAGTTGTTGGGTACTGATTTGGTTCAAGATGCCTTGGAAAAGGTCAAGATGATTTTGGATCGACTTCGCACAGCTCAGTCCAGGCAGAAGAGTTATGTCAATCGTAGAGTTCATGATGTTGCATTCATGGTAGGAGAAAGGGCATTACTCCGGGTTTCATCCATCAAGGGTATGATGAGGTTCGGAAAGAAGGGCAAGTTGAGCCCTAGGTATATTGGACCCTTTGAGATTCTTGAGAAAGTGGGGGAGGTAGCCTACAAGCTTGAATTTCCACCTAGCTTATCAGCAGTTCATTCGGTGTTCTATGTCTCCATGCTCCGGAAGTGTCACAGTGATCTGTCCCATGTGTTAGAATTCAGCTCAGTCCAATTAGACAAGGATTTGACTTATGAGGAGGAGTCGGTAGCCATTCTAGCCCGGCAAGTTCGAAAGTTAAGGTGTAAGAGTTATCATTTAGTTCGAGTGCAGTGAAAAGGTCAACCGATCGAGAAAGCCATGTGGGAAGCCGAGTCTGACATTCAGAGTAGATACCCATACATTTTCACTAGTCCAGGTACCTTTCTGTGTCCGTTCGAGGACAAACGTTTGTTTTAGAGATGGAGAATGTGATGACCCGATAGGTCTTTTTGAGTTTTAGCCTTTATTTCCACATTCTGAGACCTCAATTAGCTTTGTTTAGTGTTTCTCGATTTGCGTGCATAGTCTGTATCTTGTTCTAAAAGGTTTTTATGAGAAAAATTGAAGGAAATGTGAAATTTTGCCTAAAACCAATTTGGGTTGACTATGAACAACGTTTTGTATAAATAGACCCAAAACACTATTTTGACGGTCCCGTTGGGTCCTTATCGAGATTTGGGACTTGGGAATATGCCCGGGATCGAATTTGAAAGTTCCTAACTTGATTTAACGTGATTTGTTGAAAACTAGTAATTTGAAGGTTTAAAGAATTTCTAACTTTGACCGTAGGTTGACTTTATTGCTACCAAGTTCAGATTTCAATTTTGGAACTTGGAGTAGGTTTATTTCACTATTTATGACTTGTCTGCAAAATTTGGTGCAAAACAGAGTTGATTTTACGTGATTTAGACGTCCGATTGTAAATTTGCAAGTTCTTGAGTTTTTTTGAAAATTTCATACATTTTGATGTCTGATTCGTAGGTACAAATGTTGTTTTGGTATTTTTGTATAAAAATTTTAGAGTTGTGTTGATGTTTGATTTGGATTTCTAAGGACTCGGGTGAGTTTTGGATGCATTTCGGAGTGGTTAGGAGAGGTTTAGTATTGTTGGTGCTAACAGGTACTGCAGATCTCGCAATTGCAAGATGGGAGATCGCATTTGCGACGTTCGACTTCTTCTGCTAGGCTCACATTTGAAAACTCTGTGTTCGCATTTGCGAAGGTGAGACTGGGTGAGCTTTCCTGCATTTACGATCAGCCTAGTCACATTTGCAATGCGTCAACTGTTCGCAATTGCGAACATTAAGTCGCATTTGCGACTATAGCAGGGATGTGGGTTCATTGCTTTTGCGACTGATTTCTTGCATTTGTGGGTGTCATGACCCAAAAGGTCATCACTTGTTTTAAAAGTTAAATCTGTGTTTCGAGGCCTTAAAAACCTCCTTTTGTCTTACCTCGATTTGCGTACGCAGTCCGGGCATATATCCGGAAAGCCTTTATGTGAAAATTTGAGAAAAATGCTAATTTGACCTTTAAAATTGAATTTAAGTTGGCTTCGGTCAATATTTTAGGTAAACGAACCCGGACTCGTGATTTGATGGTCCCTGAGGGTCCGTAGAAAATTATGGGACTTGGGCGTATGCCCAGAATTGAATTCCGAGGTCCCTAGCTCGAGAAATAATTTTTTGAAGAAAATTATTTAATTGAAATTATAAGAGTTTTTGGAAATTTAAAGATGTTTGAATTTGATGGTATCGGGATAGTATTTTAGTTTCGGAGTACGATACAGGTTTAATATGGTATTTAAGTAGTGCCTATAAAATTTGGTAAGAAATGGAATTCATATAACGTGAATCGCACCCTCGGTTGTGAAATGGAAACTTTAAGAGTTCTTGAGATTTTTCTTTGATTTTTATAATAAACTCATAGTTCTAGGTGTTATTTTGGTGATTTGATCGCACGAGTAAGTCCGTATGATATTTTTAGACTTGTGTGCATGTTTAGATTAGAGCCCCGAGGGATCGGGTGAGTTTCGGATAGGTTTCGGGATGTTTTGGACTTAAGAACTTCTGTTGTTTTGCTGCTTCTGGTATATTGATATTTTGTTCTTCGCATTCGTAGTACAACTCACGCGAATGCGAAGTACAAGCTGGGCTGGAGAGGGGTTTCTTCTATGTGAATGCTAGGCCTTGGTCGCGAACGTGGAACACTGGGGGATTGCTCTTCGCGAACGCGTCTGGCCACACGCGAACGCGTAGTGTAATGGAGGTGGCTGGGGGAGACCTTGAGTTGTTCTTCACGAACGCGGTTCAGGCTCGCGAACGCGATGGTCAGGAGGGATAGACCATCGCGAACGCGAGCAGATCATCGTGAACGCGTAGGCCCTTCTGGCCACAAGCATCGCGAACGCGAAGAAGGTCTGTCCAGCGATTAAAAACAGAACATAGGTTGGGATTTCTTCAAAATTTCATATCTCCTTCCCTAAAATCCGACCTTGGGCGATTTTTTAAGAGAAGTTTCAACACCAAATCATAGGTATGTGTTCTTAAACCCATTTTGTTCATTTTCCATCAACACCCATTAGATTTCTAGGCCTAAATCTTGTTCTTTAAAGGTAGAAATTAGGAATTTTAAGGAATTTGGGATTTTACAAATTTGGGGATTTAGACATCGATTTGGGGTCGGATTCCGAAACTAGTTGCATATTTGGGCTCGTGGGTGAATGGATGAACGGGTTTGGGTTCGAACCTTGAGTTTTGAGCAAGTGGACCCGGGGTCGGGTTTTGATTTTTTTGGAAGAATGTTGGGAAATCTGTAATTTTTCATTTGAGTTGGTTTCTTTGGCTTCAGTTAATGTTAATAAGTTAATATTGGCTAGATACAATTGAATTGGAAGTGGAATCAAAAGGGAAAGTGGTATTTGAGGCTTGAGTTTGGCCGTAGAATCCGAGTTAAGTGTTTGGCCTAATCTTAGCTTGAGGGAATAGGTGTTGTGTCTTATTTGCTATGTGTTAGTGTCGAGTACGACGTATAGGTGAGGTAACGAGTATCTTTACGTTGGTGTCAAGCATGCCCGTGAGTCTTACATTAAGATTGTTGTGATTTTATTTCGTATTGATCATACTTAAATTAATGATTAGCACTGTGGAACAAGACTTATGATACATTCTTAGTAATTGACCCTTGTCGAGTATAGGCTCAAGTTGAGGTTATTTTGTGAAATAACTGTTGAAACTAGATTGGTTATAGTTGATTCCCTTGCCGGGATAATATTGTTTCTATTGTTGACTCCCTTGCCGGGATGGTATTGTTTCTATTAATGTTTCTATTGTTGATTCCCTTGCGAAGATGTTATTATTTCATTTGTTTGGGTGAGGAAGAGTGTAAAGCACGAAGGGTGATGTCGTGCATGATATTGTGAGTGGGTGTTAATGCACGAAGGGTGATGCCGTGCTGATATTGTGAGTGTTAATGCACAAAGGGTAATTCCATGCCATATTATTGAAAGTAAATTACGAAGGGTGATGTCGTGCCATGATTATAAGAGAGTAAAAGCACGAAGGGTTATGCCGTGCCGTTTGTGTTAGTTTCTATGGTGAGGACGAGAGTAAAAGCACGAAGGGTGATGTCGTACACTTGTTACTGTATTATCATTTCCGTCGCTTCGAGTTTGATATTTACTTTGTTACTTTACTTTATTATTGTCACAACCTGATATCTTCCACCCTCAGCATGTTCCCACTTTTTCCGTCTTAGTCTGCTAAATTCTTGGCATTATTGCTTCTCGTATATGATTTAACTACACAGATTTATATGGTTGTCGCGTCCTAGCCTCGTCAC
Source organism: Nicotiana tabacum (assembly GCF_000715075.1). NCBI lineage: Eukaryota > Viridiplantae > Streptophyta > Magnoliopsida > Solanales > Solanaceae > Nicotiana > Nicotiana tabacum. The sequence continues at coordinate 196,053,432 of NC_134080.1, forward strand.
TACTTCACCGACGTTATGCTCGACACTTACCAGTATATGGGGTCGATTGTACTGATATTACACTGTGTACTCTTTTGTGCAGATCCCGGTACTGGACCCTATAGACTGTAGTTCGAGGTTGCCGCCTTCAGTCTAGTGGAGACCCGAGGTAGTCCTGCATGCGTCTGCAGGCCTTGGCGTCCCCTTCTATCATATTTCCTTCTGTTTTATCTATTTCTGAGACATACTTGTATTTTCTTGTTCAGACTACTGTTTGTAGTATTTGTAGATAGTCCGTGATATTGTGATACCAGTTCTGGGTGGAGTTTATTATGGATTCGTATTTTTACTAATTTAAATTGTTATATTCCGCTGATGTTCTTATGTTAACCTGTAAACTGTTTAAAGATAAAGTAAAAAGGTAAAATAATCAGTAACGTTGGTTTGCCTACCGAATTCAATGTTAGGCGTCATTACGATCCCGACGGTGGGAAATTCGCATCGTGACAAGTTGATATCAGAGATCTCTGAAATAAAGTTAGATATCTAATCAAGTAAAAGTTATATTGAATAAAATAATATCTATCTCCGTTTTGTATTAACCGATTCTCCACAAAATTGACCCAAGATTTAAAGCCTTAGAATCTTGAGTTCAAGAGTAAGCTTTGCTTTGTTTGAAAGTTACTCTTCCTGTTTTAGTTTATATAGTAAAATTTTCTTCTTAATTGATAAGGATAACAATTTTCTAAATATAAGAATAATTACTTAAACTTTTATATAACCTTAATGAGAAATTTTTATAACCACACAATATTGTAAAGTATATAAGACCCACGATTTTCAAAATTTTAATAACTACACAAAATTGTAAAATTATTATGACTACAGGTTTCAATAACAAAAAGTTGCTATGAGGATAATGAATAGCTTTTGCTAGTAATAAAGACGTGACCACTCTTTGTAGTAGTTAGTACGGAAGCTTGTCAACTTGTGGATTTGGAATATCGAGCTTCACCATTGATCAGAGACTCCATTGATGAGTTCTAGAAGCTTCACATGAGCTAAGGAAGAAGAAGAACCACAACAACAACAACAACCCAGTATAATTCCACAAGTGGGGTCTGGAGAGGGTAATATGTACGCAGACCTTACCCCTACCCCGAAGGGTAGAGAGGCTGTTTCCAGGAGACCCTCGACTCAAAAAACAACAGAAGCCGCTATATTAGTACCATATAAATGCATAATAAAATAACAGCAATACAATAGATATGAAATATAGAATACAAAATACGAAAAAGATGGCTGGTATAGTAAAACTAGCAGGTAAAGCCCTGCATCAATAGACGACCAATGACATTCTTAGTCTAACTCCTAACTGGCTAGTCTCACTCTATTGTGCTGTAGAAATATTCACAACTCTCCCCTAACCTACAACCTTAATACTCGACCTCCATAATTCCCTGTCAAGGGCCATGTCCTCAGTAATCCTAAGTCGCGTCATGTCCTGTCTGATCACCTCTCCCCAATACTTCTTAGGTCGTCCTCTACCTCTCCGCGTGCCCACTACCGCCAGTCGCTCACACCTCTTCACCGGTGCATCAGTGCTCCTCCTCTGAATGTGCCCGAACCATCTGAGTCTTGCTTCCCGCATCTTGTCCTCCATGGGGGCCACACCCACCTTCTCTCGAATATCTTCATTCTTAATCTTATCTATTCTTGTATGCCCGCACATCCACCTCAACATCCTCATCTAACAGTGTGAGAGAATGAAAGTTGTTTATTTCTAATATCTAACAGTGTATATATACACGTGGCGTACCACTCCACTAACTAATTCCAACTACCTTGACAGCTAGGACATAGTTAACTACTAACTAACTATGATTAACAAACTAAGCTAGCTAAACTAACTATGATTACAAAACATACAGAGAAGGAAAATTAAATATACATAGTTATCTCAATCCCCCCCCCCCCAAAGTTGGAGGTAAGTTTCTCACACCCAACTTGCTCAATATCGCAGAGTGCTTAACACCAGTAAGAGCTTTAGTAAGACATCTGGTAACTGTGCACCAGTACTAATATGATGAAGAGAAATCAATCTTTCTTGGAGCTTATCTCATAAAAATGATAATCAACCTCGATGTGCTTCGTTCGTTCATGAAAAACAAGATTACGAGCTATGTGTAAAGCAGATTGACTATCACAAAACACTGAAACATGCTTAGGATAGGGAATAGTGAGTTCATCAAATAATCTGCATAACCAAGTTAGATCACCAACAATTTTCCTCAAGGATCTGTATTCTGCTTCTGCTGAAGATAGGTACATTGTTTCTTATTTCTTGGACATCCAACAAATTGGACTGTTGCCCAGCAGGACTATGTAGCCAGTAATTGACCTTCTAGAATCTGGATAAGCAGCCCAGTCTGAGTCACAATAAACCTTCAGGTTGCAATCATGGTCATTAGATAGAAAGATTCTTAGAGTTGGATCACTCTTTAGGTACCTAAGTAAGTGGAAAGTTGCTTTCAAATGTGGCTCCCTGGGGCCTTGCATGAACTAGCTGAGGTGCTAAATACTAAAAGCTATGTCCAGTCTGGTATTGGTAAGGAAATTTAACTTTCCTAACAATTTTCTGTAGTAAGTAGGATCTGGCAATGTTGTTCCTTCCTTGGCTCGTAGCTTTTCATTTGGATCAAAAGGAGTAGACAAGCTGCTATAAGAAAGACAATCATATTCTTTGAGTAAGTCTAGTGTAAACTTCCTTTGAGATATTATCATCTCATCACTTGTGCAAAGAACTTCAAAACCAAGAAAATAGTGTAGCTTCCCTAGGTCTTTTATCTTGAATTGATCATGTAGAAAGCATTTGACTTGAGTAATTTCTGAGATGTCTATCCCTGTGATGATAACATCATCTACATATACTTCTATATAGATGGTAGAATGTTCTCTTTTCTTGTAGAAAAGTAAGTAGTCATTGAGAGAACATATATGACCCCTTGAGCAATAGTGACTGTGTCTAGCTCGTCATCACTAACCTCAAAGATTTTTACCTATTCTACCAGGTCGCGCGTGCTCTTTTTGAGCCGCGTCCAACCCGGCTCGAAGGCTCTTGATCTCTCCTTCACGTTGCTCGCTGAGGAGTTTGTACAGGTCTCTCTTCTCAGCAAGTTGTTTGGTTTTGGCCTCAAGCTAGCTCAGCTCATCCCGATATCGGAGGAAGGTTTCATTATGAAGCACGGAGGCCTACAAATATAAGAAAATATTAGTGTCATCAGGAACCAAAGCTAAATTAATAAAAAGTTTTGCAACACCATACCCAGCGCCTGTTGTACTTCGTTGAACAAGTATAGTCCATCCACCTTGTTCATTTTTTCCTTGTCTTTGCCAGTTACCAGGCACCGGAGATAACTAGCTACCCCAATAAGGGCGAAAAAAACCCAGGCATCCTCCGGAACGGTGATGATAATTGACCACTTTCGATCGGGATCAACACTCGGGGTAGGGAACCGATTGACTAGTCTTGGAGTCAAATTAGGCCCACCTGCCCCTGAGGATGAACTTTTGCTCGGTACCTCTAAGTCACCTAATCCGGTTGCGTCCTCCGTGGCGGTGGAGTCCACGTCGTCAAAAAACCTTTAGAGGGGATCGTCCGCTCCATAGACCCCTCATTCGATCGCTCATTTATCGTTCGAGCTTCATCAAACATCGATTCTGTGAATAAAGGAGATCTCGTTATGTTTATGACACTGGGCAGGGCAGAACCGGCATCTTGAGGGTTCTCGACACTAACTGTTGCATCGGCCTCACGAACTTTAGAGGGATTAGCCACCGTCATTTCCCCCTCGGATGTCGCCCGTTCCTCGGGAGCAAACGACTCGTGGGCCAGAAAAAGATCGTCCTCATCGGGAGCTGGTGTTCTCATTTAGCTTACGCACCAGCCTTCTTCGTGATTTCTTTTTCTCCGAGCTCGGGGAACTCGGACCCCTCTTTCTTTTCTTCTTTTTGGTCTGCCTCAGAGCAGGAGACTCGACAGCTAGGTCCTCATCCCCAACCGGAGGCCTAATCTCAACGGTCTTAGGTAAACCTGAACAAAAAAATAAAGAAAATAAGAAGACAGTACCAGAAAAAAAGGCTCAATACAACTTGCTCGGGAAAGGATCCTTACCATGGGAATGGGCCTCTCAGGGGCCTTTTGAAAGTTTGTTCCATAAGCGCTCAAAATAGGGCATTTATGACACAATGCCCTCGACCCGCTTCTTAAGCCGAGGAATGGCATTCGGAACTCGAGCAAGAGCTGCACCACAACAAACATCAATGAGAAAAAGGAAGATAAAGCGTAAAATCAACAACGGAGTTTGTACTTACGTGATATGTCTCACCTCTCGGGGAACAGCCTCCACTCGGCAGGTACAAGGTCAACGGTCCTTACCGGGACAAAACGTCCTTGCCAACCCCGATCCCGATCCTTGTTAATACTCATGAAATGGGCTTTGCTGGTCTGGCATACAAGATTTATCAGTCCCCCTCCCCCTCATAAGATTCGGGGATTATAAAAGTGGAGCAGATGATCGATGGTGAACGAGCACCCATCGATTTTGTTCACGAAGAATCGGAGGAGGATCACGATCCTCCATAATGATGGATGAATTTGGCTGAGGCATACGTTATACCTCCTGCAGAAATCTAAGATGAAGGGGTCCACCGACCCCAATATAAAGGGATAAGTGTAAACACTTAGATATCCCTCGACATGGGTGGTAATAGCCTCCTCATAGTCAGGGACCACTATATCTTTGTCGGCCCAGTTACAGTCTTTTCGGACTGTGGGGAGATCCTTTTCAGTAATCGAGCAGATGTATCTCGAGGCCTCCTCACACCGACCTTGTACAGAAGAAGGCTTCTCAACCTTGAAGTCGTCGTCGACCGAACAACCACCAGGAATAAACATCTTCAAGTGGGTTCTTCCGCCGGTTCGTCAACAGTCATCTCGAGGGAGGTCCCCTCGACCTCAGTAGTCGGCCACAAATAAGAAAGAGCATCCTTTTGAGGAACGAATTTGGAGGTTTTTGCTATTGTCATGAAGGAAAAGCTTGGGAAAGAGGGAGAAAGATTGAGAGTTGAAGGATCAGACTTGTCGGCTTGAGTAGGAGATGAGTAAAAGTTTTTGCAAAGTAATTAAGAACCTTGAGTAATGGAGGTAAAAACGTATTGAAATCTTGAAGGTACAAATGCAGAAGATTTGGTGTAAAGTGAAAAATGAACGAAGTAGGGGGTATTTATAAGAGTTCAGTGACTTTTCGCATCCAGGGACAGCCGACCAACGGCTGACATATATTTAATGCTATTATGACATGACTGACGAGATGTTTCAGATGTTTTGTCATTTCTGTAACGACGTATCGAAGTAAGAATCAGGAGATCATGTCGGTTCTCATTATTTACTCTCCGAGAAACGAGGGAACTTTCTGTATACGGGTAAAATTGGGCTCATGGTACACCCCGATCCCTAACATGATAAGCCGAGCTCGAGATATGATAACAAGTGGCTAAAATCGAGGCAAAGGTCTTATAAGTCGGAGTCCGGGGCATGACGCCCACCCTCAAGAATATCAGGGTCATGGTTCGGGATTGGTCCTAGCCTTGAACGACTTCGAAGGACATTGTCGGACAATCAAGAATGGCCAATAGAAGGACGTGATATCCGTGACCGGCCGGATATCACGGCGGGGATCTCAGCACGTATCGACGGGGAACCAACAATCAGTTAATCAGAAGATTTTTTTTACCTTTTATTGAGTTGTACCTAGAGTGGGACTCCCCTACTATATAAAGAGGATCTGATAATTCATACCACACATTGTAACACGTACGCATTTCAAGGCAGTATATTATTATTATTTTTCTACGTTATTAGCTCTTTTTCTTGTTCATCACTGCTAGCCATTGCAAGACCAGATCGAGAGCGAATATTTCACTGAGACTGGAACTATCCTCCTCGTGCGATTTGAATTCATTTTTTATTCATTTTTTCAATCTAACTCAATTTATCTCTTTATAACAAATTAATGGAAAATTTTATTTTGTGTCTCATATAACTGGCACTAGTTGTATGAGGCAACTTTTTTGTCTTACAGTTTTGTGGACCCAGAAGTGTAAGATTGGGGTCCACAAATTTGTGAGACAAAAACGAGCCTCATACAACTAGTGTAAGTTGTATGTGACACAAAATAAAACTTCTCCGAATTAATCCGCGTATCCTTAAAATCACTTACAAATTTAATTGTTATCTGATTTTAAGGGCAAACAATAACGATAGGAAATCTCACGAGCTTAACTGGGTTATAGATGGTGCTTTAGAATTCGAAAGGTTAGATACTATTTTATATGTTGGGAAAATACATAAATTACTCTCTAAATATTATTTTGAGAAGTCATTTAAACACCTAAAATTATACGGGCAATCTCTTGTTCGCAACGGAACTGATACATTGGCGTACACCTTATACTGGCATTGTGTTTATTGAAAATGAAATTAACAATCAAACAAAGGAGAAATTATACTAAATGTTGTAGCGGGATTATTTCCTTTAATCCGCTCAACCACCCGAACCCTAGTTAGACATTAATTGTGCTTAAGGAAGCATGCGTTGGCATTGCTGCTGAGAAGGTGGAAAACAACAGTAAATCTGTAGAGAAAACGCTTAAAAATGGCCGAGGAATTGGGAAGACGAAATCATGACAAAGGCAAACGGAGTGACTAGTAAATAGTACTTCCTCGGTTCCAATTTATGTGAACCTATTTGACTGGGCACGAAGTTTAAAAAAAAATAAAGACTTTTAGAATTTGTGGTCCTAAACAAGTCAAAAAGAGGCCCAAAGTATTTGTATGGTTATAAAAGCTTCTAATTAAGGGTAAAATTACAAGTTTAAGCTAAATTGCTACCAAATTTAGAAATGCATCGTTCTTTTTAAACCGACAAAAAGGGAAATATGTTATGAAACAGAGGGAGTAATATAGTGGAATATTTTCTCTTTTTTTTTTTCTCAACATTGGCATGTTTAGGCTGAGACTTGATAACAAATTAACAATAATAAGGTAGAAAGGCAGAGACACAATGGAAAATAGAAAAAAACACCTTCTAAGGGATTGGTTGGCTTGGTTCGCAAAAATTATAATGCCGGAATTGTTATACGATGGTTTATAATAATGGAGTCATTTATTCGGCAATTAATAATAAATAAAATATTATACTACACAAACTAGTATTTTTATTTTATAAATAGCTTAATCCTTGCATTGTTAACATTTTACATAAAATAATAAATGTACTCCCGCATAACATAATATATGACTACTATTCTTTAATACCGTTATACGGTAATTTTATAATCTTATGCTGAAATTAATGGTTCAAATGCCATCAAGCATACGGCTTGAACTCAAAAGTCTGAAATCTGACTGAATAAATTCACGTACGTAATATAAATGCATACATACAATGAGAGAAGGGTGACAAGAAAAAGTAAGAGAGAAAGAGATAGAGCCCTGACCCAATCTGTCGGTCGTCCTCTCGATTTCTGTCCCAACAAAAAGGTACGCGCCAAACGAGGGTCCTCTTTTTGCCCTTTCTTTTTCAAATTCAAAACCTTATGGGTCATAGCCCCTCATGCTACACTAGTATACATTTTGTCTTGGAGTATGTAAATTGTTGGTTTTATTTTATTTATTTATTTATGTTTTCTCAACTATCGAGCAACTCATAACTCAACAACTCCTCTGACTTACTTGTATGCCTCATTAAATTCTGGATGTACACCAAGTGTTCCCCATGTATTTATCCTTTCATAATGTATTCACAAGTGTAGTACTATTAGGACACCTAATTTTCTCATTATACAGCTGTCACTTTATTTAAAAAACAACAAACTCTATATAATATCATAAGTGAAGTTTTTGACAGATAGTGTATATCAAATTATATCAAACTCTATATAATATCATAAGTGAAGTTTTTGACAGATAGTGTATATCAAATTATATCATATTTTGTGGACGTAGAAAAACTATTTTCGATAAACTAACGGTTAAGACAAGCATAATCACAATAATAAAGAATAAAATAAAATAATAACAGCAACAAAATAATAATAATATCGAAGCAAAAACAACACAATCGGGTAGACATCTAATAAAAAGGAAATACGAGAATAGTACTAAAATTATTACTCCCTCCGTTTTAATTTATGTGAATCTATTTAACTAAGCACAGAGTATAAGAAAAAAGAGAAGACTTTTATACTTGTAATGTAAAATTAGACACATATATTTTATGTGGCTTTAAATTATTACATAAAGTTAAATTATTTCCAATATAAAAATGGATCATTCTTTTTTGCACGGACTAAAAGAAAAATATGTTCACATAAATTAAAACAGAAGGAGTAGTATGAAAAGGAAATATACTCGACTACCTATTAACCCTCAATTCTAATTTTCGGCCTTCACGTCCTCTTATAAATGGCCATATCCTATATCCTTGGACCTTGGTAACAGGGGCGGAGCTACAATAGTGAGTGTGAGTTCGGGCGAACACAGTGACTTTTGCTCGGACCCTATATTTGCATTGAAAATTTTATTGAAAGTATATAAATATACAACGTCGAACCCAGTAACAAAAGAGTTCTCGGTTCGGTAGTAATTGTTCTGGTGTAAGAGTCCACATTTACAGCGGAACACGCGGGTTCGATTCTGCCCAGAAGCAGTTAGATTTTTTCCCTTTTTAACAATGTTTCCTTTTTATTTTTCGGAAAAAAATGAGTAGAATGAGTAAAATCAAAAGAAAAGTGTGAGAAAGAGTAAAGTTTTAAAAAGTTTTTGTCATTGTTTAAAATTAAAAGTACCAACTAGTCATATTTTTTGTCAAGGTTCATCCCTGCTATTTTATCTTATTTTCTTCTTTTATTTGTTTGCCTTTCTTTTATCTTTTGATTTTTTAAGTAAATGTACTTGATTTTAAATTTTTTGATTCCTAAGGTTGAATTTTTCATTTCGCTTTTTATATTTGTATTTGTTCGTTTCCCCTAAAATTTTAGACGCATCTCTTAATCTTTTTTTCAGTTTTGCCACCTGAATATGATTTGTGTATTAATTGGAGGGTCGACCATAGCTTTTGTTCTTTTCATTTCTTATAAAAAAATTATAATATTTATATATGGCTTCAAAAGTTTTATTGACAAACATTAAGCGATTTAAATCTTCAACTATTTTATTTTTATTTATTTTATTGTATAAAATCAAATTAAAGTGAGATGTTCAATTTGTAATGGTTGACTACCAACTAGTTTTTAAAAAAAATAATTATAGCAATATTTTTTTAGGCCAGAAAGGAGTGGCCATTAAGCTGGTGAGGGAACATTGCATCATTTGATAACCTTCTATTAGCAAAAAGAAAAAAAGGAAAATAGAAAAGCTTTTCTATGCATCTAGTATTGATTATGTAGTGAACATCGAAAACAAATATCCACGAAGATATGAAAACTTGTTTATTTGTTGAAATTTGATATATTTTTAGTTACTGCAATGGTGGAAAGAACTTTTACTTTTATAAATTTTTGCATTGGTGATAACTTTCTGAATGATTGTTTAGTTTGATATACATACAATAAAATATTAAAACTTAAACACCTACCTAATGATGTGATCATTTTTTGTTTTCAAAACATGATGAGTCGTCAATTGCAATTATAACGATAATTTTTAGTCATATATTGTGTTAAATAATCGCTACTTATATATATATATTATATATTGTGTAATACTCATTTCTTAGTATTACAATTGTGTATATTAGCTTGAGGTCGCGGTCAAGTCTTAAAATTCAGAACTCATACACTTAAAATCCGAACTCCGCCTCTGCTTGGTAAGCCGGAGATCTACCACTTTAGCAACAAAAACTTGGTCCAAAATACAATAGTAAAATCAAAGAGGCGTTAAATAACGGATAAAAAGGACATAAGAGGGTAATTATGACGTACTCATCACCATCCTACAAAATACTTTGTTAGACTATCATCATCCTAAAACGGAGTCTTTTAGTCTTAGTTGACCAAGTAAAAATAAAATAAAAAAATGGTTGGCTACTTGTAGCTGCACCTGCATTCTTTGATTCATAAGCTAACTATCACAACCAGAGCAAAACACCGTTTTTAGTGATTGTCAGTGCGTTATGTGTATGTTGTTTTCACCAATGGGGATGACACATCATATCTGTCATAATACAAAATCTAATTGCGTGCTTTCGTGTTCATTTTACTGCAATTAATCTTAGAATGTCTTTTACTGACTGCATTGATTTTGCTCATTCACTCTGGTCATGAGCACTATAAGTGTACGAGGTCATTAGCTTTACGTTTCAATCCCATCCGATGGTTGTCAACAAGTTTGAAATTTTTTGTAGGTTTTTTCATGCTAGTTTAGCTTTTATACCGTGATTATATTTAAAAAATTACACACCACTTAGAAGATAAATTTAGGCAATGATCATTAATAAGTGAGATTAATAATCTAAAAAATAAGTCAAATTCTTTGTTATAGTACACATTGATTGCTTAAAAAAGTTTTTACCATAGTACTGTAAGTTACTATTCCCTCCGTCTCAAACAATTTGTTGTATTTCTCTTTTACACGTCCCTTAAAAAATATTGAATAAGAAAGGTTTTTGACTATTTTACCCTTATTTATGTCTTAAGATATAATTTCTCTTCATTTAATACTTACTCAAACTTAAGGTATTGTAGTTTTCAAAACAATTAATATTAATGGTAGAATAGGAAAAAGAATAATTAATCGACTCTTGAACCTCTAAAATGATAAATAATTTGAGACCACTATTTTTAGAAACCATGACAGATAATTTGATACGGAAGGAATATCTCCATTCCATTTTAAATTTTTACTCCTCCGGTCCAAAATAAGTGATTTTTTGGTTGTTTTCATACATATTAAGAAATTCATCTTTTAACATTAATTAGCAATGAAATTGACTATATTAACCTTTACTATCTCTTCACATAAATACTCCTAACACATACTTTAACATTATTTACTCCAAGGGCAATGTAGGAAAAAAATAATTAATTCATTCTTGAAATCAGGAAAAATCACTTATTTTGGACCACAAAAAAAAGAAGCCAAAAAATCACTTATTCTGGACTGGAGGAGTATTACCAAACAAATTTAGTTCATAAAAAATACTATTTTATTATTATTCTATTAAGAAAAGAATGTCAGGTATCGTATTGGAGCAGGATGGATAAAGTGGAGGCTCGCTTCCGATGTCTTGTGTGATAAGAATGTATCACTAAGACTTAAAGTAAGTTTTAAGGGGTTGTTGTTAGACCGACTATGTTTTATGGAGCAGAGTGTTGGCCGGTCAAGAACTCTCATACCTAGAAGCTAAAAGTAGTTGAGATGAGGATGTTGAGGTGGATCTTTGGGCATACCCGGTTGGATAAGATTAGGAATGAAGTTATTAGGAAAAAGGAGGGAGTGGCCCTTGTAGAGGATAAGATGTTGGAGGCGAGGTTGAGATGGTTTGAGCATGTGAAAGAGCAGAAGTATAGAAGCCCCAGTCAAAAGGTGCAAGCGGTTAGCCTCGATGGGCAACAAGAGGGTAGAGGTAGGCCTAAAAAGTCTTGAGGAGAGGTTATTAGGCGGGACATGGCACTACTGAAGCTGACTGAGGATATGGCCCAAGACAAGAGGGTGTGGAGGTTAAAGATTAGGGTAGAAGTTTCTTAGGTAGTCGAGTGTTTCTTTTTTTGTCTTACTCAGTTCGCTAGCATTAGTGTTATTATGATATCTTTTATTCATAGATGGCTATTACTACCTAGAGTTTGACTGCATTATTTGATTCGATCTTATTTCATCTTGTTGTTATTCCTACTTGTTGCATTATCTTTTATTTTTCAGTCGTTCTCTAGCCGAGGGTCTATCGAAAATAACCTCTCTACCTTTCTAAGGGCAGGGGCAAGACTGTGTACTTCTTACCCTCCCCAGACCCCACTTGTGAACTACTGGATTTTTGTTGTTGTTGTTGTTGTTGTTGTTGTTGTTGTTGTTGTTGTTGTTGTATCATTAAGAGAAGGTTTTATAGCCTCACAATTATGACCACACGAAATTTTTACCTCAGTTTTTAAGATTACAAATTTCAACAGTCTTCATTTTTTTTCTTAAACTCTATGCCGGGTCAAACTAGCTCATTTAAATTGACACGAAGAGAATTTTTCTACGCCAAGAGTCTGAATGATGATAAAAGACGATTTAATTAATAACTCTTACAATTAATATTACATTAAATAGTTTGCTGATAGTTTTCTTATTGACTTATAAGGGTTGGGATATGATGAATAAGATCGTTTCATTCTTAATCAATGATTTCAGATTCGACCCCTAAATATGAAAAAAAAACTATTATGAAACAATTCCCCTTTTAATGGGCATTATGTCGCCCAAATTCGAATAAATATAAAATATCGAATATTGGGTGAGAAATCAAGGGTATATTTGGAAAGCCAACAGGTAAGTTAAATTGGTGTAATTTCTAAGGTAGTAATCACACAACCTAGTAATTACAGAGTATTGTAATTACGATGACCTATTTTTTTTTGTCATGGTATAATTACAATATAATTACAAGTATAATGTTTGGTTGCACAAGTGTAATTACATAGTTAGATTAAAATTTAAATATAAAGTTAATTATCAAAAATTAAAAGTTAAGATTTAACAAATACATGCCTTTATAAACAACATTAAATTTGTTATTTAAGATAGATATTGTTTTTGGAATCATATTAATTACTAATCTTATATTTGTAACTAATATTGTAAAAATAATTGTTATCCCAGACCCCATTTGTGAGATTATATTGGGTCGTTGTTGTTGTTTTCAAATTAATAAAGTTTTACTTTAATCAATTATAAAAACTATAAGTACATATTTATTAAGAACAACATAGACTGCATACTTAATAAGATAATTAATATTTATAATTATAATGCATTACATTACTCAAGTGTTTTACGAAAGTAATCTATCAATTCTAATTAAAAAATGAATGGCATGCAATAACAATATGAATTATTAAGTGAACACTACTAAAGCAAATAAAATGGAAGCAAAAATATAATACATATTCAAAATCCAAAAGAAAACAAATTAATATAATACTCTCTTGTAAATGTCACGATCCAAAATTCACTAGTCATGATGGCACATAACCCAACCCGCTAGGTAAGCCAACTAATAACTATCCAATTTTATTAAAGTCAACCAAACAATTAAATAGAGAAGTTAACTGAATTTTATACATTCCCCAAGGACTGGTAGTACAAATCATGAGCTTCTAAGAATAGAGTTCACAAAGCCGATAAGATACATCTTCTGTTTGAAAAGTACATAAACGGAGTTTTATAAAGCTAAGGCCATCATGAACAAGAGGCAACTACATCAAGGACACAGGTACACCTTCAAATCCTGCAACCCTCGAACACAGCAACATCGACATCCGGGATCTGCACGCAATGTGCATGAAGTGCAGTATGAGTACAACCGATCCTATGTACTCATAAAGTAACAAACCTAACCTCACGTTGAAAGCAGTGACGAACTGGAACATAGGTTGAGTCCAACACCAATATCCAATAACAGTTCAGAACAATGTAAAGCATATAAATAAGGAAGTAACTCAGAGATAAAGTGTTCACCTTTTTCACAATTTTCCCAAAATAGTTCCGCCTTTCAAGAGTATCAGTGAAAACTCAAATTCTTTACCAAAAACATCGTGAAATATGAGATAGTTTAAAAAAATGTTTTTTCTTTTCCGAAACCCCTTTTCAAAATAAATAAGATGTTTCATTTTCTTTCCAGATAGCAAGTGTGAGATACCTCTCTATGACCACATATCAATGTGTGTAAAATGTCATAAATGATGGGATACCATACAACATAAGGAAAATGTATCTCTATGCATGTATGTCATATATGCATGCCAATGTCATGTATCTCATAGATGAATCATGTACGCACACTCTCAGAGTACTCAACCTCACTGTATCATACCTTCAACTTTATCATAATCAACCACTCGATACTGTATATGGCCCATACGGCCCAAGAAAAATCCATCCCGGAATATATACATCACTGACTATAAGTCACCCGGTACCGAAGAAATAGGCCAATTCAGCCTCATGGAGAAGATCTATCTCCATACTAAGGGAAGATCCATCCCCGAATATAATCAAGTACTTCGGACAAATCCATGTCCAGGGAATTCCATCCCTCAATAATATCATCCGCGCTCACTGGGGGTGTGTAGACTCCGCAGGGGCTCCTTCAGCCCAAGCGCTATAACAAGCCAACGAAGGCATAATAAATAATCTGCTGCAGCGTGTAGCCCGATCCCATAACTGTCACTCATAATCAGGCTCTCAGCCTCACTCAGTCATCAATCTCTCCAGTCTCACCCATGGACTCACAATGTCATGAAAACTGACCCGGAATAATGATATGATGTATCAATAAGTAACAACTGAGACTGAGATATGATATGAATGCATGAATGTGACTGGGTACGAAATATCAATAAATTCAATGTGATGACTGCAAGAAACGATCATTATGGGTCCCAACATTATCAGCATAAAGCCTACACATGATATCTAGCATGAGGTAAAACTCATTTATCATATCAAATGGTGAAAACACATATATCAATAAAATAGGGCCACTATTCAGTGCCCTGGAAACAACGGAGTCACAACTCACAGGGTGCATGCCCACACGCCCGTCACCTAGCATGTGCGTCACCTCAACACCAATCACATAGCACATAATTCGGGGTTTTATACCCTCAACACTAAGTTTAGAAGAGTTACTTATCTTAAACAAGCCAATACCGATATCGAGCAAGCCAAGCGATGCTCTAAGAATCCCATCACGCGCGTTTCGACCTCTGAATGGCTCGAAACTAATCAAAAACAACTCAAATACATCAAACAATGCTAAAGGAACCAATCTAATCAAAAAGGTCGAATCTTTAATCAAAAGCCCAAAATCGACCATAAATCCCAATCCGGGCCCGTACATCAGAACCCGACAAAACATATAAAATCCATCAACCCATTCAATTACGAGTTCAACTATACCAGTTTCACTCAAATCCGACTCGAATCGGTGTTTAAAACTCAAAAAATTATATTATGAAACTTTAGGCCAAACCCCCCAATTTCTTCTTTAAAATTCAATAACCAAAAGCTAAAATCGAAGATAGATTCATGAAATATAACTAAAACCGAGTAGAGAACACTTACCCCAATTCATATGTTGAAAAGCGCCTTGAAAACTTGCCCAATTCCGAGCTCCCCAACTCAAAATATGTTAATTGCACAAAACACCCATTTTAACACTGTTTTGCCTCGTTTCTTATGCCAAAATATCTCAAAACTCCCTTTTGATACCTCCAATAGATTTCTTGTGAAATTCTAGTCAAGTTAGGCTCTTGAATCACTCCATTTGACCTTATATTGAAGGAGATATATTGGTTTCAATATTTGAAAATAGTGCAAATTTTTAAATACGCAGCATTGGCAATTTTGTAATTAATCTGAAAAATCTGGCAACCCAATTCTTAGTAAAATGACCATAAATCCTCATATGATGTTCAAATTTCATGATTCTTTTTTTCTATGGCTCTGTAATTACGATACGGATCTAATGCTTCAATAAAAACAGAAATCGGAGCTCATTCGTTCAATATGGTACCATTTATGCTTGAAGAAACGACGTCGAAACATAAGAAAAACGAGTGCAACACAACCCAAACCTATCTGACACTTACCTGAGCCCCTCGGGACCCCATCTAAATATACAAAAAGGTTCCATATCATAATACAGACCTACTCGAGGCCTCAAAACACACATAACAATATCGAAACGATGAAATGCACCTCAAATCAAACTTAATGAACTTTCGACTTCCAAAAACTCACGCCAAAACATATCAAATCAACTCAGAATGAATCCAAATTTTGCACACAAGTCCTAATACATCATACGAAGCTACTCGTGCCCCCAAACTACCTAGCAAAGTGCAGATTTCTCAAAACGATTGGTTGGGTCATTACATGCTCCCCCCACTTAAACATACATTTGTCCTCGAACGTGCCTAGAGTTGTTCTAAAAGCCATCAAATCGCCGTGTAACCTCACTATGCACATACCCAGGGGTGATCCCACGTCATCCTATACCATATAGATCTGATAACACAACATGTCTAAAATTTCTTAATCCAACCTAGCCCATAGCCTTAGAATCCTATTTCCACATCCAAAATTTTCTATAAGATCAGAATCTCGCATCTACACACTGTATAAGTCTGAACAAGCTGTATCAAGCCATAGAAATCACTCAAGATGAAATCACATGATATACCATATAACTCAAACACTCATAGGGATAACTTCTAATCACAATAGCTGCTCAAAACAACCCAATACCGGTAATAAACCTCTTATCAAACAAAGTCTCGTTCTAACACCTTCATATAATGCCAATGATGAAAGAAACACGTAGAAACTCATAACCATACATCACATTAACAAGTTGTGGAACTCCCTCTCCTTCGATAGGAACTATAGCAAATTTCTAAGCCGATCAGTAACAACATCTTTTCAAATATACCGCAATCAGATCCAATAGCACCCATTCTAGGTACGATGACCTCATCACATCCAACACGACCACTCTAGTAACATGACACATGAATACAATACAAAGCCATAACCTGTGCAATTCGTGCACACAATAGCAACATCCCAAATGTACTCAATCATGGAAAAATGTCATCAAACAAGAGAACCTTTCCGCAAGCTCAACGGGTATCACCACGACGCAATGCTAAGAACTCATCACGCACCGCAGAATCAAAACTCATGAATCTATCACAAAGGGTCATACCTCTACATAACTCCACTACAATGTGTGATTCCATCCAAACGCTGGTCTGTATTATATACCTCGAGCCACCCTGCTCAAAACCCATAACCATTCGAAATTCGACATCAAGAACCCAATGTGCATTACCACAACCACAGAGAGAAAATAATACAATGCTACCATCCGAAAAGAACATAGACAACGCGCAATCAATCACGCAATACTCGAATACTCATCTTTCTCAAATTCCCGCTAAAAGCCCAAATAAAATCGCACCATGTGTGCATATAACCAACGATTCATAACTCCTCGCAACATAAAAGGGTAACTCACAGATCATTTCAGAAAATGAAAAAGTTCAACAACAACTGAATGGCACCTCCCTCAACAATAGCGGTTCGGAGTCAACCAATGGACCCCCAAATTAACTCTAGTCATCCACAAATAGATAAATAATCCTCCAAAAGTGCACAATGACTGAATCATAACACATATTATCACCTAGCTAGCTTCGACCACACTTCACAGTCCACAACCATGCAATAATCTTCTCTTGAGAGCTCCTAGTCTCCAAATCCATAGAACACATGAATCACCATATCTGATCCCAACTCTACTGCCTGAATGTCTAACACATCTCTCATACACGATCATCCCTCGAGGAATACTTCTATAATTTTTTGTGCCACAAAGCAAAATTTGAACACCAGCAGTCGATCAACTAGGAAAGTGCCGCAATACCAATGAAGTATCCATAAATCAAAACACATCCCCCTTCTGAAATGTATACTCTCATCAAGCCATACCAAATAGTAATGTTAATTACCTAGTCATCTGAAATTGTCCATGTTGCCTTAGGACTTATGACCTCCCTTCAAAACTGGACTGTGATCTTACACATGCAAATCTCAATCCTACACAATATACCGCATATACTATGCCATCATACGAAAAATATGAGAACTTCATAATCCCTCCGAGTCATAAGCAACTACTCACTCAATTAGCCAAGAACTTTCCATTTGATTTCATCCGGAGAAAATCACTATACATCATATGCTCCTCATGCCAGTAGAAAATATACATCTCACACCGTGGTAGAAACCATCGAGAACTCTCCGAAACCCATTTGTACATAACCAAACCATCAGAACTAAATCTCTCTAACTCAACCAAGCCACGCAGGCCACCAAAACCCAAGAGTACCACCACAAAATACCTATAGAAACTCACTACCTCATAAAGACCAAAAGAGCCAATCGCATCCATTACCATGCCGATCCAACATACTACCAAGCTGTCCTATTTATCCTAGTTCCTTCTTAATTACTTTCAAATTGATACTTCTCCTTGCCATAATACCACAATCCTCAACCAAGACTCACCACATGAGACCCTAGCATAAACCATACCCCCTAAGGCTCATAAGCCAGTGAATGCTCTCTTAATCATCCCAAAAGTACCACAACTGAGATACCCACTCTAAAGAGACCTTCTGTGAATTTAAAGTTGTTCATTTTACCTTCCTGATACTGAATGTAGAATCCATAATGATATAGAAATATTGCGAGTCTCGACACCATCCAATGTAACCCTCCGATTCTAGCCATGTACAAATCTGCTAAATTCTCAATTGCCACATTTAGATCTTGCATCCATTAGAATCATTCTTGAGAGTCTTCCACTCTACTCAGATTTCAATTAAAATGATCAAACAAACCGAACGACCTGTGCCCCATTAGCATAACAACACCCAAGGAAGTAATCCACTTTACTAAGCAACTGAGTGAATCCCTACTCCATGTACGCTACATCCTTTACAAATAACAACTTAATCATCCAATGTTTCTCATATACCCATAAAGCATAACACAACCCTTATCCAAAATTTCCTTTACTTGAGTCATCCTCGATCTCAACCTCTATAAGCTATAACTGATTCACCAGTATACCTCAAACTGAAACCAATACAAAACATAACCGTGCAATCAATCTATCGACAACAGACTCCCCTACTTGGCTCATAGCTAAGGAAAAAAGCATTTGATAACTTATAATAACCACCCTCATACTGGCATAACACTGCAATAGGATTCAACTAAATCCTTCTTAAGCTCATGTAACACAAACCATATAATACCTCAAATCATTTGCAAATCTCATATTCATCCTCGTAACAGTCAAGTCAACTTTCACAAGCGATCCAAACTCAAATTGCACGACATATAATTCACTAGTAAAAGAGAACTCTCAACAAAACAACATAGGGATCACACAACCTCAAGACATCCCATAGGAGATAACCCACCTGCTTAGCCTCAAATTGACATCTTTCTCTACCCTTCCATAATCATAAGTATTATGCAACCACTTAATCTTCATGAGCCTGAACTTATGTTACGACATGAAAATCTACTCCACTCCTCAACTAAACAACATGAAAATGATCCTTCAACACACCCATAACTTGAGACTATATGTCAAATCAAGATGTAAATCAAGCACCAAATAGTTCTTTCTACACCTCAAGCAAACCCTTCACGTCACATTCAATTCATATGAACACATCTCGCAGTCACATCATACTCATCATGTAGCTATCCAGCCACAAATTCCACTAATAGGGACACTTTCGGACATATTAATCCAAAAGCACATGCTCACACAATCAACTTCTCAGTGCTCAAGCTACAGTTAAAACCCAGCCTCAAGTCCTCCAGACTGGCCCATCATCAGCATACCGAAATTACATCTCGCACCTCTTTCATGGAATCACAAGCCGTCGATGTACAGCTAATACCGAACGCTCACATGCGCATACGAATGCGTGGAAGGAATTCAAAGAGTTACGCTTCAAGCTGAATCAATGCCGCACGATAAGTAAAGAAAGATGGGAAGTATATCCTAAATGTCATATAGCCTCTCGAAGATAGATATGGACGCTATCATACCGATCCGCAAGACTCTACTAGACACTTGCTCATGACTTGTAGAACCTATGAACCTAGAGCTCTGATACCAATCTGTCACGATCCAAAATCCACTAGTCGTGATGGCACCTAATACAACCCGCTAGGTAAGCCAATTAATAACTATCCAATTCCATTAAAGTCAACCAAACAATTAAATAGAGAAGTTAACTAAATTTTATACATTCTCCAAGGATTGGTAGTACAAATCATGAGCTTTTAAGAATAAAGTTCACAAAGCCAATATGAAAAAAATATATCTTCTGTTTGAAAAGTACATAAACGGAGTTTTATAAAGCTAAGGCTACCATGAACAAGAGGCAACTATATCAAGGATGCAGGTACACCTTCAAATCCAACAACCCTCGAACGCAGCAATATCGGTATTCGGAATCTGCACGCAATGTACAGGAAGTGTAGTATGAGTACAACCGACCCTATGTACTCAAAAAGTAACAAACCTAACCTCAGGTTGAAAGCAGTGACGAGCTGGAACATAGGTCGGGTCCGACACCAATATTCCAATAACAGTTCAGAACAATGTAAAGCAAATAAGTAAGGAAGTAACTCAGAGATAAAATGTTCAGCTTTTTCACAATTTTCCCAAAATAGTTCCGCCTTTCAAGAGTATCAGTGAAAACTCAAATTCTTTACCGAAAACGTCGTGAAATATGAGATAGTTTAAAAAAATGTATTTTCTTTTCTAAAACCCCTTTTCAAAATAAATAAGATGTTTCATTTTCTTTCCAAACAGAAAGTATGAGATACCTCTCTATGACCACATATCAATGTGTGCAAAATATCATAAATGACGGGATACTATACATCATGAGGAAAATGTATCTCTATGCATATATGTTATATATGCATGCCAATGCCATGTATCTCATAGATAAATCATGTACGCATACTATCAGAGTACTCAACCTCACTGTATCACACCTTCCACTCATCATAATTAACAACTCGATACTGTATATGGCCCATACGGTCCAGGGAAGATCCATCCGGAATATATACATCACTAACTATAAGTCACCCGGTTATCACACCTCCTTTTTCCGCCCCCGCGGGGGGCGTAGGGAGTTTTCTCCAATTAAAGGACAGTCGAAACGGGATTCGTTTGTTTGTTTCAGAGTCGCCACCTGGGAATTTTAAGGCGTCCCAAGTCACCGGTTTTAATCCCTGAATCGAGGAGAATATGACTCTGTTTGTTATTCTGCGAACCAGAAATCCGAGTAAGGAATTCTGTTAATTCGGGAGAAGGTGTTAGGCATTCCCGAATTCCGTGGTTCTAGCACGGTTGCTTAACCATTTTTTATACTTGGCTTAATTATCTTGATTTACTAGATATACTTTCTGTTGTTATATAATTCTGTTACCGCCTTAAATTATTTATAATTAGAGACCTTTAAACGAATCATGCGTACGTATATTCGTGTTATATATTTTTATAAGCATGAAGAATCGTGCCACGCATACGTGTACACAATAAGATTGACAATATTATTTTTTATTATAAAAATATCATATGTTCGAAATTTAAAATAAAATTAAGAACATTGTCGCCCTTGTATGATTAAACAGTGAACTGCACATCTCGGGTTATATGAAATTATTTTAACATCCTCGGAGAACCCCCTTTTTATTAAATGTTCTCTCGAAGTTGCACGAACGCATGATCCAAATTGTTTTTTAGAAATATAATCAGGTCACGCGAACGTATCCCTAATCATACAAAATATTCTTAACGGTAGTATAAATTTTCCACAAAATATTTTATTACGTCCATGCATTTTTATGTTAAAGTCATGAGAAATCCTTATTTGAGATACCTCTAAATTCCTTGAAAAGAATTCACAATTTATTAAGTGTTGACCACAAATTATATTTTTTCGCGTGTGAATTATATTCCTCAACACCATTCGAATTTAAAGAGTAAAACAAAAAATAAACAATGTGTGCTTAGTACTACCTTTTTTTATCGTGGATACAACATTAGTATACCCAAAAATCGAATCACATATAAAACTGGGAAAAGAATTAATTTAATAAACAAATTAATAGTTTCCGAAGAATTTTCAATATTTATATTTAGTGCGAACTCTATTTCTGCATATCCTTGACATAAAAGGTTGCAATTCATGCTTATAAATCCCATCTCATTTTCGTATACTTGTTTTTAGTCCAAAGTTATAATTGTTTGGTTAATTTATTTGCCATGATAAATAATCAAACCAATTTTATTATTGGCCTATGTAAGCTATTTATGGTCGCTAAATGTACCTTTTGTAAGACTTATTGACATTATTTTTTATACACTATTTTTAAGAAGTGAATTAAAATAGGAGGACCCTTTGTTGGTAAGAGAGAGAATTATTCTACAATTTGATTCAATAAAATGACATTACATATACCGTAGTTATATATTTGAATCGTTTCATAATATTCCAACATCGTGACGGCTTATATCAATTCACTTTTCACCTAATGGTTATACACATAACCGTTATTATGCCATATATGAACAACATACAACTTACATCAATCTAAACAAAATCGGATTTTGACAAGATATACTAGTAATGTAGTTTCTTGATACTTCCTATTCTATTCTATACTTAGCCAACAATATCACAAGATAAAATTAATGGCCAACTTTCTACCATGTTCCCTATCTTGACAATTCGAACATAACTTATACTTAACGAAATTCTGAAATAGATAACATTGTTACAACACTTATATGAATTTCAAAAGGGAATAATTAACTAATAGTCATCATGTCAAGCATACTACTATGTTAACCAACTGAAACAAAACTGCAATTTAAACTAATAGACTTAAACGAATAGAAGACATAATATTAATTACAAACTTTATTCAGTTTTGCAATGTTGAAACTTTCCACAGCACAAGTCTAAAAATATTTACCTGGAAAAGAGGGTAAATGAGGCAAATTTCAGCAGTAGCAACAGTAACAAAATCAGCAGAAAATGCCAAATAAATCAGCAGATTTGAGCAACATAACAAGACCCTTGGAACCCAAAGAGCAGTAACAGTATTTTAAGATAAATTTCAGATTTAAACCAAACAATCTTAACAAACAAAACCCGGATAGATTCAAGAAGACAATGTTTCAGATTTTCTTTCTTTCTTTTGTTTCTGTCCAGTTTTTCTATATCTCCCAGTTCTCTCTTTCCTATTCTTCTCTGTATTTCTCTTATATTTCTCTATCTCTCTTTTTGATTCTCTCTATAATCTCTCTATCTTTTTATTCTTTTCTCTATCCTCTCCTCTTCTTATACTTCTATATCTTATACAGGTCTGCCCCCTTTCTAGCAGCCCACTGTTCGGACCCCTTTCTCTTTTAAAAAATCAGAAAATCCTCCCTCCCATAGCACTAAGGCTGGTTTTCTAATAAATCAGCCACTAAAGGTACTTTTTCCTTATTTTCAGCATTCCCATTATCCTTTGTTTCCCATTATCCTAATAAATTATAGCCATTAATATTCCACTATCAGCACACTAATACTATCATATTACTCTCACTGTTTCATTCCTAACAGTACCCCTGAAAGTCTACTGTTATTACTGCCCTCAAAGAAATCAGAATCTGGTACAAAACAGATTTTAAAATCTGTTCAAACTTAATTATCTTTCTGATTTAAACAGCTACAACCAATTCTCTTAAGCTCTGGGCTGAATCTTAACTGAGAATGCAACCTTCTAACACAATTGTATCTAATCAACATTTGTGAAATTGAATTTAAACCTAACATCACAATAACATCACACAGAATTCAACAGAACAAAATTTGAATCGAAATTGAGGTTAGCATGAATGCAGGGGCATTGTCAGTATTGACATTGCATGAAACTAACTGCTCAAAATCAACACACACATGTTTGACAAACTTTCTGACTTATTAAACAAGAACCAACTAATTGGTAAAGAGGGGGTTGTGAGGAGTCTAGGGTGTTAAGGTGGGGTTGTTTGGACCACCGGAACCGCCGTGAGGCGATTTCCGGTGGGCGGTGCACGGTGGTGGACGGTGGAATTCATCTGACCTCTTTGAAAGAGATGATGAACAGGACAAGGGGGTGGGGTGTTTGGTCTGGGGGCTGGGGTAGGATTTAGGCTTTTATAGGGATGGGGTGGATTGATCTTGACCGTCAGATCAAACATGATCCACGGTCAAGATTAAATCACTTAGCCAAACGATGTCGTTTGGTTTAAGTTGGGGGAAAGGGGTCAACCCGGGCAATGGATCGGGTAGGGGTTACGGGTTAGGGTGTGGAATATCAGCCGTTGGATTGATCTAATCTAACGGCCCTTGATGAATGATAACCAAACATTGTCGTTTGGTTTGGTTGAATTGGACCGGGCATGGGGTGTTTGGATTGGGTTGTGGAGTTATTTTGTTTGGGCTTGGATTTCAGTCCAGGTCCGATTTTTTACATTTATAACTTATTTTCCACTTCCTAATTTTATTTCTAATTATTAAATTCCTAATTTTAATTATAAAAACAAAATTAACCTTACAAAACATTAATCACCTTTTAACAAACATTAACACACAAGATAAATTATTAATCACACAATGGCATATTTAAATGACGAACAAATAAGATAAATGCATATTTTTTGTGATTTTTCCCTTTAATTAACTCTTAAATGCATAATTAAATCCTAGATATGCATGCAACATGTATTTTATTTTATTTTTGTTTAATTATAACAAAGCAAACATTTACGGACAAAACACAAAATAATTAATAAATGCCACATAAATCCTAAAAATTGCACACTAAGAGAATTTTTTTTTTGTTTTATTTTTTGATTTATTTTAGAGTAGTTTTCGTGAGGCAAAAATCACGTGCTCACAGCTGCCCCTCTTTGTGTGGAAACTCGAAGAGTTTTCGTGCAAAGATAAAGTGAGCGGATACGAGCGATTTTTGCCTGTTTGAATATTCTATGGGAAACACTCTTTGGAAAGATTTGACCGAACCTCTGCTTCAAAGGTTTCCTACATATCCTTGGCTATAAAGGAATCAGGTCAATATAGTTCGGGAAGTTTTGGGTAGCTGGGACTACCATGGGACTGTGATGTTGCTGCTGTTTCGTGCTGTTTTTACTGCTTGCTGACCTCCTTATTACACCCTGCTTTAAAGGTAAAACAAGAAGCTAAACTAGACTATGTATATGAATTACAAAATCTTATCTAGATCATGCCCTTGCGTTTCTTGTTGTCTTGATATCTTGGTGACTCTTGGGTATCCTTTACTTCTGACTTATTCCGCATTTCCTTTCATTGTGTCTCGTATTTCCTTTATTTGTTTGGGACTCTTGTTGTTTCTTGCTGGGGATTTGGTTGGACTCCTCTGCTTTATTGACTTTACGTGTTCTCCTTTCTCATATGGGCGGGCTTTTGACTTCAACCCATAATGTCAAAATACATTGCCATTCTGTTCTTCAGGTGGGCGCCTGACTGCTGATCCTTCAATTGTATTCCCTTATTCTCCAGGTGGGCGCCTGACTGCTGATGCTTTAATTGTATTCCCTTATTCTTCAGGTGGGCGCCTGACTGCTGATCCTTCAATTGTATTCCCTCATTCTTCAGGTGGGCGCCTGACTGCTGATGCTTCAAATGTATTCCCTTATTCTCCAGGTGGGTGCCTGACTGCGGATGCTTCAAATGTATTCCCTTATTCTCCAGATGGGCGCCTGATTGCTGATGCTTCAAATGTATTCCCTCATTCTTCAGGTGGGCGCCTGACTACTGATCCTTCAATTGTATTCCCTCATTCTCCAGGTGGGCGCCTGACTGCTAACATTTCAACTCTTCATCCTTATTCTCCAGGTGGACGCCTGATTGCCATTTCCTTTCTTCATCCTTGTTCTCCAGGTGGATGCCTGATTGCTATTTCTTTTCTTCATCCTTGTTCTCCAGGTCGACGCCTGATTGTTATTTCCTTTCTTCATCCTTGTTCTCCAGGTGGACGCCTGATTGCTATTTCCTTTCTTCATCCTTGTTCTCCAGGTGGACGCCTGATTTCTTCTTCAATTCTTCATCCTTGTTCTCCAGGTGGACGCCTGATTTCTTCTTTAATTCTTCATCCTTGTTCTCCAGGTGGACGCCTGATTTCTTCTTCAATTCTTCATCCTTGTTCTCCAGGTGGACGCCTGATTTCTTCTTCCTTTCTTCATCCTTGTTCTCCAGGTGGACGCCTGATTTCTTCTTCCTTTCTTCATCCTTGTTCTCCAGGTGGACGCCTGATTTCTTCTTCAATTCTTCATCCTTGTTCTCCAGGTGGACGCCTGATTTCTTCTTCAATTCTTCATCCTTGTTCTCCAGGTGGACGCCTGATTGCTATTTCTTTTCTTTGTTCATCCTTGTTCTCCAGGTGGACACCTGATTTCTAATACTTCAACTGCTCATCCTCATTCTCCAGGTGGACGCCTAATTTCTAATACTTCAACTGTTCATCCTCATTCTCCAGGTGGACGCCTGATTTCTAATACTTCAACTGCTCATCCTCATTCTCCAGGTGGACGCCTGATTTCTAATACTTCAACTGCTCATCCTCATTCTCCAGGTGGACGCCTGATTTCTAATACTTCAACTGCTCATCCTCATTCTCCAGGTGGACGCCTGATTTCTAATATTTCAACTGCTCATCCTCATTCTCCAGGTGGACGCCTGATTTCTAATACTTCAACTGCTCATCCTCATTCTCCAGGTGGACGCCTGATTTCTAATACTTCCATGCTCTTCCTTATTCTCCAGGTAGATGCCTGACTTCTTCTATTTCCTTCACCGGGTGTTTCCTGACACAACGTTGTTTTTGCCCCTGTTTTAAATCAAAGAAAATTTCGTTAGTTTAAAGCAGGGTGGTTAGTTGTGGCATTTTTACTGAGGGTGGGGTTTCTCTTTGTCTTGTTTTACTGCCTTGGCATGGTTGAAAAGACTGTTTTTTCCTTGTAATTGATCCTTAACTATAGGATCCCCAATTGTTGTTTTCACTTCAAACCCTTTTAGTTGTAATCATATGTCTCTCCTGGCATTACTGAATCACTTTTCTAATTCAACTTTTCTTACACCCATATCTTATTTTCATCCTATTACTTCCTGCCCATCATGGCCGTATTTTGCCCTATGCAATCTTGAATCTTGGTAGTATACCTTGACATTCCTTCTTATTTGTTTGGAACAAAACTTTCCTTAAAAGCTTTAGAAGAGTAAGATTTTTAGTGACGAAACATGACGATTTCGTCAATACAGAATGAAAAGAAAAATCTAACTTTGGATGACTGTTGGAGAAAGGAATAAGGAACTTATCTGATTGGAGTTACTGGCACCAATGATCAGGGTATGCATTTTGGATTAATCAGCCTAGTCTTTTTAACCAATCTCTTTTTCAATTGTTTCATTTTGATCTCCCAAAATTTCCACAACCCAACTTTACTTTTGCCATTTTACAGACCTGTTCGACTTGCAATATCTTAAAGAGTTTTCACCGACAAACCTTCCTCATTTGTTCATTTCTTAATTCCTTTTCGCCTTATGGTGCCTGCAAAGGTTTTTACCAATAAGACTCTCTCATTTTACTTTCTCTCAGCTTTCGTCATCTCACGGTGCCCGTGCGGGTTTTCACCTATAAGACTCTCTCATTTTCATCACTTCTTCTTGTTTGGACCAGAATGTTATGAATCATCTTCATTTGCTCGACTCAGCATTTTTCTAAGATTGATCGAAAGGTCTTTTTGGTATGTGGTTGGAATGAAAAGGTATCAAACGTTAAACAATTTTGATATGGGTTTAAAATTACAACTCTTGGAATCTTTTTCTTATTACCGATACAATTCCTGCCCCAGTTTCTTGATTGGGGTCTCTTGATGTTTCTTTTTGTGCACATTATGCATATTATGCATATTATGCACCTTATGACCGAGCCGTTAGGCGCCTACGTATCCTCTTTGAGGAATCAGGTCAAACGTAGTTCACTGTTTAATAGTGATTTTCTACTTCTTTTTTTTATATATATTTTTTATTTGATTTCATTGATTCCAAGAGAGGGTAAGAAATAAAAGAGTGTGGTTCAAAGGGGAAACAAAGGGTACAGTGTTTGGATAGCAGAATAAATTGCCTTTGTCATTCCAATCTTCGAAATAATGCCGAATACAAACATTTAATAACTTATACCAAGGAAAAATCATGCATAATATCTCTTTACCACATCAGAATTGATAGCCATGTCTATGCATTTTCCTTCAATATCTGTTAAACATAATGCACCATTGGACAATACTCTGGTCACAATGAATGGTCCTTGCCAATTCGGGGCAAATTTGCCCTTTGCTTCAGCCTGATGTGGAAGAATACGTTTCAGCACATGTTGACCCACTTCAAACTTTCGGGGACGCACTTTTTGGTTGTATGCCCTTGCTATTCTTCTTTGATATAATTGGCCATGACATACTGCTGCCAATCGTTTTTCATCAATCAAGTTTAACTGTTCCAGACGGGTTTTGACCCATTCATCATCATCAATCTTAGCTTCTGCGATGATCCGAAGGGAAGGAATTTCAACTTCTGCAGGAATTACTGCCTCAGTGCCATATACCAACAAATAAGGAGTTGCTCCTACTGAAGTGCGAACAGTAGTGCGATATCCCAACAACGCAAATAGTAATTTTTTGTGCCATTGTCTGGAACCTTCTACCATTTTCTGAAGTATCTTCTTTATGTTTTTGTTGGCTGCCTCGACTGCTCCATTCGCCTTGGGCCGATATGGGGTAGAGTTGCGATGTATAATCTTAAACTGTTGGCATACTTCCCTCATTAAGTTACTGTTAAGATTAGCACCGTTATCTGTGATGATCACCTTTGGGATTCCAAATCGACATATGATATTTGAGTGAACAAAATCGACCACAGCTTTCTTGGTCACTGATTTGAATGTTTTGGCCTCAACCCATTTGGTAAAATAATCAATGGCTACCAGAATGAACCTGTGCCCATTGGATGCTGCCGGCTCAATTGGCCCAATCACATCCATGCCCCAGGCGACGAAGGGCCATGGTGCCGACATTGTATGCAACTCAGATGGTGGAGAATGAATCAAATCCCCGTGTATCTGGCATTGATGACACTTGCGCACAAAACTGATACAATCTCGCTCCATGGTAAGCCAATAGTAACCGGCTCGGAGGATTTTCTTTGCTAACACATATCCACTCATGTGGGGTCCACAAACTCCCGCGTGTACTTCAGACATGACAGCCGTAGCTTGTCTGGCATCTATGCATCTTAACAATCCAAGGTCTGGTGTTCTTTTATACAAAACTCCTCCGCTTAAGAAGAATCCATTTTCCAATCGCCTAATGGTTCTCTTTTGATCCCCTGTGGCTTGTGCTGGATATATCCCCATTCTGATATACTCTTTGATGTCGTGGAACCATGGTTCACTGTCAAATTCCTCCTCAACCATATTGCAGTAAGCGTGCTGATCGTGGACCTGAATATGTAGTGGATCCACATAAGCTTTGTCCGGATGGTGCAACATTGATGCCAGGGTAGCCAATGCATCGGCAACCTCATTATGGATCCTTGGAATATGCCGGAACTCCACTGATTGAAACCGCTGACAAAGATCATGTAGACATTGTCGGTATGGTATGAGCTTCAAGTCTCGGGTTTCCCATTCTCCTTGAATTTGATGTACCAGAAGATCCGAATCTCCCATGACTAAGATTTCCCGGATACCCATGTCTGCGGCTAGCCTTAACCCCAAAATACAAGCTTCATATTCAGCCATATTATTGGTGCAATAAAATCGAAGTTGAGCCGTAACAGGATAGTGATGCCCGGTCTCAGAGATAATTACAGCTCCTATCCCGACTCCTTTCATGTTAGCGGCCCCATCAAAGAAAAGTTTCCAGCCAGGTTTTTCAATCTGCTCCATCTCATCGATATGCATTATTTCTTCATAGAATGAATAAGTTTTTAATGGCTCGTACTCCTCGTCGACCGGGTTTTCGGCTAGATGATCAGCCAATGCTTGGGCTTTCACTGCAGTCCGAGTCATATAGATGATGTCAAATTCTGTGAGCAATATCTGCCACTTTGCAAGTCTCCCCGTTGGCATAGGTTTTTGAAAAATATATTTCAACGGATCCAGACGCGAAATGAGGTAAGTAGTGTAGGATGACAAATAGTGTTTCAATTTCTGAGCTACCCAAGTTAGGGCGCAACATGTCTTCTCCAGATGAGTATACTTAACCTCATAGGCTGTGAATTTCTTGCTAAGGTAGTAGATGGCCTGTTCTTTTCTGCCGGTGAGGTCATGTTGCCCCAATACACAACCAAAGGAATTTTCTAAGACTGTCAAGTAAAGAATCAAATGTCTTCCTGGCTCTGGCGGAACCAGCACGGGTGGATTTGACAAGTATCCTTTTATCTTATCAAATGCTTCTTGACATTCGTCAGTCCACTTGGCCACAACATTTTTTTTAATAATTTAAAAATAGGCTCACAGGTTGCCGTGAGCTGAGCAATAAACCTGCTGATGTAGTTCAACCTCCCTAACAAACTCATTACTTCAGTCTTGTTCCTTGGAGGTGGCAATTCTTGGATGGCTTTGATCTTTGATGGGTCTAGCTCGATGCCTCGCCGACTGACTATGAATCCCAACAGCTTTCCAGATGGAACATCAAATGCACACTTGGCAGGGTTAAGCTTGAGGTTGTACCTGCGAAGTCTCAAGAAGAATTTCCTCAAATCCCCAACGTGGTCGGCTTAATGCTTTGATTTTATGATCACATCGTCCACGTATACCTCAATCTCCTTATGTATCATATCATGAAACATCGTGGTCATTGCTCTCATGTAGGTTGCCCCGGCGTTCTTCAAACCGAAAGGCATTACCCGGTAGCAATAAGTTCCCCATGGTGTGATAAATGTCATCTTCTCCGCATCTTCTTCATCCATTAGAATTTGATGATACCCGGCATAACAATCCACAAAAGATCCTATCTCATGCTTGGCACAATTATCGATCAAAATATGGATATTGGGTAATGGAAAATTATCCTTCGGACTTGCTTTGTTGAGATTGCGATAATCGACGCATACTCTGATATTGCCGTCTTTCTTTGGCACAGGAACGATATTAGCCAACCAAACAGGATATCGAGTGACTCGAATGACCTTTGTCTCTAACTGTTTGGTGATTTCTTCTTTAATTCTCATACTCATATCAGGCTTGAACTTTCTCAATTTTTGCTTGACAGGAGGCACCATTGGATCAGTGGGCAATTTGTGAACCACTAAATCAGTGCTCAAACCTGGCATGTCGCCATACGACCATGCAAAAATATTTTTGAATTCTATGAGTGTTTTAATTAACTCTTCTCGGATCTTTGGTTCGAGATGGACACTTATTTTAGTTTCTCGGATATTATTCGTGTCCCCTATGTTGATGCCTTCGGTATCACTCAAGTTAGGTTTGGTTTTTTCCTCAAAATGAATTAACTCTTTACTAATCTCTTCGAAAGCCTCATCCTCATCATATTCTGATTCATAATCACAATATACTTCTTGAATTATTATTTCGGAATCAGATTGATTTTTAAGACTGGGCTGAGGATTCCTCATGCATGCCATATCACTAGAGCCAGCGTAAAAAGAACTGTACAAAAAAAAGAAAAGAAAAGAAAAATATCAGGAAGGATAATGAAAAGGAAATTGTATTTAATTGGATGATGAAAGATAACAAGGTTTGCACACTTCAAACAAACTGTAAGATAAACATTGGGATTACAACCCTGAGGTAACCCAAACAAACTGAAGGAAAATCAAAATAAACTACCAAGATTCCTTTCGAATAGGGAGAGGAGTGGCTTTCCAATTATTAAGCCTTGTCTTTGGCCCAACGAATTGAACTTCTGCGTTGTTACAACCTTCCCCGCTTTCCACCATATTCACATCGTCGAACAATTTCTCGAATCTTTCAATTAATTCCTCCTCAGGATTGACCAGGGATTTAGGAATTGTTGTTATCAGGTGATTTTTAGCACCGGTCTTGACAAAAGACTTTGATAGATGTGGGACTAGTTTTGGAAGAACCTATACCTTTTGTTTCAGCTTTCTGGCCTTGCTCACGTCTGTGACAGTGGGTATGAATCCCAAACCAAATGTTCCCCAGTTCTCGGGGAGAGATACTGGTTGAATAATTCCTTGCAAAGATGAACCCAAACCTTTGCCGGGTACAAAACCATTTTTTAACATTTCATAGGCTACCATGACTGATGCAGAGGTTATCTTTGGATTCGGAAGGTACTTCCCCTCTGGAATTTTCTCTACCGACACTGTGTCGGACACCTGGTAAACCCATGGTCCTTGGTCATTTTCTATTCTTTCGATCGGTACAATGGCACTGCTGGGAGCATTTAAACTTTCTTCCACATGCACAACTATTTCTTGCTGATCCCATTCAAACTTGACCGCCTGGTGTAGTGTTGACGGGACTGCTTTAGCAGCATGGATCCATGGTCGACCCAATAGCAAATTATAAGAAACGGTTATATCCAACACTTGAAACTCCATTGTAAATTCAACTGGCCCTATTGTCAGCTCCAGCACTATGTCACCAAATGAATCTCTGCTTCCACCGTCAAACCCCTATACGCAAATACTATTCTTCTGGATCCTCTCCTCTTTGATTTTCAACTTGCCCAGAGTGGAGAGAGGGCAGATATTTGCGCTTGACCCGTTGTCAACCAATACCCGGGTTACTACGGAGTTTTCACATTTCAATGTGAGGTAAAGAGCTCTGTTGTGCTCAGTACCTTCTATAGGCAGTTCATCATCAGAAAATGTGATTCTGTTTGCCTCAAAGATTCTGTTGGCTATTTTTCCCAAATGATTCACGGAGATCTTATCAGGGACGTGTGCTTAATTCAGGATTTTCATCAAAGCTTGACGGTGCTCCTCTGAATGGATCAGTAATGATAATAATGAAATTTGAGCGGGCGTCTTTTTCAATTGATCCACAACAGAATAGTCATGGAGCTTCATTTTTCTCAAAAATTCTTCCGCTTCTTCTTCCGTCACAGCTTTCTTTATTAGTGTTGGATTTTTAGTTTTTCTTAACTCCTCGGGAGTGAAACATCTTCCCGACCGAGTCAAGCCTTGTACCTCACAAACTTCTTCCTTGACTTCTTTTCCTTTATACATTACCG
This sequence comes from Nicotiana tabacum, assembly GCF_000715075.1. Classification (NCBI taxonomy): domain Eukaryota; kingdom Viridiplantae; phylum Streptophyta; class Magnoliopsida; order Solanales; family Solanaceae; genus Nicotiana; species Nicotiana tabacum. Next base: position 196,086,635 of record NC_134080.1, read on the forward strand.
TTACCCGTTCATAGTTCCATGGAATGGCCTTGTTGTTGATCATTGGTAACTGGGTTACCGGCTTGATAATAACCCGATCTATACGGGCTCCTTCCACGACTACAATGGGTTTGTTGGAGACCCTTTGTACAATCACTTTTAATCCTTCCTGCTTTGTAGCAACTTTGCTTGAAGATCCCTTCTCAAATACCACAGATGGTTCATCACCATTTTGGTTTTGCTCAGGCACCGCCTTCTCCTCTGTCAACTGCTTAACTGGCTTGGTTCCATGAGACCTAATCATCATGACGGTTTGCGATGGCTTCTTTGTTTCCCCATCAGCCCGTACTATTTCTATCATATTGGCCTCCTGATGGGCTGGCATTGGATTTTTGTTGATATTGGGAGTTTCGGGGGTTTGAACTTCAATTTTGTTAGTATCAATCAGCTCTTGTATTGCATTCTTCAAATGCCAGCATTTTTCTGTATCATGGCCTGGTATACCGGAACAATATTCACAGCTTATGGTGTAGTCCAGATTTTTTGGAGGAGGATTGGCCAGCTTGGATTGTATCGGCCTTAGCATGTCTAGCTGTCTCAACCTGTGGAACAGACTAGTGTAGGATTCACCCAATGGAGTGAAGGTTTTCTTTTTCTGTTCCCTTTCTCCCCTGAATGCTTGCCTAGGCCTAAAACCTGGTCCGGGGTAGGCTCGTGGGTAAGTACTTGGTATGACAGGGGCACACCAATGAGTGTGAGCAGGTGGTTGATTGTATGCTTGTGCATGATTGATGGAAAAATGAGGTTCCGACGGGTGATAGTAGTGTTGGGGTGAATTATGGTGGTAAGTTGATTGGTGGGACCGATGTTGATTGTAGTAATGAGGTGAACCTCCGGATCCTGACCAAGTTCTTGAATCAACCACTGCTGCTTCCTCCCTTTTCTTTCTTCCAATTCCTCCTACTCCGCCTTGAATAGCTTGAGTAGTCGCCTTAATAGCCGAATAACTCATGATTTTATTTGTCTTGAGGCCTTCTTCCACCATACCTCCCATCTTCACTACTTTGTTGAATGATTTTCCTACCGCTGAAACCAAATGGGCTGGCTCCAGGGCTTGTAGGAAGTAGTCTACCATTTCACTTTCCTTCATAGGAGGATCCACCCTTGCTGCCTGTTCCCTCCACCGGAAACCATACTCTCTAAAACTTTCATTGTGCTTTTTCTCAAATTTTGTCAAAGATAGTCGATCTGGGATGATTTCCAGATTGTATTGGAAGTGGTAAGCAAATGCCTGTGCTAGGTCATCCCAGGTGTACCATCTCCCATGGTCCTGGCGTGTATACCACTCTAAAGCTGATCCGCTCAAACTTTGACTGAAGTAAGCCATCAATAATTCGTCTCTTCCCCCAGCTCCTCGCATCTTGCTGCAGAATCCTCTCAAGTGGGCTACTGGATCGCCGTGCCCGTTATATAGGTCAAATTTGGGCATCTTGAAACCAACTGGCAATTGCACATTTGGGAATAAGCATAAATCCTTGTAGGCCACACTGACCTGTCCTCCTAACCCTCGCATGTCTCGGAACGATTGTTCTAGGCTTTTGACCTTTCTGAACATCTCTTCTTGTTCAGCATTTTTGGCTGGCTTGTCAATTTCGGTTGGGAGGTCAAAACGAGGAGTAGTCGAATGGATTTCGGAGGCTTTGAAGGTGGGCTCCGGAGGGTAGTATTGATTGTACTGGGCCTAGAGTATAGGCTCACTAGGAGATTTATGGAATGTAGCCGGGGGAGGTGCTACGAAGACAGGAGTCACTGGTGGAGGATGGTATGGAACTGGTTTCGGGGGTGGAGACTGCGGTGTTTGAGAGGTGGTGCCTCGGTAGTGTTGGTAGATGGGGAAATTTGGAGATAGTTCAGTGGTAAGATTATCCTGAGCTTGGGCTAGTGATGGAGCAGGGTTAGCTGGGTAAGATGGGGGTGATTGCCCTGTAGACCAGGCTCGGTACATCTCAGCCATTTGCTGCTTGAGCTTAAGCATTTCTTCTTTCATTTTGCCAACGTCCATCTCCTCTATCTCAATACCTGTGTCGACATCTGGAATAGACATACTTTCGGGTATCGGTCCTTTTGATCTGGTGTGATAATGATAATATGCCAGTATCTCTTAGAAAAACTAACTGCTTGAGTTCTGGAAATGAGCAAACTTGTTAGTTTTGAGCGTCTAGCACATATATATTTACACGTTGAGATGCAATGTTCCTAGACAAATAACCCTTTTCTATTATGCATTTGCTCGGCTTCTTGTGTCATCCCAGCTTTTTTGAATTTTTTATTGTTACTCGCTCTCAATTTATTTCTTATGATTGTGGTCGAATCTTATAGAGATTGCCTACGTATCATGCCCCCGCATAAATCAGACCTTGCGTAGTTCGGACGTAAAGCAATTGTCAATACTTTTATTTATTTTACAAAGATGGAACAGACATTACATTTGAAAAAAACATTATAAAATGGTTTAAAAACTCGACACACACCCAAATCAAATAAAAGACACAACTCTTAACATCTCTGAACACGCTCCACTTCCCACTTTTGTTGTCAATCATCGGACTATCTGCTCATGGCGGGGCTTGACCCGGATGACCTCCCAGCGTACGATACATTCTTTCTAGCTCAATTGCCAGATGACGGGCAAAAACAGGTGCATGCTCTATAAACCTTTCACAATCCATCCCTTGGCAGTTTACATAACTTTGAGATGTGTAAACCGCTAAATCATGGATTTGTGCCCTGAAATCTTGGAGACGTTGGTCTTGGTTTTGCAGTTGCTGTTGGCGAGTGGTGGCTATATCTCTGATACGGTCTTCACGATCTAAAGCTTACTCTAATTGAGCTCGGAGTCTGGCCTGATCGAGTCTTGCTTGTGCTCTTTCTCTGTCGATGTCTGCATGCTGATGCTCTCTGTTGTATCTTCTCGCTTCTTCCAGTTTTGCATGAAGTTGGGCTTCTGAATGTATCCAACGGTCTTTTTCCTTCTTAAATTGTGCCCTGTCTTCTTCGGATTGCCTCACTTGGCGTTCCTTATTAGATCTGGCCTCTTCGTTTAATTGTTGGATTCTTTCTTTATCTTTGCTCAACGCCTTTTCGGTTTTTGCAAAAATGGAATCATAATCTTGCATTTTTTCAAAAAGATTGGCGATGATTTTTTGATCCTTCCAACTCCTCATTGGTGTTTCAGAAGCTTTCTTCATTTTTTGAAATTGAGTGTGAAGATTTTTATTCTCACAAGCCAGACTCTTCTTCTCGCCTTCCGCTTCTTGTGCTTGCAAATCTTTCTCCAAACTGAGGCTCCTCAAATTTTATTTTAAGGCATGGATGGTTGCTTTATACCCCTTTTCCTTTTCTCCCCAAATCAACCGCTCTTGGATTTTATCGTTAAAGGCTTGAACATGGGGTCTTTATGTTGGCCTTCTTAGATCGGGTTCTGGTGCATCATCCACGCGGGACCGTTTCTCAAACCACCTTGCATATCCTGGATTTATCTCGCCCTTTGTAGTGTCTGGAACTTGAGTATCATCTTTCAAGTATCGACACCCATTCCACATCTGCTGAATTAAAGCCTCGGGAAGAGTGGCTTCAGGGTGTAACTCGATTACTTGCATACTCAAATCTTCATTATCGGGAACTACTTGGTATCTCCCTAGTTGTCTCAGAACTCTCTGTGGCGCATATGGCTGGATGCTTCTTAATCCCAATAGTAACAAATAACTATTCGAGGTTGACATGTGTATCACTTCCCTTATCGGGAGCCATCCCAAAGTCCATTCAATTTGACTTGCCGTTAAAGATCTCAGACGAGATACCCAGGCTTCGACCTCTTCTGGAGACTTATAATCTTTTGTTCTTTCTTCATAAATCTCGATGAAATTATCATGGCTTGGACCATACTGTATGAACTTAGGGTGATGTTGGAGATGTTCAATCATCCACATTTGCAACAAAATTTTGCACCCTTCGAAGATCTTTGCCCCTGATTTACATAAAGTCAACGCCCGATAAATGTCGGAGAGAATGATCGGGGCAAGGGTGTGATTTTCCTTGGCAGTGAGGACTTGTACGACTTTTGTTGTGCGAATATCAATTGTTCGTTCTTTGTTTGGGAAGATCATGATTCCTAGAAAAGCCACCATGAAAGCGAAGCGACGGTGAATCTGCCAGGTGTCTTTGTTTTGCTTGTTAGTAAGGCCTTTCTCATGAATTTCAAAATCATCTGGCTTTCCGAACCTTGAATGTAGGAAGTCGAAAGAACAACACCCGTTGATAACGTTGCTTTTTCTGATTTGATTACTGATGTTCAGGAGCCCAAAGAATCGATGCACTGAGGGAGCTTTTGGGAATATAAGACTTTGGTTTCTTAACTCTCCGTCAAAACCGGCATATCCAGCTATCTCTTCTAATGTGGGAGTAAGCTCAAAATCAGAGAAGCGAAAGACATTGTGGACAGGGTCCCAGAAAGTTACTAATGCCGCAATCAAATCATCACGTGGTTTAACTTTCATAATATCTGTGAGAGTTCCCAAATGTTTAATGACCCATTTTTGACCATCTTCTCCTAACTCATGCCACCACATCTGAAGCCGAAATAGAACCTCATCTGCATTTGCGGACGGTGGGTTTTGGGTAGTGCTCATTTTGTGTCTGCGATTAATTTTAACAAAAATCAAGACTCATTTTGAAAACAGACACTCATAAAAAAAATCATTTTTTATATATATATATATATTTTTTTTTCAAAACTTAAAACTATTTTTTGGGAATTTTCTAAACAACCCATTTTATTCCTCGGCTCTCAATGATTTTTTTTTCCAGTTAAGCTGGTCAACAAGCAAATCCGAGGCAAATGAATGCACAAGTAGCAAGTAGGATGCATCAGGATGGTTTTTTCATTTCGGGTTCACCTGTCCTAGACAGACCCAACCCCTGTGTTGAGTCCCCAAGGCCAAATGTACATGATGCAAATAGACGTTCCTACTAGGGATCCGGTACATGGCTGAGTTATTCTAAGTGAAAAACTTGAGGCAGATTGTTCTAAACCTGGCTTACCCAAACGGACAGTTTGAGCCAAAGTGGGGGCAACATACCGGGAGCACGAAAGTCTACCCGGCCTAGTTACTTGTCCCAACTTCGTCTTATTTGGTATGACTTTAACAGAAAGGTGGGCCACGCGCACGTGTGCACCATAAATTTAGAAGACTCAGAAAGAAGGGGGTTTCGTAGCAATTGTATATACACAATTCAAATAATATTAAAGCAGTAAAAACATCATTTAGCATATTAGGCATATATCATGTAAACATCAGATAATAAATAAAGCCAACTATAACAGTTATTTTAAGCTTGAATTCTTAAACCCTGAACCAGTGGTTCTGGCAAGAAGAGAGATGTCCCCAGCAGAGTCGTCAGAGCTGTCACACCTCCTTTTTCCGCCCCCGCGGGGGGCGTAGGGAGTTTTCTCCAATTAAAGGACAGTCGAAACGGGATTCATTTGTTTGTTTCAGAGTCGCCACCTGGGAATTTTAAGGCGTCCCAAGTCACCGGTTTTAATCCCTGAATCGAGGAGAATATGACTCTGTTTGTTATTCTGCGAACCAGAAATCCGAGTAAGGAATTCTGTTAATTCGGGAGAAGGTGTTAGGCATTCCCGAATTCCGTGGTTCTAGCACGGTCGCTTAACCATTTTTTTATACTTGGCTTAATTATCTTGATTTACTAAATATACTTTCTGTTGTTATATAATTCTGTTACCGCCTTAAATTATTTATAACTAGACCTTTAAACGAATCACGCATACGTATATTCGTGTTATATATTTTTATAAGCATGAAGAATCGTGTCACGCATACGTGTACACAATAAGATTGACAATATTATTTTTTATTATAAAAATATCATATGTTCGAAATTTAAAATAAAATTAAGAACATCGTCGCCCTTGTATGATTAAACAGTGAACTGCACATCTCGGGTTATATGAAATTATTTTAACATCCTCGGAGAACCCCCTTTTTATTAAATGTTCTCTCGAAGTTGCGCGAACGCATGATCCGAATTGTTTTTTAGAAATATAATCAGGTCACGCGAACGTATCCCTAATCATACAAAATATTCTTAACGGTAGTATAAATTTTCCACAAAATTTTTTATTACGTCCATGCATTTTTATGTGAAAGTCATGAGAAATCCTTATTTGAGATACCTCTAAATTCCTTGAAAAGAATTCACAATTTATTAAGTGTTGACCACAAATTATATTTTTTCGCGTGTGAATTATATTCCTCAACACCATTCGAATTTAAAGAGTAAAACAAAAAATAAACAACGTGTGCTTAGTACTACCTTTTTTATCGTGGATACAACATTAGTATACCCAAAAATCGAATCACATATAAAACTGGGAAAAGAATTAATTTGATAAACAAATTAATAGTTTCCGAAGAATTTTCAATATTTATATTTAGTGCGAACTCTATTTCTGCATATCCTTGACATAAAAGGTTGCAATTCATGCTTATAAATCCCATCTCATTTTCGTATACTTGTTTTTAGTCCAAAGTTATAATTGTTTGGTTAATTTATTTGTCATGATAAATAATCAAACCAATTTTATTATTGGCCTATGCAAGCTATTTATGGTCGCTAAATGTACCTTTTGTAAGACTTATTGACATTATTTTTTATACACTATTTTTAAGAAGTGAATTAAAATAGGAGGACCCTTTGTTGGTAAGAGAGAGAATTATTCTACAATTTGATTCAATAAAATGACATTACATATAACGTAGTTATATATCTGAATCATTTCATAATATTCCAACATCGTGACGGCTTATATCAATTCACTTTTCACCTAATGGTTATACACATAACCGTTATTATACCATATATGAACAACATACAACTTACATCAATCTAAACAAAATCGGATTTTGACAAGATATACTAGTAATGTAGTTTCTTGATACTTCTTATTCTATTCTATACTTAGCCAACAATATCACAAGATAAAATTAATGGCCAACTTTCTACCATGTTCCCTATCTTGACAATTCGAACATAACTTATACTTAACGAAATTCTGAAATAGATAACATTATTACAACACTTATATGAATTTCAAAAGGGAATAATTAACTAATAGTCATCATGTCAAGCATACTACTATGTTAACCAACTGAAACAAAATTGCAATTTAAACTAATAGACTTAAACGAATAGAAGACATAATATTAATTACAAACTTTATTCAGTTTTGCAATGTTGAAACTTTCCACAGCACAAGTCTAAAGATATTTACCTGGAAATGAGGGTAAATGAGGCAAATTTCAGCAGTAGCAGCAGTAACAAAATCAGCAGAAAATGCCAAATAAATTAGCAGATTTGAGCAACATAACAAGACCCTTGGAACCCAAAGAGCAGTAACAGAATTTTAAGATAAATTTCAGATTTAAACCAAACAATCTTAACAAACAATACCCGGATAGATTCAAGAAGAAAATGTTTCAGATTTTCTTTCTTTCTTTTGTTTCTTTCCAGTTTTTCTATATCTCTCAGTTCTCTCTTTCCTATTCTTCTCTGTATTTCTCTTATATTTCTCTATCTCTCTTTTTGATTCTCTCTATAATCTCTCTATCTGTCTATCTCCTTGTGTGTCTCTTGTTCTTTTCTCCGTCCTCTCCTCTCCTTATACTTCTATATCTTATACAGGTCTGCCCCCTTTCTAGCAGCCCACTGTCCGGACCCCTTTCTCTTTTAAAAAATCAGAAAATCCCCCCTCCCATAGCACTAAGGCTGGTTTTCTAATAAATCAGCCACTAAAGGTACTTTTTCATTATTTTCAGCATTCTCATTATCCTTTGTTTCTCATTATCCTAATAAATTATAGCCATTAACATTCCACTATCAGCACACTAATACTATCATATTACTCTCACTGTTTCATTCCCAACAGTACCCCTGAAAGTCTACTGTTATTACTGCCCTCAAAGAAATCAGAATCTGGTACAAAACAGATTTTAAAATCTGTTCAAACTTAATTATCTTTCTGATTTAAACAGCTACAACCAATTCTCTTAAGCTCTGGACTGAATCTTAATTGAGAATGCAACCTTCTAACACAATTGTATCTAATCAACATTTGTGAAATTGAATTTAAACCTAACATCACAATAACATCACACAGAATTCAACAGAACAAAATTTGAATCGAAATTGAGGTTAGCATGAATGCAGGGGCATTGTAGGTATTGACATTGCCTGAAACTAACTGCTCAAAATCAACACACACATGTTTGACAAACTTTCTGACTTATTAAACAAGAACCAACTAATTGGCAAGAACTAATTAACTGATTACAACAAAATAATAATAATCAATCAAAAACAGGTAAACAAGTTATTACAATCAACATTATCAGAAATAGGATTTTATAATATAACTAATCGACGAACTTAATCGAGTCGATTACACACATTGTAAATAATCACAACAAACAGAGACATTGTTATAATTTGATCACATAAACGGGTATGAGACAGAATCACAGAATCAACTAAACAAATATGAAAAATTACACAAGCTACTGAAACAGGCAACAATATACACGTAGGAAACAAAAAGAAGTAGAAAAATACCTCTGAATCTTAGATCTTACACAGACAAAAACTCAGCTTTGGAATCGGACCTTTTGAGGCTGAACAGACTTTATTCGAAATATTCTCAATTGAGAATACCTCGATTAAAGTCTCTTAGACCTCAATCCCTCACTTAATTCGGACAAATTCTACGATTGGAATTTTTAGGGTTTCAGATTTTTTTGATCTCAAATTCGAACACTTCTAGATATGTTCGAATCAAACCAGTGGTGTTCTAGGCACAAGGGAGGTCCGGTGGATAACTGGTGTGAGTTTGAGTTGAGTTGGGGTAGGGTTAGGTTTCACTCGAATCTTCAAATGAAGATTCGAGCAGTTCCAGGAGGATTCGAAGTCAACGAACAACAGATCCGTAATGAGGGTAGTTAGGGGAAGCTATGGTGTTAATTTGGAAGTCATCGGATAAAGTTGGGGTTTTCAGACCAACCTTCGATCGAAGATTCGAGATCATGTGGTCTGATTCGAGAGAAACTAACACCAGATCCGTAAAGAGGGGGTTGTGAGGAGTTTAGGGTGTTAAGGTGGGATTGTTTGGACCACCGGAACCGCCGTGAGGCGATTTCCGGTGGGCGGTGCACGGTGGTGGACGGTGGAATTCATCTGACCTCTTTGAAAGAGATGATGAACAGGACCGGGGGGTGGGGTGTTTGGTTTGGGGGGCTGGGGTAGGATTTAGGCTTTTATAGGGGTGGGGTGGATTGATCTTGACCGTCAGATCAAACATGATCCACGGTCAAGATTAAATCACTTAGCCAAACGATGTCGTTTGGTTTAAGTTGGGGGAAAGGGGTCAACCCGGGCAATGGATCGGGTAGGGGTTACGGGTTAGGGTGTGGAATATCAGCCGTTGGATTGATCTAATCTAACGGCCCTTGATGAATGATAACCAAACGTCGTCGTTTGTTTTGGTTTTGAATTGGACCGGACCTGGGGTGTTTGGAGTGGGTTGTGGAGTTATTTTGTTTGGGCCTGGATTTCAGTCCAGGTCCGATTTTTACATTTATAACTTATTTTCCACTTCCTAATTTTATTTCTAATTATTAAATTCCTAATTTTAATTATAAAAACAAAATTAACCTTACAAAACATTAATCACCTTTTAACAAACATTAACACACAAGATAAATTATTAATCACACAATGGCATATTTAAATGACGAACAAATAAGATAAATGCATATTTTTTGTGATTTTTCCCTTTAATTAACTCTTAAATGCATAATTAAATCCTAGATATGCATGCAACATGTATTTTATTTTATTTTTGTTTAATTATAACAAAGCAAACATTTACGGACAAAACACAAAATAATTAATAAATGCCACATAAATCCTAAAAATTGCACACTAAGAGAATTTTTTTTTTTGTTTTATTTTTTGATTTATTTTAGAGTAGTTTTCGTGAGGCAAAAATCACGTGCTCACACCGGTACCGAGGAAACATGCCAATCCAGCCTCATGGAGAAGATCCATCTCCATACCAAGGGAAGATCCATACCTAATGTAATCAAGTACTTCGGACAAATCTATGTCCAGGGAAATCCATCCATCAATAATATCATCCCTCACTAGGGATGTGTAGACTCCGGAGGAGCTCCTTCAGCCTAAGCGCTATAACAAGCCAACGAAGGCATAATAAATAATCTGCTGTGGCGTGCAGCCCGATCCCATAATTGTCACTCATAATCAAGCTCTCGGCCTCACTCAGTCATTCAATATCTCCAGTATCACCCACGGGCTCACAATGTCATAAAAACTTCCCCTGAACAATGATATGATGTATCAATAAGTAATAATTGAGACTGAGATATGATATGAATGCATGAATATGACTGAGTACAAAATATCAATAAATTCAATGAGATGACAACAAGAAACGATCACTATGGGTCCCAACATTATCAGCATAAAACCTAAACATGATATCTAGCATGATGTACAACTCATTTATCTTATCACATGGTGAAAACACAAATATCAATAAAATAGGGCCACTATTCAGTGCCCTGGAAACAACAGAGTCACAGCTCACAGGGTACACGCCCATACGCTCGTCACCTAGCATGTGCGTCACCTCAACACCAATCACATAATACATAATTCGGGGTTTTATACCCTCAGCACTAAGTTTAGAAAGGTTACTTATCTTAAACAAGCCAATTCCGACACCGAGCAAGCCAAGCTATGCTCCAAGAATCCCATCACACGCGTTCCGACTTCTGAATGACTCGAAACTAATCAACAACAACTCAAATACATCAAACAATGCTAAAGGAACCAATCTAATGGAAAAAGGTCGAATCTTTACTCAAAAGCCCAAAATCGACCATAAAGCCCAACCCGGGCCTGCACCTCAAAACCCGACAAAACTCACAAAAACCATCAACCCATTCAATTACAAGTTTAACTATACCAGTTTCACTCAAATCCGACTCGAATCGATGTTCAAAACTCAAAAAATTATATTATGAAACTTTAGGCCAAACCCCCAATTTCTTCTTTAAAATTCAACAACCAAAAGCTAAAATCGAAGATAGATTCATAAAATATAACCAAAACCGAGTAGAGAACACTTACCCAATTCATATGTTGAAAAGCGCCTCGAAATATCGCCAACTTCCGAGCTCCCCAACTCAAAATATGTTAAATGCACAAAACTCTCGTTTTAACACTGTTCTGCCTCAATTCTTGTGCCAAAATATCTCAAAACTCATTTTTGATACTTCCAATGGATTTCTTGTAAAATTCTAGTCAAGTTAGGCTCTTGAATCACTCCATTTAACCTTATATTGAAGGAGATATGTTGGTTTCAATATTTGGAAATAGTGCAAATTTTTAAATATGCAGCAGTGGCAATTTCGTACTTAATCTGAAAAATCTAGCAACCTAATTCTTAGTAAAATGACCATAAAATCCTCATACGATGTCCAAATTTGATGATTCTTTTTGCTATAGCTCTGTAATTACGATACGGATCTAATGCTTCAATAAAAACAGAAATCAAAGCTCATTTGTTCAATGTGGTACCATTTATGCTTGAAGAAACGACATCGAAATATAAGAAAAACGAGCGCAACACAACCCAACCAATCCGAAACTCACCTAAGCCCCTCGGTACCCCATCTAAGCATACAAAAAAGTTCTACTATCATAATACAGACCTACTCGAGGCCTCAAAACACACATAACAATATCGAAACGATGAAATGCACCTCAAATCAAACTTAATGAACTTTCGAACTTTCGACTTCCAAAAACTCACGCCGAAACATATCAAATCAACTCAAAATGAACCCAAATTTTGCACACAAGTCCTAATACATCATACGAAGCTACTTGTGCCCCCAAACTACCGAGCAAAGTGCAAATTTCTCAAAATGACCGATCAGGTCATTACAGTAAAATTACAACATAACATAAAATAAGCTTCAACATAATTTAAATAAATATATTCCAAAGAAAAGGAAACATAAGCTTATAACCTCATTTAACAATGAGATTCAACTTTAGCCGCATCACTCATTTTATGCTATGCTTCTTAATAATTTATTAATTCTAATATTAGGAGGAGCAGTTTTAAAACTAGAATAATAGCACAATTATGCTAAATGAAAAAGATAAAAAATATGAGCAACTATATGGAATCACAAAAACTAAAAGTTGAAAAATGAGAATATCATTTAAATATTAAAAAGTGATATATCATTTTAACATAGTTAAGTTTGTATATAATTCTATCCCATAACAAAGTTTAACTTTATGACATCACTCATTATAAGTAGAGTTTGTGGGTGATTTATTATTTCTAAGATTACGAGGTATAATTTTTATAAAAATTAGAATTATAACATAGCCAAAGTGTAATAAAAAATAAAGAAAAATAATTAAAAATGAAATAAAATATAAAAAACTATGTAGAAACATCTGAAGTAAAGATTGGGAAATGAGAAATGAGGAAATAAAAATAAATAATATAAAAATAATATTTGAAAAAAAATTTAACGTTAAAAAAATAAACTAAAAAGAAAAAAAAGAGTAGGAATAAAAAGTAAATTAAAAAGAAATTGAAAACCTGGTAATTACATTATGTAATTACTAGCAATTCTCAGCTCCCCCTTTAGAATTATAGAATATAATTACACCCCTCCAATTATATCCACTTACATGTTGACTAAGTAATTATTTAATTAGACAAATATGCCAAAACAGTATAATTACACCCAAATCCAATTATAGGATGACTTTCCAAACAAGCTCCCAAAATAAGTACTCTCTCAGTTCCGATTTATGTAAAATTTCCTTTTTAGTCTGTTCCTAAAAGAATGACAATTTTCTAAATTTGGAAATAATTTAGATTAAACTTTCAATTCTACCCTTAATGAGAAGCTTTTATAACCACACAAATACTCTAAACCCTCTTTTGAGTTGTTTAGGATTATATATTTTAAAAAAAGTTATTTTTTCTTAAATTTTGTACCCAGTCAAAAAAATTCACATAAATTAAAACACGGATATAGTAATAATTTTATTGTTGAGAAAGGAGGTGAGAAGTGGAGGGGATGGGTGGGGGAGGGGTTCGTGGTCATTTCTGGAAGTCCAGCTGGTAGGGTCAGAGTCTGCCCATAGCTTTTGTCCTGTTCACGTTTGGCCTTCAAGTCTTCAACTCCTTTTTACCCTCGTTATAATCACCCCAAACAACAAATCATTCTCTTCATCATCACACACACACTCTCTCTCTTTCTTCTCCCCCTAAAGGAAAGGCGAAAGTCTTGGGGGATAAAAAGATAAGAGACAGAGAGGAAACTACACAAATAAGCAACAAAAATACAACTCCTAACAATCAAGAAAGGGAGCTTTTCTATTGTGGGGAATGTTGTCTGGCTCGAGGAATCTTTAATCTTGATCAAATTCTTTACACAGATCTATCATTATATATGTTTTATATATTTTTTAGATCTTATATAGATCTATAATTGTTAGTTGTTAGACCTATGAATTTTGATCATATTTTTTTGCGTCGTCGGACCAGGCTTCATTCCCCTCAGAGATTGCTGCCATATATTAGTATCGCGATTAAGATCTTTTTTGGTATATAAATAAGGTGAGGCCCATGTTTAAGTTCTTTTTATTTTATTTGTTTGTCACTTATAAGTGCTATATTCAACATTTGGGACAAATTTGTACTTGTTTATTAACCTATTTTGGTATGTCCGTTATGTATCTGCAGATTGGTGTAATGATAAGGATCTTGACTTTAGTCTTTGAGTTCTGATTCTCATTTTTCATCATTACAACCTTTTTACATACTCTGTGTTTCATAACCTTAGGTTTCTTTTGTCAGTAAATAAGACATACTCCCTCCATTCCAGTTTATGTGAACTTATTTCTTATTTGATCCGTTCCAAAAAGAATGACTCATTTCTAAATATGAAAACAATTTAGCTTAAACTCCCAATTCTACCCTTAATGAAAAGATTTTACAACCACACAAATACTCTGGACCCCTTTTTTACTTGTTTAGGACCACAAATTACAGAAGTATTCATTTTTTCTTAAACTCTATGCCCAGTCAAACAAGTTCACATGAATTGAAACAGAGAGGCAGTACTTTTTTTTCATCATTGTGTTATGATTGTAGAATGATGGCTTTTTTGGTCTTTTTCTGCAAAATTTTCTGATCTGTTTTCTGGCTTTCTACTTTGCTCAATACCCTTTCTTCTTTTAATTTTCTGCACAAAGGTGCGCGCACACACACTAGATGGGATTAATCTTATCGAGATGCTATGTTTATGAATAACTTAACCATTTTATCTAACTTGTTTTACATTGCCATGTCTTAATGATTTACTTTGGTCAACTGAAGCACGCGTGAGTATTTATTTAGATCTTACGATACTCGGTGCATTAAGCTCCGGGTTTATTGTAGGCAGTCTTATCTTATATTTCTACAGGAGGTTGTTTTCATGGCTTGGACGTGACTTCCTGGTCACACGGCGATTCCCTGGACGTTACCTGTTACGCCAAGATTTATTGTATTACCTATATGACCATAAGCTTTTATTCCTCAAGTTTACATTTTATTACTGTATTGCCAGACTAATGAGTTTTGTTTGTGTACTGCTGGTGTAAAGTCTATATGTGCATTGGCTTCAAGTTTAGGCTTGTTCTTGAATATGAAACAGACTCACATAAGTGGTGCTTTTTGCAGTTTTATCGTCAACTCGAAGGCACATGTAACAACTGATTGATCTATTGATTAATCTTATATTCATTCACAGTTAATCATTTACACTATCAGTATAAATTAACTTGTTTTAAAAATGCTACACTTGTCTTATTTTGCAGGTTCTTAACACCATTGACTATGGGTAGCTTTAAATACAAAAAATTATTATACTTTCAATGTGAAAAAGTTAACCCTGAGAACACTACTTCTAGCGGTTGTATATGGAAAAGTATTTGCTACTATATTTTTGTTGCTATGATGCAGTACTGTTGAGTACTTAGTGATTGTTTTTATTTGTTTGTAAACAGGCCTAGGTTTAATTATTCTTATAGCTCTTAGGTTTGAGTTGGGAAAACAAGAGAGGAAAGTCATTAATGAATACACTGAAAAACATCTGACTGGAAATGAAGTGGTCTAAATGAATGACATAAAAAGGTGAGAGGTAGACATCCTGCTAAGAAAAAAGATAAGCTATGTAGACCTATAGGAGAGATAACAACAATTAAGTGTAGGCTTTCGACTACTTCCTGCATATTAAGAAAAACCAAAACAAAGTTCATTAAGAATCTAAAAAACCTAGATTTCTGAAGTAGTAATAACTCAGTCACATTTAAATCATTAATGATGAATGTTTCAAGAAAGTATGCAGTCATCTGGTAAATTGGTGTTTATCGCAATATTTGAATGTAAGCGCATTGCCGGCTCTCATGCTCTTTCAGCAACACCAAAAGGTGCATCATGAAGGACAGTTCGGTGCATCATGAAGTATTTGCGTCCACACAGAGTTCGAGGAAGAATCGCATCCTAAAAAGTGATGTAAGTGACCTACCCTAATGCAAGTATCAATGACTGATTTGACCACCTTTGAACCATCAGAAATTGTTAGAAGTCTTGGTGATTTTGAATCTTTTTGACTTTACAAGCTTGAAAGTGGGAATGTTAGCTTTTGTGTTACTAGTTTTTTACACCACATACACACCCGCAAAGAAAGTTAGCTCGATTTTGATGCATGAATGGTCCATTCGTTGACTATTTACTGTACATTGTTTGGTGCATTAAAGAAAAGCTTTGACACTATAACATATAAACTGTGCCTGTACCCATTAGTTGCAGCATAAAGGGATACTGATCTATCAATACACTGGGGAAAATCACTTTAATTCTTACTTTTATTTTTTTTATTCAAGCTAATACCAAAGCTATGGGATGTTTGGCACGATCCCTACCTGTAATATTTTATTATACCGTAAAAAAGATACATGGAGGACATAAACCTTAACTTTTAGCATCCAAGATGAGATGAAGAATGAGAGAACCCATTCTTGTACGTTGTGCAATATCAGCAATAATTAAAAGGAAGAGGACTACTCTTCTTTTTTAGAATTTTGTTTAATAATTAGAAAGATCAACACCATTCTCATATAGTTATGGTAGATATTAGCCATCATCAAAAAGGAAGTGACCAGAATGAAACTATAATACCCACTAAGATATTTGGTTGGCGTTTGGACAACATTTGGTTAAAGCTGAAAAAAAGGTATTCGAAGTTAAAATTATGTTTAGATATATATTTTACCGTAAGATATAGTTAAACAGTAGTGAGTAAAAACTATCATTTCACTTAAAATACTTAAAACAAGTTTATCAATATTCCACTAGTATGCAAATAATGATGGACAACTCAGAATTTGCAATATGAAAGTTTTCGTAGTAGTATGTTAAATGTCAAACTTTGGTCTTCGACAAATATATATAGCTGTATAGAAGACTTCTATTGTATTTCACCATTTAACTTCGAGAAGCTGTTTCGCTGTTGCCTTTGAATAATTCAAGTACTTTCGATCAATGGCTTAGTCAGAAATTTCACGAAGAGTATTCAAATTTTGAATAAATAAGTAATTTTTTTAATGAATAGGTGCACCAAAAAGTTTAACATAAATTTAGCTAAATCATAAAAACACTTGTAAAATGTAACGGCCGATAGATCATTTTGCGTACCAGTCTTAATTTCTGTGTTCCGAGACCTCTCATAACTTCATTTGATGTTTATTAATTTGCGTGCATAGTCCATGTCGTTTTCCAGAAAGCGTTTACATAAAATTTTGAAGAAAAAGTGATTTTTTACTTAAAATAAGGCTTGAGTTGACCACTATCAACGTTTGTGGTAAACGACTTCGGATCGGTATTTTGACGACTCCCATAGATTCGTATGATCTTTTTGGACTTGTATGCTCGTTAGGTTGGGGTCCGGGGTGACCCGAGCGCGTTTCAGCACATTATGTGAAAGTTTCTGAAAAATGAGTTTTCATGTTAAATATCTTAATTTTTGATGATCGATTCTTGTTATTTAATGTTATTTTGATGTAGCGAGCGAGTTTATATGATATTATTACACGCGTGTGCATGTTCGGTGTAATGATACAACCGGTCGTTTTGAGCTTTAACATTCCATTCAATGGTCTAAGACTTTGAGTATCTTTATAAGATGTATTATGACTTGAGTGTATCGTCGGTTTTGGTTTTCAAGTGGTTCGGGATTGATTTTGAAGAATGACTCTTTATTTGGAAGCTTTAAGTTGGAAGAGTTGACCAAGGTTTGACTTTTGGGTAAACAGACTCGAAATCAGGTTTTGATTGTTCCGATAGATTCGTATGTTGATTTTGAACTTGAATGTATATTCAAATTTGATTTTGGAAGTTCCTAGAAGAATTCGACACTATTTGTCGAAAGTTGGTAATTTGAAGAACTTAAGAGTTCATAAGTTTGACCAAGAGTTGGCATTGATGTTATTATACTTCAATTGGTGTTCTGAGACTTTGGATAGATTTATATAGTTGAACTGAACTTGTGTGCAAAGTTTGTAAGTAATCTGAAGTGTTTAAATGTGATTCAGACACTCTTTTGAATTTTTTAAATATAATTTTCCATAGGTTGAGATTGTTGTATTACTTCAAAAGACATTGTCAATGATACAACACAAAGGTAAAAATTACCCTTTCAAAACATAGGTGGCGAGGTGATAACAAGAACAGATTCACATGCCCCAAACAAAAGCTCCTAGCTTACAAAAATATTGGCCTTGTCATAATTAATTCTAATGCTTGGAATTTGGCTTTTGTCCAAGTGAAATGGCCTTTGGCTGCTTTAGGGAGCTGCTGCCCAGAAAAGAAAAATGCTCCAGTTTGTGCTTTTGATGCCATTTTTGTCAAAATGTCCACTAGTTGGTTAGCTTCTCTATAGCAATGAAGAATGTCAATATTAGATGTACGCCTCAGTCGAGCTATTTTCTCTGTGATCATAGCCATTTTGTAGTTGCTCTCTGTCTCCTCCTTTTAGCAAATCAACATGTATTAGGGAGTCAAATTCTAGAGTGAAATATGTATAGTCATTCTCAATGCACCAGGTGATGCCAAAAAGTGCTGCATTTTGCTTCCGCAATGTTATGGTTGTTGCATCTATAAGGGACCGAATAGGCCATGATAATTTCACCACTGTCATTTCTTTAAACACCTCCCAAGCCGACGCTCCCATCTATCTTGGTGAAGCTTCTATCCGTGTTAAGCTTCAGTCTACCCGTCATAGGTTTTTGCCATTGCACGACCATAAAACTTTGCTTGGGATGTAACCTTACAACTGTGTCACATGGCCTGTTCCAAGGCATTTGAAGGTCACACTTTAGATATGCTTTGTGGAGAGCAGCTTTCACATTCCAACTGATTTGTTGCTGCAGCTTATATAAGTTGAATTTTTTCTGTTCACCATACCTGCATGCACAATATTCTTTCCACAGCACCCAACATATAATAATGAGGGTAATATTTAAAACCTATTTATGAACAACATTTACAGACCTAGTATTTCACCAATTATTTAAGATATTTCTAATAGGGTGGGGGTGATAGCTAATGCTAAGTTGAGATCCAAATAGTTTCCAAGCATATATCCTTCAACAAAAACATGGTGCATATTTTCATAGATAGGGTTCTCACAGTAGTTACACCTAGAAACAATTTGTTTCCCAAATCTAGAAATAACTTCATCAAAGGGGAGCTTTCCATTCCAAAGACTCCAAATCAAACAAGACATGTTAAAAGGAACACTAGGATTCCATAACTTACCTATGAGGTGTTGTTTAGGTTTAGAGTTTCTTACCAGATGCCAAGCTGACTTGTTGGAATATTTTCCATTCTCCGTAAGATCCCAGTAGATTTTATCTTCTTTATCTTGGCTTCCAATGTCAATGCTAAGGATATGATTGATCAGATGTTCAGGAAGAACATCATTCAGCTTATTGACATCCCACCTGCCTTCTGAGATGAATTCATTAACCAAAGTTTTATGACTCTTTCTAGTGGCATTAACTAGACCCTCAAGGTGACCTTTTAAGGTCCAATTATCCCACCATAAGCTACTAAAACCAGAGTTAATATGCAAGATCATGTCATTTTCGGCCGTGTTTCTTATCTTAAGGACATATTTCCAGACATGAGAGTTACTGGCTGCCCATTGTTTCGAGACCAAGTGAGATCTAATATAATATTTGCTCCTAACATATGTTTCCTAAAGAGATGATGTGGACATAATCCTTCACCATCTCTTTATAGCCAACACATCACTGATATCTTGCAACCTACGCACATCAATGCCACCCTCATCAGTAGGCGCAAAAAGGTTATTCCAGGAGCTCCAATAATACTTGTTGTGCTCAGATGAAGTACCTCAAAAGAAATTAGCAAAATATTTTTCAATTAATTTAAATGTGGTTTTGGGGGGGGGGGAGGAGGGGGACATAGCGGATAGAGTGTAAATAGGCAGCGATTGAAGGACACTTTTAATCAACACATGCTTACTACCATAAGATAAGAGTTTTCCCTGCCAACCATTGAGTTTTTTCACAATTTTACTAATTAAAGTGTCAAAGTATTCTGCCTTTTTCCTACCCACATAGAGTGGGCAGCCAAGGTAAGTGAGAGAAAAGTTTTTATCCATAAAACCAGAACACTTCCTAATTTTATTAATCCTTTTAGCAGCAGTCTTAGGAGCAATGAAGAAAAAACTCTTGTCTCTATTAACTAGCTGACCAGAACTTTCCTCATAGTTACTAATTTGCTTCAAAACAAGTTTAATAGATTTAGAATTAATGCTATAGAAAATAACAATATCATCTTCATAAACTAAGTGATTAACTTTAGGGACCTTATCATGCATAGAGAAAGGAATAAAGTCAGAGTGATTGTACAAGTTATTAAGGGATCTGGAAAGAACTTCAGCAGCTATAATAAACATGGTGGGGGAGAGAGGATCATCTTGTTTAAGGCCTTGAGATGATGAGAAAAAACCATGCCTAGACCCTTTAATAATGACCGCATACCACACATTAGAAATCAAGTTATGAATCATATTAGTCCACTAATTAGAGAACCCAAATTTTCTTAACTCTGAGAGGACAAAAGGGCCATGACATTCTATCATAGGCTTTAGCCATATCTAGCTTAATGACAATATTCCCACCCTTGTTCTTATCAGAAATGTTGTGAATAATTTCTTGAGCTAATAACACATTTTCATAGATTAGTCTATTCTTCACAAAGCCACTTTGATTAGGAGAAACTAATTTATGCAATAAGAGGTTAAGTATTAAAGAGAGAATTGAAATGATTTTGTTAAAGAAGTTAGACAAACTAATTGGTCTAAAATCTGAAAAACTAGGGGGAGAATCAATTTTGGGAATCAAAACTAAGCAAGTATGAGAGAAGAATTTAATCATATCTCTATCACAAAAGCAACAACATCCTTTTTGATGATTTCCCAGTAGCTGTGATAGAACGCTGCGTTATATCCTTCTGGACCAGCAGTGCTCTCAGCACTAAGGCTCATAATAGCATTTTTGATTTCCTCTTCATCAGACATCTAGTTGAGATTAGCATTATCCCACTCCATGTTGCATTTTGGGATACATTCCAAAATATTAGGATTGAAATTTAGCTATGGAAGATTGATTGTGCCTTGAAGTGTCTAACTACTGCTTTAGGAATTTTCTCATCCCCCATAATCCAATTACCCTTGTGATTTTTAATTCTATTTACCTGTTGCTTCCTCCTTTTTCCCCTGAGCATGCAATGAAAATACCTAGTAATTCTGTCACCATCTTGAAACCATTTAATTCTCGACTTCTGTTTAAGGAGGTATTCTTGAATGCTAAACCATCTAATATATTCCGCATAAGCCCTATTTAATTCTTCTCTGCTCAGTTAAGTGTTATCCTCAATGTCCTTCAGTTCTAAGAATTGAAGTTTCTCTTCCCAATTATTAACAGCATCATGAATATCCCCGATGTCTTCCCTTGACCATTGCGTTAACCTTTTACTGAGAGCCTTCAATTTAGTTTGCAACACCCACAAAGGCTTACCTTTAACATTGGCACTCCAACTGTCCTCGACAATATTGAAAAAACCAGGCAGACCTGTCTAGCAGTTGAGGAATCTGAAGTATCTTATACAATTGTGATTAGAAGATAAGTTCTTCATGAGAAGAGGTCTATGATCAGAACCGGTTCTTGCCATATGTCTAATAGAGCATCTCTGGAATAGATTGTCCCACATGTCGTTCACAAAAACTCTATCCAATCTCTTCCAAATCCTCTTCCTTGGTCTCCTGTTGTTGCACCATGTGAATTTCGGCCCAGAGTAAACCAATATCCGTAACTCCGCAATTATCCATACAATTCTGAAAATCAGTGCTTTTGTACATTCTTTGAGGTTTACCCCCATGAAGATTTAACAACTTAAGAAAACTTCTAGTCGGTTTGAGCTTCGATTCTTTATTGTGATGTTCCTGTGGGTCTTTTGTGACTTTGGATAAGTTTGAATAATATATTTGTATTTGTTGGTATTATTGGATGGGGTCCTCAGAGGCTCGAATGTATTTTGGATCATTGGTTGAGAAACTAGTTAAGTGAAGGACTTGAAGTTTGACCATGGTCAATATAGGATCAATATGACCTCTTTCCGGTGTATTACGTCCACGAGCAGGTTCATACCGTTCTTATGATTGAAATGCATATATGATTTGTGTCGGGGAGGTTCCGAATGAGTTTTGGGTGCTAAAACGAAGATTTTATTATTACTCATTTTTTTTCTGGTGTAAATAATTACAAAACTACCATTTGTGTCCCTGAAATTTTCAGACTTCCTTTAAAACTTCAAAATATCATATCTCCCTCATTTTAATGCCAAATTGGGTGATTCAAAAGGCTATCTTGGGTATAATATCGTAAGGATTATATTGGGCTTATCAAACATAAGTTTCGGGATCATTTATGATTTGATTCAGGTTGGGAAAACTGTTGCATTTTTATTTGTTTTGAAATTTAGTTACCTTTTCTCACAAAGTTTTGGAGCTCAATTTTAGGCAATTTTGGAGGAAAGTTTCACTATGTGGATTGGAATTCGAGCCATCTAGAGGTTGTTTTAGGGGAAAAGGCTTCTTAAAGTGTTGATTTACCTTATTTGAGATTCAAGTGTTGAAGGTAATGGACCCAGGCTTTGGGAGCTTCTTTTATCACAAGGATTCAAGGTAGAGCTGCTTAGTTTATCACGGCCCCTTGGAGTCCTTTACCTACATTTATACTATCAATTCTCTATCTGAACAATATTGTATTTTTTAGATATTTTCAGCTATTAAGTTAGAGCTCGTGACTTTGTACTACCTAGTCTTGAGAATTTTTTTGTGATTATCGCCGTGTTGGCTTGTATCACTTTTATTTCCGCAATTATATTAAACTCTGATTCATAATATTATGTCTTATTGGTTTAACTGTCGTAAGTGATCGGCTTACCTAGTCTTAGAGACTAGGTGCCATCACATTCCTTAAGGTGGGATTTTGGATCGTGACAAGTTGGTATCAGAGCTCTAGGTTCATAGGTTCTATGAGTCATGAGCAAGTGTGTACTAGAGTCTTACGGATCAGTATGATGACGTCCATGCCTATCTTCGAGAGGCTACAATTTATGTAGGAAACTTCCCATTTTCCTCTTTATCGTGCGGTATTGATTCAGCTTGAAGCGTGTCTCTTTTGAATTCCAACCATCCACTCGTATGTTATGTTGAGAATTCGGTATCGGCTGTACATCGACGACTTGTGATGTCATGGGTGAGGTTCGAGATATGTTCTCCGCATTGTGGAGATAGGCAAGTCTGGAGGTCTTGAGGCTAGGTTTAGATTGCAGTTTGGACTCGGTGGTTTCAGTTGCGTAAGTATGTGTGTTCGGACTCATATATCTGGTAGTGTGATCTCGTCCAAGTAACACCTCTTATTCGAGGATATGAAATGGTCGATACAATAGTAATACCCAACAGAGTTGGGGTCGAATTCTACAAGGAGCTATGAGATTGGGATTTAGGAGTATATATTACGGTATATCAAGTTTGAACTATCTTTGATTACACTTCCACAACTTTGGTTGGTTCTATAGCTAAATTAAACTAAGATTGCAACTAAGTAATTGAAACTAAGAAATGATGTTTTTGTTGTTGTTTTCAAAAATTGTAAAAGGACTATGGCTGTGACCATAAGCTAGGTGTTCGCGTAATGGAATAAAAAATTTTATGTTGTTTTGTTGAATGGGGTGTATTATATCTCACAACACTGCACTGCTCACTCTATACCTCTCGATCAGAGAATCGTTTTGCCCAATTTGACTTTCTTAAGACCAAATGGGTATCTACCGAACGGTTGATAAGAGCTTAAGTCGGGTTGTTACTATCTCTAGATTGAACCCTTTAATTGGGTTGATCAATTTCTCAATTGATCGAATTCCTTGTTAGCTAGGTTGTATATACTAGGTCTCTCTTTCTCAAGAAGACTATACGTCAAAAAGGCATAAATCAATATTTACAATCATTAATTCACAAATAAAGCATAAACCTAGATAAATAACAAACACCCATTCATAAATAAATATAAAATTAATCGCCCATAAGGTTTTACACTTTAGGATTGGGTCACTACCCTAGCTAAGAATCTAGCTACTCATAATAGGTAATGAAGAAAATAGAGAAGAAAAGATAATTAAACTCATATTAAAAGATTAAAAGACAAAATTCCAATGTTAAATCCCCAAAATAAACTATAGTTGGCTAAAAGAGTAAGAAGAAACGGCTACAGAAATTCAAATATCCAAAACTTGACCTAATTTCGTGAAAGAAGTCTATTTATACAAAGCTGGAATTTTTGGACAAAATGCCTTTTCGGAGGTTCTGCGGCTGCACAATTCCATGTGTAGTCTGCACTTCTTCTTCAGACTTGGCAGGAGCTGGATCTGCAACTGCATAATTCTAGATTGCGGCCGCATCTCTTGAGTTCTGTGGCCCGTATAAATCTGAGTGTGGCCGCGTAGGGTCCTTCTGCGGACTGCACAAATCTGAGTGCGGCCGTATGGTTGACTTCTGCAGCCGCACAATAATTGTACGGTCCGCATTTTATTTAAGCTCGAAATGGTGACTCTCTGAACTTTAGCTCTGATGTAGCTTCTGCGTCCGCACATTAGTCTTGGGCTCTGTTGGATTTCCTTTGCATTCTGCGGCTGCAGAAGGAATTCTGCGATCCACACATTAGCCTTTTGCCTGCTTTTTGTCTTTGAGTTCACATTACTCCTTTTTTAGTTGGATTTCATCTTTGTGGCTCATTTTCCAATACTCCTGCATTTAAGCACATTTCATTAGTTTTCGGGAATAAACCTAAGCACTTTTAGACTAAAACGAAAGTAAAAGGCGCTAATAAGTAGTCAAAATCTTCACTTATCAACTCCCCCAAACTTATGCTTTTGCTTGTACTCAAGCAATTAAAGTAATTCCCACCTCCACGAGTTAAGAGCTATTCCAGGTAATCTAAAGTGTATCAAACACACATCAATTGGGACCAACAACCCACAACACTTATGAATTATCAACAAGACAATGATTTGAAGTTTTAAGCACGAATAGTTATAATGTGACACTTGAGCATCAAGAGTTGAATTTATTCATCAAGGATGCTTGCTTTTTCATGTAGGTCATTGTGGATCCCAAACTCCTCCTCCTCTACTCTCCATTAGCATATCTCACTTAAGAATGAAACACTCAATTCAAGGATCTGTGAAAAGTTCTCTCATCTCTCTCAAAAGAATGTCACAAGTACAGCTTTAAGTACCATATGCTTGCCCCTCATGTAAATTACTACTAATGTAAGTTCACTTGGCTTGAAATCACATAGGGCTTTTTTTGGAATTTAAGGAAGGCTTTTGGACTAAGGTAGGTGATAAGTGGGGATTTTAACCATTATTTGCTTTCTTTTACTTGCGTTTTGGGCTTAAAATGCGTAAAGGTAATCCCAGAAACTGATGTATTATGCTTGGTATTGCTCACAATGAGCCAAAATAGCCATGATCAACTCATAAAGGAGTCAAAACTTGAACAAAGACCAAGACTGGGCAAAGAGCTGTGGAATGTGGATCGCGACAGAAAGTGCAGCCAAGAAAGTATCAACGCGGACGCGGTCATAATTACGCGACCCGCGAAATGGAGAATCAGAGAGGTTGTTTTTTGCCACAAATATGAACGTGGACCGCGTCAGAAAGAGGCGGACGTGAAAGTACCACTGCGTCCGCGATTGGAAATTTCGCGGACCGCGATTTCCATGATTCAGAGAGTTCACAAGTGATGCAAAAGTGAGAAGGGCGGTCCGCGTTTAAATTATGTGGCCGCGGAAGTCTCTCACGCGGACATGGTGGAAAGTATGCGGTTCGCGAAACAAGGTTCAACCCAGACCTAGATGTGAAGAAACACAGACCAGGATTAGAATTACGCGGCCGCGGTAAAACTTACGCAGCCGCAAAACCTCCTCATGGGTATTTTCTTTGTCCGAGAATTTCAGCTTAGTATAAATAGATCTTTTTGACATTTTTAGGTTAAGTTTTGTTTTTGCTGAGCACGTGAGATGACTACAAGTTCCATTTCGGGCAATTTTGTATTAGATTCAACTTTTAACATTAGCTTTTCATCTTTTAATCTAGTATTATGGATTCTATCTTTATTTCATCTTTGATTTCTGTTATTTCTATGAGTAGCTAAACTCATAGCTAGGGTTGTGACCCAACCCTAGTGTGGGTATTTGATGGGTCTTGAACTTTAGGGCTTGAATGTGTATGGGTTAGTAGTCTTTAGTCTAGTTCTTGCTAGAACTATGGAATTAGTGGTTGCAAACACTGATTCATACTTTTATGACTTAGTTTCTACTTAAGAAAGAAGGACTAAGTCTAGGAAAACTAGACTAACAAGGAATTGGAGTGAACTCAAGAAATTGATAGCCCGAATTAAAGGGTTAAACCTAGAGATAGTAGTACCCGACTTGAGCTAAAATCACTTGAATTGCACGAATACCCATTTGGACTTGAAAAAGCCAAATTGGGCAAAATCACTCAAACTACCGAAAGGTATATAGTGATTACCGGGGTGTATAGCTATATCACAACCCCAATTAATCACATGATTGTCCTAGATTCTTCCTACCCGTTAGATATCCACCTAGGTAGAAGTCACTACCCTAGTCCCTTTAAACGCTTGAAAATAAGGAACAAAAACATTGTACTTAGTTTCAAATATTGCATATTATAGAATATAAGTAGAACTAGAAAACAAACCAACTATTTGTGGAAGTATAATTAAGAGCAAAACCCGCATCCCTACTTGGATATAAACCTAACTCCAAACAAATTAACTCTCTGTGGATTCGTTCCCTACCTTGTTGGGTAAAACTGCATTGACCATCCTTGCTACTCAATAGTAGTGCAGGCTTGGACCCGATAAATTTTTGGCGCCAATGCCGGGGAGTTAGACAGTTTTAGCTATATATCCGAGTATTTGTATGTTTTGTTTTTCTTTCCTTCCATTTTTCTAATTTGTTTGTGAATTGCTTTTAGGTACCAAATGGCTCTTTACAATGATGCCCTCAAAAATTTGCATTGGGGGAAGAGGTAGATGATAATCATGTGGAGTGATATTCAACCCGAACCTCAATTACAAAGGAGAGGTCGACCGCCTCATGATAATATCCCAAACCCTCCCCCACCTCTTCCAAGGGCAGCACATCGGGTGTTGCCCAACGAAGGCTATGCAAGTGCAATAGTCCTGCCCCGAATTAGGGCGGGCAACTTTCAAATAACCAATGTCATGCTTACACTGTTGGAATAGAGAGGTTTCTTCACCTGAGCTCCACACCAAAATGCCTACAAGCATCTCAAAGGTTTTGTTGATACATGCTGGGGGAGCAAGCAAACTAATGTCTCCTAAGACGCATTGCGGTTAAGGATTTTCCCATTTTCTTTAAGGGGGAAGGCTTTGGATTGGCTAGAAAGGTTGCCCAACCATTCCATCACCACTTGGGATGAGTTGGCCGAGAAGTTCATCACAAATATCTTTTCTCCGGGACATATGGCGACTCTAGGATATGACATCCTTGATTTTAAACAAGAGCCAAATGAACCGATTCATGAGATTTGGGAAAGGTATCAGACGATGGTTAAAGAGTGTCTGAATAATGATATGACCGAAGCCATGATCTAATAAACATTCTACTGTGGCATAAATATAACAAACCAATGTGTCGTTAACCAACTCGCCGGGGGGAACTTTATGAACACGCCATATACCGAAGCGTGTGAAATACTTGATGAGATGGCGGATACCTCTTCAACATGGCAGAGTCGAGCTAATGTGCCACAAGGCGATCCTAATGTTATTCACCTACACAAGGAGATCCATGACCACGACCAAACAATAGCCGAATTGACTACTACCATGAACCAATTGGCCAAAGCTCATTTACAACAAGTTCAAGGGCCAAAAGAAGTGAATGCCATGGAAGGAGTGAATATGATGATCAATAAGAGAACACAACGAGGTCAACAAGTTCAAAACAATCTGGACCAATTTAAGCAAAGTTGTAGCAGGTACAATCAAGATAATGCATATGATGATCAAAGTGAAGAGGTTCAATATGTGAACAATTACCAAGGTCAATGGGGGAATGCTCCGAATCAACAACAGTGGAGATCACAAGGAAATTAGGGAAATCAAGGTCAACAAGGAAATTGGAATAGTGGCAACAACAACAACCAAAGCAACTGGGGGAACAACAATCAAAATTGGGGCAACCAAGGAAACCAAGGCAATTGGGGTGGCAACAATAATAGTAATTGGGGAGGCAATAACAATCAAGGGGGTTAGAACAACAATAATCAAGGTAATCGGGGGTCGGGCTTTCAAAGGCCTCCGATGTAGCAACAACCAAACAACCCGCCTCCATATCCATCGCAAGGTCCTAGCTCATCCAACAATGAGATGGGACGGTTTGAGGCAATGTTTGAGCAAATGATGAAGAAAAATGCCGACTCTGATGCCCAATTGGCCTCCCACAATACTTCTATCCGCAACTTGGAAATCCAACTTGTCGAAATTTCTCAAGGTTTGGATACTCGCCCTAAGGGGGCACTACCAAGTGATACGGTAGTAAACCCAAGGGGTGGGAACAATACGGGCCATGCTATGGCGGTGCCTACAGGAAGTGGTAAAGGTAGAGTTGCTAGTACCTCTAATCCAAGAAAGGTTGTGAGTGATGATTTGTTGGTGCAAGATGATGATGAGCAAAGTAATGATGTGCAAGTGAATGATGAGAATGTGAATGATGAAGTAAGGATAGACATTGATGACAACATGGAGGAGACACAAAATGATATGAACCCGTCTAGGGAACATGTGATAACATACCGGAAATGGTAGTACCCAAAGCTAAGGCTACTTTGCCAAGGCCTCCTCCACCATATCCTCAACGGCTCGCCAAAAAACAATAAGAACTAGTTCAAGAAATTTATTGATATGATAAAAATTTGTCCATAAATGTACCTTTGGTTGAAGCTCTAGAACAAATGTCGGGATATGCCAAGTTCAAGAAGGACTTGGTAACAAAGAAGAGATCAACGAACTGTGAAACGATCAAAATGACACATCAAGTGAGTGCTATTGTGCACTCCATGGATCCAAAGTTAGAAGACCCTGGTGCCTTTACAATTCCATGCACTATTAGTAGTGCCGATTTCACCGAAGCTTTGTGTGATTTGGTGGCAAGCATTAACTTGATGCCATACTCTTTTTTCAAGACATTGGGGATTGGGAAATCAAGGCCCACATCAATGAGACTGCAACTGGTGGATAGGACAATGAAGAGGTCATTCGGGATAATTGATGATGTGCTAGTTCGGGTTGACAAGTTCATACTTCCCGCAGATTTTGTGATACTTGACTGTGAGTTTGACTACGAGGTACCAATCATATTGGGGAGACCTTTCCTAGCTACAGGGAAGGCCTTAATTGATTTGGAAGCAGGGGAGCTCACCTTCCGGGTGCGAGATGAAAAAGTTGTATTCCATGTTTGCAAGTCAATGAGGCAACCTAATAGCAACGAAGTGTGTTCGTTTATGGATCTTGTGAACGAAGTGATTGTTGAAGACACAAGTGTTGTGATTAATGTGGAAGACCCATTGGAAGTTGTGTTGTTGAATCATGATGTGGATGAAAAGGAAGGCTACACCCGTAAGCCTTTCCCCAAAATAAGCCCTCAGTAATTCTTCATTTCCACCCGCACCTCTTAGTTGATTGCAATATCTTTTCAGGTGGGCTATGGGGTCTCTATGTCCATCATACTTTTTAAATTTGGGGATTTTGAAACCAAGTGGCAAACGAACATCGGGGAACATACATAGATCCTTGAAGGCAATACTCTTTTGACTTGCCAACCCCTGCATGTTTTTCAACTGTTGTTCTAAGCTTTTCAGTCTTTGGGTTATTTCTTCCTGTGTCATCTTTCGGGCAGGCTTCCCAATGTTTGCAGGAAGATCAAACAAGTATGATTTGTACTCAGAAGAGTGGTATTGCTCTTGCGGGGTTGCAAATTGTGACTCATGAGTTTTCCTCTGCACCACCGTCGGCTGTGGGATGGTGAAGATATGCATAACAGTATTGGTTGTCTGATTGGTTATCAATGGAAAACTTTGAGAGCATGCAACAGAAGTTCCAGCTGTAATCGTACAATTGGGATAAGGACTGAATCCAGGTGGATAGGATTGATTAGACAATGAGACCGAAATGGCAGTAGTCGAGATGGGTGTGAACTCTGGGAAACCATGAGAAGAAAAGGGTGGTCCTTGGCCATTAGCCCATGCTTGACACATTTAAGTCATTTGCTGCTTTAGTACCCTATTTTTCTCAACCACAGTAGGCTTTTGTTGAACCTACTGGCCCTGAGTCTCTTGAGCACTGTTGACATCCAATTTTTTCCCTCTTTCTTCCGAAATATTTATTTGAGCTTCTAGCATCACTTATTCGAGTAAATTTAACACCAAGTTAGGCCTATTTTCTATTATTAAAATATTACTACTATTATTACTAATTATTGTAATTATAGTTATAATTATTATTTTTACCATCATCATCATTGGCATTCCAAAATTATTCTCGTTATCTAGTGTGAAAATCATACCCTTTCTCCTTATTTAATCAAATAGTAATATCTGCTTAATTCAACAATTACAAATAAATACTTAATATTATAGTATTTTATTAAAAAAAGTTAGTGTAATAGTTATTTATTAAATCACATGATATCTTCTAATTATTTTATTTATTTAAATACGAGCTATTATAATTTACTTTGGCATTCTAAATATTTTAATGATTTGTTAAATATTATAATAAAATTTAATTCAAGCAAGAAGCCCAAAGAAAATGCAAGAAAGAAGGAAATGGTTATTTTAACTTTGTCGATTATATTGGCTCAATCTATATAAGTTAATCCTTAGCCTATTTAGCATACAAATTATTTTTCATGATCCAGCCTAACATTTGAAATAAGAGGGTTATTCATCAGCCCATTAAAGAGGCAGCCCAGCAAGCCTATGCGTTACCCAAATACCTTTCAATCCGTCCAGCCCACACTATAAGACCAAGCCCGCCCGCATAAGGCCTAATCAGTAACTTTTTATTTGATTTTGTTTTAACGTGCTTCTTCCCTGTCTTCCTCTTTTGGTGAAAGCTCTGCATCTACATAAGCCATGGCAGAGCTTTGACTTTCCAATTCGAGTAAGACTTTTGTCCCTCATTTGAGATCACGTGAAGTCTGCAAATTCTGTCCAAAATCCCCAACGTTCAAATTCAAACGGGTATGTTGACCAAAATTCAAATCTGAATTAAAAAATCCTCCTCAAGAACCCTAACTTCTATCTATAAATATATACCTGCTTTGAAACTCATTTTTTGGAGGAGTTTGGCCGCCCTTTCTATCTCCGTTAACCCTCACTGTTTGGCTAACTATTCATAGTTATCTTCCTTCTTACTCTTAAAATCTAGCTTTAAGTTTTTTCTGCCTTTTGATCTCTATCTAGTCTATAGCCTTGCCAAAGCTTTTATTTTTATTTGTGTCGGCGTTTGATGATCTTCCAAAGGAGTTGAATGAAAGCCGTAGATAGTAGATCTTCTTGACGACGCCCCGTTTGCTGCCCACAAAAAGGTCAGTGACTTTAAATTTATCTCTTCTTATTATCTTCTGCTTAAGGTCTGAAATGAATATTTGTTTGATTTGAGTGCGAGCTACGGATCAATTTAGTTTGTTTTGTGTGAAGAATTGTGGTTTAGTATCGTTTGTTTTAGATGTATACGTGTTAGAGTTACTGCCTAAAAAATGAATATTGGGAAAGAATAAAATCCATGTCTAAACTTTAAATGAAGATTTGCATTATGCTTTGTTAAAGAGTTGGAGAACGTGCAACAAGCTCCAACATATAGGTGTAAGCTATTCCTGTTTTGTTTCTTCTATGTTATTACAGACCATTTTCATTTCTATTCCCCTTAACTACTTTTCATGAAATCTGTATATGGTTTGGACATATGTACTAAATTAAGTCAGTCTAGCTTGTTAAATTTGGCTAAGTTTAAGGAACTAACTTGCAAGAGTATCCTATTACAAATACTTTTGTCATTGTAGGATACATCAATTTTAGTTTGGGCTAGAGCTATTTTAAATATTTGTAATAGACAACAACTATAAACGAGTCTGGAAATTCTTTTTTACATGCTAGAGATCTTGGTTATATGAAGGCCTAGATGTGTTAATGTAGTTAAATGACTTGCTTACAAGTTCCGTAGTTTATACTCGATTTATTTAACATTTTGGCGTGTCTTAGTTAGTGTTCTTACTCACTCTGGTTTCATAAGCACGTTACTCTGCTGGAATTTGTTATTTGGGATTGTAGAAAAGGATTTTTTTAGGAAGATCTAAATATCATTGGTCATAGGACTATCAGGTGTTTATTCGAACCATATTGTTAAACTTCATTTTAGACCCAATGCTTTAAGATTTTAAAATACTTTGTTGGGGACATAGCTTGTGGATTGTTGCAAAACCAATGAAGGAATGATATGCTTATCTTTGGTCTTTGATTTTTCTATATTACATAGTACTAAGTCTTCCCTCTAATTCTGTTTTCCTTTTCTTCCTTTATTTGCATATGCACTTGGAGCAAATCATGGAGTCTTAAGCAAGACTCTCCCATACCCGCACGTGGAGTTGATGCCTCTCATTCTTTAGATGTATTTGATAGCAAGAAAACAAGCAAAATGCTTGGGGGCGCCTATGGCTACTACCAAAAAAATGCTATTTTCCGACTACAAAATAGTAGTCGAAATTTTCCGACTACAGTAGTCAGAAAAGTATAATTTTTTTTAATTTTTTTTACTTTGTAGGCGACTGCCTTTTCGACTATATTAGTCATAAAATTTGGTGCAAAATCCCGCGAATTAATTTTTCCGACCACTATAATCGGGACTAAGTCAATAAAAAAATTTGACCAATCTTCCGACTACAATAGTCGGAAAATTAAAAATTAATTTTTAATTTTCCTTCAAATAAAAAAGGAATTTCCAACTACAGTAGTCGGAAAAGTAAATAATTGCACAAATTTCATGATCACAATTTTAATTAAAAAGTCGACTAAAATAAAAAATAAGTTAACAAAATTTGAGCAAAAATAAAAAAAGAAATTTCCGACTACAGTAGTCGAAAAAATGAAATAACTACAAAGCTGTTATAAATATATTATATTATGGATGTTCATTTAGTACTCCGTTGTAAATAATCTTCCTGAAGAAGCTTATCCATATGGGACTCCACCGTAAATATGTTTATCTATTTAGTACTCTATTGGAAATAAGCTTCCTGAAGAAGTTTATAACTTCGGTACCCGGTTATGGATAAACATTACCCTAGGTAGAAGATTATCCATACCGGGTATAATAAGTTTATCCATTCAGTACTCCGTTATGGATAAACATTGCTTTCAGTAGAAGATTATCCATACCTGGTATAGTAGCAGCTTACACAGCAGCTTACACAGCAACTTGCAGTAGCAGCTTACACAGCAGCTTGCGTAGCAGCTTGTAATAGCAGCTTACACAGCAGCTTGTAGTAGCAGCTTACACAACAGCTTGCGTAGCAGCTTACACAGCAGCTTCCTTTCTTCTATAAATAGAAGAGATTTCAGTTCATTATGTACATCAGTTTGAATTCGAATAATATATCAGTTTCTCTCTATACTTGTCTTTATTTTATGGTCTTTATTTTATAACACGTTATCAGTACGAGACTCTGCCATCTCGAGCAAATATTTTGAAAGTATCTGAGGTAAGAACTTTCTTTTCCTAAATAATGTCAAATCTTTCTAAACTTGAATTTGTAGCCCTGGATATATCGGGCAAAAGCTACATGTCTTGGGTGCTTGATGTTGAAATTCATCTTGATGCGATGGGTCTGGCAGACACCATCAAAGACAAAAATCAGGCATCAAACCAAGACCGTGCCAAAGCAATGGTATTCCTACGCCATCACCTTGATGAGGGCCTGAAAATGGAATATCTTACTGTTAAATATCCAGTCATACTATGGAATAATTTGAAAGATAGATATGACTACCTGAAGATGGTCGTTCTTCCATAGACACGATATGATTGGACTCATCTAAGGCTACAAGATTTTAAATCTATCAGTGAGTATAATTCTGCTATGTTCAGAATTATTTCCCAATTGAAGTTATGTGGTGATAATATTACTAATCATGATATGTTGGAGAAAACTTTCACCACTTTTCATGCCTCGAATATGCTCCTGCAGCAGCAATATCGAGAGATGGGATTTAAAAAGTATTCTGAACTTATCTCACATCTTCTTATAGCCGAGCAACATAATGGGCTATTAATGAAAAATCATGAAAGCCGACCTACTGGTTCTTGTCCATTCCCTGAAGTGAATGAGACGAACTTCCACCAGGCTAAACGTGGAAAAGGTCGTGGCCCCAGTCGTGGTCATGGTCGTGGTCGGGAAAGAAACTCTAATCATGGTAATAATAATGCACCAAAGAACACTCCTCACCAGCAGCAGTGGAAAAGGAAGGAACAAAAGCATGAAGCGGTGCAAGCACCAAATGCAGAAAATGCATGTTATAGATGTGGAGAAAAAGGGCACTGGTCACGTACCTGTCGTACGCCAAAACACCTGATTGAGCTTTATCAAGCCTCCCTAAAGAAGACAGAGAAAAATGCTGAAGCAAATTTTATTTCTGAAGATAATTTAGACTTCATGCATTTGGATGTAACTGATTACCTTGCACTCCCAGAAGGAGAAACAAGTCATGTAATCGGTGGTGAATCTATAGAAATGTAAATATTTTAATTTTTATTGTTTGTAATAGATAATATGGTTATGTAATTATTGTACATAAAGAAAAAAATATGATTTGATAATAATGTTTACTATAATATATCTTATTTATGTCATTTTGAAGAATATGGATAATATTATTAGATCAACTTAAACTCTAGCAGAGTTTGCAAGAAATATACATCCACCAGAAGTAGTTATATTTCATATATCTCATTGTAATTATATTTTGTTAACCATCAGAAGTGGTATATGTCTATGATCACCAGAAGTGATAATTTAGGTTTTCTATGGTTACAATTGAAGATAAGCTACATAAATATTCTCTATATTAAATACACGCATCGATTTGCTCCTGAATTAGTAAATATTTTAAAAGAGATTGAGGCATCACAATTTGATGTGATTAATGCGCATTCAGATAATTATGTTCGATTTCCTGAAGGATGAGAACTTTGAATAATATTAATCCATTCCCTGAAGTGAATGTGAAAATATTAATAAATCGGGTAAATATGAACGCACTCTTGATGTGAATATATCACAATTCACCTTCTGAAGAGGTAATATAATTGAGAGAATATATACTCAATATTTTGTATTTTAAATTTGCTCCTGAAGAAGTAACACAATTGAAATTGCCTCCTGAAGTAGGAAAATATTATGAAGAGGAGTTTTCTTGTGCTTAAACAATTGTTTTACATTGTTTATTTGATTATGATTTTCTCTCATGATACCAAAAGTGTATGAGAAATATTTGATAGTACAAAATGTATCAACAACTCCTGAAGAGCTAACAGTTTGCCTAAAGGATACATGACACCAGTAGTGCCCGATAAATATTAGATTGTGGATAATAAATGAAGGCTCTCGAAGAGCTTATATACAAATATGTCATTCATATTATATGACTATGGTCAAAACATATGTTGTAGTAAACCTGAAGTTTACTAATACAAATGGCTATCATATTGAGACTACAAATGATTGGAAGATTGATAATATTCATGTTTCCACAATCATAGGGGTAAAATAATATGTATGTGAGAAGTTACCCGTCTTATTATTTAATTTGTACTATATCATGTATCACAGTAAACCAGAAGTTTACTAAAGTAAAAGTTTATGCCATAGTAAACCAGAAGTTTACTAAGAGATAGCACATGACATGATAAACTTGAAGTTTTCATTTGCCATTTTTAAATGAGATATTTGAGAATTCAGATAAGCATATACTAAAGAACTAGAAGATTCTTCAGGAATTCTCATGTGTTGCTTGCTCTCATAATAAATTGATTATACCAGCTAAAGTTGGGACTAAGACCTCTGATTCTGAAATATATAAAAGGTGAATATGGGCCCGTTCACCTATCATGTAAACCACTTATAGGTGCATATATGAGATGGTTACATGTGTAATTATTGTCAACCTGCAGTTTGGCATTTGGAATTGCTTTTCTCGATTAAGAGCATAATTTTCAGATTATGAAATCAAGACAGTTCATCTTGATAATGCTGGTTTATATCCAAGCTGGTTTAGCATTGAATACCTCCTATTAATGGCTAAACCATTGTGAGAACAAAGTTTCATGTGTTGGTCTAAGATTTTCTAAAGTGCATATAACAGCACTTGTATGCATCAGATCAATAATATATGATAAGTCCTCCCTTCACAATTGGTTTAGGATCGGAAACCAAATATTTTTACTATCTTTTGTTGTGTGGTATATGATTAATTTCTCTACCATAATACACAAAGATATGTTTCCCAAAGATGATTGGGGATATATGTTAGTTTTTCTAACATTTGGGGGATGGAATAAACAGTTGAAAAATATGCTATATGAATCGAATTATCATTAATATGATCCTCACTTAGAAGATAATTCAAGTCGAATGCCAGAAGCATTTGCTGATCCAAAATTAAATATCATATTTCAGCTACAAATGCTCCTATTAAAATTAAAGTCCCTGAAGGATAGAGTTTACTGTACGCATGAAGCGTGGTAGACCAATCGGTTCCAAAGGTAACAATCCTTGAAAAATAGTAGGAGCTAATGATCAAAATGATCATAATGAGGAGGAAATATGCTCTAGAAGAGCCCACGACATAACATTTCATGAAACTCCCGAAAAAGTTCAGGTACCTGGAAATAAAGAAAGTGATGAGATCTCCACAAGTTATGTCGCTTCGGAACTGACACAAAATGATCGTCGACGATATATTTGATACAATATAGTGCACAATATTATAAAAGATTGTGAGGATCGGACCAACAGTCCAGACACTTGAAGATGTCATACCATTTAGATACAAGTCTTAACCCATATGACTTATCTGACTAAATCTATATGAAGATCCTTGAAGGATTGAAAATGCCCGAAGCATATAATTCAAAGTCTTGAGAAATGTACTCGATCAAATTATAAAGATCTTTGTACGGTTTAAAGCAATCTGTGCGCGTGTGGTATAATCGCCTCAGTAAATATTTGCTGAAAGAAAGTTACATAAATTATGTTATTTGTCCATGTATTTTTATAAAGAAAATGTCATCAAAATTTGTTACACTTGTTGTTTATGTTGGTGACATAAATCTTATTGGAACTCCGGAAGAGCTCCAAGAGGGTCTTAAAAATACTTTTACATGGACAAAGTGTACCCATTAAGTACACCAATGAATATTCAATCACTTGAAGTGAATAAGGATCCGTTCCAACCTCTAGAAGAGGATGATGAGCTCCTTGGTCCTGAAATACTCTATCTCGGTGTAGATGGTGCACTTATTTATCTTGCTAATGCTAACAAAAGTGGTGCATATCGTATTGGTAATGCAGATGCAGGTTATTTATCCAATACCCATAAAGCTCGATTTCAAACCGGCAAGCAGGGAGTGCATATTATTGAGATCAGTGATTCATTCGAGAAACATGTGGGTTGGAATGTGATAAAAAAACCCACAATATTATACGAAGACAATGTTTCATGCATAGCCCTATTAAAGGGAGGATTTATAAAAGGAGATAGAACGAAGCACATTTCACCAAAATTATTCTACACACACGATCTTCAGAAAAATGGTGACATTGATGTGCAACAAATCCGTTCAAGTGATAATCCAGCAGATTTATTCACTAAATCTTTGCCAACTTCAACTTTTGAGAAGATGGTATACAAAATTGGAATGCGGAGACTCAAATATTTGAAACAAGGTTTTCATCAGGGGGAGTAAAATACGCGATGCACTCTTTTTCCCTTACTAAGGTTTTTTCCCATGGGGTTTTCCTTATAAGGTTTTTAATGAGGCACCTAGCAATGCGTATTACTAAATATGTGTACTCTTTTTCTTTCACTAGGATTTTTTCCCACGTGGTTTTTCCTAGTAAGGTTTTAATGAGACACATTATCTTTTAATGAACATCCAAGGGGGAGTGTTATAAATATATTATATTATGGATGTTCATTTAGTACTCCGTTGTAAATAATCTTCCTGAAAAAGCTTATCCATATGGGACTCCACCGTAAATATGTTTATCTATTTAGTACTCTATTGGAAATAAGCTTCCTGAAGAAGCTTATCACTTCGGTACCCGGTTATGGATAAACATTACCCTAGGTAGAAGATTATCCATACCGGGTATAATAAGCTTATCCATTCAGTACTCCGTTATGGATAAACATTGCTCTCAGTAGAAGATTATCCATATCTAGTATAGTAGCAGCTTACACAGCAGCTTGCAGTAGCAGCTTACACAGCAGCTTGCTGTAGCAGCTTATACAGCAGCTTGCAGTAGCAACTTACACAGCAACTTGCGTAGCAGATTATTCATATCTAGTATAGTAGCAGCTTACACAACAGCTTGCAGTGGCAACTTACACAACAACTTCCTTTCTTCTATAAATAGAAGAGATTTCAGTTCATTATGTACATCAGTTTGAATTCGAATAATATATCAGTTTCTCTCTATACTTGTCTTTACTTTACGGTCTTTATTTTATAACAATACAGCACTAGTTTATAGTTAGTCTCATCTCCTCTCTTTTTTCAGTCTCCTCTCTCTCTCACCGCCTAACCTGCTCTCAACCACTCCGCTGCCACCGTCACTCCACTTCGGTAAGTAGACCATTCTCCGCCGAATCAGGCGTAGCTTCTCTCTCTTTCTTCAATTAGCAAAACCCTTCACTAAACATTATTATAAACTGTCATACTTGATCAATCAAAACTCATTCCCAAAATAAAGAAGTTAAGCTTCTTCCAAAGTATATCAATTTTTTGGATATTGATGATGTCAATGAAATATATTGACAAGAGGAAGAACGTACTTATTAGTCATAACATCTGATGGAATTTCTTTTCCTTATGCGTTTGATTTCTCTAGGGAAATAAATTTTTACCGTATCAGAATTTTCGAAAAGTGATAATATGTATTTTAGAGTAAAGTAAATTACAAGTTAAAAGAAGGTAAGTGACATATTAAGTTGTTGAATTTTAGTGCAAAAAAATGTAATTTTCAGGAAAAGTATAAGAGGTACTTGGAAGGTAGTGTTTCTTGAAATTGTTATGCTAAACCTTACCTTTTGGGCAAAAGTATCTTAAGGTAGCAATTTGTGTATTCTTGTAATTTTAAGATAAAATTGTATACAGATATTTTTGGATGTTAATTGTATGATCATGGACTGGCAATTTGTGTATAGGAATTCTCCAACAAGTGGAAGTTGCGGACTGCAAGGCAAAGGGAAGATAACATTCTGGTTAGCAATTTCATTGTTATAAGGTACGAAACCTTTACCAATTTGCAATTCTAACTAATTGATTGCTTTTACATGTTCAAAACCAATTTGAGTATTAGAATAAACTATAACAGTTGAATTGGTTTTTCTTCGTTGGAGCTATTTGTGTTTATCGTTGTCATGTTTCGCTCACCTCTATTAGTCCGCGACTAGTAGCTTCGCTTGATTCTATGTATGATCGTGCTAAATCAGTTTATTTCTAAGTTATCAGTTTGTTTCTAAGTTCTAGCTAATTTGTTTTCAGTTTGAATTAAAACTATAAGATTTGGGTAAGTAAGGATATGACGATATTAAATAAATGTCATACGCAAAAATTACTTGTATCTTGTGATGGTAGAAAGCTTGTTTTAGATAGATTTTTGTCTCAATAAAAGTAAAATCACAACAATTATGACAAAAAATTATGGAAAGAGAAATAGTAACAACAACCAAAAAAATAGAGATCTAACCTTAAATACACAATATCATTAGAATACAAGTGTCGCTTGTAAGAAAGTTACGAATTTCAGATATGCACTAATATACTTTATTTTCATTGTTGTAGAAGGAGGAGAAGTTTCTAGTGAAATAAAAATTATTTCAAAAATATAGCTTCTTATCAAATTTAATTAGCCGCATCAATTTGATCAGCTCTATTTTTTGCTCTTGTGGCAAGACACTTGGCTTGTCAATTTTTTTTACAAGATTGCAATTTCATATAGTAATAAATATGACATGAGACCACTTTGTAGCTTGAGTTGCTTTGTACTCTTTAACATTATTACCTTAATTTTGTGTCCTGTTGTGTCCATAACTTTTTTTGTTAATTCTTTGTTTGAACCTTTGAGGGAAGAGATGTTAGCCACATAGTGTTAACCATTGTTCACTTTGTTGAAGGTATTACAATTATTCAAAGTAGGAACCTTTAGAAGAATATCTAAATAGTTTTTTTTTTGTTGATATAGATGGAATTTGAACATCGTAGATGGATGTATAATAGGACTCATCCTAATCGTGTGGGATTGAGGGAGGAATTTATAGAAGGAGTTGCGGGTTTTATTGCTAAGGCGAAATCGCTAAATGATTTTCTTATTGAAGGGACAACTAGGTGCCCTTGTGTTAAATGCAAGTGTGTCAAGTTATTGAGACCAGATGTAGTTGAACTTCATCTTTACAAGAATGGATTTATAGAAAATTATTATGTGTGGACTGTTCATGGAGAATCATGATTTTCATAATTCTTTTGGTGGTGAGGGTAGTCCCGGAGTAGAGAATAATTTTGAAAATTCTCGATTTAATGAAATGATGAGAGATGCTTTTGAGATGTTCCCAGGGGCTCAATCCGAACCAAATGATGAGGCTAAGCACTTTTATGAACAACTAGAGGAAGTTAGTCGTCCATTGTATGAAGGCTCAATGCATTCCAAGTTGTCTGTTGCAGTTAGACTACTAACTATCAAATCTGATAGTTCTATTTCTCAAGCGGGCATGGATTCTATCATTGGGCTTATGAATGAACTAAATCCGAATAAAATTAACTTACCCAAAGATTTCTATGCTGCAAAGAAATTGGTGTCCAAGTTAGGACTTTCATCAGAGAGGATTGACTGTTGTGAGAAAGGATGCATGTTATTTTATAAGGATGATGCAACATTAGAAAACTGTAAGTTTTGTAACCAACCTCGTTATAAAGAGGTTACAAATGCTAATAAGAAGAAGGTTCCTGTGAAGGCGATGCATTACTTACCCCTTATACCAAGGTTAAAGAGGTTGTATGCATCAATGAGCTCCGCTCCTCATATGAGATGACACTATGAATATAGAAGGTCAACCAGTATTCTATGTCACCCGTCAGATGGAGAAGCATGGAAGCATTTTGATAGGATGTTCCCGGACTTTGCAAGTGAACCAAGAAATATTAGGTTGGGATTATGTGCTGATGGATTCACTCTATTTGCAGTCTCTGCCGCACCATATTCATGTTGGCCAATGTTTGTTACGCCGTATAATCTTCCTCCAGAGTCTTGTTTGACAAGTCCATATTTTCCTAACTTACATTATTCCAAGTCCACGCAATCCAAAAAGTTTAATTGATGTATACATGCAGTCGTTGATTGATGAGTTGAAGTTATTGTGGCATCAAGGTGTGGAAACCTAAGATATATCAACTAAACAGAACTTTAGATTGCGTGCCGCTTTAATGTGGACTATAAATAATTTTCCTGCTTATGGAATGCTATCCGGGTGGTCTACTGCTGGAAAGTTAGCCTGCCCGATTTGCATGGAAGACACAAAAGCGTTCACTTTGAAACATGGAGGTAAGAACACATGGTTTGACTGTCACCGTCGTTTCTTGCCAATAGATCATGAATTTAGGAGAAACACTAGTGCAATTTTGAAGAATCAAACTGATTATGAAGAGCCACCTTAAGTCTTGTCGCCAGAAGAAATTTGGAATAGAGTTAGGGATCTACCTAAGGTAACTGAGTCTCCATTGCCTAATAAGATACCTGGTTATGGTGTTTCCCATAACTGGACTAAACAGAGCATATTTTGGGAGTTACTTTATTGGAAGCATACTCTTCTAAGGCATAATCTTGACGTCATGCATATTGAGAAGAACTTTTTTGATAACTTGTTTAATACTGTGATGGATGTCAATAACAAGACAAAAGATAACTTGAAGGCCATGATGGACTTGAAGGAATATTGTAGGAGAAGTGAGTTGTACCTTATATGCCTGAACAACAAGATTCAGAAGCCCAAGGCCAGTTACACATTCACTTTGGATGAGAGAAGGGAGATTTGTCAGTGGGTTAAGAATTTGAGTATGCCAGAT
The DNA here is from genome assembly GCF_000715075.1 of Nicotiana tabacum. NCBI lineage: Eukaryota > Viridiplantae > Streptophyta > Magnoliopsida > Solanales > Solanaceae > Nicotiana > Nicotiana tabacum. The sequence goes on from NC_134080.1 coordinate 196,128,952, forward strand.
GGGTACGCGTCAAACTTATCTAGGTGTGTTGACATGAAAGAAGGGAAGTTGATGTCAATGAAAAGCCATGATTGTCACATTTTCATGGAATCATTGATGCCTATTGCGTTCAATGCCTTGCCTGATAGAATATGGAAGCCTATCACAGAGATAAGCTTATTTTTTAAGGAGTTGTGTTCTAGCACATTGAGGATGGAGAATCTAACTTACATGGAGAGTAATATTCGCCTAACTTTAAATAAGTTGGCGAAAATTTTTCCTCTTGGTTTCTTCGATGTAATGGAGCATCTTCCAATTCACCTTGCGCAAGAGGCACGACTTGGAGGGCCAGTTCAGTATAGATGGATGTATCCCTTTGAGAGGTAGTAAATGATTTTTAACCATTTGCCCTTTATTTATTTTAATAAAATAGTGTTTCGTCTAAGAAATCGTAATATGCACGATTACTGGCAAATGTAAGCGGGCCGTGAAAAATAGATCGAGAATTGAGGGATCGATATGTGAGGTATATCTGGCTAAAGAAACTTCTTATTTTTGTTCGTATTATTTTGAACATGGTGTGTCATATTTGAGAAATAGACCCAATCGACATGACGATGGAGGAAGTAATGATCCTTCAGCACCACCATTTTCCATATTCAATCAACCAGAAAAAGGTGGGCCAAAAAGTAGTTCAATGCAAATCTTGACTGAGAAGGAACTACAATCAGCTACAACACATGTACTATTGAATTGCCCCGAGGTCCAACCTTATTATAGGTAAATATATATTTATATTACCAAGTTTCATACAAGATTTATCCTTGTTTTAACTAATGAATATTATAATTGTGTCGGACAGTTACTTTGTGGGTACATATGGGCAAAATGTTGTTTATCCTAGGTTTTCAAAGTGGTTTAGAGAATTTATAAGTGTTACTTAATATAATAAATAGTTTTTGTTAGTTGCAAATTAATTACATGTATTTTAAAATTCTAAATTTTCTCTAATTCTATATAGGTTCATAATCCAGCTAATGGCATAAGTGATCAATTTCTGCATGATATAGCTTGGGGACCTGATCCTAGAGTCAGAAAGATGTCTAGGTATTGTGTTAATGGGTACAAGTTCCATACAGAAGAATGGTCTAAGGGAAAGAAAACCAATAATAGTGGGGTGTGGGTGAAAGGTGAGGGGGATGTTGATTATTGTGGTGTGATTCAAGAGATTTTAGAACTCGAGTACAGTGTTGGTTGGCCAAAGAAAAAGTTGGTACTCTTTCGGTGCAAGTGGTATGATCCAACACCAAATAGAGGTACGAAGGTGCACCCTCAGTATAAAATAGTTGAAATTAAGCACACGAGGGATTATCCATTCTATGATCCATTTATCATTGCACAAAATGTAAAACAAGTGTATTACACACCTTATCCTTTGTGCAAGAATAAGTCCTCATGGAGGGTGGTTATTAAAACAAAACCCGTGGGTAGAGTGGAAGTCGAGGATGTTTTGGATGTAGCGTACCAAAATGATATTTCAAGTGTTGAAGCATTGGTAGATGATGAATTAGCAGGTGAATTACACCATAGCGAAGGATCTATGAAGAATTTGATATTTCTGTCCTTAGATCAATTTTAAATGATGACGGGGAAGGGACATCCAGGGCAAATGAGAAGGAAGACCCAGCCAATGAATATGAAACAAGCGATGAGGAAGAATTACCTGATGGAAATGAAACAAGCGATGGAGAAGAATTTCTTGATGACAATGGAAGAAGTGATGAGGAAGAATCTAATAATGAATATGAATCAAGTGAAGATGATTGACTTGTTGGGTTTTTATTATCTCTTTAAATTTTTTTATTTTTCCTTAGTTATCTAAAATGTTGAAGAATTACTTTATGTTTTTATTATTTCGTTAGGTTTTATGTTATTCCTTAATCATTTAATTTGTTGAAAACTGCTTTGTGTTTATTATTTCTTTAAGTTTTATGTTTTTCCTTAATCATCTAATTTGTTGAGGAATTACTTTATGTTTTTATTATTCTTTAGGATTTTTATGTTTTTTTTCTTAATCTTCTAATATGTTGAAGATTTTATCTCTTTATGTTTCTATATTTTTTCCTAATCATCTAATTCTTTATGTTTTTGTATTATTTCTTATACATCTAATATGTTGAAGATTTGCTTTATGTTTTTTTACCGTGGTTATATTACGTAGATGCCATCTGGGGGTAGCGATCGTCGACACCGTAAGGGTAAGGGGACTCAATTAAAATCTCCAACTGCAGGTCACTCTCCTCCACATACGGGGCCTCCTCCTACTTTTCCTCCTCAGTCAACTTCATTGCCACCTACATTTTTTATGCCCCCACATGGGCCTGTCCACATTTCTGTATCTTCAGTTGGCACGAACTCTAGCTCTAACCTTAATTTTATTCCCACACCAAATGTAACTTCTTCTCCCGGTTTTCATATTAGTCAACAAGGTAGCTCCTCAGCACTGCCTACTTCATCGACTCCAGTTGCATCTCTGATATCAAGCACACCTAGCGTATTTAGGTTAAATATTGGAGTCTCTGGCACACCAACATCACCATCCATTGGTAGTGCTGCACCAGCAGCTTCTCGGGGTCGAAGTGGTAAAGTGACTCCACAATATGATGCATATAGTAGGCTGATTATCGTTCCGGATGAGAAAGATGGGTAAGTAATCCTTATGCTTATTTTTATTCTGTTGAATATACAGTTTACATATGTTAATTTTAATGCAGGTTTTTCCCTTCATTTGCTGCTGCGCATATGGTTACAGAGTCTATGAAGCCACTTTACCATGATGCTTGGGGTAGATGGAAAGACATTCCATATGATATCAGAGATAAAATGTGGAATCAGTTTAGGGTACGTATAAACCTTATTTTTAAATTATATATCAAATATTCAATTTCACTCTACTTTATTTAATTATTTTCCAGACTAAGTGTGTGTGGGAACAACGATATGACAATGAAATAAAACATGTCTATGAGAAGAAAGCAAAAAAATTGATTCCAAAGTTTATTGTATGAAGCTCGAGAAAAGAATAAGAAGCCTGGTTGGATAAGAGAAGATGTGTGGATAAAATTTTTAGCAATATGGGACAGTGTTGAATTTAAGGAGAAAAGCGAACGAGCAAAGGCAGCCCGAGCCTCTCAAAAGGGTGGCTCGTTGCACCGGGGGATCTATGAGTTTTGCTGCGCATCGACAGAGATTGGTAATGTTCACTAGAGAGCTTAATTTCTCACTTACTTTTCCTATGTCATCCTCTTCTCAACTCTTCTTTATAAATTATTTAAAAGCTTAAAAATTTCAAAAGAAGATTTAATGTATTCATGTGACTTTTAATGCATTGGAAATTATAAGAAATTTCCTAACTGGGCATACTTTTACTCTCAGATCATACTTATAATGACTAATCCCATTTGGTGAATTGAGAATAATGATTGTTATAAGAATACAATTAACCAGTACTGTGTAATATGTAGAGAAATACTATGGTGTAAAATACTGCACACTAAGATAGAAATTTGTGTTTGTTTTTCTTATAGAAGTTTTTTTCTTTTTACTTTGTCGTGCCTAATCCTATCTAACTTTTTGGCTAGTTTGGAGTAAATATACTGCAACTACTATATTTTTTTGGCTCAGCATAATAGAAGTTCTGTTAGGAACTCATTTTCTATGTTAGGTTTGACTAGCTAGTTTAAGGTCTAGTTCCAGGAAATTTCGGGTTTAAGTTATATATAGTAACGTGTTCGTTTTTCGTGTAATTTAATATGTGCTTGCAGTATTATTTTATTGATTATTAATTAGTACTTATCATAAAGGGTGTTGGTGACAAAAAGAGATTGGTGATAAATGTTTTAACTTTTATTAATTGGGTATATCTTTTGGTCTTTTTGGTTTATTTGGTGTCCTTTATGCTATTGATACCATTTTAAGTGCTTTTTGGGTCTGAAATTGGTTCTTTGCTTTGTGGCTTTGATTGACTATTCTGAATTTGACTACAAGAAGAAAGCATGATTAAAGAGAAGAGACTGTGCAGATCAGCGATTGATCCACAGTTACTTTGCAATCACTTTTTCTAAAAAATTAAGTGCAACCCTCTGTACTTCCTAAACTCAAAGATTTAACTTTTCTGCAACTACTCCAAACACATTATGTCAACTTGAATTCCACCTCATTGATGATATCCTATTATGCAATCTTGTCTTTTTAGTGACCATCAAATAAAAGCTATTTTCCATTAGTATTTGCGTCCAAATTATATCATGCTAAACGGAAAGGCAAAGTTGATCTGTTGTGTTGTCATTTTGGATTGTTTTCTTCAAGAGTGTTGGTTGTTTTTCCTTTATTGCAGTTTTATTAATGTTCTTGAATCTTTTCTCCTCTGTCACCAATACCCTATATAGGATTCAGTTAAGCTGAACAGAAGTTCATATAGATAATCAAATAAAGATAATTAAAAGGCTTTAGTATAGCATCCTTATAATATTTTTATGAGTCCTTAATCCTTATATATATACACTTTCTCTTGACTCTTATCGCATTATGCACTCTTCACTTGAGACACAATGTTATCGATGTGGCATTTATTTGGACATCACTAGAAAAATTATATTTTTTATTCAGGAAAAATTAAAAGGGGGACCAGTGTCTGATGCTAAGGTCTTTGCGGAGACACATAAGAAAAAGAAGAAAGACGAATCAAGGGAAGGATGAGTTGAGACACGTGCATCGGAACAATGTGTAAGATCATAACTTTAAGACTATTTTCACTTTGATATGTATTTATTTATATAATCCTTATTACTTTTATTTCAGGATGGATATCATAGAAGCTTGGATGAATGGTGTCAGACGCAACCTACTTCTGATGATGGTATCCCAATCCAACCGTCACCCAATATTATGACTTCAATATGGACGGATGTAGCAGGTGGTGTATCCAAAGGAAGAGTTTACGGGCTTGGAGTACAACGGCCTTCCTCTTTTCGTCCATCGCCATTAGTTTCGGATGCTCCTACTGTGCAAAATCAGGAAGAAATGGGAGCAATGCAAAAGAATATTGAGTTGTTGTCGAAACGATGTGAGACGGCCGAAGCTCACATTGCTAGAATGGATAAATACATGAAAAAACACATGCCCCACTTTTATGATGATGAAGAGACTGATTCTGATGTGTAGTAGTGATTTAAGGTTGATTACTGTTCTTGGATGTTTAAATTTTATATTTAGACTTTATGGTAGATTTGAATGATGTGGTATATATATGTTTAGACTTTATTATATTAGTGTCGATATGTATCAGCTACTCAGATTTGATATTGAATATTTAGACGTTAAGTAATGTTTTGGTTTGATATTATGGGATTTGAATGTTTGTTTATTGATGTTGGAATTGGTTGGTTTGATTATTAGATTGTTTAGTGTGAATTGGTTGTGTAGTTGAAATTGATTGGTTGAGTTGGTTGTTTAGTTGGAATTGGCTTGTTGAATTGGTTGTTTATTATATTTTGCATTTGACAGGTGATGTGCTAATAAAATAGCAGCATTCTATCAAATTTTAACCTAGTTTTCCGACTACTGTAGTCGAAAAGTGTGCCCAGCATAATAATTTTCTGACTACAATAGTCGAAAAATGAGGCCAGAATAATACAGATTTTGACTACTGTAGTCGGAAAATACAATAAAATAACTAATAAATAATTATTATTTGTATAATATCCCCACTACAATAGTCGGAAATATTTTTTAAAATAAATAATATTTTTCTTATTTTCCGACTACTTCAGTCGGAAAATAGCTGCATTTTCTATTTTTTGGTGGAAAATATTTTCCGACCTATCTTTTTCCGACTATTTTGGTAGTCGGAAAATAACGAAATTCTTGTATGTCCTTCTTCTTTTAATGCCATTCATTTTCATCTAACTTTTTGTGATTGTTAAATTGCTTGTGTATTTAGGTTTTATCTCAAGTTTGAGTTTAATCAGTTAGGTTCTTTGCTCTAACACTTATATTCATAGGGTATGGTAATTAGAATAAGGATTCGTCAATAATCTAATAACCTTTTCACTTATTTACCATTAGGGTATTCATTTTCTGGTAAGCTTTAATGTTATACTTCAAACACCTTTTTATAAGAAGTAAAACGGGTTTCAAAAGAATAAGCTAAGTACGGCTGGAAGTGCATATGCGAAACAATTTTTACCAACTCTTTCAGTCTATCTTTTCAATTCCAATTATTATATGTATCTTTGAAGCTACATTTTTGCCAAGTAAGTCTATACCTATTTTCTAAAAAAGAACGTCATTATCTATGCAAGTTATTTTTCAAATAGAGATAGCTACTCAACTTATTTATCTACTGGTTAACTTGTCCCATTCTGATTATATAATAATACCAAATATTGACACTTAGCTATGAGTTTTAACAACACTTATTCAGAAGCCTTGACTGATCCGGTGCACTTGCTTTTCAAATTTCAACTTACTTATTGTTTGGTCATTTTTTTTACAAATTACTGTTTTAACTAACCTGCACATGTTTAGTTTTTATAAACTATTTTCTTCATATACTCATAAAATGCCTACATGATGTACATATATACTTTAGCTTAATTAATCTGAGTTTGACCGGTTAACCATTTTTAACGGATCTTAAAAGGTACCTTACCCCTTCCTTTTGAGATAATTAGAACCCTTACTCATAATCTTAAGGTTAAGCATACCATAAAACAAAGTTAATTTTAAGCACTACTTAGTTAAAATTGGTGTCCTAATTCACCGTTAAAATAATTAGGTGACGACTCTCTTTAATTAATTAAACCTTCAGAATTACCAATATGTTATACTCTAGTTTGACCCGTGTTAAAATGGGGTACAACAAGCACTAGTAACAGCTTCGATGTCAAATGTCATTGGCATTTGTCCCTTGGATCTTGTGAATTATGGATGTGTTGACAGCTTACCACAAACCGATCACCTCAAATTTGCTCCACAATTCAAAACAAACAACATGTTAGAATGGTCACTCTTCTTCTTTTTTTAAGCACTTTTTCTTCCTTCTTTCTCTATTTTTTTTCTTTTTCTTTTTATTTTTTAAATAGTTGATCGAACTTGATTTGGGTTGGCTACGTATCATGACGCCACATGAATCAGATTTTTGCGTAGTTCGGGAAGATTAGGAATAAAAGAAATAAGCTAAATCTTTTCTTTTTTGATTTTGAATTTTTTCTTTTTTTTTTTCCTTTTTAAATTTTCGAAAGAAAAACTTCTAAAGAAGAAACAAAATATCTTTGAATTTTTGGACTTTTATGTTAAATTATGAAAGAAAGACTTCTAAAGAAAATATTTTTGAATCTTGAATTTTCTTTTAAATTTTCGAAAGGAAAACTTCTAAAGAAAAATGAAAATATTTTTGGATTTTTAGAAGAAATTAAAAGAAAATATTTTTGGATTTTTTTTTTAAAATTGGGGTCTTAATGAAAGAATTTTCTAAAGAAGGGAGCAAGGGAAAATATTATCGAATTTTTTGAAAATTGGGGTCTCAAAGAAAGACTTTTCTAAAGAGGAAGTAAAGGAAAATATTTTTTTATTTTTTGAAAATTATGGTTTCAAAGAAAGACTTTCCTAAAGAACGAAACAAAGAAAAATATTTTTGGATTTTTTTTAAAATTGGGGGCCAAAACCGATGAGGTTTGCCTACGTATCTCACATCCGGTGAGAATCAGACCCACGTAGTTCGGTCCAATTTCGACGAACAGGAAAATATGATTTATTTTGAAACGACTTTCCTTCTTTTTTCTTCTTTTTTAAAATTTCGGCAGAGTTTCGGGGTTTTTCAAATACCTATCTCTCACTCTTATTTTTTTATTCTTTTTCTTCTTTTTTCCCTTTCTTTTTTTCATTTTCTTTCCCTATTCTTGAAGCCAGTCAACATGCAAGCCGAAACAAACAGATACGCAGGTAACACGTAAGATGCATCAGGATGGTCTTTTAATTTGGGTACAGCTGTCCTAGACGGACCCAACCCCTATGTTGAGTCCCCAAAGTCAAATGCACGTGATGCAAACAAGCGTTCCTACTAGGGATCTGACATGAGGCTATGTTATTCTAGGTTTAAAACCTTTGTGTATTGTTCTAGACTTGGCTTACCCAAGCGGACAACTCGAGCCGGGGGGGGGGGGAGGGGCAGCGTACCGGGAATATAGAAGCTTCACCGGTTTTACAACTTATCCAAATCTCGTTCTAAAATTGGGATATGACTCTAACAGAAAAGAAGCCACACGAAGTGCACGCTTCCAAGATGATTTAGAAAACTCAGAGAGAAGAGGGTCTCGTAACAGTTTATATATAGTCTATGCAATATCAAAGCGGTAAAAAGCGACATTTAGTACATTAGGCTCAAACACGTAAAAATCAGATAATAAATAAAAGCTCGAATTTTGAACCCTGAACCAAAAGTTCTGGGTTCTTGTCCCCAGCAGAGTCGCTGAAGCTGTCACACCTCCTTTTTCCCGAGGGGATATGGAGTTTTTCCAATTAAAGTGACATTATTCGAAATGAGATTATTTATTTATTTTTAGAGTCGTCACTTAGAATAATTTATGGTGTCCCAAGTCACCGATTTATTTTAAATCCCAAATCGAGGAAATTGACTCTATTTTTGGTCCGCGAACACAGAAGACCGAGTAAGGAATTCTGTTAACCCCGGAGAAGGTGTTAGGCACTCCTGAGTTTCGTAGTTTTAGCACGGTCGCTCAACTATTAATAATTGGCCTGATTATCTTATTTATTACATGTTTTAAACCTATTGTGCATTTTTAACTCTATTATCGCTTTTAATTATTTATGGATTTTATTTAAATAAGTCGCGATGTTGCACACTTATTGTTTTGGAACACATTGCGAACCACGTCACATGAAATGCACCCGCGATTTACAATATATTTATTTTATTATTATTCAAAGTTATGGTCGGGTTATATGAAATGCATACCCGAATTGGGATTTATGTATCGTGAATATGCCACAGGAACCGTACCCATAGTCACAATGGTTACTTACACGTCGAAAAGTTTGCCTACCCACGTGTGATCGGCCTAACGTGCTACTAGCGGTTAAATTAGTAATGCAAAAATAAAGAATTAACAAAAATCTTTCACAACTCAAATTGTCACATGCCAAACAAAATTCAATCCAATATCATTTTTGGCCTAATTCACTTTCATTTTTAGTCCACAAATTCCAAGCCTATTATTTCTCGTTAGTTTTCCAACTTAGAATCTCTGCATCTTAATTTCGTAACTCATTCTTTTCCCAAAAGAGTATCTTAAGAATTAATTCACCTTCATGTTATTAACTAAATGGAGAAGTTGCTCAAAACATAGTAAATTCCGTTATGTATACACACCATAAAAATGATGTATCATCCACAAAATATTTAATTTAAACTCAGAAGATTTACACAAAATTAAGCATATGTAGCACAGAATCATACGAAGAGCAAAATAAAGAGCATCATCACACATAATCAGTCAAACAAAATTATGGGCATTCAAGATGAATAAAATTGGAGAGCGTGTTAAGAGATGGACCTCAAAACAGAATTTGCCCGTGATTGTTTGAAAACTTTGAAACGTGACTGTGGAACAAGGCTTGGACCGGAAAGTAGAACGGAGACCCCGAAATTACACCGGCGACTTCGACAAAACTCAAGCTCGAAATTGTTGCTGTATTATGTGAAAAGTGGACTGTTCAATATGAAAACACCTTAAAGAGGAGACTCCTTTTACATGAGAGTGGTGTGTACTGCTAAGCAGGAGAATGAAGTTTTCAGAGCTTTAGTTAAGAAGCAAGGGTGCGACTCTTGGAGGAATTAGCCTAATGGAGAAGCTGAGCTAATTTTTCCTTTTTCCATCTCACTCTCGTTCCCCCCTTTTGTTTTCCGACTGAACCCGTTCCCTTCCCCCTCTCGTTCCCTTTTGGCAGCTAGGTGGGGCGAGGGTTCAGGCGAGTTTGGGTTAGGAGATGGCAGAGGCGGCTTGGTGGTGTAAGGGTGGTCGTTTGGCGTGAGGTGAAGAAGCAGCAGTGGCTGGAATTTTTTGGGTTCGGATGTCCAAAGGTCGCTTATGATGATGGAAGACGGCTGGGGATGGGGTTCTCCTTCGCTGGTTTAAGAAGAAGGGTCTTTTTCCTTTTTTAAGAAAAGCTTCTTATGGGGTCTCTTAGGTCTTCGCTACGTCTACGTTGTGAAGACGTAAAAGAAGAGCCTTTTTAAAATGTTAGGGTTTTATGGGTATTGAGCTTAGATTTATGGGCTAAGGGTCCGAAAACTAGGTCTAAAATATGAGTTGTTTGAGCCCAAATTTTATTCTTTCTCCTTGAACAAGACTAACAATACTACCCCATTTACTAATTATTCCTACTTAAGTAAAATAACTATTAAAATAAAACAAACCGTTAAAACAAACCTATTTTTGGTATTTTTCAAATATCATATTAAAAGATAAAAATGGAATTAGATTGAAATCATTGCAAAATTAAAATAATATTCATACCAAACTACTAATAATCCTGAAAACAAAGTAGAACTATTTTTGTATTTTTGAATTTTATGAAAGGTAGATAAACTAAAAATAACAAGACAAAATAAAGTAAAAGAGTCAAAACTAGTTGAAATAACTATATTAAGCCTAAATTAAATATTTAAATGCTAAAATATGTAAAATCTCGGGGAGGGTAAAAAATTACATGTCTACAACTACCACTCCCATCATTACCGCACCAAATTGGAGCTTACCATTTGAGCTCATGTGTGATGCTAGCGATGTGGTGATAGGAGCGGTACTGGGGCAAAGAATCAACAAGACATTCCACCCGGTATACTATGCTAGTAAGACCATGAACGACGCCCAAGTCAACTATACGGTAACCGAGAAAGAACTCTTAGCCATTATCTTTGTTATGGAACAATTCCGCACGTACCTCATGGGTACCAAAGTGATTGTTCACACCGATCACGCGGCGCTTCGCTATTTGATGAGTAAGAAGGACTCAAAACCTAGATTGATGAGGTGGGTACTTCTTTTACAAGAGTTTGATCTTGAAATCATAGACCGAAAAGGGAGTGAGAATCAAGTGGCAGACCACTTGCCCCGTTTGGAAGAGGAGGGGAGGCCCCATGGTGGCCTTGAGATCAATGATTTATTTTCGGATGAATAACTCCTTTCCATGTCTTTGACTGGGATGCCTTGGTTTGCCGATGTGGCTAACTATCTTGTAAGTGAAATTGTCCCGAATGAGTTCTCTTCAAACCAAAGGAAGATGCTCAAATGGGACTGTTTGGATTATTATTGGGACGAGCCTTATCTTTTTAAAATTTGCACCGATGGTGTTATCAGGAGATGTGTTCCAGAAGAAGAGCAATTAGGTATTCTTGAAACTTGCCATTCCTCGCCTTATGGTGGTCACCATGGTGGGGCGAGAACTGCTACAAAGGTCCTAAGCTGTGAATTCTATTGGCCTACCTTGTACAAAGATGCTAGCGAGCTAGTTGAGCGGTGTGATGATTGCCAAAGAGCCAGCGGGATTTCCAAGAAGAATAAGATGCCTCTCACTACTATCCTTGAGATTGATATTTTCGATGTGTGGGGTATCGACTTTATGGGTCCATTTGTGAGTTCATGTGGGAACAATTATATTCTTGTTGTTGTGGATTATGTCTCCAAGTGGGTTGAAGCTGTGGCTTTGCCCAATAATGAAGCATGGAGTGTGGTAGCCTTCTTGAAGAAAAATATATTCACAAGGTTCGGCACCCCAAGGGCCATCATTAGTGATGAGAGTTCTCATTTTTGCAATAAAGCCTGTGACACTTTACTCTTAAAGTATGGTGTCACTCACAAGGTTTCAATCCCCTATCATCCCTAGGCAAGTGGACAGGTTAAGGTCTCCAACAGCGAGATCAAGAGTATTCTATCCAAGACTATCAATGCAAACATGACTGATAGGTCAAGGAAACTTGACAATGCTTTATGGGCCTATAGAACAACTTACAAGACTCCAATTGTATGTCTCCATATCGGTTGGTATTTGGGAAAGCATGTCACCTCCCGGTGGAATTAGAGTATAAGGCCATGTGGGCGTTGAAGAAGTTGAACCTAGAGTGGGATGTAGCTGCCAATCTTCGGGTGGAGCAATTAAATGTACCTGATGAGTTCCGGTTCCATGCTTACTCCAGTTCGTCATTATACAAGGATAAGATGAAGAACCTCCATGATAAGTATATCCAGAACAAAGAATTCAAAGAAGGTGACTTTGTTCTCATATTCAACTCTCGGTTACAGATGTTTCTTGGAAAGGTAAAGTTAAAATGGAGCGGTCCCTTTGAAGTGGTGCATGTAACTCCCTTTGGTGCTCTAGATTTGAAAACCAATAATGGTGAGATCATTAGAGTTAATGACCGAGTGAAGCACTACCTTTGTAAAGTTGATGATGGCTACGTTGTGGCATTGATTCATTTCAAGTGAATAATGGTAACATGCGTCATGCCGCAACATTAAATCAAACGCTTCTTGGGAGGCAACCCATGTGTTTTATTTTCTTTCATTTGATTTTCTTCTTAGATTAGTCATTGTTTTGGACTAACTGGTTGTGAAATGTATGTAGGAATTGGTTGTGCAATACAGAAATTTGTCAAGAAAAATTTGGCTAAGTGTTGGAAGTTCGCGGACCGCACCCAAAATTTCGCGATCCGCGTGATCATTTTGCGGCCGCACCTTTTTGTCCCCGGACGCGTAATTGGAAGAGCAAAATGCCAACTCTCTGAAGTTGGACTATCAAATATCCTTTAGAGTTCGCGGCTGCGTACATATTTTGGCAGTCCGCGATGTACTTCACGGCCGCGTCCATTATTCCGTGGATCGTGCCCATGTGTGAGGCTGTTCTTCATCAGGTAACAAAACGCGGACCGCGATTTGAATTTTGCGGCCGCGCTCAGGTAAGGCGGTGGATTCCACAAGTTGCTAAGTATAAATAGGGGCTCCTTAATCATTTTACACTTTTCGACCCCTAACATTTCACCGCACAAAAAGCACTGTTGCTCGTCTCCAGCTCTCAATTTCATCTCATTCTAATTAAGAGTTTATTTCCTACTAAAACTTTACAACTGGTATGTTCAATTCCATGATACGATTTTATCTTTTTCTTTCTTTTCTCCTTGTTTAATTTTGTTTCTTTTTATTTAGGGTTAGATGCACGCCATAATCTAAAATTAATGCTTGATTGATGCTTAAATACACGTGGGTAGTTTTTTATGCCTAATGGGGGATAGGGTTAGTAAATTTGCATGGTTAATTGAATTTTTTTTTGAACACTTAGTAAAAACTCTAGTTGTCAGTGTTTATCAGTACCATTTGCGTTTGCATTTCGTGGCCGCGGTCAATTTTCCGCGGTCCGCGGTAAGGTATGCGACCGCGTTTAGTTTTTTACGGTCCTCAATGCCCTAGCTTTTAATTACTGAGTATTGATTTAAGTTCACGACCGCGGTCAGTTTTACAGGTACGTGGCTGGTCCTTCGCGACCGCGTTTCGGTTCTTGCGGTCTACGCTTTTGAACTTAAGAGAATCTGTTAATTGCTTTCGCGGCCGCGTTCACTTTTTTGCGGTCTGCAATTGATCATTTGCAGCCACGTATAATTTTTTATGGTCTGCATTTGTCCAAGATCAGAGAGTCAGTGTCACACCTCCTTTTTCTACCACCGGAAGCGGTATAGGGGAGTTTTTTCTAATTAAAGTGACAATCAAAATGGGATTATTTATATATTCAGAGTCACCACTTGGGATAATTTATGGTGTCCCAATTCACCGGTTTAAAATCCCGAATCGAGAAAGTTTGACTCTGTTTTACAGTCTGCGAAACACAGAAATTCGGGTAAGGAATTCTGTTAACCCGGAAGAAGGTATTAGGCATTCCTGGGTTCCGTGGTTTTAGCACAGTCGCTGAACTATTAATATTTGGCCTAATTATCTGATTTATTACACAATTTAAACCTATGTGCATATTTAACTTTCAAACCGCTTTTTAGGATTTATGGAATTATTTCTTGAATAAGTTACAATTGCCGTACACTTGTTTGTTTGGTACACATTGCGAATCGTATCACGGGAACCGTACCCACGATCTACAACATGTTTAATTTTTATTAATGTTCGAAGTTGTGGTCGGGTCACATGAAATATGCACCCGAATTTGGGAACTACGTATCATAACCATGTCACGGGAACCACACCCATAGTCACTGCATTGAATATAATGATCAAACCAAACATAAAGTAGTTCTTTCAACTTTGATATCAAAATAATCCACAGCTACTAAATCAACTATTAGAAAAAAATCGTGAACAAATATCGAAGCCTACCCATTTTGGCTAGCTCCCTTAACTTAATCTTCTTCTTTTTTAATTATCTTAAAATCCAATTGCGTGCTCTACTAAATTGCTCCTTCAGTTTCAAATCATTCAAGCTCATTTCAATATGCATCCAAACACTTGAAGCCACGGGTAATAAGGAAATACCATTAAATATGAACAACTAAACTCAAATGATGAAGTTACGTGATATAAATATATTGCTAGCCCATTGTGACTTGAAGTTCCTAAAGCATATTGCTATGACAATAGGTTTCGAATCATAACTGACCCAATAATCAAAATAACACCTCCAAAGACATATGACCAAATGAAAAGAAAAAAGATTCAAACAACTAAAAATCTACATAGAGGACTAAATCCACGCAGTAGCGCATCGCTAAAAAATTGCACAAAACACTAATCCAAAATTAATTAGATTAAAGCAAGAAATGAACCTTAAGTTTTGAATCTGAAACTTTAGCTGTTTTACAGCCCCGCAATCCGAAAGCAAAATAAACCATGAATGACCCAATCGAATTCGGCGGACTCGGCTCGGATCTCAACTCGACTCAGAAACTCTAGCTATTTTCTAGTGGTGTTCAACTATAGTATCTGCTGTGTCTGCTTAGGGGTGTACTGTCGTTAGCTTCATGTGGTGAAAAAGGGTGGTGAAGAAATAAATCGCTGGTTGCTGCTCGTTTTCCGGCGAGATCGATAGTTGAAAAAGAAGGGGTCAGGGTGGTCGTGTGGCAGTGAGTTATGATGTTCTCGTCGAAGATGAAGAAAAAGGGGTTCAGGGGTGTGTTTTTAGGTTCAGGTGATGATGGAGAACAACGGCTGAGAGGTGGTGGAGTTAAGGCCGGTGACGGGCTGGTGCTAGGTTTTGGGTGTGTTAAGGTTAAAGAAGAAAAGTCATGGCTGAAAGGTGGTGTCTCGAAGAAGAAGACCTTCAGGGGGGGTTCTTTTTTGTTCAGAAACGGCTGGCTCTAGTTCTTTTTTGTGTTCTAGGTTTTTGTTCAATCTCCATGAAGAAGAAGAACTTACCTTCATTTAAGTTCTCATTTCTTTAAAAAAATGACTGCTAATTCTTAGGTCCCAGGTCTAGTTTATTTTGTAGGGTTTTTCAGGTTAGGGGATATGGTCCTAGAAATTATGCGCTTGGGAATTATAGGCTAGGTCCAAAAATTAGGCTTAAAAATGGGTTGCTCGAGCCCAAATTTTATTCTTTCTCTGTGAACAAGACTAAAATACTACCTCATTTATTAATTAATCCTACTTAAATAAAATAACTATTAAAATAAAACTAACCGTTAAAACAAACCTATTTTTTGTAATATTTATTTTTTGTGACAAAATAAAGTAAAGGAATCAAAATTAGTTGAAATAGCGATATTAGGCCTAAACTAAATATTTACATGCTAAAATATATAAAATCTTGGGGAGGATAAAAAATCACATGTCTACAGCTGCCCCTTTTTGACTGGGAACGCGAAGAGTTTCCAGACAAAGAACGACTAGACAAGTTTTTTTGACCCGACCCTTATTTAGGGAGACCAAAAACTAAGAGGAAGGAGAATGTGACCGAACCCTGGTATCTGAGCTGCCTACATATCCTTGGCTATAAAGGAATCAGGCCACGTATAGTTCAGAAGTGGGAAGACTGACGTAGTTTACCGAGGTAGAGATCCGATCGAGATGCCGTTCCGTTGAGGTTTCGGTCCGCGGTTCCTGTTATTACATCAAAAATCAAAAAATGAAAAAGACTAACTAAGCCTGTCAACTACGAGTTACAAGATTCCTATCTATAAGTCTTCTGAAGCTTGATCTTGAGTCTTGAATGGTTCCTCATACAGACTTTAGATTTGAACCTTGGCGCTTATTAGCTGTAGGTGCTAGCTCATTCTTCTTCAGCTTTTTGGATCAAGACAGGACATGTAGTGCTTGTGACTTCAACCATGTCTTGAGCAGTTCACATCTTTCATCTGCTTCTGCATTAGGATTCACTTCCCTCTTTTTTCTTGGATTGAGACTTCTCCTTCGGTCATCTCAAAACCCTGTGCCTTGAGATAAAACCCTTATTCTTCAAACAACTCATTCTACCTCCGATTTGAAACTTGAAATGAATTCTGAAATGACTTCCCTTGTTCTCCAGGTGGGAGCCTGATTGCCGAAAATTTGAACTGTATTCCCTTGTTCTCCATGTGGGCGCCTGATTGCCAAAACATGAACTGTGTTCCCTTGTTCTCCAGGTGGGCGCCTGATTGCCAAAACTTGAACTATATTCCCTTGTTCTCCAGGTGGGCGCCTGATTGCCAAAAACTTGAACTATATTCCCTTATTCTCCAGGTGGGCGCTTGATTGCCAAAAACTTGAACTATGATTCCCTTGTTCTCCAAGTGGGCTCCTGATTGCCGAAACTTGAACTGTATTCCCTTGTTCTCCAGGTAGGCGCCTGATTGCCGAAACTTGAACTGTATTCCCTTGTTCTCCATGTGGTCGCCTGATTGCCAAAACTTGAATTGTGTTCCCTTATTCTCCAGGTGGGTGCCTGATTGCCAAAACTTGAATTGTATTCCCTTGTTCTCCAGGTGGGCGCCTGATTGCCAAAAACTTGAACTATATTCCCTTGTTCTCCAGGTGGGCACTTAATTGCCGAAAACTTGAACTGTATTCCCTTGTTCTCCAGGTGGGCGCCTGATTGTCAAAACTTGAACTATATTCCCTTGTTCTCCAGGTGGGCTCCTGATTGCCAAAACATAAACTGTATTCCCTTATTCTCCAAGTGGGCGCCTGATTGCCAAAAACTTGAACTATATTCCCTTGTTCTTCAGGTGGGCGCCTTATTGCCAAAACTTGAACGTTATTCCCTTGTTCTCCATGTGGGCGCCTGATTGCCAAAAACTTGAAATGTATTCTCTTGTTCTCCAGGTGGGCGCCTGATTGCCAAAACTTGAACTGTATTCCCTTGTTCTTCAGGTGGCCACCTGATTGCCAAAACTTGCACTGTATTCCCTTGTTCTTTAGGTGGGCGCCTGATTGCCAAAACTTGAACTGTATTCCCTTGTTCACCAGGTGGGCGCCTGATTGCCATAACTTAAACTATATTCCCTTGTTCTCCACGTAGGTGCCTGATTGCCAAAACTTGAATTGTATTCCCTTGTTCTCCACGTGGGCGCCTGATTGCCAAACCTGGAACTATACTCCCTTTTTCTCCAGTTGGGTGCCTGATTGCCAAAACTTGAACTGTATTTCCCTATTCTCCAGGTGGGCGCCTAATTTCCAAAACATTAACTATATTCCTTTGTTCTCCAGGTGGGTGCCTGACAGTACAACAAAAAAGACAAAACAAAAGAAACTTTTCTACCCTAGTTTGGTATCTAGGCACATTTGTGAGTGTTAATCGAATCATGTTACCCAAAATCTCTACGAATTTAAAATCTAAATCCCATTATCCAGGAGGTTCTTGAAAACTTCAAATTAAATATCATCTTAAGAGTGACAACTTTAAAGCTAAATCATATTTCCTAAAGGTAGAACTTACACAAAATCTTGTTATCTATGAAGGTCTTGAAATTTAACTAGGTCCCATTATCTAGAAGGACCCTGAAAACTTTTAAAATTAAAACCCATTATCCAGGAGGGCCCTGAAAATTTTAAATTAAATCCCATTATCCAAGAGGGTCCTGAAAAGCCGAGAATGAACTTACCTGAGCCATGCTTTCCACCTGGAGGATCTCTGCAGAACGAACAAAATTCCTTGCCCCTGAACCATGCTTTTCCTCATGGAGGGTTCCTGCAGATCGAACAAATTTTTCTTTCCCCTTCTCAAACCGCCTTTGTGCTGACAAAATTTGGGGATGACACTTGAAAAATTCAAACTTCCAAGCTTTGATTTGTACACAATTTTTATCCCTGTTTCAAACAAAGAAAACTTGTGAGTTTATAAATATGGTGGTTGGTTTGTAGCCTTGACTTTAAGGGCGATTTCTCCTTCACTTCCCATGATAACTTTAATTTCAACTCGAAAGACCTTGCTTGTTTATTGACTAACTACTTTCTCTGTCACCCTTATCACAAAAAATACCTCTAATCCGTTCAAACCCAACATCCTCTATCTGTTGCATTTTGCTCATGAATTGACATTTACCGAACCTTTGTATTTCACATGAATCCAAAAACGCGTTGATTTTTACCAACTGAGTGAGCTTGTTGTTCTTTCCTGACGTAGGCCACTGGCCTTGGCCTTGAGGTCTATTTCTCCTTCACTTGCCATAATAACTTTGATTTTCACTTGGAATACCTTGCTTGTTATTGGTTAATCACTTTCTCTGTCAAACTTATAATAGAAAAATACCTTTGATCCGTTCAAACCCAATACCCTCTATCTGTTGCATTGTTCATGAATTGGCATATACCAATCCTTTTCATTTCATATGAATCCCAAAGGGTTTCCACCATCAAGCCTGTGATGACCCGACCAGTCGTCTCATGAGTTACCGCTCCGTTTTCCTTATTTCTATTTCTTTACACTTCGTTATCCATGTTTTGTGGTATCGGGTTGGTCGGATCGAGCCCTGACTGATTTTGGGCAAGGTTTGAGACTCTTAGTCTCTTTTAAGGAAATTTAAGTTGGAAAAGTCAACCGGATGTTGACTTATGTGGTAGAGGGCTCGGATGTGAGTTCTTATGGTTCAATTAGCTTCAGGAGGTGATTTATGACTTAGAAGTGTGATCGGTGTTACACCCCATATTTTTGTACGTAAGAGTACGTCATAAGTCAATTAATGTAAGCTCATAAAGGGAATCATCTTTGAAAAGTTTACAAAGTTAGTTCATCATGTTAACGTGGAGGTTACAAATATTTAAGATCATTAATACCAAGTAGCAAGAGCGTTTGAAGGCTTAGAAGCTAAACGAATTGAAGAAAATAAGTTCCGTCGAAAGTCGACAAGTTGGAATGTTTTACCATGTACTTTTGGGGTGAGACTAGGGTTATTAACATTATAAGGAGATTATATTATGAGTTATTTTAGTCGTATGATAGTTGGTGTATTGTTTTGAAGTCAAGCGAGTTGTGGAACAAACGTTGGAAAAGGTCATCACAAGTTCCATTCATAAATGTGCTGAAAATTAGGTCAAATGTAACTGAGTTTTTCTCCTAATATACTTCGAATTAGGGGATGATCTACCTACAAAATTGAAGATATACGAGTCTATTTTCTAACACATTAAATCGTTTATTAATATGATATTGTAATAGAGATATATTTGCATTTTTGCAAGACAGCGCAGACTGGTAGGTGACAAGTAGGTGCATCACCTACTTGCCAAAAGGAGAGGTCTCAATTAAACCTCCTAAAGTCAGCCAAGAGTGGACATTTAAAGGCTTATAAACTCATATAATTCACTCATATTTCAGACCATAAAACCAGACTTAACCCCTGCATCTCCTCCCCAAAAATCCCACACAAACCCTAGGTTATTTCGGATGTTACGATGTGATTCTAGTGCCGAAACCCGGACAACTTGCTAGTTTCTCTTTCTCCTTCATGTAGCTGCGTTGGGGGACTGCTTTTTTTATGGATAAGGACTAGGTTTCATGGTTCTAGTCATTCCAAGGTAAATCTATTCTTCTCCTTCCATTATCTATGCTTGTACAAGTTAAAACTCGACCGTAAAGACTAGACCTAGCGATAAGTGGTATGTTGTTTGTTGTTGCATCACTATTGGCTAGTTGTGAACTTATTTTTAAGTTGAATTGATGGCTGGTTTATAGGATAAGAGGCTTAATTATGTATTGTTGTTTGTGTTGATCAATTTGAAAGAAAAGACAAGTCGAAACATGTTTTAGTAAACCAAAAAGTCAATTTTGAGTTGTTGAACTTATGGGACTAGTTTGTGGGCCGTTTTGTGTTGCTGTTGGGTTGTCTATTTTGCTAATGTTTTTATGGAGTTTGGGAGGATAAAGAGTGTGGATAAACACCACGTAATGGCAGGGTGGTTGGCTGGTCGTTCGTCGTTACATTTTTTTAGGTTGTTGGACACTACTTTGGTTGTCGTTTTATGTATGAAGTGATTAGGGTGTGTGGGCTATTTTGTGGTATATTGTGATGGAGATAAGTTTAGAACATGATGCATACATGTTGTTATTGTTGTGTTCTTGCTGTTTTTGGTATATGGTATTAGAGTATGGCCTTGTTATAGGGGAGATGCTGCCAAAATCTACGTAAACAAGCTACTAGTTTAAGTTGCGGACTTAGCCTTTACTCAACACTGATTTGGAATCTCCTTATGCTGTGGTATATTAAATTGAGTTGTTTGAAGAATTGCTTGGAAGGCATTAAGGACTCAACAGAGCTAAGGTATGTTAAGACACTTCCTTCTTTCTTTTGGCATGATCTAAAGTTAAATGAATATGCTATTTCATAACAGATCTACTCCTAGCAACTAAGGTTATCCATGTTGTTCTTTCCTTATAAAATTATTCTAAGAAAGTGTGAATGATCCTTGAATTCTACTGAGGTTCATATTGAGGGTATGGATGTCTATAATGCTCATAAGTTACTCCAAAAGGTTTAGAACGTGATTCCATGAGTCTAGCATGCATTATATATAGTATCTATTTTACTCTACCAAGATGTTCTATAGTCGGTCGAGTATGGCACTATTGTGCAACCACTGATCAATTGGGATTTACCGAACTCCACGTGGCCAGGTACAATTCTACCAAGCCTTATGATGGCCGGGTACGTTTTTACCTAGTCCTCTTTGAGGCCGGGTACGATATGATGATGATGATGCTCACAGAGGCGTATGTTTTTAAAAGGTTTATGTATATATATGTATTATGCATTTCATGTTAGTAGCCTCCAGAGGCACTCAGATGTTACAAGTTGTATCTCTTATATCTTTCTTTACATTACTGTTCTTGTTTATGCTTTCCTGCCTTACATACTCGGTACTTTATTCGTACTGACATCCCTTTTGCCTGGGGACGCTACGTTTCATGCCCGCAGGTCCCGATAGACAGGTTGACATTCCTCCTAGTAGGCTATCATCTCAACGGAAGGTGTTGGTGCACTCCACTTGCTCCGGAGTTGCCTATTTGGTCAGTATGATTTGGACATATATTGATTGGTATGGCGGGGCCCTGTCTCGGCCTTATGATATGTATGTACTCTTAGAGGCTTGTAGACATATGTCATGCATATGAAAGATTGTATGGCCTTTTCGGCCTATGTTCAGTGTACGAGTGTTCATTTTCATCTTATAGGACTGCATGTCACATGTATAAGTTTGTATTACATGTTGGGTCATCCTATTTCAAGTATTCCCTTATGTTTCATCCTGATTATATCATGATGGCCCTTCCGGCCCATTTACCCATGATGGTATGATAAGAAAGATATTTTACGTTGGTACTCGGTTGAGTAAGTGATCGAGTTCCTGTCGTGGCCCTCCGATTTAGGTCGTGACAATCGAAATGGGTTTTGGAGGTTTGGAGTAGATTTAGGCTTGAATTGGCGAAGTTGATATTTTGGAATTTCTGGTTGGTAGGAGAGATTTCGATATAGGAGTCGGAATGGAATTCCGAGAGTTGTAGTAGTTCCGTTGTGTTATTTGGGATATGTGTGCAAAATTTTAGGTTATTCGGACGTCATTTGGTTGGGTTTTTTATCAAAAGAGTAATTCGAAAGATTTTAGAAAGTTTGGCTTGAATCTGATGTGTTTTGGGTGATTTGATGTTGTTTGGGGTGTTTTAGTGATTGAAACAAGTTTGAATAAGGTTTTAGGACATATTGGTGCCATTGGTTGAGGTCCTGGGGGCCTCGGGTGAGTTTCGGGTGGTCATTCGGATAATTTTGAAGTTGAGAATTGCAGAAAATCTGTTCAGCTGTTGTAGCGATTTTACCCATCGCATTTGCGAGTGGACCCTCACATTCGCGAAGAGTCAGTTGGGGAAGGCGAAGATTAAGCCTTCGTGTTGACGATGGGAGCTCCGTGTTCGCGAAGGGCTGAGGATTGGTGCATCACGTTTGCAGGATAGGTGTCACGTTCGCATAGAAGGAATGGTGAGGCTGAGCTTCAGTGGATTTAACTCATCACGATGGGCTGAACACGTTCGCGGAGGTTTGCCCAGGTAAAGTATCGCGTTCGCGATGGTCGTGTCGCATTTGTGAAATAGGATTTTGGTCAAAATTATTTTTGTGCTTCGCGAACGCGAGGATTTGACCGCATTTGCGAAGAAGGAATTTATGCCTGGGCAGAAGGTTTTAAAACTCGTCTTATCCGTGAGGATTGGGTTTATTTCCTCCATAGTTGGTCATTTTGGGAGATTTTTGAAGGAGAATGAATAGGGATTCAAGGGGAATCATTGGGAGGTAAGATTCTTGGACTTAAAACTTGATTATTATGTGAATTCCACCTAGAAAATCATGGAAATTAAGCTAAAAATTGAAGAACTAGGGCTTGGAAATTAAACTTTTGATTAGAGATTTGAAGGACCATTTGGGGTCGGATTTGAGAAATTTTGATATGTATAAACTCATGGGGAGATAAGGAATCTATTGGTGTGAAAATTTCTTATTTTCGAGACGTGGGCCCGGGGGTCGGGTTTTGGTAATTTCGGGATTTGTGCCCTTTATTGATTGTTTTCGCTTGGACTTTGTTCCCTTTGCATATTTTGACGTCCTCGTTCTGATTTTGGATAGATTCAACGCACGTGGAGGCCGATTCGAGGGGCAAAGGAATCGCGAGCTAGAGATTTAGCCGATTCGAGGTAAGTAATGATTGTAAATGATGTTCTGAGGGTTTGAAACCCCAAATTGCACATCGTAGTGCTATATTGAGGTGAGGCACATGCTCGATGACGAGCGTGGGGTAGTGCACTATTGGGGATTGTGACTTGGTCCGTCCCAATTGATGATTTTACCGCGTATTTGATTGAAAACTATTTGCTATCATCATTATTTGGGCTGAATGCCATATTTGGGCTTCGTGCCAACTGTTTGACCACTTCGAGGCTTTTTACTGATATTTCCTCACTATTTGACTTTATATTTGAACTCACTCATGCTATTTTCCCACTGTTTTCATACTCATCCATGTTTACTCGGTTTTATTACTTAAATGATATTTTAAATGATGTTTGGGCTGAGAAACACCGTTTTACTGTTTCCCGAGTGGCTTGTGAGGATTTTGACTGAGTAAGGCCGGGGGCCTATGTTGTGAGGAAACATTTGATACTGATTATGAGGCCGAGGGCCTGAGATATGTACGCCACAAGGTGGCTTGATTGATATGAAGCCGAGGGCCTAGTGATGATGCCACGAGGTGGCTTGATATTGCGCTTGGAACGTAAGAGGCTCTTCTAGGAGTTTGCACACTCCAAGTGAGCGCGGGTACCCATTGTGATGTGAGATTGAGCTCGAGGGGCTAGTACTATTCTGAGATGTTGCCCGAGGGGCGGATTTGCTAATACTGTGCCCGAGGGGCGAACTTCTATTTGTTTACTTTACCTTAATTACTTGTCAATTGCTTGTTTACTTATTGAAAGAAGTTTTACTTGATTTTTCACTGGTTTACTACTTTTAAATGATTTTTACTGCTTCATTATAGAATGCCGTGTGCCTTACGTGTTTTCTTACTTTCAGTCGTTATTTACTTTTGTTACTCACTAAGTTGGAGTACTCACTTTACTCCCTGCACCCTGTGTGCAGATTCAGGCGTAGCTGGTCCTGCTCCCGATTGTTGATTCATTCCAGCTTCAGGAGGATCTTGAGGAGTCTTTAGGTAGCTGTTGGCGTTCGCAGCCCGAAGCTCCTCCCTATCTCTTTTCCTTTATGTCCTTAGTTCAGTATTTACACTCTGTAGTTACATTTGAGGATTCCGTGTTGTTAAATGCTCGTGACTTGTGACACCCCAGTTAGGGTTGTGTTGGGTTATTCTTTCGCATATTTATAATGTCACCCGCTACTTTGGTGTATTTATTTATGCTTAGACTATTTTCGTATTGTTTAACTGTTTAAAAATGGAATTGGGTTTAACTGACTGGCCTTGTCTTCACGAGAGGCGCCATCACGACCGTGTCTGGGTTTAGGGTCGTGATAAGTTGGTATCAGAGCCTAGGTTACATAGGTCTCATGAGTCACGAGCAGTTTTAGTAGAGTCTCGCGGATCGGTATGGAGATGTCTGTATTTATCCTTGAGAAGCTGCAGAACCTTTAGGAAAAACTTCATATTCTTGAAATTCTTGTCGTGCGAATTTGTTGACCCGAGTACTAAACTTCTATTATTCTACTCTCTCACAGATAGTGAGGACACACACTACTGGTTGGGGTGAACGACCCCCCGTACCACCAGCTGTGGCCACCAGAGGCCAAGGACTTGGCCGTGGTCGTGGTAGGGGCAGAGCAGCTAGAGCAGCACCTGTAGATCTACTAGCTGCCCTAGTTCAGGACCAGGTCCTAGCTATGGACGCTCTTGAAGCACCAGTTGTACCCATCGTGATTCTGGGTCTTTAGGAGGCCTTGGCTTAGATCTTACCAGTTTGCACTGGCCTAGCTCAGGCAGTTTCAGCCACTACAGCCGTAGCTACTTCACAGGCCGGGAGAGGCAATCAGACTCCCGCCGCTCGCACACTTGAGTAGGTCGTGTAGGGACTCCAGATGCCGGGGGCGCATCCAGCCCAGCCGATTGCAGTTGCTTAGGACTATGTAGTTCCTATCATGCCTGAGGACGAGCAACGTAGGTTGGAGAGGTTTGGTAGACTTCAGCCTCCGTCATTCAGTGGTGCATAGGGAGAGAATGCCCAGGGTTTCTGGACAAGTGTCAGAGGATGCTTCGTAAAGTAGGTATTCTAGAGACCAGCGGGGTCGGTTTTACCACCTATCAGTTTTCAGGAGCTGCTTTCACTTGGTAGGAGGATTTTGAGAGGCGTACGCCTATTGGTGCAACACCCCTTTCTTAGTAGCATTTCTCCATTTTCTTTCTATAGAAGTATGTGCTGCAATCTCGCAGAGAGGAGCTGCGTAGGCAGTTTGAGTGGTTGCGTAAGGGGGAGATGACCGTGTCGCAATATGAGTTGAGGTTCTCTGAGTTGGCTCGTCATGCCATCTGGTTGGTCCCGACAGATAGAGTGAGGATTAGGAGGTTTGTTGATGGTTCTACTTATCAGCTCCGTATTCTCATGATCAGGGAGAGGGTGACTGATGCTACTTTCGAGGAGATTATGGATATCGCACGTGAGATTGAGTCTGTTCGTCGCTAGGAGCGAGAGGAGAGGGAGGCCAAGAGGCCTCAAGGATCTGGCAGTTACAGTGGTACTCCTTCGAGAGGTCAGTTTCAGCACGACAAATGCTGTCCATTTAGGTCTACTCAGCCAACTTGCCCAGGTTATCGTGGGGCATCTTCCGGTCATGGTTATCACAGTTCTCAGCAGGGCCAGTCATCACTTAGTGCCCTTCCAGCTTAGAGTTCGACCCGTGCTCCATCAGTTCAGGGCTCTTCTATGCCGAGTGCATCTGATAGTTACTCCGGTGTGAGGGTTCCCTTCAGTCCCCTTCTCTAGCACCTGGGAGTTGTTATGAGTGTGGTAAGATGGGCCACATGTGGAGGCAGTGTCCTCGTCGTGTTGCTAGTTTGTCCCAGTAGAGGGGTCAGTTATCGGCTTCAGTGCCAGTTTCTTCGCCACCACCCGCTTAGCTAGCTAGAGGTGGAGGCTAGTCAGCTAGGGGTTGCCCCAGAGGAGGAGGTCGATCAAGGGGAGGTCAGGCCCGTTTCTATGCACTCCCAGGCAGATCCGATGCTATTGCTTTAGATGATGTTATTACAGGTATTGTTTCAGTCTGCCACAAAGATGCCTTTGTATTATTTGAGCCCGGTTCCACCTTTTCTTGTGTGTCTTCATGCTTTGCTAGTTATTTGGGTACACCCCGTGAGTTCCTTGCTTCACCTGTTCATATATCTACCCGGTGGGCGATACTATTGTTGTAGACCATGTGTACCGGTCATGTGTGATGTCTATTGGGGGTCTGGAGACCCGTGTGGATCTTTTATTATTGTGTATGGTGGATTTCGATGTCATTTTGGGAATAGATTGGCTATCTCTATGTCATGCTATTCTGGACTATCATGCTAAGAGAGTCACATTGGCTATACCGGGTGTGCCACGAATTGAGTCGCGAGGTGTGATTGATTATGTTCCTAGTAGAGTGATCTCATTCTTGAAAGCCCAACATATAGTTGGGAAGGGTTGTCTTTCGTATCTAGCTTTTGTGAGGGATGTCGGAGCCGAGACTCCCAATATTGATTCTGTCCCAATTGTGAGGGATTTCCCCGATGTGTTTCCTGCAGACCTGCCGAGCATGCCACCAGACAGGGATATTGATTTTGGTATTGACCTGGTGCCGGGCACTCAACCCATTTTTATTCTGCCGTATCGTATGGCACCAACGGAGTTGAAGGAATTAAAAGAACAGCTTCAGGAACTCCTTGATAAAGGGTTCATTCGGCCTAGTCTGTCACCTTGGGGTGCGCCGGTTCTATTTGTGAAAAAGAAGGATTGCACTATGAGGGTGTGTATTGATTATAGGCAATTGAACAAGGTAATAATTAAGAACAAGTATCCTTTGCCTCGCATTGATGATTTATTTAACCAGCTTCAGGGAGAGAGAGTGTTCTCCAAGATTGATCTCCGTTCAAGTTATCACCAGTTGAAGATCAATGACTCGTATATTCTTAAGACGGCTTTCAAGACCCGATATGGTTATTATGAGTTCTTGGTGATGTCTTTTGGGCTGACCAATGCCCCAACAGCATTCATGCATTTGATGAACAGCGTGTTCCGGCCTTATCTCGATTTATTTGTCATAGTCTTCATTGATGATATTCTGGTCTACTCGCGTAGTTAGAAGGAGCACACAGAGCATTTGAGAGTTGTGTTGCAGAGATTGAGGGAGGTGAAGCTTTATGCAAAATTCTCCAAGTGTGAGTTTTGGCTCAGTTCAGTTGCTTTCTTGGGGCACGTGGTGTCCAGCGAGGGTATTCAGGTTGATCCGAAGAAGATAGAGGCGGTACAGAGTTGGCCTAGACCGTCCTCAGCCATAGAGATTCACAACTTTCTTGGTTCGGCAGGCTATTATCGTCGGTTTGTTCAGGGATTCTCATCCATCATATCGCCCTTGAACAAGTTGACTTAAAAGGGTGCTTTGTTTGTATGGTCAGACTAGTGTGAGGAGAGCTTTCAGAAGCTTAAGACAGCTTTGACCACAACTCCAATGTTGGTTTTGCCATCAGCTTCAGGTTCATATACCGTGTATTGTGATGCTTTGAGAGTTGGAATTGGTTGTGTATTGATACATGAAGGTAGAGTTATTTGGAGTTGGCTGCCATAGTTCATGCGTTGAAGATTTGGAGGCATTACTTGTATGGTGTGTCTTGTGAGGTGTTTACTGATCATCGTAGCCTCTAGCAGTTGTTCAAACAAAAGGATCTTAATTTGAGGTAGCAGAGATGGTTGGAGTTGCTTAAAGATTATGATATCACCATATTGTACTATCCGGGAAAGGCCAATGTAGTGGCCGATGCCTTGAGCCGAAAGGCAGTGAGTATGGGGAGTTTGGCATATATTCTAGTTGGGGAGAGACCTCTTGCAGTTTATGTTCAGGCCTTGGCCAATTGGTTTGTGAGGTTGGATATTTAGGAGCCCTGTCGGGTATTGGCTCGTGTGGTCTCTCGGTCTTCTTTATATGATCGCATAAGAGAATGCCAGTATGATGATCCGCATTTGCTTGTCCTTAAGGACAGAGTTCAGCATTATGATGCTAGAGATGTGACCATTGGTGATGATGGGGTGTTGAGGATGCAGAGCCGGATTTGTATGACCAATATGGATGGGCTTAGGGAGTTGATTCTGGATGAGGCCCATAGCTCGAGGTATTCCATTCATCCGGGTGCCGCAAAGATGTATCAGGATTTCAGGCAGCACTCTTGGTGGAGAAGAATAAAGAAAGATAGCTCGGTGTCTCAATTGTCAGCAGGTGAAATATGAGCATCAGAGACCAGGTGGCTTGCTTCAGCGGATAGATATTCCAGAGTGGAAGTGGGAGATGATCACTATGGACTTTGTAGTTGGACTTCCACGGACTTTGAGGAAGTTTGATACTGTTTGGGTGATTGTGGATCGGCTGCCCAAATCTGCGCACTTCATTCCTGTGTGTACTACCTATTCCTTTGAGCAGTTGGCAGAGATCTATATCCGGAAGATTGTTCGTTTGCATGGTGTCCCAGTTTCCATCATTTTAGATCGGGGCACTCAGTTTATGTCGTAGTTTTGGAGGTTTATGCTGTGAGTGTTGGGTACTCAGGTCGAGTTGAGCACAGTTTTTCATCCTCAGACAGATGGGCAGTCTGAGCGCACTATTCAGATATTGGAGGACATGTTGCGTGCTTGTGTCATTGATTTCGGAGGGTCATGGGATTAGTTTCTACCGCTTGCAGAGTTTGCTTACAACAATAGCTACCAGTCGAGTATTTAGATGGCTCCATATGAGGCTTTGTATGAGAGGCGGTGTAGATCTCCAGTTGGTTGGTTCGAGCCCGTTGAGGCTAGGCTATTGGGGACGAATTTGGTACAGGATGCTTTGGAGAAGGTGAAGGTGATTCAGGAGAGGCTTCGTACAACGCAGTCGAGGCAAAAGAGTTATACTGATAGGAAGGTTCGAGATGTGTCCTATATGGTTGGCGAGAAGGTTCTATTGAAAGGGGTGAAAGGGTGTTTGAGATTTGGGAAGAAAGGGAAATTGAGTCCGCGGTTTATTGGGCCTTTTGAGGTGCTTCGGAGGATTGGGGAGGTGGCTTATGAGCTTTCTTTGCCACCCAGCTTGTCGAGTGTGCATCCGGTATTTCATGTTTCTATGCTCCGGAAGTATATTGGGGACCCGTCTCATGTTCTGGATTTCAACATGGTTCAGCTGGATGATGATTTGACCTATGATGTGGAGCCAGTAGCTATTTTGGGTCGTCAGGTTTGAAAGTTGAGGTCAAAAGATATAGCTTCAGTGAAAGTGCAGTGAAGAGGTCGGCCCGTAGAGGAGGCTACCTGGGAGACCGAGTGGGAGATGCAGAGTAAATATCCTCACCTGTTTGAGGCTTCAGGTATGTTTTTTGATTCATTCGTGGACGAATGTTTGTTTAAGTTGGGGAGGATGTGATGATCCGGTCAGTCATCTCATGAGTTATCGCTCTGTTTCCCTATTTCTGCTTCTTTATGCTTTGTTATCCGTGTCTTGTAGTATCGGGTTGGTCGGATCGAGACCGAAATGATTTTGGGCAAGGTTTGAGACATTTAGTTTCTTTTAAGGAAGTTTAAGTTGGAAAAGTCAACTGAATGTTGACTTATGTGTTAGAGGGCTCAAATGTGAGTTCCGATGGTTCGGTTAGCTTCGGGATATGATTTATGACTTAGGAGTGTTATCAGAATGGGTTTTGGAGGTTTGGAGTAGATTTAGGCTTGAATTGGTGAAGTTGATATTTTGGCGATTTCCGGTTAGTAGGCGAGATTTTGATATAGGAGTCAGAATGGAATTCCGAGAGTTGCAGTAGTTCCGTTGTGTCATTTGGGATGTGTGTGCAAAATTTCAGGTCATTCGGATGTGGTTTGGTTGGGTTTTTGATCAAAAGTGTAATTCGGAGGATTTTATAAAGTTTGGCTTGAATTCAATGTGTTTTGGGTGATTTGATGTTATTTGAGGTGTTTTGGTGATTGGAACAAGTTTGAATAAGGTTTTAGGACATGTTGGTGCCTTTGGTTGAGGTCTCGGAGGCCTCGGGTGAGTTTCGGGTGGTCATTCGGATCATTTTGAAGTTGAGAAATTGCAGAAAATTTGTTCAGTTGTTGCAGGGATTTTACCCTTCGCGTTCACGAGTGGACCCTCACGTTCGCAAAGAGTCAATTGGGGAAGGCAAAGAATTAGCCTTCGCGTTCGCGATGGGAGCTCCGCGTTCGCGAAGGGCTGAGGATTGGTGCATCGCGTTCGCATAGAAGGATTGGTGAGGCTGAGCTTCAGTGGATTTCACTCATCACGTTCGCGATAGGCTGAACATGTTCGTGGAGGTTTTCCCGGGTAAAGCATCGTATTCGCAATGGTCATGCCGCGTTCGCGAAAGAGGATTTTGGTCAAAATTATTTTTGTGCTTCACGAACGCGATTCTTTGACCGCGTTCGCGAAGAAGGAATTTATGCATGGGCAGAAGGTTTTAAAACTCGTCTTGTCCGTGAGGATTGGGTTTATTTCCTCCATAGTTGGTCATTTTGGGAGATTTTTAAAAGAGATTGAAGAGGAATTCAAGGGGAATCGTTGAGAGGTAAGATTCTTGGACTTAAAACTCGATTATTATGTGAATTCCACCTAGAAAATCATGGAAATTAAGCTAAAAATTGAAGAACTAGGGCTTGGAAATTTAGACTTTTGATTGGGGGTTTGAAGGGCCATTTGGGGTCGGATTTGAGAACTTTTGATATGTATGAACTCGTGGGGAGATATGAATCTATTGGTGTGAAAATTTCTGATTTTCGAGATGTGGGCCCGAGGTCTGGTTTTGGTAATTTCGGGATTTGTGTCCTTTATTGATTGTTTTCGCTTTGGCTTTGTTCCCTTAGCATATTTTAACATCCTCATTCTTACTTTGGATAGATTCAATGTGCTTGGAGGCCGATTCGAGGGGCAAAGGCATCGCGAGCTAGAGATTTAGCTGATTCGAGGTGAGTAATAATTATAAATGATGTTCAGAGGGTTTGAAACCCCGGATTGCACATCGTAGTGCTATATTGAGGTGAGGCACACGCTCGATGACGAGCGTGGGGTCATGCACTATTGGGGATTGTGACTTGGTCCATCTCGATTGATGATTTTACCACGTATTTGATTGAAAACTATTTGCTATCATCATTATTTGGGCTGAATGTCATATTTGGGCTTCGTGCCAACTGTTTGAACCCTTCGGGGCTTTTTACTGATATTTCCTCACTGTTTGACTTTATATTTGAACTCAGTCATGCTATTTTCCCACTGTTTTCATACTAAGCCATGTTTACTCAGTTTTATTACTTAAATAATATTTTAAATGATGTTTGGCTGAGAAACACTGTTTTACTGTTGCTAGAGTGGCTTGTGAGGATTTTGACTGAGCAAGGCCGAGGGCTTATGTAGTGAGGAAACATTTGAGACTAATTATGAGGCCGAAGGCCTAAGATATGTACGCCACAAGGTGGCTTGATTGATATGAGGCTGAGGGCCTAGTGATGATGCCACGAGGTGGCTTGATATTGCGCTTGGGCAGTAAGGGGCCACTCCAGGAGTCTGCACAGCCCCAGTGAGCGCGGGTACCCATTCTGATGTGAGATTGAGCCTGAGGGGCTGGTACTGTTCTGAGATGTTTCCTGAGGGGCGGATTTGTTGATACTGTGCCCGAGGGGCGAACTTCTATTTGTTTACTTTACCTTAATTACCTGTCAATTACTTGTTTACTTGTTGAAAGAAGTTTTACTTGATTTTTCACTGGTTTAATGCTTTTAAATGATTTTTACTGCTTTATTATAGAATGCCGTGTGCCTTACGTGTTTTATTACTTTCAGTCGTTATTTACATTTGTTACTCACTGAGTTGGAGTACTCACTTTACTCCTTGCACCCTGTGTGCAGATTCAAGCGTAGCTGGTACCGCTCCCGAGTGCTGATTCATTCCAGCTTCAGGCGGATCTCGAGGAGTCTTTAGGTAGCTATTGGCGTTCGCAGCCTGGAGCTCCTCCCTATCTCTTTTCCTTTATGTCCTTAGTTCAGTATTTACACTCTGTAGTTACATTTGAGGATTTCGTGTTGTTAGATAGTCATAACTTGTGACACCCCGGTAATAATGTCACCCGCTACTTTGGTATATTTATTCATGCTTAGACTGTTTTCTTATTGTTTAACTGTTTAAAAATGGAATTGGATTTAACTGGCTGGCCTTGTCTTCACGAGAGGCGCCATCACGACCGGGTCCGGGTTTAGGGTCATGACAAAGTCTCTCTCATTTTGTTCTTTCTCTCAACTTACCGTCGCCTTCTGGTGCCTGTAAAGGTTTTCACTGATAAGATTCTCTCATTTTTTTCTTTTCTTTCTATTTCCTCCGATTCTGTTGATGACAAGGCGTTGACCATAGTAAAAGCATCATATGCTCTTGGCATGGCTAAACTCAGCACTCTCAAAGATTATCTGGGAGGTCTTTTTTTTGGACTGTAATGTGACTTTTGGACAGGGTTAGAAAGAAAGGATATCACAAAGGCTCAAAATAACTAAGACAACAACGTTAATTTATTTACAACTTTTGGAATCCATTTCAAATCTTTGCCCTAATTTCTAAAACAAGAAAATTTGATTCTAAGAAAAACCGCTCCACTCTTGACTTTATGGGATTATGAAATATTTTATTTGGTATAAACCGAACCGTAAGGCTGACTACGTATCTTGTGGTGACAAGAATCAGGTCAAACGTAGTTCACCAGACTACTTTTTTTTTACTATTTTCCTTTTTCTTTTTTCTCTTTCCTTGCCCTTTTTTTCCTTTTTTAATCTCTATTTTCTTTTTTTTTTTAATTTTTTTTTGGAATGAACTTTCTAAAATAAACCTATGGGGACATGAACTTTTTTTCCGTATGACTCTAACTTGATTCCAAAAGAGGGGAGGTCAAAGAAATCAGTATAGGCTCAAAAGGGTATCGAATGGTATAAGTATTTTGGTAGCTGAAAGAGGGCCTCCGAATCGCTGAAAATACTGGGTACAACATATGCAACTTGAAATGAAAAAAGAAGAGCACACACAACATTTCTTTTACAAGTTCGGCATTGATATCACTGATATGCTTTCCACTTTTTTTTAGTGCCTTGTCAAGTACAAAACTCTCATTGGGTGATTTATTCTTCACGATGGATACCCTCCGTCTGTTTGGAGCAAACTCCCTTGACTTTATCTTATTACTTGAGGTACACTTGAACTCAAAACTGCTCACTTCAAATTGTCTGGGATGCACTCTCCTTTAACGAATTTTTGTCATCCTATTAACTTCCCAAATTATCTGCCCTAGTTTCACATAGTTCGGGCTTAAATGATCTCAAGATGTCCAAATCTGTACTTATTTCCCTCAAACGTCTTTATCATCTTCAAAATTGTTTCATTGCTTCATGACTAAGCAAACTTTTAAAACCAGGCTGAGAGTGCATGTCATGTCACTATAATCAGCAGGAAAAGAACTGTAAAAGGAAAAGAGGACTAAACAAAAAATGACTAGAAATAACAAAAAATAGGAAATTGCATTAGACAGACGGTGAAAGGGTTTGAACAACGAAACAAGCAAACTAAACTGGGGTTACAACCCTGGAACAAACCTAGATAACACAAAATGAGCTACTACAACTGAACGAAAGACAAAATAAAAAGGATGGAAGGGTTTGAGGCATAAGACAATATCCGGATTACAACCCTGAAATAACCCGGACAATAGAAATGATAACAAAATGAACCACCAAGACTCCTCCCTGGCTAACCAAGAAAGGAGCGCCTTTCCAATTACCAAGCTCGACATCTTAGCCACTGAATTCCACCTCAATATCACTGGGATCTTCACCAACTTAAATCATATTGACCTTAGCAAATTGCTTTTGGGTCCTTTTTGCCAACACATTCTTAAGATCAACTTCCGAATTCTAGACTGATAGCAATTAAAACTTTGCAACAAGTGACCTTTTTTTGAGCAAATATGAAATAGATATATTAATAACTAAGGAACATCTAGTACATAGTCGACATAACTTGCATCTCGGAGGATTCATTTGTTTCCTAAGCTTGCTAGCCTATTACAAGCTTCATTACATAGAAGTTTTTCGTGACAAGTAGATTCAAGTTTGTCACTTTCAACAAAATCTGTTACATCAAAAGGTGGTATGACAAGAACCTTTTTAGTGGACTTCACTTCTTTACTTCTTCCTGCCAATCTCTGAGCTTGGCTGTCCCTTTCTAGGACCCCTTTTGCTAGCTAGTGGGCAATCATATTCCCCTGCCTGAAAGTGTGCTAGTGAGTAACCCTCTACTAGTGCATTAAGGACCTGCAATCATTAACAATTTTGTTAAATAATTTATTACCATTTTGTATTGCCTGGATAGCCTCTGAGCAGTCGCAACAAGTGGCCTTTAAAGGAACTAAGGAGAGTTTTCATATTCATTTTCAACACAAATCATGCCCACCTTATACGTCTCATTATGAACAGGCAATGGACTTTGGATAGTATCTGCTGCATCTGAATTTTGCACGGTAATGTGACTTGCATCGACAAACTTCTGGACTGCTCTTTTCAGATTCCAACACTTTTCTATGTTGTGCCCCGGGGTATTAGAGAAATATGCGCACCTTTGAGAATAATCAAAATTCTTTGAAAGGGGCTTCGATATTTTTATCTGAATCGGCTTCAACATGCCCAATTGCCTCAATCTTTGGAACAAACAGGCATATGATTCTCCAATAGGAGTGAAAGACTTTTCTCTTTGTTGATGCCTTCTCATTTTGAACTCCGGCCTTGGTTGGAACCTCTTTCGGGTGGGTAGTTGATATACTTGAAGAGGCGGGTAAGATATTTGTAGAGGTGGTGCAGTCTATTGCGGGTCTCGTAGGTGTGGAGCATATGGTGGTGCATTGTAGATAGACTATTGGGAAGGTGAGGTATGACCTTGGGGATTTTGTGGAGGAAAGTAGGATTGGTGAGGATTATCTGGAGTACGAGGAGATTCATGGGGTCGGAATTGAGGCTAAAAGCATTTAGTAGGAATGCCCACTGGATCCTGTCGTTGGTGGGGCTTAGCAACATCTTTTCTACTAATCAGAGAACTGATCCTGAGCAACTTGTTCGTTCCATCTGAACCAAAACTCCCTAAAGCCTTCCTTGGGTTTCGTTTCCATCCGAGATAGGGAGGAGCGGTCTGGGATAATATCTACATTATACTGATAGTGCCGAACAAAATCTCGAGCCAGGTCACCCCATGTACGCCACTTACTAGCGTCTTGGCGGGTGTACCACTCCAGAGCTGCCCCACTCGGACCCTGACTGAAATACGCCATCAATAATATATCTTTCCTGCAAACACTTCTCATTTCACTGCAATAAACCCTCAAATGGGCTACTGGATCTCCACGCCCATCATATAAATTAAGCTTTCTCATTTTAGACCCTTTCAGCTTTCTGGATATCTCATCTTACTTCACTGTCTTAGCAGGCTTTGCAGTCTCACCAGGAGGCTCAAAATGAGGAGCGTGAGAGTATGGAACCGAGACCTTGAAAGTTGGTTTTGGAGCACAGTGTTGGGCATCGCGGATTTTGAACACAGTCTCTCTAGAAGATCGAGGAAAGGTAGCAGGTGGATGAGCTACAAAAACATGAGTGATCAAAGGAGCAGGACATGAGGTGGTTCTGGGGCGTGGAGTGTGAAATGCTTGTGGGGGAGATATCCTGGACTTGTGATAGTGGCGGAATGGTGACAAGGCTTTCAGTGTAGTTAGTGGGAACTGATGGTGGAGGACGCCCACTAATCCAGGCTTGGTATATTTTGGCCATCTGTCCTTTCAACCTTAAGACCTCTTCTTTCAACTCAGATTCTGATTCAACAATTCCCTTAGAAGGATCTATAACCCCTGTGTCCAAGTTTTTGCTAGCTATGACTACTTTGCTCTTTAACCTTGTGTTGTATGGATGAGTTACTTAAAAACCACAAACCAACCACCCTTCTGCTCAGTGAAGATAACAAAAAGAACAAAATAGGGACATCCCAGTAGCATTAGGGCATTTAACAGCTAAAAATATCACATTGCGTGCAATGCACCTAGCAACAATTAACGGTTCTACAATGACTTCTAGGGTCACAAGGTCACTTGGCATCATCCCAATTTTGTTTTCAATCTTCTCTTTTCTAGCACTTCTTGGTTTGATCATTTTCCTTCCCTTTTTTTCTTTTCTGATTATCGCTCTTTTCTTTCTTCTCATTTCTCACGTCCCATAATTTAACCTTTTTTTTTCTTTTCTTTTTTCCCCTTTTTGCTTTTTTTTTTCATTTTCCTTTTAAATAAAAAAAATAATTCGAGCGAACCCTATGTAGGTTGCCTACGTAGCATGATGCCGCATTAATCAGATCTTTGCGGGGTTCGGGAAGATCGGGAATAAAGTAAACAAACTAACGTTCTTATTTTCTTTTTTTTGTTTATTACCTTAATGACTACTCTTATGAAAAAAGAGAAATAAAAGAAGCAAATCTTTTTTTTTGAATTTTATAGACTTAATGTTCTATAACCTATTCTAAACTCGAGCATATATTTTTTCTCTTTTTTCTTTCTTTTTGAAATAGATACTCTATGAGAAATTATTAAGGAAAAACTCCTAGAAGAGAAATATTTTTTGATTCTTTTTTAAGAAGGAAATCTAAAGGATGAATCAAAGAAAAATATTTTTAATTTTCATTTTTGATATCCTGAAAGAAAGATTTCGAACTAAGAAATAAAATAGATAAAAAATATTTTTGGATTTCAGTTTTGATTACCTAAGGGAGAAACTCTAAAGATAAACTAAAGATAAAGTATGTTGTTTTTTTCTTCTATGTACAATGTCCTGAAGTTATAGTAAAAATAAAAAGAATTTTTTTTCTATTCATTTTTCATTAATTTCCCAAAGAAGAACCTCAAAAGAAAATCTTTTTGGATTTTTGGAATTAATATCTTAAAGAAAACATTTAAAGAGGTACTCAAAGGAAATTCTCTTTTTTTTTTTGAATTTTTAGTCTTAATATACTAAAGAAAATATAAAAGAATTTTTTTATTTGAGTTCAAGATATTAATTTCCTAAAGGAAAACCACCTCAAAAGAATTTTTTTTATTTCTCTAATTACTATTCTAAAGAAAACTTCTAACAGAAATATAAAACACAAAACCACTTTTTTATTTTTATTTTTGAGTTACAACACACTTTTTCAAATACAAAGTAGAAAGTACAATAACAAAAGACTCGACATTACTTTACAAAACTAGAAAGTAAAAGATGACATAAAATGAAGAACATACTCAAAACATAAAAAAATTAAAAAAATCTCCTTAAGCAACTCCTAAATGAGCAATCCTGGCTGGATGGTCTCGGGATGTCTGTCATGCTCAAACTCCGGTAAGTAGACCTGCACCCGTATGAGAAAATTAAGACAAAATAAAGTTAAAGACCTAGAACGCTATGTGAGACAATAACCCTTCCTGTTGGACACATGCAAGACATGATTGTGGCTATTTTTCTAAAATTAACCTATGTGGCTAAAAGTGGCTAAAAATACAAGATTTGGCTAAGACCCCGTGAAGCCAAGAACCTAAGACTCACTAGGAAGACCAGACCCTATGTGGGTTGCCTACATATCATGCCCCGAAAGAAGAGAATCATGTATGCATAGTTCGGGCAGATTGGATACTGGCGAGAATTAAAAAAATAACTAATTTAGAGAAAATATTTTTTGTCTTTTTTTTAAAGATGATGAAACATGTAAACTCTTTTTGGATTTTCTTTTCCCTTTTTTTTGATTTTTTTTGGAAAATGATGGGAAAGTGCAAAATCTTTTTGGATTTTTCATTTTTTTTTGTCTTTTTCTAAAAATAAATGTGAAAGAAAAATATAACTGGGCCCTACTTGCTTTATTTTTTACACTTCACCCTATTTTCTTTCTCATTTACCCTCAACCCTCATTGGTCTGCCAAATGACCCCTTTTACCCTTGAAAATTGCAACATGTAGCTCATATGATGAATCAGGATGGTCTTTTATTTTTTGGGTACACCTGTCCTAGACGGACCCAATCCATGTGTTGAGTCCCCAAATTCAAATGCACATGATGCAATCAAGCATTCCTACTAGGGATCCGGCATGAGGCTGTGTTATTCTAGGTTTAAAACCTGGGTGTATTGTTTAGACGTGGCTTACCCGAGCGGACAGCTCGAGCTGAGAAGAGGCAGCGTACTCGTAACCAAAAGATCATCTGGCTTTGCAACTTGTTTGAACCTCGTTCTAAATTAGGGTATGACACTAACAAAAAGCCGTCACGCCAGCGTGCACTTCTCAGAAGATTAGCAGAGAGGGGTTTCATAGCAGTTTATATACAGTTCACATAATATCAAAGCGATAAAAAATAACATTTAGCACATTAGGCCCAAACATGTAAATAAAATCAGATAATAAATAAAGCTAAATATAACAATTATTCTAAGCTCGAATTCTTGAACACTGAACCAGAAGTTCTGAGTTCTTATTCCCAGCAGAGTCGTCAAAGCTGTCACACCTCCTTTTTCTACCACCGGAAGCGGTATAGGAGAGTTTTTTCAATTAAAGTGACAATCGAAACGGGATTATTTATATTTATACAGAGTCGCCACTTGGGATAATTTATGGGGTCCCAGGTCACCGGTTTAAAATCCCGAATCGAGGAAGTTTGACTCTGTTTTACAGTCCGCGAAACAGAGAAATCCGGGTAAGAAATTCTGTTAACCCGGGAGAAGGTGTTAGGCATTTTCGGGTTCCGTGGTTTTAGCACGGTCTCTCAACTATTAATATTTGGCCTAATTATCTAATTTATTACACAATTTAAACCTATGTGCATATTTAACTTTCAAACCGCTTTTTAGGATTTATGGAATTATTTCTTGAACAAGTTACGATTGTCGTACACTTGTTTGTTTGATACACATTGCAAATCATGTCACGGAAACCGTACCCACGATCTAAAACATGTTTAATTTTTATTAATGTTTGAAGTTGTGGTCGGATCACATGAAATGTGCACCCGAATTTGGGAATTATGTATCGTAACCATGTCACGAGAACCGTACCCATAGTCACTGCATTGAATATAATGATCAAACCAAATATTAAATACTTCTTTCAACTTTGATATCAAAATAATCCACAACCACTAAATCAGCTATTAGAAAAAAAATCGTGAACAAATATCCAAGCCTACCCATTTTGGCTAGCTCCCGTATCATGTCAGATCCCAAGGTCCACACTTAATCCAACTTAATCTTCTTCTTTTTTAATTATCTTAAACCCAATTGCGTGCTCTACTGAATTTCTCCTCCAGTTTCAAATCATTCAAGCTCATTTCAATATGCATCCAAACACTTGAAGCCACGGGTAATAAGGAAATACCATTAAATATGAACAACTAAACTCAAATGATGAAGTTAAGTGATATAAATATATTACTGGCCCATTGTGACTTGAAGTTCCTAAAGCACACTGCTACAACAATAGGTTTCGAATCATAACTGACCCAATAATCAAAATAACACCTCCAAACACATATGACCAAATGAAAAGAGAAAACATCCAAACAACTAAAAATTTACACAGAAGACTAAATCCAAGCAGTAGTGCATCGCTAAAAAATTGCACAAAACACTAATCCAAAATTAATTATATTAAAGCAAGAAATGAACCTTAAGTTTTGAATCTGAAACTTTAACTATTTTACTGCCCCGCAATCCAAAAGCAAAATAAACCATGAACGACCCAATCGAACTCGGCGGACTCAGCTCGGATCTCAACTCGACTTAGAAACTCTAGCTATTTTCTAGTGGTGTTCAACTATAGTATCTGCTGCCTCTGCTTAGGGGTGTTTTGTCATTAGCTTCATGTAGTGAAGAAGGGTGGTGAAGAAACTGGTCGCTGGTTGCTGCTCGTTTTCCAGCGAGATCGACTGTTGAAGAAGAAGGGGTCAGGGTGATCGTGTGGTAGTGAGTTATGATGTTCTCATCGAAGATAAAGAAAAAGGGTTTAGGGGTATGTTTTTGGGTTCAGGTGATGATGGAGAACTGCGGTTGAGAGGTGGTGGAGTTAAGGCCGGCGACAGACTGGTGCTAGGTTTTGGGTGTGCTAAGGTTGAAGAAGAAAAGTCATGGCTGAAAGGTGGTGTCTCAAAGAAGAAGACCTTCAAGGGGGGGGGGGGGGTTCTTTTTGGTCAGAAACGGCTGGCTCTAAGTTCTTTTTTGTGTTCTAGGTTTTTTTTTTCAATCTCCATGAAGAAGAAGAACTTAGCTTCATTTAGGTTCTCCTTTATTTAAAAAAAATGACTGGTGATTCTTAGGTCTTACATCTAGTTTGTTTTGTAGGGTTTTTAAGGTTAGGGTCTATGGGCCTAGTGTCGCGCCCCCTTTTTTTCCCTTTTTGATTGGGAAGTTCAGGTTTCTACATTCATGGGGGTAATAACCTATTTCCTTTTGTGAATTGGTTATTTGAAGAGTTGCCGCATATCGGATTACGGTGCGTTAGGGAACCTAAAGCGATTAACTCTTGGGTTGGTCTGCATAGTCAGAGATTACGGTAAGGGCTCGTAGTAACCTCGAGGGGAAGGTGTTAGGCACCCCTCTTGGTCCACAACTGTAGGTCCCGACCGAACTTATATTCACAAATTAGTCCATTACAAGTAAACAGTTGAATCAAATAGGTAGCAAGTAAAGAACGTTAGATAACTCAAGTAATAAGATAAAGATTTGGACAAGTTGTAAAACAAAGGTTTAAATAAAAAGGGAACTTTGGTAAATGAGGGGTCCTAGGTTGGTTGTCCTATAGGATCCCCCCACACAATATCCGGTAAACACTCCTCGATGAGGGGCTACACGTGACATTAGCGCGTAGTCATCATATCCCATATCTACCCTTCCCATCACCTTATTGGTCATGCAAAGTAAGTGTTTGGTCAACGATTTCTATTGCGTGCTGCTACCCATCCCTTCTTAATGGTCCTGGAGGGAGTTAGGACCTCTACCTATAGGTGGTTCTAGACGGACCCCTAAGGTTTTAAACTGTGAAAATTCTAAGGAGACAATCAAAACACTTAGGACTTTCAACAATAAATGGAGCAATTAGAGGCTCAAAGTTTCCCCCTCAAACAAGCACATGAACAACACGACTCAAGCACAATTAAGGGCTTCCATTAGACAGTGTCCTAAGGCAGGATATCTAGGTGAATATGTAGAAACAAACAACTTATTTTTTTTATAACCTTAAGAGTAGTGACCCTAGCAGTTACATATGGACTTTTAAAAGCCTGTTAGGATCAGAAAAAAACATCAAGCAATAGAAACAATTTGCAGTTTTGAAAACGCCCTAAAGGCTTTCCTATACGCGGAGTACTGATTAGCACATTTG
Organism: Nicotiana tabacum; assembly: GCF_000715075.1. NCBI lineage: Eukaryota > Viridiplantae > Streptophyta > Magnoliopsida > Solanales > Solanaceae > Nicotiana > Nicotiana tabacum. The sequence goes on from NC_134080.1 coordinate 196,170,627, forward strand.
TGTAGTGAAACAAAGCAGGTTTTGAAATGGATTTTTTGTAATACTTATAGGCATGATATCTAATGAGATTGAGGTAGTTTTAAAGAACTTGTTTCAGGAAACATGTAATACTTAGTTATACCAATTCAGAAGTGAACTGAGCACGTGATAAGTAGAATTATTCAGACTAGCTTAGATTAATAGGCAGGAATTCGAGTATGATTTCCTATACGCATGATATCTACATTTGATACTGATTTTAAAAAACTTGAAGGTATAGAAACATACATAACACTTGTTACAACAAAATCCGGATTAAGTCCTATTGGCATGGCATCTATTAGTTAATCTGATTTTAAGATATTGAACGCATGATTATTTGGAACCTATAGGCATGGTTTCTAAACATGACCAGAATGTAAAGCCTTATAAACATGATTTCTACTTGGTAAGGCAATTAAATTTAAACATAAAGTCCTAGGAGCATGATTTCTACTGAAAAACAATCAGATTTAAACATAAGGCCCTAGGAGCATGATTTCTACACGTATTATCCCCACAAACATGCATCTACCCATCCCTTTCACTAAATACCCCAATATATGTTTACACATTATTATAGGCCAATGAATGAATTACATAAGTAAATAAGAAAAATAAGAAGCTATTCTATAGGGAGCCTTCATTTAGGCCCATATTTTCGAAGCCTCCAATGGCCTCAATTCCATAGACAATGACATAGTCTAGGTGCATCAAAGTTCCCTAAGGATCTCAAGGATCCCGGACAATGCTTACGCCTGGACTTGGTAACCAAGAATTGAACATGTGTAATGTAGAAGGTCCAACCTCAGTATGCTAGAGTTCATAGGGTTTTCAAAAGGATCCCAAGGCAGTACACATACTGGAGGGGGCAAAACCTATTGAATTAGAGTAGAGTGAAAAGTGATTGACACAAGTTGAAAGGTTTTAGTGAAAAACTATATTAAAACAAAAGTCTATTTGAAAGTAATTTAGTAAAGCAACAGAGACAGTTAGAAAAGAGATTGAATAGATGAGCAGAAGTCCAAACACAATACCTTAGGACAGGTTTGTACATAGCTAGTAGGCACAGAACCAAAGTAAATTCAGTAGTCACACACAGGGGTCAAGGGGTTTGGGATACATAGAACACATAATCAAGCAAATGTCTAGGAATTGGTATAGACATGCTTAGAAACAACTGACCAGGCATAGTCACAAAATCAGACACAAAGAACAAAATCATATATGGGGGTGATAGGGATTTGGGGATTCATGGAGAATAAGATGGTAAGTACACAACAAAGAAAAGGTAACTGGTAAGACATGCTCAGAAACACACATAAAAGAGGGAATATACTGATCTCAAGGAAGAGGAAGACATTATAACATGCTAATAATGTAACCATCAACTACAAGTTTCACAGCAAAACCACAAATAGAAGAAAACTAGAAACAAAATGAACTGAAGCAATAAGAAAATCATATTGTTGTGGGAACTTTGAATTGAAACTAGAACATACCAGTAAAGAGGATAGTAGGCAGAGTGAAAGAACAAGAGAACACAATGGTTAGCCTTGGCTTGCAGCCGACTAACTTAGAGTAGTAGCAAGTAGCACAAAAGAAAGTAGAGAGTTTTAAGTGTGAGAGATAGTTTTTGAACCAAGAGTTCGTGTGTTGTGCTAATAAAAGACTAGGGTATTTATAGTTTGAAAGTAGGTAGTAAAATAGGGTAGAAATCAAAGTCCATTAGTAATTAAGGAACTCAGAATCAATCAGTCAGGAAATCGAGGTATGTACTCCCTTAAGTTAAGGGAATTAATTTAAATGGTAAGAACCGGTAGAATATAAGGTATGAAATCAATATATGACTAATAAGGAAAGAATCAAATTTAGTAAGTATAGGGTAAACAATTAGGGCTATGTTCAGAAAACTCTAATTAAGGAAATGGTTTAGTAAGAATAAAGTACCACGACAAATAAGGTAGGAGAATCAGTTAATTTAAATAGACAAAGTAGAAATTTAGGGTTTAAAAGAGAACCTTCCAATCATACCATAAAATAAGGAAATCAGAATCAATCAAGAGGAAGTTATGATTCCATACTCATCAGATAAATAGAGTAATAACACTTAGATGTAGCAAACAGATAGGGTTAACAATAAAAAGAGGCAAGTCTTGAACAATCGTTGAACATAATCACATAGAGGTGATATAAGTTAGGCTAAACTCTTAGTAAGAACACATTCAAGGCAGGGTAATCACAGAAAATGAAACAAGAATCGAGTAGCCATGCTAACACATAGAGCCAAACAAAGAAAATCTAGAAATATTAGGGATTCTAGCACATGCGAGTTGAAAAAGCAGTAAGAACATACAATCAGTCGAGATATGCAAAGGATAGAAGTTTAAACATAAAAATCGGTTTAAACAAAGTGTAGAAGAAGTTCCAAAAAACCCTAACTTCAAAAGAAAGTAAAAACAACTAAAATCGATGATTTTTGCAAAAGAGGTTTGAGGACAGTGTAAAACATAAAAGGAACAGACTTGAATCATTTAAAAATAGCACATATCTAAGAGATGCAAACAAAAATTAGGGTTTCAGAAGAAACCCAAATAGAAACGGAAGAACCTATTTAGAACTTCAAAGATTGTAACAAATACAGTGTGATTTTACTCAAAATCACATTGGAGTAGCCATGAACAGCCAAAACAGCAACCCTAGATACAAGTTGGCATGGCCCAGGGCCTTTGAAGGCCTCAGAGAAGATGAGCAAGACAACGGAGGAGTCATTGGAGGCTTGGGGTTGAAGGGTGGTCACTGGAGAAGACCAGAGAAGGAAGGCGGTTGAAAGAGGTTTAGGGTTAGGTTGAGTGAACAGAGGAGATGAGAGGATTTGAGGGCGGCGGAATTTTGGAAATGATATAGGGTTAGGGGTTGTTAGAATTAAAAAAGGAAAGGATTGACATGGACCGTTGATCGGCCAGGATTTGATTGGATTGGGTAGATGGGTTCCGGGTTTGGGTAAGTGTATATTGGGTCTGGGTTAGATAATTTGGTAGGAAATTGGGCTGGGGTTGGGTTCAATTTAGGCTACAATTGAAAGTCAAATCTGGCTATAATTTAAATAGCCAATTTTCCGCATTTAATTTATAATATGTAATAAAAAAAATTTGAAAAATAATTTTATGTTCCAAAATGATTTAAAATATATATTTGCCATTTTAAAAATATAAGGACCAATTTTACACATATAAAATGCAATTATACATTAAATGAGCTAATATTGTAATTATATGCAATTTATTATTTTAAATATATAAAGACCAATTTTACACATATAAAATGCAATTATACATTAAATGGACTAATATTGTAATTATATGCAATTTAGCTTGAAAAATACCAAATGCAATTATAAATATGCATACAAAATATATTAACCATGTTTTGGAAGAAGTATAGAAATTAAATGAATAAATCATCGTAACAATAATTTGGGAAATAAATATTGGGGATTTTATGAATAAAAGAGGAGGAAATAAATCAATTTAAATTCCTGAAATTATGAAAAAAATTGTAAAACCCTTGTGCATGCTTATATATCTATCTATATGCTATTTTTGAAAGTATTTATGCATATTGAAAATATATAGGAAACAATTGGGTATCAACAGCTGTCCCTCTTTACTCGGGAAGGATGAAAGAATTTTCGGGTAAAGAAATAATGGCCAATTTCGACCGGACAAAATATTTTAAAAGACAGAGGCCGGATTCCGGTTTTCGAGTTGTCTACATATCCCAGGTTTTACAAGAATCAGGCCATGTGTAGTTTTGGATTCATCTGCGGAGTATGCCGATGAAATTATTGCACGAATGCGTATGAGATGAGGAAGCGGATACGTTGAGCGGTTAAGGCTCGAGACTATTGGAGGGAACTAGAGCGATATTTCTCCTGCTAGGATAGCGGTTGCTTACTAGTTACCTGCAGATAAAAGATGCTACAAATGTATTTGCAAAAATTTAAACATGATGCAGATTCCCTTTGGACCATGAAGGTTGTCTTTGGACGATTAAAGATGATGTCCTTGGACCATGACATCCTGGGCCATGAATTGTTTAGTGAGAGATTCGCAGGAAGTGAAATGATGTTCTCGGGCCATGAAAATGGTGCCTTCAAACTAGGACGCCTTTGAATAATGATATGCAAATTTGAAGGATCCTCAGGCCATGGCATGGTGTCTTTAGGCTATAAGGATGATGCCTTTTAGATTATGACACATTTGGATAGATTGGCGATATTTCAAGCCCATGATATGCAATAATATGATGTTATCAAGACAATGCTTAGTCTTGTGAAGTGGAGGGCAGAGCTTAGCCCGATAGGAAAACAAATAGATAGTAAAGTAGAGCAATATCTGTGTAAAGTGGGACAATGCTTAGTCCCATGAAAATGTGGAGGCAGGGATTAGCCTCATGCAGATAGGGAGGCAAGGATTAGCCTCATGCAAACAGGGGAGGCAAGGATTAGCCTTATGGAGTCAAGGATTAGACTCATGCAAATAGGGAGGTAGGGATCAGGCTCATGCAAATGTGGAGGCAAGGATTAGCCTCATGCAAAGATACAGTCAATGATTAGACTCATGCAAATATGGAGGCAAGGATCAGCCTCATGCAAATATGGAGGAAAAGATTAGACTCATGCAAATATGGAGGCAAAGATTAGCCTCATGCAAATATGGAGTCAAGGATTAGACTCATGCAAATATGGAGGCAAGGATTAGCCTCATGCAGACAAGGAGTCAAGGATTCCTGCAAGTGGGGAAGCAGAGATTATCCTTATGCAAACGTGGAGTCAGGGATTAGAGTCATGCAAATATGGAGTCAAGGATTAGACTCATGTAAATATGTAGGCAAGTATTAGCCTCATGCAGATGTGGGGGACATGGATTAGTCCCATGCAAAGAATGACTAGCAGATAAGGGTAGTGTATGTCTTAGCTGGAGATGTATTCGATGTTTGATGGCATGATTGATAGTGAATTATCTTTGTGCATACATGTTTTGCGAGTGCTATCATTACGTCAAATGTGCCTGCTTTCAAAGAAAAATTGTAAGTTTTGTGAGGGGACGTTGGTTCTTGCTTCATCTGCCGGCCTTGCTCGGCTTCGTTCTGAAAGCCCCTTCGAGTCCCCCTAGATAGCACCTGACTGTTATAGAAGTAGATTTTTTTTTGAAAAATATGAAATTATTTCTAAAAAATAGAGTTGTTTCGGAAATGTATTGAGATATCAAGTAATATTTTGATGCACTAGTGATCGTGACACATTTCAAAGGCATTGCAGCTATCTCTTATTGGAATTTTGATGGTCCTCCTCAAAATTCTGCCCAAGTTTGGTAGATGATCTTTGACAGTTTGCGGATGATGGACCCTGCTGAGCCTTCTCCGAAATTTTGAGAATCCTTCTCAAAATTCTACCCTAGTTCTTAACTGATTACTGACTTCTTGGCATGCGATAGCGCTGGATAGACTTGCTCTGGAATTTTGAGGTCCCTACTTAAAATCTACCCCAGTTTTTGATTTTTGGGGAAATGAATTTTTTTTATGATATGACCGAAACCATAAGGCTGCCTACGTATCCCCTCTTAAACGGGAATCAGGTCAAACATAGTTCAATTACATCAAATAAGGAAATGTAAAGTATCTAAGCATAGTATCTCTTGACTGTATCTAAATTGATCGATTTTGGCTAGACTTCTCTGTCCATTTCTGCAAGTATGAGTGCTCCTCCTGTTAGTACTCTGTGAACCATGTACGGACCTTGCCAGTTGGGAGAGAATTTCTCTTTGGCTTCATCTTGATGTGGGAAGATTTTCTTCAATATTAGCTGCCCTGGTGCGAACTGTCTTAGTTTGACCCTTTTATTGAAAGCTCTAGACATTCTGTTCTGATAAAGTTGGCCGTGACATACTGCGTTCATTCTCTTTCCATCGATAAGAGACAATTGTTCATAGTGACTCCTTATCCACTCTGCATCGCTGAGTTCAGCTTATTGTATGACTCTTAAAGAAGGAATTTCCACCTCGGTTGGGATGACAGCCTCAGTACCATAGACCAACATGTAGGGAGTTGCCCCGATTGACATGTGAATCGTAGTGCGGTATCCTAATAGAGCAAAAGGTAACTTTTCATTCCATTGCTTGTGATTTTCTACCATTTTCCTTAATATCTTTTTAATATTTTTGTTAGCGGCTTGTACGGCTCCATTCATCTGAGGTTTGTAGGCTGTAGAATTCTTGTGCTTGATTTTGAAAGTTTCACACATAGCTTTCATCAGATCACTATTGATATTGGCGGCATTATTAGTAATTATGGACTCGAGAACTCCAAACCGGCAAACAATGTGATCCTTGACAAAATCTGTGACAACTTTCTTGGTTACAACTTTGTAAGATGCAGCCTCTACCCATTTTGTGAAGTAATCAATGGCTACCAGAATGAACCTGTGTCCATTTGAGGCAGTGGGCTCAATCGGACCAATAACATCAATTCCCCAAGAGTCGAATGGCCAAGGTGAGCTTGTTGCATTGAGCTCGTTTGTCTGCACTTTTATCATATCGGCGTGTACTTGACATTGAAAGCATTTGCGGACATACTAAATGCAATCTGTCTCCATGGTCATCCAAAAGTAACCTGCCCCAAGTATCTTCTTGGCCAAGACGAAACCATTCATATGCGGACCACAGGTCCCAGCATGCACATCCTCAAGTAGATTAGAAGCTTTCTTTGCGTTGATATATCTTAGCAATCCCAGATCGACGGTTCTTCTATACAGGTTTCCTCCACTGTGGAAGAAGTGATTGGACAATCTCCGAAGTGTGCATTTCTGAGCGTGGTTTGCATGCTCCGGGTATTCTCCTTTTGATAATTACTCCTTGATGTCATGGAACCAAGGCTTTCCATCGGCTTCTTCCTCGACATGGGCACAATATGCCGGCTGGTTATGGATCCTTACCGGAATGGGATCAATGTAATTCTTGTCTGGATGTTGTATCATAGATGTTAAAGTGGCCAATGCGTTAACAAACTCATTCTGAACTCTAGGCACATGTCGGAATTCTACCTTTGCAAACCTCTTTCTCAATTCCTGCACGTGGTGCAGATATGGCAATATTTTGGAATTCTTGGTGGCCCACTCTCCTTGTACTTGGTGCACAAGCAAATCTGAATCACTGATTACCAACAGATCCTGAATATTCATGTCGAATGCCATGTTGAGCCTTAGTATGCATGCTTCATATTCTGCCATATATTTGGTGTAGGGAAATTTGAGTTTAGCAGATACCGGATAATGCTGACCCATTTCTGATACCAAAACTACTCCAATGCCTATTCCTTTGAATTTTGCGGCCCCGTCAAAGAACATCCTCCAACCATCATATGTTTCGGTAATGTCTTCTCCTACAAATGATACTTCTTCATTAGGGAAATACGTTTTTAAGGGTTTGTATTCTCCTCCCACAGAATTTTCAGCAAGGTGATCTGCCAATGCTTGTCCCTTGACCGCCTTTTGAGTTACATAGATGATATCGAACTCACTTAGTATTTGCCACTTAGCCAACTTCCCAGTAGGCATGGTTTTTGAAATATGTACTTCAGAGAATCCATCCTGGATATGAGGTATGTAGTGTAGGCACAGATGTAATGCCTCAATTTCTGGGTTGTCCAAGTCAAAGCATAGCAAGTGCGTTTAAGTAGAGAGTACCGTGCTTCATAAGGTGTAAACTTCTTAGTGAAGTAATATATGGCTTGCTCCTTTCTTCATGTCTCATCATGTTGTCCCAGAACACATCCAAAAGCTCCATCCTATACAGACAGATAGAGTAGCAAAGGTCATCCTAGTTCTAGAGGGACCAGAACTGGTGGTGTGGACATATACTCCTTGATCTTGTTAAACGCTTTCTAGCAATCCTCGGTCCAGCTCGTTTCGACATCCTTTCTTAGCATCTTGAAGATGGGTTCACATATGACTGTGGACTGTGCTATGAAGTGATTGATAATAGTTGAGACGCCCTAAGAAGCTCATCACATCTTTTTTGCTCTTAGGTGGTGGTAACTCCTAAATAGCCTTGACTTTAGACGGATCCAGCTCGATCCCTCGACGACTGACAATGAATCCTAATAACATCCCTGCGGTAACCGTGTGAGCATGTGATTTTTGCCCGCATGAATTACTCCTAAAGAATCCCAAAGAATTAGATTTTTCTTTTAAATGTCTGTTATTTTAGGAATTATTGTAGAATTCTTCTAATTATTTGCATTTTTCTGTGCATGTTTAATTTTATTTAATTCATAAAAGATACAAAAATACACTGCATTTGCATTTAGGATTTAATTTTACATTTTAGGGTTAATTAGTACTTTAGTTTTTTTTTTTACAAAAAAGAAAAAATCACGAAACATAACACACTTTGCATTTTTAACTTTTGATTGTTGAATTTTATAGTTTTTTTTCTTCAATGTAGGAGTTATTTAATTTTTTTTATAAATACTTTGACTAATAATTAACTTAATTTGGTAGACTAATTTAGTTTCAAAAGCTAGTTTAAGTTTTTAAATTAATTTGGAAAAGAAAAGGAAAATTTGAAATTAAAAGAGAAAAGAAGAAGAAAATAAAAGAAGTCTGATTATGGGCCATTTCAATTAAATTCCCACAGGCCCAAACGATTTTGCCCGAAAAACCATCTCAAATCTGGCCCAAACCCGCGTCTTTACCTGGTCCGCCCTTTCAATTGGCCAAACGACCCCGTTTTTAATTCCCCAATCAGAGCCGTTGATCTCACTTACTCAAACAGTCGAGAACTGATTGTTTGACAGCATATAACTATCCGAATAGCTCCTACCCCCATTTCAGCTCTTCACTTCATCTCCTTTTTCAGAAACACTCAAGAACCCTAGTGCTGCCCTTAAATCCCCAACTCTCTCCGGTGGCGGCGCCGCCTCAAATCACCCCTGAAATCACACCCCATAACCCCAAGCTCGTCCTCTTTCCATAACCCAAAACCACTTCCCTCGAATCCCTCTACATCTTTTCAAATTTTGAATCTAAGGTTGAAGCCCTAAACCCCAAAATCAACTTCCATAGAATCTGTAGCTTGCAAGCTAAGGGGATCGATTGTGCACGAAGCTGACATTGTCCATTTGTTCTTGACAAGAACACACCGTTGACATCAACTTTGGGCTCAAATCGAAGCAAGCTGGAGTCTCACTGAATCGACTTAGGTATTTTTTCTTCTGTTTTTCCTTCTACCATTTCATATTTATATTCTCTTTCTCTTTCTTCTACCCTTCTTTAATTAGTTTTCTTCTGACCAAAATTTCATAAAAAGTTTTAATTTATAAAGTTAGTTCTTTTCATTTTTGTTTGTCTATATTTGTGTTTGTTCTATTTGTTTTCTAGTTTTGTTCATTTGAAGTCGTTGTTGATTACTTTTTATTCATGTCAGTATGCTAACTTCTTTTCCTTTCCTTTTGTTTGTTTCTATTAATCAAATTAGAAGTCTGTTCTCCCTTCTCTTCTTTTTCTTTTAGCCAGTCCTAGTCAATCAGCATTACTAGGTTCGTTATTTTGGTTTCCAAATGGTTAATTTCTTTATCTGCTATGAATTTGAATCCTTTTAATTTTTTCGTTTAATTGGTTCATTGGTTTGAAAGCCTCCTTTTAGTTTGTAGTGGTCCAGACTTGTGGCATTAGAAGCCCATCTTTGTTTAGGCCCAGGTTTGGATTCAGGCAGCCTGTTTTGGCTTAGGTTAGGGAGGGTAAATAACAGGGTCTTAAAGGGTAGTTTGGGGAGTCTGGACAAAAGAATCTTGTGTAACTGATTTAGAAAGCTACATAGAAGGTGGGGTTGAGGGCTAGTTTAAAAAAACAAATGTTGAATTTAAGGACTAATTATCAAAAATGAAAATTGGAAAAGGGGCAATAGGTAAAATCAGAACCATTTTCTTCTGCCCTAAGAAGCCTTTATAAAAGGCATGTTTCTTCATTCTCAAGTCAAATTTTAGAGAGGGACAATACTAAAAAGCTAAGAAAAACAGCTGAGCTTAAAATATTGCAAATCCTTTGCATTTTTGGTAGAAATTAGTTTGGTTTGCTGTTTGTCGTCATAAGTTTGAAACCTTTCAAGAGTTTTCTTGTTCATTATGTGTTCAAAAATAGTTTGGAAGGACTGATTATTGCTGTTATTTGGCTGTGCTAATACTGCTGATACTCTGTTGCTTGTTTTTCCAACTTCAAACTTATTTCCTTTGTTGTTCTGTGCTGTAACTAGGTATATATCTCTGGATCCTACTGAATGTGAGGCTCAATTTGAAGTATGCAATTGAAATATGAAGTTTTAAGCATAGCCTCAACTCAGTTATTTATAATTTAGCTTTATTTTCTGCACTACATTGTTCTTTTATTGTCTTTTTCATTGTATTTTGCCTGGAGCTATTGACAATATTCTCCTGAGGCTGTATTTGTTTTTTTACTTAGCACGTGAGTTTAATTTTTTGTCAAATATCTCATAGTTGAACTTTGATCTTGATAGCTGGACTCTTATCATTGTATTTAATCTTGGACTGTTATGATATGGATATAACACAGATGAATAACATCTAAGTCATATGGTAGTGTTGTTGTTCTTGGTCAATTTCTATGGCTTTGTTTGTTCTGGTTTGGGTTTTTGAATGACTTCAGGTTTATTGTTTGATTTGTAAATGTCATAGTAAAAGTTTGAAGCCTTTACTGTTTAGATATTCTGTTGAAAAGAGTTAGTGTTGAACCTTTAATCATTTTCTGGGTTTCATTTGGTTCTTTCTTTAATAAAATCAACAAACATTTGCTCTCTTTTCAAAGTTTGGAGTTGTATAGCTTTAAGTCCATGTTAACAAAGGAGGTCTTTTTCTGAAATTATATTGGTGTTCTGCTAGAAATTTGGGTTTTGTAATGGAACAATCTATGTATGAGTTGTTATAACATTAGGAATTGTATCTTCATCGTAGAATGTATTTTGGCGTTAGAGTATGCTTTGTATCTGTTTAAGGACATCATTATTCGTTTAATCTACCGAGTTTCATGAAAAATGTAGTTTGCATCAATTATATGTGCTAAATCATGCAACTGGGCTATAACATTTGGCCCAGTTGCGTCAAAATGCCTTTCTGCTGTTTCACTTACACGTTATGGGCTTCGAGTGAGCCCCGTCTTCCCCTTGTGTCCGGATGCATAAACGTTCAAGTGAAGGGTTGGGCCTGACACTAGTTTAATCTTTCCAGCCCACCAAATGCTTAGTTTTAATTTAACACTAGCCCTTCTGATAATGAGTTTAGTTTGAACATTAGCTTTTAAAATTAATAATTCTGAATTCCCTTAGCCTTTTAATTAATTAGCTTCTTTTAAAATTAGATTTTAGGTGTGCCATATTAAGCAAGCAATAATTTATGGCCCTCAAAAGGTTAGTTCAAACATCCCGTAAAATTAGACTTGAGGTGTGCAATAGTGCAAAAAATTAGATAACACATGGCCCTCATATAATTAGTAATAACTCTTTAAGAACGAGGTGTGCCATTATTAAAATTTACCTGGCCCTCACAAACCTCTTATTAATTTGAACCATCATAGTTTGCTTTAGTCCCTATTTAGATTAGTATTGCGGTTATATATACGTTTGCGTAATGTGATTGCAAATTTAACTCTAAAAAGACTCGAGGGATGCGTTCGCGAAACTTCAACCAAACTTTCTTAATAAATCAACAAAAACATTATTAATCATGGACACACTCGTGTGACATGATTTTGACGTGCCAAAATAAAAGAGTATACGTACGCGTAACTCAATTCTTTAATTACGCATAATTCAAGTGATTTAAAAGTGGTAAAAGATAAATACACATAGGTCCTAAAAATGAGTAGTTAAACATTTTAAGCCAAGTATAAATTGCTAAGAGACCGTGCTAGAACCACGGAACCGGGAAATGCCTAACACCTTCTCCCGGGTTAACAGAATTCCTTATCTAGAATTTCTGGTTCGCAGACTTCAAAAGGAAAGTCGAAATTTACTCGATTTGGGATTTAAAATAAACCGGTGACTTGGGACACTAATTAAAATATTCTAAGTCGTGGCTCTATGAATTAAATAAATAATCCCATTTTGAATTATGTCACTTTAATTGGAAAAACTCCCTTATACCTCCACGGGTGGTAAAAAAGGAGGTGTGACAGCTCTGGCGACTCTGCTGGGGATCAGAACCCAAAACTTCTGGTTTAGGGTTCAGAATTCGAGCTTAGAATAACTGTTATATTTGGCTTTTATTTATTATCTGATTTTTACATGTTCAAGCCTAATGTACTAAATGCAGCTTTTTACCGCTTTGATATTGTTTGTCTTCTTACGCCACCCCTCTAAGTCTTCTGAAAATGGTGTACACATTCGTGTGGCCCGCTTTTTCTGTAGAAATTATGCCAAATAAATCGAGGATGGACCAGAAACAAGGCCGGGTAGACTTTAGTGCTCCCGGTACGTTGCCCCCTCTTCGGCCCCAGTTGTCCACTCGGGTAACCCAAGTCTAGAACATAATCCCCAGGTTTTAACCTAGAATAATGCAGCCTCATGCTGGATCCCTAGTAGGAACGATTATTTGCATCACGTGCATTTGACCTTGAGGACTCAACACAGGGGTTGAGTCTGTCTAGGACAAGTGTACCCAAAATAAAGACCATCATGATGCATCCTACGTGCTATGTGAATATTTTTCTATTTCGGCTTGCATGTTTACAGGCTAGGAAAAGGAAATAAAAAGAAAAACCAAGAGTGAGGTAAGAGAGAGAATTTACCCAGTTTCTAAAAATCCCGGTATTTGAAAATATCCCGAAATTCTGCTGAATTTTTGAAAAAAAAAGAAGAGAAAAAGGAAAATGTATTTCAAAAGAGTGAGTCAAATATCATGTTTTTATATCAAAACTGACCGAACTACGCAGGTGTAATTCTCACCAGATATGGGACACATAGACAACCCACATAAGGTTCGGCCTCATTTTTTACAAATAATAAAATAAAGGGTGGTTTAGGGCTTTGGTCAAAATAATAAGCCGACCCATCTTCGGTTGTATTTTAAGTCGTTTCTTACCGGAATAGCCTTAGATTACATTTCAATTGTCGAAAGGCTATTTTCGAGAGGAACGTGCAAGTCTGTTTAAAAGGTGTCTTTTCCAACTAAATACTTACCCCCCTCCACCACCTCAAAATTGGTTTGGAATTGTGAAGGGGCCATGTTTGCAAAAACGACCATTTTTTCTAAAGTAACATTTAAAGGGGTCTTTGTCCGTTGATTTTATTTAGGAAACTTGTTTTGCAAAAGAGTCCACAAGAGTCAACCCTAACCTTAACCCTCTGTAGGTACAAATGAATATTGTCCAGGACTCATCGCTATCTGTCATAGAACGGGCTCGGTTGCAGCTTCGTATGTGGTGGGATGATTTAGATGAAGATGGCAGAGATTGGGTGAAAGAACACTTGGGTTCCATGATAGACATCATGCACATCAAACCCCGGGAGGATTTAATCAAAGCCTTGGTAACCTTCTGGGATCCCGTCCATAATGTGTTCCATTTCTCGGATTTTGAGCTCACCCCCACTCTAGAAGAAATGACCGGGTACATTGATTTTGGCCAAGAGTTAAGAAAACAGCAACTCATATTTCCAAGGGCTCCCTCTGTGCACAAGTTCTTCGATCTTTTGTATATTAGCAAACAAATGAATAAGGCCCATGTGAGCAAAGGGTGTAGTTCTTTCTACTTCTTGTACTTCAGGTTCGGACACTCAGCCGGGTTTGAAACACAGGAAAAAGGGGTTGAATAACAAGCAAGACAAGAGCATATGGCAAATTCATCATCGGTTTGCCTTCATCGTGGGATTTCTAGGAGTTATGGTCTTTCCAAATATGGAGGGCACAATAGACACTCATATGGCCAAAATTGCACAGATCCTCGTCATAAAAAAAGATCACACACTTGTCCCATTAGTGCTGGCGGACATTTATCGGGCTTTAACCTTTTGCAAATCTGGGGCTCAATTCTTCGAGGGTTGCAATGTTCTTCTTCAAATGTGGATGATCGAACACCTTCGCCGTCATCCTAAGTTCATGAGATATGCTTCGGATGAGAACAATTTCATCAAAAAGTATGAGGAAAGGGTGGAAGAATACAAACCACCAGAAGGGGTTGAAGCTTGGGTTTCCTATTTAAGAAAACTAAGAGCAAATCAAATTGAATGGGCCATAGGATGGTTCCTGGTAATAAAAGTCATATACATGACAACTTCAAAAGGCTACTTGATGATGATGGGAGTGAGAAGTATACAACCATATGCACCATAAAGAGTTTTGAGACAACTGGGAAGATATAAGGTGATAGCCAGACCCAGTTAGACTGGTTGCCGGTATCTAAAAAGTGACACCCAGGTACCAGACCCAGTTAGGGGCGAAGTTGATCCCAATTATGCTGCTTGGTTCGAAAGAAGTTTTTATGTGAACAATGAGCCGAAGCCCGAGCCCGAGCCCGAGAGGCCTGCCAAAAGGCCCCATGTTCAAGCTTTTGATGACAAAATTCAGGAAAGGTTGTCCTGGGGACAAAAGGAAAAGAAATATCAAGCTAGCATTCACGCTTTGTGAGAAGAGTTGAGAAATGTCACCTTCAACAATGATCTACAGGCACAAGAGGTCGAGGGTGAGAGGAAAAGGCTAGTTCAAGAAAATGAAGCTCTCAGAGCCCATGTTCGACAACTGAGAATAGCAACCGAGAACCCGGGCAGAAGCAGAAAAGATGAAAGGCTCATTTACAACCTTACACAAAAGGTACGTGACTATGAAGATGATCTTCAGAAAACCGAGTCTGAGCTAGCAAAAGTACGAACAAAGTTGGCCAAAAATGCAGAGGGACGGGCAGCTTTCGTTCAACAGATGAAAAAAAGATATGAAAGAGGGATCACAGGTTGGGAAAAGGAGATTAGGAACCTCGAAAGTATAATGGCTAAACAAACCAAGAGTTTCAAAGCCGAGAGAGAACATTGCTACGCTTTGATGGCACAGTTAGAGGGAGACCTACAACACTTGCAAGAGCAAAATCATACCGCCACCTAGGTCTTAGAGTTTAGATCCCAGCAGATTGGGTGTTTATTGCAAGAATAGGGCATCATAAGGGAAAGGGTCAAAAGGATCGCCGACTACATCACGATGAAATGTAGTGAGTGTGAGGACATGACCAGATCCATGTTCTTCGCCACTGTAATGATCTTTGTCCGCCAGATAATGAAGGATCTCTATTGTCTCCAAGATGACATGGCACGTAGGCCCACTGCAAGACCAGTTGGTGTTCCTAGGATAGGGTTGGAGGTACTGATGTACTCTTGATTATATTTTCTTTTTCGAGTATGTATTTTCATTTTTAAAAGTATGTTTCGAGTCTGTTTGAAGTTTTAAATTCCTAGAAAAAGTATGTTTCGAGTCTTTTGTAATTCAGTAAAGTAGAAGTTTTATTAATGAAAATTTGGAAAACCCCCAAAAATTGCTTCTTTATTTTTTGCATTTATTCCTTGAACTACGAGATGATTTGATTCACGTGGTGTCGTGATACATAGGCAATACTCATCGGATCCGGTCACGATTTTGTAAATAAATCCAATGAAAGAAAAACAAAAAAAAAGAGAGAAAAGTGAGCCAAAGGAAAACCAAAAGAAGAACGAGAAGAGCAAGAAAAGAGAGGAAAGAAAAACAGGAATAAGAGAAGAAGCATTAAAGAGCCAAAGTGGAAAGAAAGGAAAATTGGAGAGATAAACAAAAGCCTAGATGTCATGCAACCATTGCAAAACATATAGAAACACATTTAACTATATAGGTGCATCACACCACCAACGTGCGATTACCTATGTGTTAATTATCTCACACTAACCGGTTTGTTGTGTTGGCTATCATTTAGGTTCTATATTAAGGTGGTTGGTTTTGTGGTAATCTGGATTCACATCTGTATTTCACCATATCAAAAGGAAATGTTGAAATGTTGTCAGAGAGTCACTTACCAACAGTTCCCATCCCATAGAATAACCCGATCTCGGTCATCCCAACTTCAGAATCTGCAGTTGCTGAGGAAAATAGAATTCAGCATCTCCGCATAATGGAAATGTGAGACGCATGGTCCAATGGCACAGAACCACCGAGTGCGATACCTGGATTCCTCGAGCTACTTCCCAGGGCAGGTGAGACCTCCAACGTCCCGATAAGTTACCCCAATACCCCACCGGTATATCCTACCATCTCAGCCCACTTTACTGGAACGCCTTCTGGGGTTCTCCCCTAGGTGTCAATTTCAGGTGCGACCTCCAACATATTCACTGCTCCACCTTGTTCGGTCACGGCACAACCCACTCTGCCTATGCCTAGTTTTGATCCATCATCTTTCACCTTCCAAGTACCATCCTTCCCACTAGAACCTACCCAGTTCACTACCAATGCTTACCCTCAGCCACCCCGGTATGAGTTTAACATGGGGAAGAAGAAAACCACAAAAAACCCTGAACAAGAGGAGATTACCAGAAAGATAAGGAGCATGGAGCAGAGTCTCAAAAACATACAAGGTTTGAGCGGGCAAAAGAGCATGTCCTACGCAGATTTGTGTATGTTCCCACACGTGCTCTTACCCTTGGGTTTCAAAACCCCGAAATTTAAAAAGTATGACGGGCATGGGGATCCCATAGCCCATCTCAAGAGGTACTGCAACCAATTGCGAGGAGAAGGTGGAAAAGAGGAGCTTCTCATGGCTTATTTTGGAGAGAGCCTGATTGGCATTGCTTCTGAATGGTACATGGATCAGGATATATTTCATTGGCATATCTGGGATGACCTGGCTCGGGACTTTGTCAGGCAGTTTCAGGATAACATCGATATTGCCCCTGACAAAAATTCATTGTCAAATCTAAAGAAGAAGTCCTCGGAAAGCTTCCGAGAGTATCTGTCAAATGGCGCGAACAAGCGGCCAGAGTCAAGCCTCCAATGGTTGAAACAGAGATGGTTAGTGTTTTTCTTCAAGCCCAAGAGGCTGATTATTATCAGAACATGATGTCTGCGATGGGGAAACCGTTTGCTGAGGCCATCAAAATTGGTGAAATGGTTGAGAATATTTTAAAAACATGGAGCATAATGAGTCAGTCTGCTATAAGGGCTACCTCCCAAGCAATTCAAGGGAGGTCTGGAGGTGCAGCAAATCGAAAGAAGAAGGAAGAAGTGGCAATGGCGACTTTAAGTGTAAGAAAACCCTGTCCACCCAGACCTTACTTCCCTGCAAGAACCCTACAACATTACTATACCCATCAGGATGTGGCCTATGATATGGTTCCCCAACTATACATAATGATGAATGCCCAGCCCTACGTTAGGCCACAACAACAATTCAATCAAAACCGAGCTACATTTCCCAGAAATCAACCTCCTCACCAAGCTCAATATAATCCCCGACCTACACAGAACAACTTCCCCTACAATGCCTGTGCCCGGAAACCACCCAGGATGGCAAACTTCACACCCATTGGTGAGTCATATTCCAGCCTTTTCCCCAAACTTGTCCAGATGGGTTTGTTGTAGCCCGTACCCCAAACCAGGCAAAACCCAGCGTCACCCTCCTACAGAGCCGGTACTCAATATGCTTACCACTCGGGGGCGGAAGGGCATGATACAGATGACTGTTGGACCTTGAAAAGGGCTGTGAAAAACCTCATAGAACAAAAGCGAATAGTGCTAAAAGACGAAGATGTTCCTAACGTAACCAATAATCCATTACCGGCTCACAACAACAAGCCGATTATTTGAATAATTTATGAAGATAAAGAGTTTGACCTAGCTCTAAAAGCCATCATTGCCATAGCCGATGTGGAAAAGAAGCCAAAGGCTATCACAAAATAGGACAAGGGGGAGAAGAAGAGTAAACCCACCCCTCGAAATATAGAAAAGAAAGAGGAAACCAAATCTGGGGCAACTCCCTCAAAAGATGTCGTTCTCTATGTTCCCCGGGGCCACAAGAAGAAACAAATGTCATTGAGCCCTCCAAGAAGGTTTGAGCTAAACAAGGGATCTAAAATGTATGTGCCTAAAGAGACCTATATGGTACGAGAGCCAGTAATTTCACCAAGGCTGAATGAGCCCGTGGTTATTGGCCGCGCACCGCAGAGTTCCATGACAGATCCTACTACCGTCCCATGGAATTACAACAAGGAGGTAGTGACCAACAAAGGAAATGAAGTCCTGGGAGAAAAAAATGAAACCAACCCGGTGGAGAAATACCTCAATCTGGAAGAAGTGAATAATGCAACGAAGAAGCGTTTCCCACCCAAGCAGCCATTTAGTGCTGAAGAAGCAGAAGATTTCTTTCGAAAAATGAAAATGGCGGACTAAGAGATAATTTTCCAACTCCGGAAGTCCCCTGCTCAGGTCTCTTTGTTGTCTCTGCTAATGAATTCAACTGAACATCAGAAAGTATTGATCAAAATTCTCAATGAAGCATATGTTCCCATTGAAACCACTGCAGAACAGCTAGAAAGGATGGCGGAAAGATTTTTTATAGTCAATCAAATTTCATTCAACAAGAATGATCTGCCCCTGGAAGGGGCCGCCCATAACAAAGCCCTTCATCTGACAGTTAAATGCGAGGGATATTATGTGAAATGGGTCATGCTGGATGGTGGTTCCGGAGTGGATATTTGCCCTCTCTCAACTTTTCAAAGAATAGAGATCGGTACCGAGAGAATCAGGCCTAACAACATCTGTGTGCGTGCCTTTGATGGCATCAAGAGAGATACCATAGGTGAGATTGATTTGATTCTGACTATTGGTCCGGTGGATTTTGAGGTGACCTTTCAGGTCTTAGACATGGATACTTCCTATAATTTCCTCTTGGGAAGACCTTGGATTCACGCAGCAGGGGCTGTACCGTCTACTCTCCACCAGATGGTGAAATTTAAACATGAGGATCAGGAGATTGTAATCCATGGAGAGGACGAGCAATCGATTTACCGGGACCCGCCAGTCCCATGTCTTGAAGCTAAGGAAGGAAGTGAACACATAGTCTATCAAGCTTTTGAGGTTATGGTCACGGACCAATGTGAAGAAGGAAACCCTTGTCCTCAACCCTTTCTCTCAAATGCATCATTTATGGTTGCCAAGGAAACGATCAGGCATGGTTATAAACCCGAGAAGGGGCTCAGGACGTCATTACTGGGAATCATCGAACCTATCACTCTAGCTGCTAGCGAAAAGTTCTTTGGGGTAGGTTTCCAACCCACACCAGCTGATGAAAAATGGGCAGATAAACGAAAGAACAATGGCTGGGTCTTACCTTAGCCGGTTCCGCATCTTTATAGAACATTCGTCTGGCCCAAGTACAATGAGGAAGGGGAAGATGAGGCATTCACGACAGAGGAAATTGAAGAAATTTGTGGGGCTATGAGGCAGATCCTGTATGAAACCCACATGGTCCAACCACGGGAAGGCTCGAGCACCGCCGAGGTGCTGTACATGGGGCTCGGTACCAAGTTGCAAAATTGGAAGGCTACTCCTTTCCCAATTAGGCAGGAATCCCGGTAGTCCAGTCCTGCCACCTTTTCTGCATCACGAGTTATTTCAGGGTGTAACTCGGATGTTTTCTTTTAGTTTATTGTGTTTAATTTCCAATGTAAACCCTGTTATCTTCAAAATTCAATGAAATGAAATCAATATTTCATCGTTTATCTCTCTATTCTTTCTGATTTTGTTACTTTTTCTTATTTCTTCTTTTAGTTCTAATAATGCGACTTTAAATAACATGACATGCTTGAGGATTTCATGCCCAGATCCAAACACACTGTCTAATTGTGAAATAATGAACCAAGAACCAGAATATGATGAAGAAGAGGCTTTTAGTGAAATAAATTGAGAATTGTAACAATTTGAGAATAAACCTAAGCCGAACGTAAATGAAACCGAGCCGGTTAATTTGGGTAGTTCTGATGAAGTCAAAGAAACCAAGATAAGCATTCACACTGATGAAAAAACCAGGGATGCATTGATCCAACTTTTGTATGAGTTCAAAGATGTGTTTACTTGGTTATATGATGACATGCCAGGACTAAGTGTCAATTTGGTGGTCCACAAGTTGCCAACCTACCCCGATTATCCTCCTGGCCAGCAAAAGCAAAGAAAGTTCAAAACTGATATCAGTGACAAGATTAAAGAAGATGTCACAAAATAGTTGAAGGCAGGAGTGATCCGAGTGGTCCGATACACCACATGGCTGGCTAATGTAGTTTATGTGCCAAAGAAAGACGAGAAGACTCGAGTGTGTGTTGACTACAGAGATCTGAACAAAGCAAGCCCTACGAACAACTTCCCTTTGCCGAACATCCACATCCTCGCTGACAACTGTGCCAAACATGAGAAACAGTCTTTCGTGGATTGTTATGCTGGGTATCATCAGGTCTTAATGGATGAGGAAGATGCAGAAAAGACAGAATTTAAAACATTATGGGGCACCTATTGCTACAGGGTCATGCCTTTTGGTCTGTTGAACGCAGGGGCAACTTATATGTGGGCCATGACTGCCATTTTTCATGCACCAAGAAAATTATATGCACCTGAGATAGAGGTGTCTGTGGACGATGTGATCATCAAATCTAGGACCCAGGACGACCATGTTTGTGACCTGAGAAAATTCTTTGAGTGACTACGTAAATATGATCTGAAGCTAAATCCGGCCAAATGTGCATTTGGGGTTCCGTCTGGCAAACTCTTGGGATTTATAGTCACTCGAAGGGGCATCGAGTTAGACCCAACAAAGATAAATTCTATTCGAGATTTGCCTCCTCCAAGAACCAAGAAAGAGGTTATGAGCCTGCTGGGAAGGTTGAACTACATTAGCCGATTCATTGCTCAGTTGACTTCCATATGTGAACCCATCTTCAAGCTGTTAAAGAAAGATGCACCGATTAAATGGACGGATGAGTGTCAAGAAGCCTTTGACAAAATCAAAGAATATCTGTCGAACCCACCAGTTTTGGTCCCACATGTTCTAGAGAGGCCTTTGTTCTTGTATCTGACAGTCTTGGAAGATTCATTTCGCTGTGTCCTTGGGCAACATGATGTGACTGGAAAGAGAGAATAGGAAATCTACTATCTGAGCAAAAAGTTCACAAGTTATGAAGCCAAATAAACTTTGTTGGAAAGAACTTGCTGCGCTCTAACTTGGGTCGCTCAGAAGCTTAGGCATTACTTGTTGTCCTACACCACTTACCTCATTACCAGGTTGGACCCTCTGAAGTATATATTCCAGAAGCAGATGCCCACAGGGAGGTTAGCAAAATGTCAGATCCAGCTCACTCAATTTGACATAGTCTATGTCACCCGCACGACAATAAAGGCCCAGGCTCTGGCGGATCACCTAGTTAAAACCCCCGTTGATGATGAATACCATCCCTTGAGCACCTACTTCCTGGATGAAGAGGTAAATTCAGTTGAGATAACATCAGAAGACACCAATGCTTGGAAAATGTTCTTTGATGGAGCTGTGAACGCAAAAGGCATTGGAATTGGGGCAATCTTGATCTCGCCCACTGGTCAGCATTATCCCGCCACAACCTGGATTTGGTTTTTTTGCACAAACAACAATGCCGAGTATGAAGATTGAATTATGGGAATGAATATGGCAATCGAGCAACATGTCGAAGAATTGTTGATCATGGGAGATTCGGATCTGATTTTCCGACAAGCTCAAGGAGAATGGGAAACTCGAGATGTCAAGCTTATTCCCTACAGGCAACATGTGGAAGATCTTAGTAGGAGGTTCAAGTCAATAGAGTTCAGGTACATTCCTCGTTGTCACAATGAGTTAGCCGATACACTCGCTATTTTGGACTCGATGCTGCCATACCAAGGCAATGCCCACAGTGACCCGTTGGAAATCCAAATCCCGGAAAGACACGACTACTGCAATACGGTTAAGGCAGAACTGAGTGTTCAACCATGGTATCATGATATCAAGAGATTTCTGAAAAACTAAAGAATATCCCGATCAAGCCAGTAGAGACAAAAAGAGAACTATTAGACGACTTGCAAGCGGTTTCTTTCTGAGCGGCAAGGTCTTGTACAAAAGGACTCCAGATCTCAACTTGTTAAGATGTATTGACGCCGAAGAGGCCTGAAGAATCATGTATGAAGTGCACGCAGGAGTGTGTGGAACCCACATGAATAGGTATGTTTTGGCAAAGAAAATCCTCCGAGCAGGCTATTATTGGATGACTATGGAAAAAGATTGCTTCAGTTTCGTCAGTAAATGTCATCAATGTCAGGTGCACGGTGATTTGATTCATGCACCGCCTGCAGAACTGCATCCCATGTCAGCACCTTGGCCATTTATTGCCTGGGGCATGGACTTCATTGGGCCGATTGAGCTAAAAGCTTCAAATGGGCATAGATTCATATTGGTCGCTATCGACTACTTCACAAAGTGGGTTGAAGCAATTACTCTCAAATCTGTCACCAAAAGCTGTGGTGGACTTCGTGCATTCCCATCTCATCTGCCGTTTCGGTATTCCTACAACTATTATTACAGATAATGCTGTAAACTTGAATAGTCACTTGATGAGGGAGCTATGTGAGCAGTTTAAGATCACGCATCGAAATTCTACTCCTTATCGGCCCAAAGCCAATGATGTCGTCGAAGCAGCAAACAAGAACATCAAAAAGATTTTGAGAAAGATGATTCAAAGTTCCAGGCAGTGGCATGAAAAGTTTCCGTTGGCATTATTGGGATACCGCACTACTGTGTGCATATCAGTCGGAGCAACCCCATATCTTTTGGTTTATTGCACTGAAGTCGTGATACCCGCAGAAGTTGAAATCCCTTTTCTTCGGGTCATTGTTGAAGTTGAAATTAAAGACAGTGAGTGGGTCAAAACCCGTTTGGAACAGTTAACCCTGATCGATGAGAAGCGAATGGCCGCAGTCTGCCACAGGCAGTTATATCAACAAAGAATGGCCCGTGCCTACAACAAGAAAGTGCGGGCTAGAAATTTTGAAGTGGGGCAACTCGTTTTAAGGCGTATTCTTCCCCATCATCAGGAAGCGAAAGGAAAGTTTGCTCCTAACCAGAAAGGCCCATACATTATCAGAAAATTATTTCCAAAAGGGGCATTATACTTGGGAGACATCGAAGGAAATGACCCCAAAATAGTTGTAAATGCAGATGCAGTCAAAAAGTACTATGTCTACTCCTCCTTCAGCAATAACATTATTCGATTGGGATGACGAAGGCTTTCATTCTCGCCACCCCAAACACTCCAACCCTTCGCTAACCCTTTAATTCGGTTACCTTTCTTTCATTACCCTCTTTGGAACTCGAAGACGCTTGTAACAAAAGAAGAAAAAAAGAAACAAAAATAACAAAAACAAAATGTTTCCCTGAATTACGTTCGACTTGATTCCGAAAGGATACGTAGGCAGCCTCTCTATGGGGTTCAGTCACACCAAGACAAAAATCCAATTTCCCCCAAAAATAAAATTGGGGCAGATATTATAATGGTTCGGCGATGATCCCTCCTGAACGGTGCCAAACTTGTAATTTGATCCAAGTTCTTTTACCCAAACCTTGTTCAAGTCCTTCCGATCAATCGGTGAAAGGTTTTCAAAATTAGAGAACGTAGCTGTTTGGATCCAATGTAATCAAGATGAGAGAAATAAAATGAGAGAGTCTTATTGGTGAAAATCCACGGGCACCGTAAGGCGACGGTGAGCAGAGAAATTGAAATGACAGAGTCTTTCTAGTGAAAACTCGTAAAGAGCACTATAAGGCGATGGTGAGAAGAGAAATGAGAGAGGTCGATTGGCGAAAACCAGCAAAGGGTGCCGTTGATCGACAAGAAAGAAATCCCTCACCACCATTGGCACTGAAAGAGTCCTGGCAAGGTTTCTCGGTTTCAAAACACGGTTCACAATGGGTCTATGAGAAGTTGTATAGTTGGGCAGATCGGGTATCCAGTCTAAGAAGCATGTCATATCTATTGAAGTCTGCATGCATTCCAGATAAGTCCTTCTTTCCTCCCCGAAAGGGACACTTCTCTTTAAATTCACTTTCTTGTCATTTGTTCACTTTTCTTTGAATCCCTTTCGGCCTAACTCTGTTCCGAAACTAATACAAAGACAAGGTGGCAAGATTGGTTTTACAGGGGCCTGCATAATAAAAGCCAAGTCCAAAGAAAGTACCCGGCTTCAGCGGGTGCATTAAGTCAATCCCGACTGGCCATGATGGCCGATGCTCTGAAATCAAAGTTATTGAAAATGAAAAGAAATCCAAAGTCAAAATCCCCTAGAGGCAGAATAAGGTGAGAGGGCCAAAGCCCCACACAGGTGAACTAACATGGGAAATTTTGGAAAGTTGAGTTCCCGGTTTCAGGAGAGAGATCAATCTTCAGAAAAGCCAGCAAGCAACAAAGGTTCTCACCAAAAGAGTTGGGTCGAGATCAAGTGATCAAAAACAATCAAGGCCACAAAACCAACCACCATTTCAAACTAACAATTGTTCTTTATTTGAAAATTTGAAACATGTGCAATCCAAAGCAACCGTGCAAGAAGCAGGTGCAACCGAAAAAAGGAAAAAAAATGTGCAAGTGCTAGAAATAACTTTGTAGCAACAATCCATAAAAAGGGGAGTCCCCTCCAAACTTTTTCCCGCATTTACTCATTCCATGAAAAAAAGAAGAGAAAGGAAAACAAAATGATAAAAAAAGTTAAGAAGAAAATTCAAAAAAAATGGTAGCTTAGGATCCCCAATCTCAATTTTCAGCTCTGCCTTCTCTCTAGGAAGAGAAGGAATAGTAATTTCGTCATCATTTTCCGGTCATAACACCGGCATCCGGTGGTGGAACTAACCAAACTTGGTGTCAAAAGATACATAATTTCCTTACGAATAATACCCAATTGGTTTCAACTTCATATCTATAGTCAATTTTAGTAGATCTTAATTTCATTTTCACGAGTTACTATAGCAGACATTGTTCTTCATTCAATTTCAGCGATTCAGCTAATTCCAGCACTGCCTCTCAGCACAACAGCTTGTTTTGATAACGTGAAAGTGTTCTCTTCTCTTCTAAGATTGGTTTGAATTCTAAGCTTCATTTTAAATCGAAATTACTGTTTTTACAGTTTGGACTGTGAAATTGGATTCACAGCCATAAGCAGTAAGTAACGTGAAGCTAATTCGAATTACAGTAGCATCGTTTTCTTGCAAAGCTGCTGCATCTTTGTCATGTAATTAAAGTGCTAAAGAATTACAACTGTAATGGACACACAGGCAGGTGGCCAGCCACATTTGGTGGCTGCGCTGCCTACACAACCTCCTCCAAACATTGCACAAATATCAGGGAACACAAATAACAACAAACAGCCGATAGATTACTCCAAAATTCTGAAACCTTCCACTTTAAATGCTGCAATGCAGGAGCAACAGGAAGTTGAGCCAATTCCCATTCGTCCACCTACAATATTGAATGGAGAGCATGTTATTCAGTTCACAGAAGCAGAAGTAGAAAGGATGGATATCATCGAAGGATTACAATATGCAATAGTTGGTAAATGTTCTTATGGCAGCCCAGAAATTCAACAACTGCATAAGTTAATACCAATTCAATGCGGAATTAAAGGTGAATGTAACATTGGATTTCTAAGGGATAGACATATTTTGATTAGAATGACGTTAAGGCAGGACTATCTTCATTTCTCATCAAAAACTCATTACATAAAGGACATGGATGGCTATCAATATCAGCTTAGGCCATTGATTTATGACTCAAAGTTTAGAGCAGATGAAGAAACACCCAAGGCAATGGCTTGGATTTCATTCCCAGGTCTATTGCCAACCTTTTTTGTGAAGGAATGTCTATTTTCTCTAGCTACAGCAGTAGGTAAACCTATGCATCTAGACATGGCAACAATTAATAAAACTAGACCTAGTTGTGCTAGGGTGAAAGTACTAGTTGATCTACTTGTAGATTTGCCTAAAAAGGCGAGGATGGACATATTCAATGAAGCTAAAGGAACAACAAGAACTGAATGGGTGAGAATTCAATATGACATGATGCCTAAATATTGCAGACATTGTAAACTTCAAGGGCATGATCAATTTTAATGCTGGAGGATACACCCTGAACTATATGTGGAGAAGGAGAATGCTAACCAAATACAACTAAGAAGCAGGACATAGGGAACTCACAGCCTATAATGATTTTATCTAGTGGAAATGTCGTGGGTAATGTGAATGTTACAGCAAAAGAGAAATGGAAGGAAGTGAAGGACAACAGACTTAGAAATGTAGTAAATCAAAATACTAGTCTCAATAATAATGGAATGGAGATGGCACCAGCTAAGCAGCTTGAAAACAATCAGAACAAGGAGGGTACAAGTACTGTAGATAGACAAGCAGGAGCACAAAGCAACAGTGGTAAGGAATTGGTGGCAGTAGACAACGAAGATAATGATCATGTTCAAGTAGCTAACAAGTTTGCAATATTACAAGGGATGGATGAAGAGGAAGAACCTGTTAATCAATTGGCAATGATGGCAGCTAATGCAACAACAAACAGTCCAGCAGTTCATAACCAAGCATCTACAAAGCAAAAACCAAAACATATGGTCAATAATGAGGGAAAGCTAAATCCAGTAGCACAATCTTTTCATCTTAACTCATCAGGGATTGGTTCGACTAATGGTCTAGTCAATGGAAAGGAGGCATCAAAAGCAAAAAAAGATATTGCACAATGGGTAGAAAGAAGTTTCAAGGATAAAACAAGAGATGGAATAGTGAAGATCAATACATCATGCCAGGAAATCCCATCACAAGATACATTAGTGAACAAGGAACTTAATAAAACTCCAAATTCTCAAGCAGAAGGGTCAAAATCGTCTACATTTAAAGAAAGAGTGCAAGGCTATGGAGGCAGGCTATGGGATGCACATAGGGAATACGATTCAGAGGAGAACGAAGTACCACTAGGAGCACAAGCTGATGAGGAACCAAATGAGAAGGACAAAGAAGAAGATGAGAAAAGTGTAAATGGAGAGCCCCATGCCAATGACAACAATACAACTGGTAATTTTTTAATAAAGGGAGGATCAGAAAATGTTGAGCACAACAATAATTATCAGATAGCAGAAGTCACAAAAATTAGAAACTATGAAGGAAGAGGCCCAGAGGTAAATGATCCTGGAGGAACAGAAGATGATAAACTTCAGAAATCATAAGAAGACCCACAAGGACAAAACACAACAGAGAAGGAGAAACAACCAAAACAAAAAACAAAAATAGTAAATGTTACTGTTATATTGGAGAAAACCAGTTGCAGCTGTTAAAAAGAGGAGAAGAGAAGACCTTGGTCCCTAAAAAGAATGCATTTGGAGCTACATCAGGAGGGAAGGAAGACAATGAAGAAGGAGAAGAACCTGGTAGATCAGGATACGACATGGATCAAGAATCAACTACCCAACACCTTATGAATGCTGCAAGGTAAGGTGACTTATCACCTACACAAGTGGAAAAGGCAAAATCAGCAGCAAAAGGTAAGAAGAAGCAACAAAAAGATACTTTTGTAGCCCCAAAAGCTGGGGTGCACACAAGGAGAATGCTAACTAAATCCAACAATCAGTGATGAATGCTCTCATTTGGAATATAAGGCCAGTCAACACACAACAGGCCTTTGAAATGTTGACAAAAATGCACAGGCAAAATCACTATGAATTTGTAGGATTAATGGAGCCAAAGAAACAAGCAAAAAAACTGGGAAGTTATAGAAACAAGATAGGACTTGCACAGGCATGTTCAAATGTTTCCAACAAGATCTGGGCTTTCATAGATGAGGTATTTGAGGTGACTGTTATGTACAATATGGTGGAACAATTAACACTACGATTGTTTCATACTGAATCGCATGTGGAGTTTGTCCTAACATTGATATACGCTAAATGTGATGCAATTGAGATGATAGAATTATGGGATTCATTATATGCAATGGCAAGGGATATGGATGCACCATGGCTTGTAGGAGGTGATTTCAATGTAATATGGGACGAAGAAGAGAAGTTTGGTGGGTTACCTGTGTCATTGAATGAAATTGATGATTTTCGACACTGCGTCAACACTTGCAATATCTTCGACCTTGGATTTAAAGGCAGCATATTTACATGGTGGAATGGGAGAGCAGAGGAAGACTGTATATTCAAAAGGCTAGACAGATGCTTGGCCAATGTTGAGTTCCAACAAACATTTCCAGGAATAGAGGTGCAACATTTGTCAAAGACTGGTTATGATCATAGTCCAATGTATCTGAAGTGTGATATTGAGACTCCACCAATAAAAAAGCCTTTTAAGTTCTTGAATTTTTGGGTGGAACATGCGACTTTTAAAGATGTGGTGAAAGAGAATTGGACAACTGATTTCAGTGCAAATCCTTATATTCTTTTTAATCACAAGTTAAAAAAATTAAAGAAGGCCCTTTCATTGTGGAGTAAGGCTACATTTGGAGATATTTTCCAAAAGATAGCAAGCATGGAGGAGGTAGTGATGGTTCATGAAGCAGAATTTGAAGCAAATCCTATAGGGATGAACATGGAAAGGCTACAAAAGGTTCAGGCATAATTGATCAAATGTCTTGCACTAGAGGAGAAATATTGGCAATAAAAGGCAGGCATGACTTGGTTCAAGGAAGGGGATAGGAACACTAAGTTCTTCCACGCACAAGTGAGAGGTAGGAGGAAGATACTTCAGCTTAACAGAATTCAAAATAGTGGAGGAACCTGGATTGAAGAAGAACAAGAAATTGCAGAAGAGGCTATCAAATTCTACGAGGAACAGCTCACAGAAGTAGCTACTCCTTCATCATTTGATATCGTAGAGCATGTTCCTAATCTGATTAACACTGAGTAGAATGCAGAATTGATTAAGCAGCCAACAAAAGAGGAGGTTAAAGTGGCAGTACTCGGACTTAATGGTGATAGTACTGGGGGGCCAGATGGTATGACAGGCAAATTCTATCATTCTTGTTGGGACATAATAGGGGATAACCTGTACGATATGGTGAGCACTTTTTTCAATGGTCATGAGCTACCCAAGTGTGTAACACACACCAACCTAGTTTTGCTACCAAAGAAAAAAGAAGTTACCACTTTTTCTGATTTAAGACCAATAAGCCTCAATAACTTTTCAAATAAGGTTATATCGAGGGTGGTACATGAAAGGCTAGTGAAATTTCTCCCAAGTTTGATATCAGAGGAACAGTCAGGTTTTGTTAAGGGCAGGAATATAGTAGAAAACATCCTTCTAACTCAGGAGATAGTGACTGACATTAGGCTTAGAACTAAGGCTGGACCTAATGTCATCCTGAAGCTAGATATGACCAAAGCTTATGATAGATTATCTTGGCTATTCCTAACCAAGGTACTGAGAAAGATGGGATTCACAGAAAGGTTGATATGGATTGTCTTTGGATTAGTTTCAAACAATTGGTATTCTATTCTAATCAATGGTCAAGCTCATGGGTTCTTTAATTCCTAAAGGGAGTAAAACAAGGTGATCTTGTATCTCTAACTTTGTTTATCTTGGCAGCATAAGCATTATCTAGGGGTCTCAATGCACTACATGCTAACCTGTATTTTTGTGGATTTGGGATGCCAAAGTGGAGTCCAAAGATCAATCAATTGGCGTATGCAGATGACATGATTATTTTCTCATCCTCAGATGAAACATCTCTGATGCTGATTATGCAAGTGCTGAATGCATATGAAGTTGCATCTGGGCAGCTTGTTAACAAGACCAAATCAGCTGTGTACCTGCATCATTTAACAGACATGGAAGTGGTCAACAAGGTGGAAAGGATCACAGGCATTCATAGGAATGATTTTCCTATCATATATCTAGGTTGTCCTATATTTTATGCAAAGAGAAAGCTGGAATACTATAAGCCCCTAATTACTAAGGTAATGGACAAACTGCAATCATGGCAGGGTAAGTTATTATCAGTAGGGCGCAGGGCAGTTCTCATATCCCATGTACTGCAAAGCATCCCTATGCATCTATTATCAGCTGTAAACCCTCCAAATTATGTGATAAATAGGTTGCACAAATTGTTTGCTCAGTTTTTCTGGAGCAGCTCTGTAGGAGGAAATAGTAGGCATTGGGCTTCATGGAATACCTTATGCATGCTAGTTGAGTAAGGTGGAATAGGTTTCAGGTCACTGCATGATGTAGCAAAGGCATTATTCAGCAAGTTGTGGTGGAATTTCAGAACAAAACCAAGCCTATGGAGCTCTTTCGTATGTCAGAAATACTATAAAAAATTGAATTCTGTAATTGTTCCATGGAAAAGGGGGTCTCACATTTGGAGAAAAATGTTGGAATGCAGAGATCTGATTGAACATCAAATCTTTTGGTAAACAAAAAGGGGATCCTCACTATTTTGGTTTGAAAACTGGACAGGTCTTGGGGCACTATATTTTTTTAGTTCCTCAGGACTTTGTCATTGATGAAACTGTACATAATGTACATGATGTTACCTTAGATGGTGAGTGACATGTGGACAGGCTCTTTGAAATGCTTCCTGAAGACTTAACAGTACACATTCTGGAGAAAATCAAACCACCTTCACCTCAGCAGGTTCTTGACATGCCTTGTTGGATGCTGGAAACAAGAGGATATTTCAGTGTTAAGTCAGCATTGAATTATACGAGAAGAAGAGACAAACCAAGAACAGCTTATAGGATGATTTGGGTGAAGGGACTGCCTTTTAAAATAGCATTTTTCATGTGGAAAGTGTGGAAAGCAAAGCTACCTTTAGATGATTTCTTGAAAAGGGTAGGCTACTGCATGCCATCAAAATGTTGGTGTTGTGTACAGCCTGACGAGGAATCTCTTCAGCACTTGTTTTTTAGATCAGAAACTGCAAGGACAACTTGGAAGTATTTTCTATCGAGGGCAGGAATAACTGTGGAGGGATTAACATTGCACCAAGCAATCACAAAATGTTAGACTGCAAATGTGTGCTTAAGGCTCAAACCAGTAATGCAAGCACTCCCCTCATGTGTAGTCTGGGAACTCTGGAAAAGAAGAAATAGTATGAAGTATGGTGATACTGTGTCAACTAGCAGGGTGATTTATTAAGTTTCATCAAATCTACAGGCATTGGTGAAAATGAGAAAGCCTGGGATGGACATGGTACCTCACAAATGGCAATATCTATTAGCTATGATGGAAAATTTCACTCCTAAACTTAAGGTTACCAAAGTCATGTGGGAATTTCCAAGTGCAGGATGGCTAAAAGATAATACGGATGGTGCATCGAGGGGAAATCCAGGCAGGAGCACAATAGGTTTTTGTATAAGAAATGAAAATGGTGACATAGTCAAGTCAGTAGGGAAGGAGATTGAGGAGACAACAAACACAGTAGCTGAAGCGAAGGGCATGGTAGAAGCACTAAGGTTCTGCAGATTTCATCAATACTCTCATGTATGGCTTCAAACTGACTCAATGTTATTAAAAAACATAATGGATGGGATCTGGAAACCACCATGGATCATATCTGAGCAGGTAGAGGAAATGATGCAACTAATGAATGGGGGCAATTACACAGTTACTCATATTCATAGGGAGGGCAACAAGCTGGCAGATCACTTGGCTAATTATGCTTTAGATCATGGAGAAATAGAATGCCAACAATTCTGGCATCTAGATGCACAGGGAAGGAGGTTAGTTAATGAAGATAAGCTGCAATGTCCAAGTCTAAGGGTGAAGGTGGACAGGAGATAAGAAGCAAAGAGAAAAGGAAGAGCAGGAGCCATGTCAACTTAATCGACCAATATATTCAAATCCTAAGGGAGGAGGATATAATGGTTGGTATTTCTAACTATATTTTCTCTCGTGCAGGTGCCACTACGAGTATATTATCCTATGCTTTCAGAGAGCCAAGAATTAAAACGCATATATGAGCCATGACTTGGGAATGTCTTGTTTTCCATCAAGACAAAAGGAACGACAAAGGCAGGCACGCCTGGAGTTTTAATTTAATACAAATTCATGGGATCGAGGAGTCATCGTTAGAAGCAAAATTCGAGCTTTTTTGTAAGCACGCGTCCAGCAGCTTGAGAGAATATGAAGGCATGTGCAAGGCATGCACATTGGGATAACAAAACTGGATGTAATCAGAGACATGGAATACACGCATGCTTCTAGCATTACTATATGAATGAATGCTTCAAGATGTTGGGGTCCTGGAGATTACTCGATCGACGAGCTACAAAAATTGGGAGGACAGTTTAAATTCCAACAGGGATGATCGCATGTTTTCAAAAGGAATTGCACACTGGCATGCATACACATGGGAAAGAAGGCATGCGCATGGGGATTCGCAATAAAAAAATGGGACATGCAATTGACCGCTGGCAGTGTAACAAAAGCTGGACAATGAATTGGAATATGGTCAAGCATGATTTCTCACGCTTCTGGAGGGGCATGCATGGAATACGCATGGATGCAGAAAGCCGTACGCTAGTACATTGGGATGGCAACGCTGTCAAGAAAGCAAGGACAACAACTGGAGTAAGAATCGAAAGGAGCAATTTACGATGGATGTTCTTTCACCCTACCTACAAGCACTAAGATATGGGGATAGAGGAATCGTGGCACGCCTGGTAAACAAAGGCTTGGCAATGTAACGCTTAACAAGACTAATGCTTAAAAAGAGTCATCGATGCAAATGAAAAGCTTAGAAGCATGGCTTCAATTTACAAGAACAAAGCTGGAAAGTGTAGGCATGAACGCATGGATTAGTAACTTTGGGTGTTGTGCGAGCACACCTAATTCGAGCTGCTGGCAGTGTGTATGCATGTTTATGCACAACACTTTTCTCCAGGATACAACGCACGCCTGTAGTTCATTACAATGCACGATGCATCATGGGCAAATTCAGTACTGGGCTTCGTCTGTATTTTTAATACATTGCACGCAGCATCGTGGGCTTCACAGCTTTATCTTTCTTTATTCCAAGCGTGTCATTTGGAACCATATGCACGCATGATGCATAGTACTACAGATATCCTCAAATTAATGAGAGATATGGAGAGTACTCGGTCAAGGAGCTACAAGAGAGGGGACATACAAGAAGCAGGTGCAAAAGGATGTCTGGACAGTAACAATAGAGTTTGCACCAGCATTCTTTTGGAAATGCAATGGAAAAGTTTGCAGCACATGGAAAGGACATCAAGACATTAGCATAATGCTGATTATTTTTTGGAAATACAAACTTATGTATCAAAAGGAGCAAAAGCATGTGAAGCATGGGTTCAAATTCTAAACAATGAAGTTGATAATGCAGACAAGCACATTGTAGGCATGTGCATTACTTTGGGTGCAAATGCCAAGGACCTTGGCCCCCTCAATAGTGTGGGAATCTCAAGGGGACATTACATGATCAGGTGCTACAGTACCGACTTACTACAGTAACCTTATGCTACAATAACCTTATGCTACAGTGACATATGCTACAATACCATATGCTACAGTACCGTATGCTACAGTGCCGTATGCTACAGTACCGAGCTACCAAATTGGTGGAGTCGACGTGAAGTTGCTGAAAAGGGGCAATTCACGCAAATCAAATTTAACTCTAGAACTGGGACGCTTTGGACTGGAGATACAACGTCGACATGGACTCACTTGGGCTGTTTTGACAACTACAAAGTTTTAGTAGGCATAATGTGATATCAATTTGAGTATTATGTTCAATTTTGATAGTATGTTACATTAGAGTGCAAAGTCTATTTCCTTTCATTGAAGGAAGACAATGACAATTTCCTAATTATTGTATTTTCTTTTCTATTTTTAATAAAAAACTAACCCTAGGCGCTTGCCTAGCGGATTGAAAAAATAAAATCTCAATTTTCATGCTTTTCCAACATAGGGTCTCCACTCCTTAGTTGAGATTATTTTTAGACATAGGGTCTCCACTCCCTAGTCCCCTTTTGCCAATATAGGGCCTCCAATCCCTATTTGAGATTATTTTTAGATATAGGGTCGCCATCCCCTAGTCGCCTTTTGCCAACATAGGGTCTCCACTCCCTAGTTGAGGTTATTTTTAGACATAGGGTCTCCATACCCTAGTCGCGTTTTGCCAACATAGGGTCTCCAATCCCTAGTTGAGATTATTTTACATATAGGATCTCCATCCCCTAGTCGCATTTTGCCAACTTAGGGTCTCTAATCCCCAGTTGAGATTATTTTTAGACATAGGGTCTCCATCCCCTAGTCGCTTTTTGCCAACATAGGGTCTCCAATCCCTAGTTGAGATTATTTTTAGACATAGGGTCCCTATCCCCTAGTTGCCTTTTGCCAACATAGGGTCTCCAATCCCTAGTTGAGATTATTTTTAGACATAGGGTCTCCATCTCCTAATCGCCTTTTGCCAACATAGTGTCTCCAATCCCTAGTTGACATTATTTTTAGACATAGGGTCTCCATCCCCTAGTCGCCTTTTGCCAACATAGGGTCTCCGATCCCTAGTTGACATTATTTTTTGACATAGGGTCTTCATCCCCTAGTCGCCTTTTGCCAACATAGGGTCTCAAATCCCTAGTTGAGATTATTTTTAGTCATAGGGTCTCCATCCCCTAGTCGCCTTTGCCAACATAGGGTCTCCAATCCCTAGTTGAGATTATTTTTAGACATAGGGTCTCCATCCCCTAGTCGCCTTTTTCCAGCATAGGCTATCCACTCCCTAGTTGAGATTTTAGACATAGTGTCTTCATTCCCTAGTCGCCTTTCCAACACAGGGTCTCCACTCCCTGGTTAAATTTTTTTACTATAGATATAGGGCCCACTCCCTAGTCTCTTTCTCCTAAAGATACACATTCCTTATTTTATTGCTTTCAATAAAGAAACAGTTTATATTTTAGTCACAAATAACTCACGGAATTTTTCTAGTGAAAATTAGGGCAGATAAATTTCGTTTGTTTGTTTGTTTTGGTGTCTGAGCAGGTTTTTACCTCGAGGCACGGGGTTCGAGACGACCAAGAGAATGAGTCTCAATCTAGAATAAAGAAAAGAAGAAAAAGAGCAAAAAGAAGTGAACTCAAAGTGTTGAAGCGGAGAAAGATGTAGACTGTTCAAGGTATGATTGAAGTCATATGTTTCGCGTGTCCCGCCTTGATCCAAAGCTGAAGAATGAACCAACGGTTACAGCTGACGAGCATCAATATTCAGATCGGAGTCTACAGCAAGAACCAGCCGAGATTCAAGATCAAGCTCCAGAAGATTTATAGATAGGAATCTTGTGATTCATAGTTGATAGGTTTAGCTAGTTTAGCTTCTCATCTTTCATTTTGTGTAATAAGGAGTTCGGCAAGTATTAGTAGCAGCAACGACGGTGAAACCACAGCTTCCTGGTAGTCCCATGTGATGACCCAAAAATGTCATCTTTAAATTAAATAATTATCTTGGTATTTTAAGACCTTGAAAAGAGGTATCAATAATTCCTCGACTTGTGTTCACAGTCCGTATAATTTTCCGGAAGATTTTTATGTGAAAAATGGATTAAGTTGTGAACTAGAGCTTTAAAACTGAACTGAGTTGACTTCGGTCAATATTTTTTAGCAAACAAATCCGGATAAAAGTTTTGACCATTCTGGTAGTCCTGTATCGTGATTTAGGACTTGGTCATATGCCTGAAATCAAATTTGGAGGTCCGTAGATCAAATTATCGCCATTTAACGGAATCTAGAAATCTAAGGCTAAAGATTTCTTAAGTTTGACCGGAGATTTGACTTTTGAGAAAAAGACCTTGGAATGGAATTTTGATGATTCCAATAGTTTTGTACAGTGATTTTGGACTTAGGCACATGTTCGGATTTGGATTTGGAAGTCCGTAGGATAATTCGGCGCATTTTGACGAAAGTTGGAAAATAGAAGATTTTTGAAAAGTTTGACTGGGGGTTGACTTTTTGATATCGGGGTCGAAATTCAGTTCTGAAAATTTTCATGGCTTCGTTATGTCATTTATGACTTGTGTGCAAAATTTGAAGTCAATCGGACTTGATTTGATAGGTTTTTGCATCGGATATAGAAGTTGGACGTTTCATTAGGCTTGAATTGGGGTGTGATTCACGACTTTAGCATTATTTGATGCGATTTGAGGTTTAGACTAAGTTCGTATCATGTTTTAGGACTGGTTGATGCATTTTGTTGAAGTTTCGATGGCCTCGGGTGGATTTTAGAAGGTTGACGGATATAAAAAGGCTGCTGAATTTTCTCTTTGGACAACTGCTGATTTTTTACAGAATGTGAACAATACCTGTGAACAGTGTCTGTAAACAGTGTCTGTGAATAGTACCCATGAATAGTGTCTGTGAACAGTACCCACGAACAATACCTGAAATTTTCTGGACAGATTTAATTCCAGCAGTTCGGGTTTTGGGTCATTTTTTTGATTTCAAAGCTCGAATTTTGGCAATTTTGAGCGAGAAATCATGGGAATTCTTGGGGTAAGTATTCTTGACTCCCTTGTGATTATATTTCATGAATAAATCTTCATTTTTATCATTAAATTATTGATATTTGAAGAGAAATGGAGGAATTTTCTAAAATTCCATAAAGATGAATTTTTAAGATTTGAAAACCAATCCGATGTCAGATTTTGGTAAAATTTATATGGTTGGACTCGTGGTTGGATGGGGGTTCATATTCCGTGACTTTTGTCGTATTCCGAAAAGTGGGGCCCACGGGCAAGTTTTGGGTTAATTTCGGATTTTGTTGAAAAATTAGTATTTTCATATGGAATTAATTCATATAATATGTATTGAATGAATTGAGTTAATTGTGACTAGATTCGGGACGTTTGGAGGCTGATTTGAGCGTCAAAGGCATTGCAGAGTAGGATTTTTTCTCGGATTAAGGTAAGTAACGTTATAAATCTGGTCCTGAGGGTATGAAACCCTGGACATTGTGTCCTATGACTATTTTGGAGGTGACGCACATGCTAGGTGACGGGCGTGTAGGCGTGCACCATAGGAAATTTGACTTTGTCCGTACTGCGAGACTGTGGAATTAATTGGCCTACTATTTAATACATGTTCTCTCTATTTTCATAGAAATTGACTGTACTTCATGTTAGAAATCATGTTTAGGCCTTATGTGATCACTGTTGAGACCTGCGAGGTCGTGTACTTGCTGAATTAGCTGCTAATTGTTGTTTTGTTCTCAGTCATAACTTATCTTGCTTATTATGCCTTCGTCTCTTGCAGTTAATTGTTGATACATGACATTACCTCTGTTTGGGCTGTTTATATGATTTTTGAGAGCCCGAGAGACTGGAGAGATTGATGACTGAGTGAGGTCGAGGGCCTGATCTGTAAGGATATTTATGGGATCGGGCTGCACGCTACAACATGTTGTTACTAAGTTATGATTGAGTGAGGCCGAGGGCCTGAGTGATTTATGCCACGAGGTGGCTTGTTATAGCGCTTGTGCTGAAGGAGCTCATCCGGAGTCTGTACATACCCCAGTGAGCACATGTACCTACTGAGTGCGAGTGCCAAGTGCCGAGTGATGAGCGACTGGGAGGAATGAGTGAATGTGAGGAATGAGTGACTGTGAGGTTGGAGTGAATGGGAGGACAGAGTGACTGTTATTCTGAGAAAATACACTTACTTCATTTCTGTTGCATCACATATGTCATATCACTGTTTTGAAAATTATTGGAAGATATTACTTACTGCTCAGTCAAATTTGATATCTGGTTTATTGAGTGCGTACTAATGTGACTTAAACTGTTAAATTGAAAGTATGACTCCTCTTATTTGAAAGTTATTGAGATAACTGTATTTGCATAGCTCGTCACTACTTCTCATTTCCTTATTTATTTCTGTTACTTACTGAGTTGGTGTACTTACGTTACCCCCTGTACCTCGTGTACAGATCTAGGCACTTATGGTCATGGCGGTTGCTAATTGAGGAGTCAGAGTCAGGAGACTATTGAGGTAGCTGCATGGCGTTCGCTGAACTTGACTCTCATTTCCTTTCATATTCTACTATTCTATATTTTCATACAGTGTTTTATCAGTTAGATGTTGTTATCATTTAGATGCTTATGCACTTAGTGACACCGGGTTTTGGGGTTGGATTGTATAGTAATTTTGGAGTTATATTCTATTTTTTTAAAGGATTTCTTTAATATTAACTGCT
Source organism: Nicotiana tabacum (assembly GCF_000715075.1). Classification (NCBI taxonomy): domain Eukaryota; kingdom Viridiplantae; phylum Streptophyta; class Magnoliopsida; order Solanales; family Solanaceae; genus Nicotiana; species Nicotiana tabacum. The sequence continues at coordinate 196,208,947 of NC_134080.1, forward strand.
TTCGCCTTTATTTAAAAGTTCTACTGTGTTGAGATATTGAGTTGAGTCTTGCCTAGTTCCACGATAGGCGCCATCACGATAGGTGAGATTTTAAGTCGTGACAAGTTGGTATCAGAGCACTAGGTTACCTAGGTCTTACGAGTCATGCGCAAGTTTAGTAGAGTCTTGCGGATCGGTATGAAGACGTTTGTACATATCTTCGAGAGGCTGCAGAACCCTTTAGGAAATTCCACATTCTTGAATTCTTATTGTGCGACATCGATTAAACTTGAAGCGTAATTCCTTGAATTCCTTCCACGCATTCGTGTGCGCACATGAGCGCTCGGTATCTACTGTGCATTGATAGCTTGTGATTCCCTGGATAAGGTGCGAGATGTGATTTATATGTGTGATGTTAGGCCAATCTGGAGGACTTGAGGCAAGGTTTTGTCTATGGCTTGAGTACTAATATTTTGATTGTGTGAGCACGTGCATTTGGGACTTATATGTCCATTTGTGTCCTTACTGGTGGGATTTGTGACTGGATGACTAGGGGTGAGTATGATTTGATTGCAAAATGTGTTCAAATTGTTCGAATGTGACGGGAAGAGTTTGTTGAGGATGTAGCAAGGATTATTGGGTGTTTAACTTCTGTCTTGAGTTGGCATATGGCCTCGAGCTATGGGTGTATTGAAGGACCTCTCGTGTAGTTTAGTTGTGGAGCGGAGTAAATCTTCATGTTGTGTTATGAGTTGAAACTCAGAGGGGGGTTAAGTGATTGTGTAATGGTTATGATTATTAAGAACTATAGAGAGATACCAGTTTGAGGCTAAGCAAGTGGATTATCTCCTGTGAGATGTTCTGAAGTTTGTGTGATCCTTATGTTGTTGGTTGGAGTCCTCTTTTACCAGTGAAATATACGTGTTGCAGTTTTAGTTTGGATCGCTTATGAGAGTTAGATTGATTGTCACGAGGGTGAATGCGACATTTGTAAATGGTTTGAGGAATTAGATGGGTTGTGTTGCATGAGCTTATGAAGGATATAACTTAATCTCATCCAGTTGGGGCAGCTCAACCAGTTATTGCGGCATAGGCCGATGACAGGCCTGCCTTGTCTTTTGAGGCTTTGCTGAGATTAGATAAGTTTACCTAGCTATTTCCAGTCCATCTCAGTGGTACACCTTCGGAGGACCCACATGAATTTCTCAACCGCTGCTATGAAGTATCGTAGAACATGGGAATAGTTGAAAGCAATGAGGGTTGATTTTACTGTGTTTCAGATGACTGGTTTCGCCAAGAGGTGGTCGAAAGATTATGTATTTACTAGACCCGTTATGGTTCTGTCTAAAGATGTGGACGCATTGAGAAGATCACCAAATCAATCATGTAGGGGTGCAACGGACCTTGGCATCTAGTTAATTTATATGATTTACAAAGGTCAACATTATGGATTATTGAACGTTTTGACCCATGACTTCGCACCAAATGGGGATGTCTAATATCAATGAATTGATTGAATGGTCATATGTTATATCAGTCTTGACCTGAAATGTATATATATATGGTACCGAAAAGCTCCCTAATAATTTACACATATTTAAGGCCCGAGACATGCAGGGGATAAGGTTAGGACTTGCGGTATGTATACCTCCTTAATAATCTAATACTTCAGTTTAAAAGGAGTTAGAAAAAAACAACTTTACATTTACAGAAGGTTTGCTCAGTGTGGAAGTCAAGGTTGTAGATTTTGGGGTGGTTCAGAGAAATTGCAGTGGTTGACGATCTTCTGGACTATGTAGTTCGTGCCAAGATTTATCTTGATGGAGCTATACTTTTGTGATTTTTGTGCATAATTGGGGGTAAGAGTTACCCTAAAGAAGAATCAAATGAGTATATGAATAAATAGGTTAGCTCAGCAGTGTTGAGTCAACATAGCAAAAGAAGAAATTAGCCGCCGGTATTTGTGGCAAGCCTATGAAGAGGGCAGACTGGCCAATGCAACACCACCTACCTGGCTTAGTTCTTAGGAATGTTTTTTAAGGAGTTTGTCTCCCGGATTCTCTGTAATATGTGGTATATGGGGTCTGAACGGTTGTGTCAGGTCACCATGACGGTGAAATAATAGGTCATCAGGTTCAATAAGTTAGCCGTCATACTCCTACATTGGTTCCTAAGCTAGAGAGTGAGTCCACAGGCTCATTAAAGGACTCAATTATGATATTGAAATTTTGTATAACTCGAGAAGCTACAAGCTGATGCTTCATCTCGGCTAGTGGTAGAAACAACAAAAATGTTAAAATGTGTTCTGGATGAGGAAAAGAGGAAACTAACGAGACCAATAGGTCTCGTGGTTTTAAAGGATTCAACGGATTCTACTCTACAACTACAAATCATTATGACAGGGGCTCGGGTAGCCGGCCAGCCCAGTCAATATATCTGATTACTCAGGGTGCTCCAGTAAGTTCTTTTAATGCACTATCCGACATGAGCTTCGTATAATGGTTATTCTAGTTATCTATCATAGACTCAGTATGAGAAGTTGAACCCTCAAAGGGATTGTTATGAATGTGGTAGTACTACGCACATCATGGGAAAATTGTCCTAGACTTTGGAGAAATATAATTTTTAAAACCACTGGGGCTACATGCCCCATTGCAGTTACTACTCTACTTAAATGACCAGCCAGAGATAGGGGTCAGGATGTTAGAGGTGGAGGTGTGACTCCTTGTCACGACCCAAATCGATGGGCCGTGACGGGCACGCGGTACATTACCCAACCGAGTACCAACGTAACATATCTTTCTTATTATATCATCAAATATACGTGACATACAGGCCTAATGGGCCAACATAATCATTTATAAATAAAAACATAGTCCAACAAGGCCGTACAATCTTTCACGTACAAGACATATGTCTACAAGCCTCTAAGAATACATAAATGTCATAAAGGTCGGGACAGAGTCCCGCCTTACCAAACAATACACGTCTAAATCATACTAACCAAACGAGCAACTCCGAAGCAAATGGAGAGCACCAACATCTTTTGCTGAGCTAATAGCCTACTTAGAGGGCTCCCGACCTGTCTATCGGGACCTGTGGGCATGAAACGCAGCGTCCCCAGGCAAAAGGGACGTCAGTACGAATAATGTACTGAGTATGTAAGGCAAATAAATAAATACATAAGAGACATGGAAGACATAAAGAGTACATGACTCAACCTGATAGTTTGAATAACTTTGTAAATCATAAATTACTTTTAGCATCTTGCATATGCGTATGGATGTCATGTCATGCATAGGTACATGTTTCATAGCATCATCAGCCTCTAAGCGCATCCCATCATATCATATCAGCCATTGTGGGCAAAATCATCATCGTATACCAGCTAATCAGGTGGTGGTGCATATATAACGCCATAACCTTTCCCATATCCCATATACATATATATACATGCATATATACGCGTATATAACGCCGTTTGAATACATACACATATATGCGTATATAACGCCATTTGAATACATACCCATATACGCGTATATAACGCCATCTGAATCATATTTCAGCCACTGTGGGCAACATCATCATCATATACCAGCTGATTAGGTGGTGGTGCGTATATGGTCATGGGTCAATGCATATGAATGCAATGCATGAAAAGTACGTTAATAAAATCTTTCGAAGCTTCATAAGACCATTTTGCCTTTGAGCAATATCATAAAGTAAACTCTTTTCAACTTTCATATTTTTCCGAGACCCATGAACAGATGATAAAATATTATGACACACGGAAATTCAAGAACATAGATGTCTCTAATACTTCTATGAATAGAGTCATTCATGGAATTTGTGCATTTGCACGTTTCGTTCGTATCGTATGGATCATGTCAAAAGAAAGAAGTGATAGCCTTAACATACCTGGATCGATTCTCTTGAATATTCCTCTAACACACGTCTTTTGTGACAAACACGTAACAGAGGATCGAAGTAGGGAAAAATCGGTATGATATTCTTGAGAAGAATTGCACCGTACTCCATTAGAATCGTAAAATACCGTTGCTATTACATAGTATAACTTTGTATAAAATCTCACATTTTTTAATTCTTGAAGATCCATGAAAGCTCATGGTACTGAATTTTTGAAAGCTTGCGTAATTGAATATGAAGCTCACGTTGAAATGAAGCTTACGTTGAAATAAAGCTCACTTTGAAATGAAGCTCATGTTTCTTTAAGTTATAAATCTGATCTTTAATAAGTCTTTTAGAATGGAAAGTTTAAAGGAGCTAATATGGATGACTAACGTTCTTTCCCTTTTTGAATTGAAAGACTTTGATATTCAAAGTCTTGGAAATGAAAGAAATTGTTACCTTGTGACACCAAAGCAAGGAATGACTCTTAGTCATCTCTTAATAACGTGCCTAGTTGCCACGTGAGGATGGGGTGGAATGTTTAATCTTTATCCACTTATTAGTTAATCGGGTAATGTCCTGTTACCCGGTAATTAACCAATTACCCGAAAAATTGAGAATTATTCCCACTTACTTAAAAAATTACTCACTTTCACGTACCTTATACACCATTATATTATGGGCATATAGTACCTTGTATGGCACTAGTTCATAAATATCAGATATTTTAGCTCGGGCCGTATTTTATCCCAACATGCCAAACGTAGACGAAAATTCATTTTCTTTGACTTTCTTCCCATCTCGCCTTCACGAACTTACTCATCACTTGTGAAATAGACTAATCCTTATAATCTCCAAATAATCTTTTACTTGGACTGATGTCAATTATCTTACGGTAAATTCAACGTACAATACTATAGGGTGCAACATCGTCGTAACTTAATACTGTGAAGCGTAACATCATCGTAATATTGTGGGGTATAACATTATTCCCCCCTTTGGAACATTCGTCCTTGAATGTTGACTAATGCTCTTATTATTTTCATAAATTATAGCTGTTGTGAATACCTTAATACTCTCCTTACCATTTCAGCAGTTGCTTTGTGAATAAATCCAAAGTCTAGGGTATTCCCCCTTTAGTCTTTTTGCTCATATCATAACTTGTGGTCGAAATTTTTCTAATCTCGCAACTGTTGCTACCTCCTATCATGCAACCTATATGACCCTGGCTTTGTAAGTGTGCTTATACGATTCATTTTTCCTTTTTTCCTTTTAGCTTTTAGTCAATCTCTAGGCCATACTTTGTAAACATATACAAGGCTTAATATGATGCCTCTTTGGGCGTTTATAGGTATATTGAAGTCCTTTGCTCAATACTTTATTGAATTCACGAATATTTCTATATCTCATCGCATTGGTCCGTTTAGCCATCCGTATGAATTTACTGCCATAACTCTTACTTTAATTTATCGTTGCTGAGGTCTGTTACCAAATCCCAGCTTACTCTCGTTGCTTATTCCATATGTATAAATTTACGTCCTTTAATGCTTCCTCATTACTGCTCATCTTTAAAATGACGGCCTAAATCTCATCTCATACTTTGTGGCTTTTGTCCATCCACTGTTGATTTACCTCAATATTGATCTACAATATACCACCGGTAACTTGAAACATCTTACGTAATACTTTGCCGCTAGGGCTTACGTTGCATTGAGGAATATGTGAAGTGATTCCCATAATCATATTTCATAGTGTCTCAATGTGATTCACCTTATGGGGGTATCCTAATTTTGTGCCGCCAGCTAAATCTTTTCTCCTTCTCTTCTCTCTTTTTTTTTTCAAATCATTATTCATACGAAAGCCAAACATCATCTTTTATCTGTCACAATTATACCCTCATTTTATTACCAGGTCAGTATTTCATTCCTTCTAAATGCTATTAATCATAGACTCCTTTTGAGTTCATTTAGGCTATACTGAACTTTCAATAACTTAGAGAAACCATTATCTCTCTTGTTTCCATGGACTTAATCCCGAGGACTTATCCATTCTCGTCACCTTTTCACTTGCCTTTCCTCATCCTTACTCATGTTTCCTTACAACTTTGTCGCTCTACCATACTTTAACTTGCGACCTATACATATTCATTTATACTATTCACAACTTTTCTTCAACTTGCTTGCACCATAGATTTACATATGTTATTCTGGTACGCCAAGCAAGACATCACATTGTGTCCAACTTTTCTCTACTCTCTTAACTAGATCTTTCAGTACTTAGAAACCGTAGGCTGGAAAACATGCCGCCGATGATACCGCTATCATTCCCGGTTATTAGATCCCCGTGCTTATAGATTTCTATCCGAAGTATGGAATATCCTCAACCTTTTGTTTTTGAGTATTTTGTACACTGTTCACCTTTACCTTAGTTTCCTTAAAGTCTCACATCACATCTTCTACCTCTTTCATGACCTCCCTTCCACCTAGGTATAATTCACATCCACAACTTGAAGCTCTTTTATAATACTTGCACCTCTAGTGCATACACAATCCGGTGGGAGCTTCGTACTGACTTCTTATGAGGCTGGTACTTCTTCTAATTGTCTTCCTTGTAGAGCCATTATATATTATGGTTATTGTGTTATTTCTCTTAAACATCTGATATTAAGAGTGATTCTGTCATGTTCTCCAGCACAACTTCTATAATTTTTCTAGGTCCAATAATCAGACTCCTAATTTACTTAGGTGATGTAATTCTTTAGTTTCCTCTTCATTAGGTTTAAGCTATCTTCCGATTTGTGGCTCATGGTATCAATTATTACCTTAGCCTTTCATAGGCATTATGGAATATCCATGATACAATCTTCTAACAATTCAATCCTTTGTGTATGCCCTAGGCTTAATTCTTTCTTTTAACATATACCAGAATCTTCTACGGCTGTATATGCTGCATATATAAAACTCCAAACCTTTAAGTGAGTTCTCAACACAACCAATTCTAGATCATTGATCGAGTAATTCTTTCGTTCCATCTTAGCTTTCTTTCAACGTAAACTATTACTTTTCTTGATCTTTCTTCCCCTTGTTGCGTCCGTACATAGCTTATCTTAGTGCCCATATATATTGAAATTCCATACAACTCATATGATCCTGAATATCACTTCTGATTTTACTCCCTGTTCATTTGCCACTGTAGGTGCCACTTTCTTAGGGGGTGCATACAATGTTGTTGTGTGACTGTTGTCACGCGACCATTTCCTCTTTAGGTCATTGTACTGAGGTTGAAGCCTTCTTCCTTATCTCCTCAGCTAGTCTTTTGTCGTAGTACTTATGGAAGACCCTCTGACTCTTGTAAAGATGCGAGCTTATTATACTGTATTCTTGATAGAATTTTTGATGTTCGTGATCACTTATAATTATCCTTAGTTACTTACCTCCATACTCATCTACTCGTACGACTGCTTCTGAATGGAAGTTTTGACTGTCTTCCCAGTGCAACTATCTTTTATTTACGTAACACTCATATGGTACCTTTAACTACCCCAACTCCTATTTGAATATTTCTCAAGTATTACAATATCATAACTGTGGGGCTAAATTCACTATATTGGGTTTTACTATCTTTATCTTGCATAACCTGCTGTCTTATTCTGTATCCTATTGACTAGCCATAGATAGGCTCTTTCTGAATCAACTACTAACTACTCGTTGGCCCATCCTCATGTCAATATTCCGCGAAATCTTTCTTGGATTATTTCCTTGGTCTTAACTTACGTCTCGCATTGGCTCCTTAATTATCAATAACTTCTCGGGCAGGAACCCTTACTTCTTCTCCTTAGCATCGCGTTTGCATAATGTTCTGGAATCATAGCATATCTATAGCATTTGGATAAGTGCAATATCATCCCTTTCTCATTTTTATCGCATTCTTCCTTTTATCATTCCATATTCCCCCCTTTAGGGGAGTACTAAGAGTTGAAGCTACGACGACCCGCCTATAGATGTTTCACCTTTTCATCTTTGGCATCCTTTCACATCATTGATGACTTTTTCTCGCCTTGCGGTAATCCTTCCGTACCAAGGATTGCAAAATCCTTTAACTCACGAGGGTGAAATTTAGTATAACTGGCACATACAGTCCCGTAAGCTGAACTTTGCTCACATTGCTTATTGTAGGGAAGCGTCTTCCTGAATGATCATTCTCAAAAATTTTCATGAATCTTCTTTTGTCGTCCATTCTATTATTAGCGGAACAAAATGTGAAGTTCTTATGATGGCGACTATCACCAGTCACTCAGTCCCTAATTCATATTTAGTTTATCTCGTTCACCAATCCATACTGGTCCTATTACTCTGGGGTCTAACTTTTCCTCTTGGTAATCACGCCAGAGTAGCAAATTTATTTCTTGAAATGAGGACATGATTGTATGGACTATACTTTTTTTTGTTGTCCTAAGGCCTGTCACTTCTCGTTTCTTCCTTCACTCGACTATAGATTTTGTAATATTGTCATCTTTTGATCTACCATTTCCATCTATGTATCACATCTTACTCATAATGCTTTATTAACTCTTTTCTTATTTCCCGCTAACATTTATGCATATCATTTTTTTCTGAAAACTTGAACAAGACATTCTTTTGCTCTTAGCTTCCCTTTGCTCTATCCAATGCCTCTTCAAGTTGCTTAACGTTCTCGCTTTACTAGGGATGTGAGACACACTAAGGTAATATTTATCCATTCAAGGCTTATAGTGCATGTCTTTGTAGTACTCATATCTGGCTGCACTATTTCAGAGTGCACCATCGGGTGTCTCATAAAGAGATCTATTAGCATATTTGCAATATCCTTCGGAAATGTCAACTGACGCAATCAATTCATCCATCATATCTTCTTATACTACTTTTGTTAATCTCCATAGGGCATACCTGGAATGGTTGCGACCAATTGTATATACCTCTGTTACTATTGAATATAACTCAAAAAGCTTATGTTCCTCTGCCTCAATTATAAATGCCGTTAGCCTTCATTAATTGGGTGCCTCGTACTCTTCTTCCTCTTGCTTCTTTTGCTTGTTAAAACTTGTATTTATCTTCTTAATCTCTCATTGTCTTTTACCATAAAGATGGATAGACATTCTTGCCTTAAGGCTTCTTATATGGAAGCTTGCACCTTTCCATACACCCATGATCTGCTAAAGACCTCACATTTACTTATCGTAGGCATTATACAAAAATCCAATTCCTCTGACTCAGGTCTTCCACAACTATCTCTCTTTCCAATCCTTCTTTCTCGATGTAGGTATCGTCTTATTACGAATAATAGAAAAAAGAATTTCAGAATTTGAGTTTCTTATAAGTGAGCTCTGCCACATGATCTAGGGTAAGAAGAAAGAGTGACAGTCCTAAATGCCCTGTAGCCTCCTGCTTATAAGTGTTGTGCACTACACACCCATAAACAAGACTCTACTAGATACGACTTGTAGACTTCCTAGGACAGAAATGCTCTTATACCACTTTTGTCACGACCCAAACCGATAGGCCATGACGGGCACCCGGTACCTTACTCAACCGAGTACCAACGTAACGTATCTTTCTTATTACATCATCAAATATATTTGACATACGGGCCTAATAGGCCAACATAATCATTTATAAACTCAAAACATAGGCCGACAAGGGCGTACAATCTTTCACGTACAAGACATATGTCTACAAATCTGTAAGAATACATAAATGTCATAAAGGTCGGGATGGAGTCCCGCCTTACCAAACTATACACGTCTAAATCATACTAACCAAACGAGAAACTCCGAAGCAAATGGAGCGCACCAACATCTTCTGCTGAGCTGATAGCCTACTTGGAGGGCTCTCAACCTATCTATTGGGACCTGCGGGCATGAAACGCAGCGTCCCCAGGCAAAAGGGACGTCAGTACAAATAATGTACCGAGTATGTAAGGCACATAAATAAATACATAAGAGACATGGAAAACATATAGAGTACATGACTCAACCTGATAGTCTGAATAACTTTGTAAATCATAAATTACTTTTAGCGTCATGCATATGCATATGAATGTCATGTCGTGCATAGGTATATGTTTCATAACATCATCAGCCTCTGAGGGCATCCCATCATATCATATCGGCCACTGTGGGCAAAATCATCATCGTATACCAGCTGATCAGGTGGTGGTGCGTATATAACGCCATAACCTTTCCCATATCCCATATACATATATATACATACATATATACGCGTATATAACGCCGTTTGAATCATATTTCAGCCATTGTGGGCAACATCATCATCATATACCAGCTGATCAGGTGGTGGTGCGTATATAACGCCGTAACCTTTCCCATATACCATATACATATATATACATACATATATACGCGTATATAACGCCATCTGGTCATGGGTCAATGCATATGAATGCAATGCATGAAAAATATATTAATAAAATCTTTCGGAGCTTCATAAGACCATTTTGCCTTTGAGCAATATCATAAAGTAAACTCTTTTCAACTTTAATATTTTTTAAGACCCATGAACAGATGATAAAATATTATGACACACGGAAATTCAAGAACATAATATCTCTAATACTTTTATGAATAGAGTCATTCGTGGAATTTGTGCATTTGCACGTTTCGTTCGTATCGTATGGATTATGCCAAAAGAAAGAAGGGATAGACTTAACATACCTGGATCGATTATCTTAAAAATTCCTCTAACACACGTCTTTTGTGATGAACACCTAACAAAGGATCGAAGTAGGGGAAATCCATATGATATTCTTGAGAAGAATTACACCGTACTCCATTAGAATCGTAAAATCCTGTTGCTATTACATAGTATAACTTTATATAAAATCTCACATTTTTGAATTCTTGAACATCCATGAAAGCTCATGGTACTAAATTTTTGAAATCTCGCCTAATTGAATATGAAGCTCACGTTGAAATGAAGCTTACGTTGAAATAAAGCTCACTTTGAAATGAAGCTCACATTTTTTTAAGTTATAAATCTGTGACGACCCGGCCAGTCGTCTCATGAGTTACAGCTCCATTTCCCCCATTTCTGCTTCATTATGCTTCGTTATCCGTGTTTTATGTGATCGAGTTGAGTAGTTTGTGTTCGGAGTGGATTTGGTAAGAAATGAGACACTTAGTCTCTTTTAAGAAATCTTAAGTTGGAAAAATCAACCGGATGTTGACTTATGAGATAGAGGGCTCGGATGCGAGTTCCGATGGTTCGTTTAGTTTCGGGAGGTGATTTATGACTTAGGAGTGTGATCGGAATTGGTTTTGGAGGTCCGGTGTAGAATTAGGCTTGAATTGGCGAAGTTAGTATTTTGGCGATTTTTGATTGGTAGGTAAGATCTTGATCCGAGGGTCAGAATGGAATTTCGAGAGTTACAGTAGCTTCGTGGTGTCATTTGGGATGTGTGTGCAAAATTTCAGGTCATTCGGACGTGGTTTGGTTGGGTTTTTGATCGAAAACGTATTTCAGAAGATTTCTCAAAAACTAGGCTTGAATCCGATGTGTTTCGGGTAATTTGATGTTGTTTGAGGTGCTTTGATTATTGGAACAAGTTTGAATAAGGTATTGGGTCATGTTGGTGCTTTTGGTTGAGGTCCCGGTAGCTTCGGGGTGAATTCGGATGGTTAACGGGAAGATTTTGGACTAAAGAGATCTCAGAAGTTGCTGCTTCTGGTATTTCCGCACCTGCGGATTGGGGACCGCAGCCGCACATGCAGAAGAAGAACAAAGAAGCAGTTTGGGAAGAATAGTCAGGGACCGCAGATGCGGCATATGGACCGCACCTGCGGAGTCGCAGATGCGGCTCGTGGACCGCAGATGAGGAACCTGGCCCCTAAGTGATTTCTGCAGATGCGGAGGAATTACCGCAGAAGCGGTACCGCAGGAGCGGTGGTGGGATCGCAGATGCGAAAACCCCTGGGCAGAAAGTTTATAAGTCATTTTATCAGCGATGTTGAGCCCTTTTCCTCCATAGCTGAGTATTTTGAGAGCTTTTTGAAGGTGATTAAAGATGGATTCAAGGAGAATTGATTGGAGGTAAGATTTTCGAACATAAAACTCGAATCTATTGTGAAATTAACCTAGAAATTCATGGAACCTAAGCTAAAAATGGAAGAACTAGGGCTTGGGATTTTGAACTTTTAAATTGGGATTTGTAGGACCATTTGAGGTCGGATTTGAGAACTTTTGATATGTATGAACTCGTGGGAGGATAAGGAACCCGGTGATGTAAAAATTTCTGAGTTTTGAGAAGTGGGCCTGGGGTTCGGGTTTTGCTAATTTTGGGATTTTTGATATTTTTCGATTGTTTTTGCTTGGGTTTTGTTCCCTTAGCATATTGTGACATATTTGTTCTGATTTTGGATAGATTCGACATGTGTGGAGGCCGATTCGAGGGGTAAAGGCGTCGCGAGCTAGAGTTGTAGCCGGTTTGAGGTGAGTAATGATTGTAAATGATGTCCTGAGGGTTTGAAACCTCGGATTGCACATCGTAGTGCTATATTGAGATGAGACACGCGCTGGATAATGAGCGTGGGGTCTCTTACTACTGGGGATTGAGACTTGGTCCATCCCGACTGATGATTTTACCACGTATTTGACTGAAACATATTTGTTATCATCATGATTTGGGCTAATTGCCATATTTGGGCTTCGTGCCAGCTATTTGAACCCTTCAGGGATTTTGATTGATTTTCCTCACTATACTTGTTAAAAAATCATATCCTCGGTCATGTTTCTATCTGTTTTAAACGATTCGAGCCGGTTTTTATCATACTATTCCTAAATGAGAGGAATTTGTGGGCTGAGATCCATATCTTCTATTATTGTGCCCGAGAGGCTATGAGGTAAATGCCAGAGAGGGGTTGATAACCCAATAGTGAGGATATTATATGTGTCATGGATCGGGCTACACGCCGCAACAATACTTATATGGATCGGGATGCACGCCGCAGCAATATAGAGCTTGGGCTGTAGGAGCCCCTCCAGAGTCTGCACACCCCCAGTGAGCGCAGTCGACAATCTATAAGGATCGGGCTGCACGCCGCAGTGATGTACGGATCGGGTTGCACGGTGTAGTGGTTATTCTCATTTCTGTTATTATGAGAGATATATGGGTCGAGAGCTTAGAATGAGCACTAAGTGATGAGAGTGAGCCCGAGGAGCTAATACTGTTCTGAGTGATTGATACTGTGCCCGAGGGGCGGATTTCTACTTGTTAATTACCTGCTAAATTACCTGTTTTACTTGGTTTAAAGGGATTCCATTTGATTTCTTCACTGATCTACTACTTTAAGTTATTTTACCGCTTGATATAGAACTTTTTGGTGCCTTTACGTGTTTTCTTGCTTTTAGCCATTATTTATGTTATTACTCACTGGGTCGGAGTACTCACATTACTCTCTGCACCGTGTGTGCAGATTCAGGCATCACAGAGTCCGCTCCTGAGTGCTGATCTTACCGTCCAGGCAGTGTTTCGGAGATCACGAGGTAGTTGTTGGCGTCTGCAGCCCCCCATGCCTCCCTTATCTTATCATTTTCATTTTCTTAGAACTATTGTTTTTGGTTTAGTGATTAGTAGACTATATCAGGATTTCTCGTAGTTGCTCATGACTTGTGACACCCCGGTTTGGGCTGTGTCGGGATGACTTTTACTGTTGTTATCATTAATTCCGCAAATTATGGATATTATAACATGCTTTAGAACTGCTTATGATATTTAACTGTTTAAAAAAGGTGTTCTGTTTTGGTCTGGCTGGCCTTGTCTTCACGAGAGGCGCTATCACGACCGGGCTCAAGAATTGGGTTGTGACAAAATCTGATCTTTAGTAAGTCTTTTAGAATGGAATGTTTGAAGGAGCTAATATAGATGGATAACGTTCTTTCCCTTTTTGAATTGAAAGACTTTTATATTCTCAGTCTTGGAAATGAAAGAAATTGTTACCTTGTGACACTAAAGCAAGGTATGACTCTTAGTCATCTCTTATTAACGTGGCTAGCCGCCACATGAGGATGGGGTGGAATATTTAATCATTATCCACTTATTAGTTAATCGGGTAATGTCCCGTTACCCGGTAATTAACCAATTACCCGAAAAATTGAGAATTATTCCCACTTACTTAAAATATTACTCACTTTTTACGTACCTTATACACCTTTATATTATGGCCATGTAGTACCTTGTATGGCACTAGTCTATAAATACTAAGTATTTTAGCTCGATCCGTATTTTATCCCAACATGCCAAACATGGACGAAAATTCATTTTCTTTGACTTTCTTCCCATCTCACCTTCACGAATTTACTCATCACTTGTGAAATAGACTAATCCTTATAATCTCCAAATAATCTTTTACTTGGACTGATGTCAATTACCTTACGGTATATTCAACGTACAATATTACAGGGTGCAATATCGTCGTAACTTAATACTGTGAAGCGTAACATCATCGTAATATTGCGGGGTATAACACTCCTAGAGGTGGAGACCCAACCCGTTTATATATTTTCTATGGTATGACTGAGGTCGCAACACCAGATGGTGTCATTACACGTACGGTCTTGAATTATTATAAAGCAACAATTTTCTTAACTTGATTCGGTTCTGAGTATCGAGGCAAGTCCTCCTATTGTGCCCCACTTACGAGTGAACTTCGTAATTCTGAAATCTACTTATGTGAATACTCCTGTTGGGAGACTCAATGGAGATAGTTATGTCTATCATTATGTGTTGTAATTTTGTTAAACGAAAAATTATTCATAAGAAGAAAATGGAATGTTCTAATTTGGCACGATGTGCATATTACTTGTGGTACAGAGTTGAGGATGAGACCCTTGTGTTTTATATATTGTGAAATATTTAAACCGGGCTACAAGCTGCGGTAGATGTTATATAAGGGCGAAGTCCTTGTGGTGAAAAATACTATGTTTAAATACTCCAATTGTGAAATTAAAATTTTTACTATAGTACTTATAGGGAGTCATGCCTATTAGGCTTATTTGAAAAAAAATTCTTGTATGAATATCTTTGTGCATAATTTGCCAGATTTGTATTGTAACTATTGAGTTTTAGACTACGAGGTGAGTGCCCGGGGGATGTAAATTGTTACTCGTTAATTCGGGTAGTAGTTATGAGATTTTCAAGCCTCGTTGTTAGTAAACTAGAGGTTTCAAATGAGATTTTGTTAACATGAGGTTAATTGGTGATGTTGTAATCTTTTATGAACAACTATTAAGACCAGAGATATGGTTATGGTCATACATATGATGTGTTTCATGTCAAGATATCATTGTGATATTGTTGTGCTTGTATAGCGGAGATTAGTGTTATTAATATATACTTTGTGGTGCTTTGTTGGGTTGTGGACATGTTGTTAGGAGTTCTTTTTGGTGTTATTCTGGAAGGTGGATAGGCCCAATTACAGGGGAGCCTCTGCCGAAATTTCTGAAAATTAGAAAAATTTGGAACATTGAGATGTGCAAAGAAAGAGATAAGTTACATTATGTGTTTAAGGACATGCTCTACTTCTTATTTGAGGACGAATGACCCTAAGTAGGGGAGAATGTAATACCCCGTATTTCATGGGTGCGTAGGAACGAGTTGCAATAGCCAGTCGAGACTAATATCGTGTGTTGACGTAAATATCAGATATTTCTGGAAATGATTGGAGTGTAAGAAATTTGGTCTTAAAGTTTACAAATATGGATAAAGGAAATAATCTCAATTGAAATGGTGTTGTCGGACTTATGTTGAATGCGGTAATGTGGGATCAACAACGAATATTTGTATAAAAGTAAAATCATCAATTTGGTAACCTGAGAATAATTCTTAGTACGATCGAGGACGAACATTTGTTTTAGAGGTGGAGAATGTGATGACCCAAAAATGTCATCTTTAAATTAAATAATTATCTCGGTATTTTAAGACCTTGAAAAGTGGTATCAATAATTCCTCGACTTGCGAGCATAGTCCGTATAATTTTCTGGAAGGTTTTTATGTGAAAAATGGATTAAGTTGTGAACTAGAGCTTTAAAACTCAACTGAGTTGACTTCGGTCAATATTTTTTAGCAAACGAATTCGGATAAAAGTTTTGACCATTCCGGTAATTCCGTATCGTGATTTGGGACTTGGTCATATGCCTGAAATCGAATTCGGAGGTCCCTAGATCAAATTATAGCCATTTAACGGAATCTAGAAATCTAAGGCTAAAGATTTCTTAAGTTTGACCGGAGATTTGACTTTTGAGAAAAAAGACCACGGAATGGAATTTTGATGATTCCAATAGTTTTGTATGGTGATTTTGGACTTAGGCACATGTTCGGATTTGGATTTGGAAGTCTGTAGGATAATTCGGCGCATTTTGGCAAAAGTTGGAAAATAGAAGATTTTTGAAAAGTTTGACCCGGGGGTTGACTTTTTGATATCGGGGTCAGAATCTAGTTTTGAAAATTTTCATGGCTTAGTTATGTCATTTATGACTTGTGTGCAAAATTTGAAGTCAATCGGACTTGATTTGATAGGTTTTTGCATCGGATATAGAGTTGGACGTTTCATTAGGCTTGAATTGGGGTGTGATTCACGGCTTTAGCATTATTTGATGTGATTTGAGGTTTAGACTAAGTTCATATCACGTTTTAGGACTAGATGATGCATTTTGTTGAAGTCCTGAGGGCTTCGGGTGGATTTCAGAAGGTTGATGGATATAAAAAGGCTGCTGAATTTTCTCTTTGGACAACTGTTGATTTTTTTGTACTCGTGAACAGTGTCTGTGAACAGTACCCACACGAACAATGTATGTGAATAGTACCGTGAACAGTCCCACGCGTGAACAGTACCCGAAATTTTCTGGACAGATTTAATTCCAGCAGTCCGATTTTGGGTCATTTTTTTGACTTCAAAGCTCGGATTTTGGTAATTTTGAGCGAGAAATCACGGGAATTCTTGAGGTAAATGTTCTTGACTCCCTTGTGATTATATTTCATGAATAAATCTTCATTTTTGGCATTAGATTATTGATATTTGAAGAGAAATGGAGGAATTTTCTAAAATTCCATAAAGATGAATTTTTAAGATTTGAAAGCCAATCCGATGTTAGATTTTGGTAAAATTTGTATGGTTGGACTCGTAGTTGGATGGGGGTTTATATTCCGTGACTTTTGTCGTATTCCGAGACGTGATCCCCACGGGCAAGTTTTGGGTTAATTTCGGATTTTGTTGAAAAATTAGTATTTTCATATGGAATTAATTCCTATAATATGTATTGAATGAATTGAGTTAACTATGACTAGATTCGGGACGTTTGGAGGCCGATTTGAGCGTCAAAGGCATTGCAGAGTGGGATTTTTGATCGAATTAAGGTAAGTAACTGTTATAAATCTGGTCCTGAGGGAATGAAACCCCGAACATTGTGTCGTATGACTATTTTGGAGGTGACGCACATGCTAGGTGATGGACGTGTGGGCGTACACCGTAGGGATTTTGACTTGGTTGATCCCGCGAGACTGTGGAATTAATTGGCCTACTATTTAATACATGTTCCCTCTGTTTTCATAGAAATTGACTGTACTTCATGTTAGAAATCATGTTTAGGCCTTATGTGATCACTGTTGAGACCTGCGAGGTCGTGTTCTTGCTGAATTAGCTGCTAATTGTTGTTTTGTACTCAGTCATAGCTTTTTTTGCTTATTATGCCTCCGTCTCTTGTTGTTCATTGTTGATACATGACATTACCTCTGTTTGGGCTGTTTATATGATTTTTGAGAGCCCGTGAGACTGGAGAAATTGATGACTGAGTGAGGCCGAGGGCCTGATCTGTGAGGATATTTATGGGATTGGGTTGCACGTCGCAACATGTTTTTACTAATTTATGACTGAGTGAGGCCGAGGGCCTGATCTGTGAGGATATTTATGGGATCAGGCTGCACACCGCAGCATGTTGTTACTGATTTATGATTGAGTGAGGCTGAGGGCCTGAGTGATTTATGCCACAAGGTGGCTTGTTATAGCGCTTGGGATGAAGGAGCCCCTCCGGAGTCTGTACTCACCCCCAGTGAGCACATGTACCTACTGAGTGTGAGTGCTGAGTGCGACTGGGAGGAATGAGTGAATGTGAGGAATGAGTGAGGTTGGAGTGAATGGGAGGACAAAGTGACTGTTATTCTGAGAAAATACACTTACTTCATTACTGTTGCATCACAGATGTCATATCACTGTTTTAAAAATTATTGGAAGATATTACTTACTGCTCAGTCAAATTTGATATCTGGTTTATTGAGTACGTACTGATGTGACTTAAACTGTTAAATTGAAAGTATGACTACTCTTATTTGAAAGTTATTGAGATAATTGTATTTGCATAGCTCGTCACTACTTCTCAGTTCCTTATTTATTTCTGTTACTTACTGAGTTGGTGTACTCACGTTACCCCTTGTACCTCGTGTACATATCTCGACACTTATGGTCATGCTGGTTGCTGATTGAGGAGTCAGAGGAAGGAGACTATTGCGGTAGCTGCATGGCGTTCGCTGACCTTGACTCTCATTTCCTTTCATATTCTACCCTGTTCTATATTTTCAGATAGTGTTTTATCAGTCAGATGTTGTTATCATTTAGATGCTCATGCACTTAGTGACACCAGGTTTTGGGGATGGATTGTATAGTAATTTTGGAGTTATATTCTATTTTTTTAAAGGATTTCTTTAATATTAACTGCTTCTGCCTTTATTTAAAATTTCTACTGTGTTGAGATGTCGAGTTGAGGCTTGCCTAGTTCCACGATAGGCGCCATCACGACAGGTGAGATTTTGGGTTGTGACATCCGAGCTACCAAAACTTCCAGAACTACACTGACCTGATTCCTTTATAGCCAAGGATATGTAGGCAACCTCTGAAGCAATATTCGGTCAGGCTCTTTCAAAAATGCTTCTCATGGAGTTTAAAACGGGCAAAAATCCCTCATAATTCCTCCTTTTATCTTTGCGCGAAAATCCTTCGTGTCTTCGAGCAAAGAGGGGCAGCTGTGAGCATGTGATATTTGCCCCGCATGAATTACTCCTACAGAATCCCAAAGAATTAGATTTTTCTCTTAATTGTCTGTTATTTTAGGAATTATTGTAGAATTCTTCTAATTTTTTGCATTTTTTCTGTGCATGTTTAATTTTATTTAATTCATAAAAATAAAAAAATACATTGCATTTGCATTTAGGATTTAATTTTACATTTTAAGGTTAATTAGAACATTAGTTGTTTTTACAAAAATAAAAAATCACAAAAAATAACTCACTTTGTATTTTTAACTTTTGATTTTTGAATTTTATAGTTTTTTTTCTTCAATGTAGGATTTATTTAATTTTTTTTATAAATACTTTGACTAGTAATTAGCTTAATTTGGTAGACTAATTTAGTTTCAAAAGTTAGTTTAAGTTTTTAAATTAATTTGGAAAATGAAAGGAAAATTTGAAATTAAAAGTGAAAAGAAGAAGAAAATAAAAGAAGTCTGATTTTGGGCCATTTCAATTAAATTCCCCCAGGCCCAAACGATTTTGCCCGAAAAACCATCTCAAATTTGCCCCAAACCCACGTCTTTACCCGGTCCGCCCCTTCAATGGGCCAAACGACCCCGGTTTCAATTCCCCATTAGAGCCGTTGATCTCACTTAATCAAACGATCGAGAATTTATTGTTTGACATCATATAACTGTCCGAATAGCTCCTACCCCCCGTTTCATCTCTTCATTTCATTTCCTTCTTCAGAGACCCTCAAGAACCCTAGCGCCGCCCTTAAATCCCCAACCCTCTGCGGTGGCGCCGCCGCCTGAAATCACACCCCATAACCCCTAGCTCGTCCTCTTTCCATAACCCAAAACCAGTTCCCTCGAGTCCCTCTACATCTTTTCGAATTTTTAATCTAAGGTTGAAGCCCTAAACCCCAAAATCAACTTCCATAGAATCTGTAGCATGCAAGGCTAAGGAGATCGATTGTGCACGAAGCTGACATTGTCCATTTGTGCTTGACAAGAACACACGGTTGACATCAACTTTGGGCGCAAATCAAAGCAAGCCGGAGTCTCACTAAATCGACTTAGGTATTTTTTCTTCTATTTTTCCTTCTACCGTTTCATCTTTCTCTTTCTTCTACCCTTCTTTAATTAGTTTTCTTCTGACCAAAATTTAATAAAAAGTTTTAATTTATGAAGTTAGTTCTTTTCATTTTTGTTAGTCTATATTTGTATTTGTTCTGTTTATTTTCTAGTTTTGTTCATTTGAAGTCGTTGTTGATTACTTTTTATTCATGTCAGTAGGCTAACTTATTTTCATTTCCTTTTGTTTGTTTCTATTAATCAAATTAGAAGTCTGTTCCCCCCCCCCCCTCTTCTTTTTCTTTTAGCCAGTCCTAGTCAATCAGCATTACTAGGTTCGTTATTTTGGTTTCCAAATGGTTAATTTCTTTATCTGCCATGAATTTGAATCCTTTTGGGTTTTTCATTCATTCATTGGTTTGGAAGCCTCCTTTTAGTTTGTAGTGGTCCAGACTTGGGGCATTAGAAGCCCATCTTTTTTTAGGCCCAGGTTTGGATTCAGGCAGCCTGTTTTGGCTCAGGTTAGGGAAGGTAAATAACAAGGTCTAAAAGGGTAGTTTGGGGAGTCTAGACAAAAGAATCTTGTGTAACTGATTTAGGAAGCTACCTGGAAGGTGGGGTTGAGGGCTAGTTTAAAAAAATAGATGTTGAATTTAAGGGTTAATTAGCAAAAATAAAAATTGGAAAAGGGGAAATAGGTAAAATCTGAACCATTTTCTGCTGCCCTAAGAAGCCTTTATAAAAGGCATGTTTCTTCATTCTCAAGTCAGATTTTAGAGAGGGACAATACTAAAAATCTAAGAAAAACGACTGAGCTTAAAATATTGCAAATCCTTTGCATTATTGGTAGAAATTAGTTTGGTTTGTTGTTTGTCTTCATAAGTTTGAAACCTTTCAAGAGTTTTCTGGTTCATTCTGGGTTCAAAAATAGTTTGGAAGGACTGATTGTTGCTGTTATTTGGCTGTGCTAATACTGCTGATACTCTGTTGCTTGTTTTCCCAACTTCAAACTTATTTCCTTTATTGTTCTATGTTGTAACTAGGTATATATCTCTGGATCCTACTGAATGTGAGGCTCAATTTGAAGTATGCAATTGAAATATGAAGTTTTAAGCATAACCTCAACTCAGTTATTTATAATTTAGCTTTATTTTCTGCACTACGTTGTTCTTTTATTGTCTGTTTCATTGTATTTTGCCTGGAGTTGTTGACAATATTCTCCTGAGGCTGTATTTGATTTTTTACTTAGTATGTGAGTTTAATTTTCTGTCAAATATCTCATAGCTGGACTTTGGTCTTGATAGCTGGACTCTTATCATTGTATATAATCTTGGACTGTTATGATATGGATATAACTTAGGTGAATAACATCTAAGTCATATGGTAGTGTTGTTGTTCTTGGTCAATTTTATGGCTTTGTTTGTTCTGGTTTGGATTTTCGAATGACTTTAGGTTTATTGTTTGATTTATAAATGTCATAGGAAAAAGTTTTAAGCCTTTACTGTTTAGATATTCTATTGAAAAGAGTCAGTGTTGAACCTTTAATCATTTTCTGGGTTTCATTTGGTTCTTTCTTTAATAAAATCAGCAAACGTTTGGTCTAATTTGAAAGTTTGGAGTTGTACAACTTTAAGTCCATGTTAACAAAGGAAGTCTTTTTCTGAAATTATATTGGTGTTCTGCTGGAAATTTGGGTTTTGTGATTGAACAATCTATGTTTGAGTTGTTATAACATTAGGAATTGTATCTTTATCATAGAATGTATGTTGGCGTCAAAGTATGCTTTGTATCTATTTAAGGACATCATTATTCGTTTAATCTACCGAGTTTCATGAAAAATGTAGTTTGCATCAATTATATGTGCTGAATCATGCAACTGGGCTATAACGTTTGGCCCAGTTGCGTCAAAATGTCGTTCTGCTATTTCACTCACGCGTTATGGGCTTCAAGTAAGCCCAGACTTCCCCTTTATGTCCGGATGCATAAACGTTCAAGTGAAGGGTTGGGCCTGACACTGGTATACTCTTTCCAGCCCACCAAATGCTTAGTTTCAATTTAACACTAGCCTTTCTGATAATGAGTTTACTTTGAACATTAGCTTTTAAAATTAGTAATTCTGAATTCCCTTAGCCTTTTAATTAATTAGCTCCTTTTAAAATTAGATTTGAGGCATGCCATATTAAGCAAGCAATAATTTATGGCCCTCAAATGATTAGTTCAAACATCCCGTAAAATTAGACTTGAGGTGTGCCATAGTGCAAAAAATTAGATAATCCATGCCCCTCGTATAATTAGTAATAACTTTTTAAGATCGAGGTGTGCCATTATTAAATTTTCCCTGGCCCTCACAAACCTCTTATTAATTTGAACCATCGTAGTTTGCTTTAAGCCCGATTTAGATTAGTATTGCAATTATATATACGTTCGCGTAATGTGATTGCAAATTTAACTCTAAAAAGACTCGAGGGATGCGTTCGTGCAACTTCAACCAAACTTTCTTAATAAATCAACAAAAGCATTATTAATCGGGGACACATTCGCGTGACATGATTTTGATGCGCCAAAAGAAAAGAGTATACGTACGCGTAACTCAATTCTTTAATTACGCATAATTCAAGTGATTTAAAAGCGTTAAAAGATAAATGCAAATAGGTCCTAAAAATGAGTAGTTAAACATATTAAGCCAAGTATAAATTGCTAAGCGACTGTGCTAGAACCACAGAACCCGGGAATTCCTAACACCTTCTCCCGGATTAACAAAATTTCTTATCTAGAATTTCTGGTTCGCAGACTTCAAAAGGAAAGTCGAATTTTCCTCAATTTGGGATTTAAAATAAACTGGTGACTTGGTACACCAATTAAAATATTCCAAGTGGCGACTCTAAGAATTAAATAAATAATCCCATTTCAAATTATATCACTTTAATAGGAAAAACTCCCTTATATACTCCCTCGGGTGGTAAAAAAGGAGGTGTGACAAACCCCGAATGCACACTTTGCGGGGTTCAACTTCAAATTGTACATCCTTAGCCTGTCGAAGAACATCCTCGAGTCTGCTATGTGATTCACGACCCTTTTCGATATGAAAATGATGTCGTCCACATACACCTCTATTTCCTTGTGTATCATATCATGAAAGATAGTTTTCATGGCTCTCATGTAGGTGACCCCAGTATTCCTCAAACCAAATGTCATCATCTTGTAACAATACACACCCTATGGTGTAATAAAAGTTGTCTTCTCTACATCTTCTTCATCCATCCAAATCTGGTGATAACCTGCGAAGCAATCTACAAAGGATTGGAGTTCATGCTTGGTGCAGTTATTGATCAGGATGTGTATATTCGGTAACGAGAAGTCGTCCTTGGGACTTGCTTCTTCGGAATTGGCACAATGTTGGCTAACCAAGTTGGATATTCAACCACCCTAAGAACTTTGGCTTTGATCTATCTGGTGACTTCCTCCTTGATTTTCCGGCTCATGTCTGGTTTGAACTTTTTGAGTTTCTGTTTTACTAGTGGGCACATGGGATTAGTAGGCAACTTGTGAGCCACTATGAAAGTGCTCAAACCGGTCATGTCATCATATGACCAGACAAAAATGTCCACATACTCCTTCAGGAAATGAATGTACTATTCTTTCTCTATTGGCGACAAGTGAATGCTAATGCGAGTCTCCTTGATGATCTCGACATCTCCCAAATTTACTGGTTTTGTTTCGTCCTAGTTGAACTTAGGCTTGTTCTCAAAATTTCCAACTTCTCTGACAATTTCCTGGGGTATCTCATATTCTTCCTCTGAGTTACTATTCTCATGTTGCGTTGCTCATTACATGTCATAGTTACTAGTTCATCAGGAAAAGTAATAATAGCAATGTGGAAAGAAAAAGTGTAAAGATAGTAGTAATAAAGAGCAAATGCATTTGATTAAAACTTGAGAAACTGTTCAGATAAAATAGGGCTCGATGAATCGAGCATTTCTTTTGAAATAAGTAAAGATTAAAATGAAACTATAGGATATTTAAAATGCCTAAAACGGCTATAGAAGTAAATCCTGCCAAGCTACCCAGGGACTCTGCGTGCTCGAGATGGTGTGGCGGTCCAGTTTTTGAGAACAACTCCCTTTGCCACGGTCTGAATAATGAGGCCTTATTCTCCCTCCTCCTCAATTATGATACATCAATCCATATCCTCGTCTTCCAAGAATAAACTCTTCAACCCAGCTAGTGCTTCCTCTTATGTGGTTCCCCATATTGTGTCAGCCTGGTGGAAAGCCTGTTCCAAACGTGGTACCGGTTGCTCAAGAGGGTAATACGGTCCTCGCCATGGAGGTGACCACTCCCTATACTCTGGCCATGTTTACTGGTATCCGAGCCCAAAAGTGGTGCCATGATTTTTCAGTTGTATTGGCTTGGTTACACCTTGGAGGTTCTTTCGCAACCCTTTGCCAGGTTCATATCCGAACCATGCTAGTATGATTTATATTTTGTTACTCCACCACTTATCCTTCTCGACGACATTGACCCGTTCAATGTAATAATAGGTTTCCCCTCCTAGCCTTCTTGTATGTCCAATGGTCATGATTATTTGACTAGTGTAGATGGGGTTACTCCCATCTCCATATATGATTACCTCCTGGCGGTTCCATTAAAACTTCACGGCTTGATATAGTGTGGAAGGCACGGCTCCAACAACATGGATCCATGGTCGGCCTAGAACAAGATTGTATGAGGCCGGTATGTCAAGCACTTAGAATTCAATGTCGAACCAAGTTGGCCCCATCTATAAGCAAAGGTTGATTTCCCCGATCGTGGCCCTCTGGGACCCATCGAAAGCCTTCATATTCATGCGTCATATCTCGTGGAAACCTTTGTCCAACCTCTTCAGAGTATCCAGTGGACAAATATTTAGGCTCGAACCTCCATCAACCAGGACCCTGGCAATGAACTTATCTTCAAACTGCACTGTGATATGCAATGCTCGATTGTGATTCAAACCCCCGAGCAGTAGCTCATCTTCGTGGAAGATAATCTTATCACTCTCCAGCACTTGGCCGACCATGTTGGCCATTTCTCCACTAGTGATGTTATTGGGTACATAAGCCTCGCTCAGTACTTTCATCAAGGCGTTCTTGTCTGAATTCTGCAATAGTGACAGGATAGATATCTAAGTAGGGACTTTGTTCAGATGGTCAACAACAGAGTATTCCTTTGCCTGCACTTTCCTCCACAGGTCATCCAGCCTGGTCTCAATGATAGGCTGCCTAGCAATGGCATTCTTACTAGAACCTCCCATGTGTTTAGTGATATAGACTCTTCCAGTTCTAGTCATTCCTTATGCGGCATCAGATTCCTCTACCCTGGTCTTCCCTTTCCGTCGAGCCTTGGCAACATAATCCCAGGGTATTACCTTTGAGTTGAATGAGGGTGTGGTTGATACCGTCATGGTAAAAGGTGTGACCACTTCTACTTCAAATGGAGCGGAGGTGGTCGCGGGCGGAGCCACCTCTACCTCTAATGGAACCGATACGTTACCTCAACCTCGATTGGTGATTGAGTGTGTACCACAATAGGGGTAAGTGTGACTACAACTTTAATGTCATCACCTTCTTGGATAAGCCCGATCGACCCCTCAGGGTCCCATTCTTCATTCGTCTCTATCACATGTCACCATCACCTCTATGATCAGGGAGGGGATTGTGGACATTAGGTGCGACTTTCTTTTCTTGTGTGACATTGTTGTCAATGAGCATCTAGATCTTATCCTTCAATGTCCGGCACTCAGCAGTGGTGTGCCCTTTCATACCAGAATGGTACGCATAGTTTTGTTCGGATTGACCCATTGGGATGGATTTTCTAATGCCATGGCGGGAACAGGAGTGACGTAACCTACGACTTTCAGCCTTTCATACAATTGGTCGATGGGCTCAGCAATGGCGGTGTATTGTCTAGGATTCTTGCGGTCGACGTTGGGTCTTGGTCTTGGGTAATTTTGGCGAGCGAGTGGTGATTGGAAGTGGGATGGTTGGGAATTATATGTGTGATGGACAGAGGCTGGTTGGGAATATCTGGGAGATGAAGGCTGATATGTAAGTGGTTATGCTTGGTACGTAGATAGAGTTGTTTGATATGCGGGTGGAGGTGTTTGATATGGGGGTGGATGTGTTTGATAGGTTAGTGGAGATTTTGGGCACTGGGCCACCATTATTGCCCCAATATCTCTCTTCTTTGATATGCGACCTAATTGTAGTGCCTTATTTGTGGCCTGCAGTGCCTCAAAATTTCTGACCATACCGCTCATGATTCCTTCCTCGATCCTTTCTCCGAGCTTGATGATATTAGAGAATTTGTGATTTTTGATGACCATCAACCTCTCGTAATATTGTGGATCCTATGCCCTGACAAAGAATTTATTCATCTATTCTTCGTCCAAAGCGGACCCGACCTTGGTGGCTTCCAACCTCCAGCGAGTAGCATACTCACGGAAAGTCTCGGTAGGTTTCTTCTTAAGATTCTGAATGTAGAAGACACCCGGTGCATTCTCTATGTTGAACCTGAACCGGTCTATGAAATCTGATGCCATGCTTACCCAATTGGACCATTTGTTGGGATTCTGGCTGATATACCAAGACAAAGCATCCCCAGTAAGGATCTCATAAAGAGCTTCATCCAAATCTTTTCATCTTTCCCACCCCTGACAAGCTTGTCACAATAGGTCCTTAGATGAACCGTGGGATCACCTATACCATCGAACATCTCAAACTTGGGAGAATTGTACCCTTCTGGCAGTTCGACATCCAGCTGCATGCACATATCTTCATAATTCAAGCCTTCTATCCATCTATCTCCTTCAACACCTTGAACTCAGCTTGTTAACTTATTAAGTTCTGCGGCCATGTTTTTAATGAGTAGGTCCTTCTCGGAGGATTCTGGTGTATATGAGATTGGTTGGGTAGAATGGGGTATAGTTTCCACATATATAGGGTTTCTTGATAGGTGACAGGAATTTGGGTATAATGATGGTCATTGGTGGAGTTTTGTGGATCAGGAATGAGTGGTGGTGTATTTTGGGGAGTGTGGTATGTAGGGTTGGTGGGTACATAATTGGTTTGTGATGCTATTGTGGTGGAGTTGGTATTGGCAGTGGGTTGATGTTTTGGGGTGGAGTTGCGTATTGATTTAGTGCGGTAGGATTTTGTGGTAGTTGGTTTTGTGCATTCCGAGGAGGCGTCGGGTTCTTTATGTTTTGTTGGTGGATATTAGAGACATTGAGGGTAAGTGACAAGTTTGCCAAATTGCGGACCTGCTCAAGTTCCTATTGAGGTTCTAGTATCTTTTGTTCAAGTCTCAAAACCAAGTCATTCGGGTCCGGAGTACTACGACCATATGAGGTCTCTACATTCTCAAAACGACACTAATATAATGATAAAATAAGTCACTACTGGCACTTGGCCTTATTACATTTTTAGGAAAAGCAAGTAAATCTAATCTATTTGGTCCCAGAAGGACCTTCCCCAGATTTGATCTTCCTAACTCCATCATACAGACCTCCCATCTCGCGCAGTCCCAGTAGCAAGTAGGCTCTGGCCAGATGTCCTCCCTCAGCTCCTTCAGCGTTCTGGAAATTTTCAATCCTCTTTATGACTTTTCCCTCCAGCTCAACTATTCCTCACTCTACATATTCTAGTTTCCTGTTGGAAGTGATTGTCATCTCTTTCCACTCCTCGATCAACCTCACATTCCTCTCATGTATTTCCCGATGCTCATTCTCAGGGTCGTGGACCCTCTTGCGCAGCCTGTTGTATTTGACTTGAGCTTCAACTTCCTTGTCTATGATTCTGTTCCCTCGACTAGTCCCCGGTGTCACCATCCCTTTCGAATTGTCCTCCAATCATGCTGGGTAGAGAGGCTCGCACCCTGTATGATATTTGTTTGGCTCAACAGTGCTTTTCTCTACAATGATTTTGCAGTGCCACATGTGCTAAGCTTAGCACTTGTAAGGGACGTCGTCATCATGGAAATCCGCCCTGAAATGACTCATCTTGACAACCCTTGGTACAACCTGTTTCCTCCCTGCTTGCCTCATAACTCGCATAGGGACATATGTATATATCCCTCTCAACCCGATCAGCACCAAGTGCGGAGCAAACCTGGACCTAATAATAAACTCGTCTGTCGGGAACCATTCAACCATCCACTTCACCTGTTCCTCGGTCAGATTGTCAAAGAACTGTACCCATTCTATGGTGCTTTCCAGATAAGTAAATCTGTCTGCAATATAGGTTATCTGCTTAGGGTGATGGAAGGCAATGTGGTCGTTCCAAGCCCTTAGCGGGAATTCTTGATGATAGCGACCCTTTTGGAGATTCTCCAGCAACCATGACTGCAGCAACAAATTACAACCCTCGAAATGCTTGACCCCTCTTTAACAGCGCTCTAGAGCCCTGTAGATGTCAGGTATGATCATGGGGACTATGGTATATGTCTGTCCAGTAATCTCTTCCATCAGAGTCTTAGCGACCATGACAAACCTAGTGTGGATTCTTCCATTTTTTATTGGGAACACTATCAAGCCTAGGAAGCACACAATGAATAGAAACACTCTACGGTGGATGTTGTCGCACCTCCTTTTTCTGCGCCCGCGAGGGTGCAAAGGGAGTTTTCTCCAATTAAAGGACAGTCGAAACGGGATTTGTTTGTTTGTTTCAGAGTCGCCACCTGGGAATTTTAAGGCGTCCCAAGTCACCGGTTTTAATCCCTGAATCGAGGAGAATATGACTCTGTTTGTTATTCTGCGAACCAGAAATCCTGAGTAAGGAATTCTGTTAATTCGGGAGAAGGTGTTAGGCATTCCCGAATTCCGTGGTTCTAGCACAGTCGCTTAACTGTTCTTATTCTTGGCTTAATTATCTCGATTTTACATTTTTATTGCATGATTTTGTTACCGCTTCTGTTTAGATTGTTTATAATTAAATACCCTTCTTTGAATTGAATCACGCATACGTATATTCGTTTTATATATTATATATTTTTTAACGTGAGAAATCGTGTCACGCGTACGTATACACAATGATATTGATAATATAATTATTTTTTTTTCGAATTTTTTTTTTATTATAAAAATAGACTTAAGTTTGAAATTGTGCTTAAATAAAATTAAGAACGTCTGTCGCTCTTGAATGATTAAATAGTGAACTGCACATCTCGGGTTATATGAAATTAATATGGATAATCTCCGAAGAACCCCCTTTTTATTAAATGTTTGCTCGAAGTTGCGCGAACGCATAATCCGAATTGCCTTTAGAAATATAATCAGGTCACGCGAACGTATCCCTAATCACACAAGATATTCTTGATGGTAGTATAAATTTTCCACAAATTGTTTATTACATCCATACATTTTTATGTGAAAGTCATGAGAAATCACTATTTGAGATGCCTCTAAATTCCTTGAAAAGAATTCACAATTCATTAAGTGTTGACCGCAAATTATATTTTTGCGTGGGAATTATATTCCTCAAAAAACCATTCGAGTTTAAAGAGTAAAAAATAAACAACGCGTGATTAATACTACCATTTGTAGTGAATACATTATTTGCCTACCCAAATAAACAACGTGCGAATTACGTATAAACATTGGAAAAGAATTGATGTAAGAAAGGAAATGATATTTTCCAAGAATTTTCATTATTCTATTTGAGGCGAATACTATTTTTTATATTTTTTAAAATGTTATAATCTATAAACCTAATCACCTTCTACATTACTTGTTTTTAATCCAAAGTTGTAATCGTTTGGTTAATTTGTTTACGATGGTAGATATGCATCAAGTTGATAAAAAATTATTATACAAATCGGTTCAATAAAATTGCATTACATGCAACATAGTTGTGCGTCTGAACCGTTCATAACATTCTAACATCGTAACGAGCTATATCAACTCACCTTCCACATATGATTATATATATACTCATCATCATGCCATATATGAACATACAACTTATATCAATCTAAACCAAAATCAGATTTTTACAAGATATACTAATAATGTAATTTCTTGATACTTCCATTCTACTTTACATTTAGCTAACAATATTACGGGATGTAATTAATGGCCCATTTTATGCTATGTTCCCTACCTTGATAATTCAATCATGACTTCACTTAATGAAAATTCCGAAATAGGTGATATTATTACAACACTTATATGAACTTTAAGATGTAACAATTATCTTATACTCATTACGTCAAACGTACTACTATATTAATCAACTGAAACAAAACCAAATTTTAAACTAATGAACTTGCACGAAAGGAAAACAGAATTATAATTCCCGAACTTCATTAATTTGTCATGTTGAAGCTTTTCATGACATGAATTTACAGATATGTACCTGATATTGGAAGCAAAAGAAAATGATGATGAGAATCAGCGGCAGTAATAACAATACAGCAACAACAATCCAGCAGCAGTAACAACCCAGGAACAGAGTTTGCAAACCAGTAGAACAGTAATCCCAAAAACAAAAGCTTCAAGCTTTGAATGAAACAACAACCATTAATACTAATTTCAAACAAAGAAAGAAAGCAGAAGATTTTTTAGTTTTTATTTTTATTTTGAAAGCTTAAATATTTTTCGGAATTTTTCTTTCTCTTAAATGTTCAGCCCTTTTTTCTCTCTTCTATTCTCTGTCCGTTTTTTCTCTCTATCTGTATGTGTATTTTTTCTTGTCTCTCTCTATTTCTGTTCATGACTTCATATATATAATCTCATCCCATAAATCTTTTAATCAATTAAATCAATACTTTTTCTCTACCCAACCCATTATCTTCCCACTCATCCCCATTACATTAAATAAACATATCACACCACCCCATTTCATTTTGTCCCCCATGCTTCACTTAAAATAATACAAGATTCCCCCCACTTAATTTTGTCTTGTCCCCCCTTTATATTAAATAACCATATCACAACCCACCCCATTTCATTTTTCCCCCATGCTTCAAATAAACAATTACAAAATGTACAATTCCTAAACTACCCCTCCGACCCTATTGCAAATTACTATTTTACCCCCAAACGTACTACAAATTACCAAACTACCCCATCAGCTATAACACATCAATTAATCAAACTTAACCAAAATATAGACAATATGATTAATTTCTAACAATGTTCAAACAACAAATTTCATGAACATGATTTCTTCAACATTTCAACAACAAATCACATGAACATGATTTCTTCAACATTTCAACAACAAATCACATGAATACAAATTGAACAACAAAGAACAACTAAAATTTGATTGAACAATATTTTAGCAACAAACAATCCTATTTTCGGATTCAACAACAACAACAAACAAGTATATTTAGATTTCTAAATTCAATCATATTGAACTTAAAATCAACTCTAACAACATTACAACAAACAATTCTTATATTAAACTTTAAACAAGATTATGAGACCAATTCAAGAAATAATCATAAATGGTAAACAAGAAATCAAACTATACAAAATTCGGATTCAAGATCATCCAAACAAAGTATGAACATGAATGAATCTATTTTAACACAACAAACATGACGGATTAAAACGATTAAATCAATATATTTCCTTTAACACAACTAAAT
This sequence comes from Nicotiana tabacum, assembly GCF_000715075.1. Classification (NCBI taxonomy): domain Eukaryota; kingdom Viridiplantae; phylum Streptophyta; class Magnoliopsida; order Solanales; family Solanaceae; genus Nicotiana; species Nicotiana tabacum. Next base: position 196,240,596 of record NC_134080.1, read on the forward strand.
TCTTTTTATACAAATAACAAGATCGACGAATAAACAATTATGAACTTAAGCTTGAACTTAACAATATTAACAATTTCTAACAATACATAAACACATGAAACAAATTGAAGAAATAGTTAATTAAATTTCAATTTGAATCTAACAAACATCAAACTAACAAATATTCACTTAAACAATAATACAAACATGAAATAAATATGAAAACAACTAATTAAACTTCTATTTTGAAATCTGAAAATTAATTTAACAAACAACATGAACACACTAGAAAATTATTTCAACGATGAACAACGAACAAAACAAGGATTAAATCATTTAACGATTTTGGATCCGGAAAATATCAAACAAAAATATGGACAAAAAATAAAACTCAAAACAACTAACCGGGGATGAATCAACGACGAACTTTGATTGTAAACAAATTTGTCCGAGCCTCGACCAAAGCTCGAACGAAGGACGACGAAGACGAAGAAGAAGTAGAAGCAGCCCGCAGCTACTGCCGCGACGAGCAGCAGTAGCAGTCCGTCCAACACCTGCTGCGACGAGCAGCAGCAGCACGACGTCGAGAAGCAGAAGCAGCGGCGGAGGAAGGAGGAGCAGCGGCAACGGCTGACAGCATCGGCGGCGACAGGCAGCAGCAGTAGCGGCTTGTTTGGACGACGCAGCAGTAGGGGAAGCCATGGACGACGCAACATCAAGGTGACGATGAAGCTCGCCCATGGCTGGACGTAACAGAAGGAGCAAAAGCTAGCTGAAACATAGCGGGGAAACAGCCATAGTCGAGCAAGCTTTGAGCTTGACGAGCTTCAATGGGCTGGGGTCGTTTAGTTGAACCGGGGTCGTGAGGGTGACGTACGTGTGTGTGTGTGTAGCCATGGCTTCTTGAGGTTGAAGGTAAAGGGAAGCCATGGGAGGTGGAGAAGCTTGAGGAAGGAGAAGAAGATAGGAGGGGGCAGATGGATTTCTTGTTTTTAGGGTTTTCTTCTTTTAATTTTTGTTTTGTTTTGTAAAATGTAAGACAAAGGGGTTTGGGTCTTTTGGGTTATGGACTGGGTCGACCCAGTTCGAAATGGACTAGGTCGTAGGGAAGATTGGGCCATTTTTTGGGCCTGTGGCTTGAAATTGAAGAAGAGGCCCAATTCCGACTTTCCTTATATTTTCGCTCTCTTTTCTTCTTTTATTTTTCTAAAACTAAATTATAAAAATACTTAAACTATTATTAAGAACTAAATTAAGTTATGAAAGCGCAAATTAACTCCCAATAACAATTAACGCACAATTAAGTATTAATTAAGCATAAAATTGTATATTTGGACATTAAATGCTAAAAATGCAAACGATGCCTATTTTTGTAATTTTTAATTTTTGTAAAAAAAATTTAATTACTAACAATTGTAGAATTAAATCCTACATGCAAAATGCGACATATTTTTGTATTTTTTATTAATTTAGCAAATAAACACGCACAGACAAATACAAATAATTATTCAAAATATCACAAAAAATCACAAAACTGCACACCAAAGAAAAATCATTTTATTTTTGGATTTTTTGGGAGTAATTCTCATATAGGGCAAAAATCACGTGCTTACAGACGTGACCTAGTGAAGTGAGGGAGATCTCATCATGGTAAGTTTGGAAGACTTGCTATGGCCATGCATCTCGTACAGATATTTAGAAGGTATGTAGGAATCCTTCAAGCACATTAGGTCGACATTCTTTTTCATCCCCATCATCTTCAAAAGTCCCCTGCCCGTACAGTTTTCTTGTACCAAAAGCCCGGGACTATCCCAAGTTAACCCCGCAAGTCCTCCTATTTCTTCTAAAAGCGGTGTCATCTCTATGTCACCGAAACGGAATACAGCTCTTTTGCTATCCCAGAATAATATGGCAGCCTCGATCAATTTGTTGTTTGGCTCAATATCTAGCAAGAAAGGCAAGTTACCCAGGTATTTTTTCACATGTTTCTTGTCACTTTAGGAAAGGTCCTCCAACCAATCTAGCAGCAATGGTGGGATGTTGCTAACCATACCGAATCTGGGGACCTCGTGCCTTATTTTCTACAAAACAAAAGGGTTAGACCTTACCCCCACCAGACTCGACTATTTATACATTTATGATCAATATATCAACAATTAATACACAAAACGTGGTTGCGTCCGTTGGGATTATTGAAAACCCGATGGACTTTGGATAAGGCTTATCTTAAAAGATCATTATGTGGACAACATAACTGATCCGACTAGGTTTGACCATGATGCATGCACAATTTTAACCAGAATAGGGTTTCTATGGAGTTTTAGACTGGTACCCTCAAGCGGACAACTCGAGGGGAAAGAAACGGAACTGTCGACTGCACCGCTGATCGACTGGTTTTATCGCAAATAAGCCTTTCTGAATTTAAGGGTAGTAAATAGGAAGAGCACAACCACTCATTAAAGTGTTGCTATAGGATTTGATAAGTACGAGTGTAACATGATGTGGAGCATGATTTATGCAGCAATTAATAACATGTAATCCAGTATTTTCACGTAGGGAAAAATAAATACAACATTTAATTGAAAGACAGTTATAGGAAAAATGAAACAAAGAGACAAGTTAGTTTCATGACAATAAAGAAATCATAAATGCTTAACAAATGGATAGTTAAATTCAAATAAGGGAGAAGGGTACGGGATAAAGCATGCTTGGACTAATTTGTAAAAGATAAGTTCGTTATGGTAAGAGCCCAAAAATAGTCCCCAGCAGAGTCGCTATGCTGTCGCACCACCTTTTTTTTGCTTTGGATAGGGATGTCCGGGTTTCGACATTCATGGGGTAATAACTCATTTCTTTTTGGTAATTGGGTATTTGAAGAGTAGCCACCTAACGAATTATGGTGCGTTAGGGCACCTAGAGCAATTAACTCTTGGGTTGGTCTGTATTATCAGAGATTAGGGTAATGGCTCGAAGTAACCTCGAGGGGAAGGTGTTAGGCACCCCTCTTCGTCCACAACTGTGGGTCCCGGCCGAACTTATATTCACAAATTAGTCCATTACAAATAAATAGTTGAATCAAATAGGTTGCAAGTAAAACATGTTAGATAACTCAAGTAATAAGATAAAGACTTGGACAAGTTGTAAAACAAAGGTTTAAATAAAAAGGAAATTTTGGTAAAGGAGGGGTCCTAGGTTGGTTGTCCTATAGGATCACCCCACACAATGTCCGGTAAACACTCCTCGATGAGGGGCTACACGTGACATTAGCGCGTAGTCATCATATCCCATATCTACCCTTCCCATTCTCTTATTGGTAATGCAAAGGGAGTGTTTGGTCAACGATTTCTATTACGTGCTGCTACCCGTCCCTTCTTAATGGTCCTGGAGGGAGTTAAGACCTCTACCTATAGGTGGTTCTAGACGGACCCCTAATGTTTTAAAAGGTGAAAATTCTAAGGCGACGATCAAAGCACTTAGGACATCCAACATATAAATGGAGCAATTAAAGGCTCAAAGTTTCCTCCTCAAACAAGCACATGAACAACACGACTCAAGCACAATTAAGGGCTTTCATTAGACAGTGTCCTAAGGCAGGATATCTAGGTGAATATGCCAAAACAAACAAATTATTTTTTTAGAACCTCAGGAGTAGTGAACCTAGCAGTTGCCTATAGATTTTTAAAAGACTGTTAGGATCAGAAAAAATATCAAGCAATAGAAACAGTTTGTAGTTTTGAAAATGCCCTAAAGGCTTGCCTATACGCGGAGTACTGATTAGCACATTTGTGTAGTGAAACAAAGCATGTTTTGAATTGGATTTTCTATAATACTTATAGGAATGATATCTAATGAGATTGAGGTAGTTTTAAATAAGTTGTTTTAGGAAACATGGAATACTTAGTTAAACCAATTCAGAAGTGAACTGAGCGTGGACTAAGTTGAATTATTCAGACTAGCTTAGATTAATAGGCATGAATTCGAGTATGATTTCCTATAGGCATGATATCTACATTTGATACTAATTTTAAAAAACTTGTAGGCATGGAAACATACATAACACTTGTTACAACAGAATCCAGATTAAGTCTTATAGGCATGGCTTCTATTAGTTAATCTGATTTTAAGACATTGAAGGCATGATTATTTGGAACCTATAGGCATGGTTTCTAAACATGACCATAATGTAAAGCCTTATAAACATGATTTCTACTTGGTAAGGCAATTGAATTTAAACATAAAGTCTTAGGAGCATGTTTTCTATTGGAAAACAATCAAATTTAAACATAAGGCCCTAGGAGCATGATTTCTACCTGTATTATCCCCACAAACATGCATCTACCTATCCCTTTCACTAAATACCCTAATATATGTTTGCAAGTTATTACATGCCAATGAATGAATTACATAAGTAAATAAGAAAAATAAGAAGCTATTCTATAGGGAGCCTTCATTTAGGCCTAGATTTCCAAAGCCTCCTGTTACAACCCATATCCACATGTGTTAGTTCATGCCATATATTAGTTAACATAAATCCAAAAAGGAATTATCTTTGAGATGATAAGAAGTCAATCCTATTGGTCTTAAGTGATACAAGAGTGTATAAGAGTGATTAACCAGTATTAGAAGTTAAACGAATCAAGGATGTTGTAACTCGTATTTTCAGGTAATCTAGCGGCGCTTAATACACTCAAGAGGTCATTTATTAAGGTATTTTAATCATATAATATCTGTATCATAAGTTTTGAAATCAAACGAGTTATGAAACAAAAGTCGACAAAGGTTGTCGCAACTTAGGTTCATAATTTTACTTAAACATTAGGTCAAATGTTTCAAATCTTTTATCATAATTTACAAGGAATTACGGGGTGATATACCAACCAAATTAAAGATCTATGAGTCTAGTTTCCAGCTCATTAAACCATTCATCGATACGATCTCGGAGTAGAGAGATATTCGCGTTTTCGCGAGACTGCGCCAAGCACCTCTCTATGGGGCCCACTAAGTCGGTTTAAGATATTTGGACCTATATAGGATGACTCCAACCCATTTTAAGTCATTTATTTTCACTATGTTCAGACCTTAGAACCCTAGGAACATCCTCTAAAGGTTCTCTCAAGATTCAAGACCCAAAAAAAGGGCAAACAACACAAATCAAGTGTCGGGAATTCCGTGGCGCTAGTAAGTCTCTTGTTCTTCTTGTTGTTGCTCATTTTTGTGTCGTTCCAGCTCGTGTGGGAGGTGGTTTTAAAGGGTTTATGTTCTGTAAAAACTCCCTCATGTTCTTAATATCAATCCTAGGTGATTTCAGGCCTTCTAAAGTGATTCAAGTGCCGAAAAACACTAATTGATCGCTAGTTTCGCTTTGTTGTTGTTGTGGCAGCATTGGAGGGATATTTCATGGAAATTTAAGGTCAAATTGGAGTTTTTCTTTCTGTATAAAGGTAAGGAACCTCTTACTCTATATGTATTTAAGATTATCCAAGTTGCGGCTAAGCCATTGAAGCTAGAACTTGTGAGATATATATCGAAAGGCTTGGTAGTAATGTTATTGTTTTGTGGACTGTTTTGTGTTGTTGTTGGGCTGCGTATTTTACTACTATCTTGTGGAGTTTTGGAGGAGGAAGGGTGTGGAGAAGCACCATATATATGTAGGTTTATGGGCTGATAGTTATTCGTAATATTTCCAGGTTGTTTGACACGACTACGGTGGTCGTCGTATGTATGGAGTGATTAGGCTGTGTGTGAACTATTTTGGGAGGCTCAATATGTTTATTATTGATGTTTTTTGAGCTGTTTGGTGACTGTTTTGAATGGTGTGAGGTCATATATATAGGGGAGGTGCTGTCCGTTTCATCGTAAAATAGGTTGTGGTCGATACATAATAGTTATGACGCTTAAATGATAACGATAGTATCGTTTCTCTTATTGTAGACTAAGGAGTTTTGACAATTGCATAGCTTGAGATTGGGGCAGTATATACAAGGTAGGTGAGACTATCCCTTTTCTTCATTTGCACGACTTCAATTGTACATAATGTAATGAACGAGCTTCCAAAGATACTCTACACTTAGAAGCTAGCAGTACTTACATTGTTTTCCCTCTTATGGAACGATTGATGTTAATGTTGCTTCTCTTAGTCTTATGTTATCAATGTTGTTGGTACTTCCTGATTCTTATAAGGTTCATAGTGAAGAGTTAGTCCTAATAACGCGTACAGAGGATACCGACCTTACGTCACTCCGAAAGGTTTAGAATGTGATTCCATGAGTCGAGCATGAATTATATATATGTATCTATTTTACTCTACCGAGCCACGCTATAGTTGGCCGGGTACGGCACCTATTGTGCAACCACTGATCAGTTGGGTTTTACCGAGCTCCACGTGGCCGGGTACGATTCTACCGAGCCTATTATGGCCGGGTACGATATGATGATGATGATGCCCACAGAGGCAAATGCTTTAAAGGTTTATGTATTTATACATATGTATCATGCATTTCATGTAAGTAGCCCTCAGAGGTACTAAGATGTTACAGGTTGTATATTCTCTATCCTTGCTTACATTACTGATCGTATTTATGGTTCCTTGCCTTACATACTCAGTACTTTATTCGTACTGACGTCCTTTTATTTGTGGACGCTGCATATCGTGCTGCAGGTCCTGATAGACAGGCAGGTGCAGCTCCCCCACCACAGTAGACTGTCCAGTTCAGCGATGATTGGCGAGATCCCTTCTCCGGACTTGCCTTGGTCTTGGTATGCAATATTTGTTATAGACATTATGGGTATGTCGGGGCCCTGTTCCGGCTATGTTGCAACACTTATGTTCTTTTAGAGGCTCATAGATAGGTGTCGGCTCCTGTATAGTTTGGTATGCCTTGTCAGCTAGTTTTTGTTGTATAGTCTTTCATAGTAGCGTGGTAGCTCATACCTTATATATAGTTTCTTGATTGTCTGGTCATCCCCTGCTATGTATGTTCATGCCGTCATATTTTATTGCTGGTTGTCCATGATCTAGGTCTACCATTTATATTGATCTCGTCAGCCCTAAAAGATAATAATGAAGGTTAGATGAAATGTACGTTGGTGCTCGGAAAGTGTGGTCGGGTGCTAGTCATGGCCCTTTAGTTTGGGTCATGACAAACTTGGTATCAGAGCCAGTCTGTCCTAGGGGTTGTCTATGAGCCGTGTCTAGTAGAGTCTTGATTATGGATGTGTAGCGCGCCACATTTATAATCAGGAGGCTACATGACATCTAGGGTTGTTACCTTCTTCCTGAATCTAGATCGTGCGTAGAGTTGAGTCGTAAGTGTTCGTCTCTAATATTCACCTTGTTTTTTCCAGTGATGCCTTCGACTAGGAAGCAAACAATTAGTAGACGGCTTGATACAGCAGCGGGAGAGGGTACCAGTCAGGTGCCCCAAGTCAGAGCAGGACAAAGTGAGGCTCAAAGTGAGATGCCCTCTCATACCTCATCTACTCCATCTCCTCCAGAGGATATTAGAAGGCACCCAGCGCCTCCAGTTCCTCCGTCTGGAACTCCAGACCAGGATATGCGGAGTGCTTTGCAGTTATTGACCAGCTTGGTAGCTGCTCAGGCTCAGAGGCAGAATACAGGTGCCACTGAGAAACCAGTTAGTACAAGAGTTCGTGATTTTATTAATTTAGACCCTCCAGTGTTTACCGGATCAGACCCGAAGGAGGACCCACAGACTTTTATTGACCAGGTTCATCGTACACTTCGGGTTATGCATGTTAGTGATATAGAGGCAGTAGAGTTGGCTTCTTATCGGCTACGAGATTTAGCGGTTCTCTGGTATGATAGTTGGGAGAGATCCAGGGGTCCGAACCCTCCTCCAACTGTGTGGAAGGAATTTTCTGAGGCCTTTCTTCGTCACTACTTGCTAGTTGAGATACGACGAGCTAGAGATGATAAGTTCTTGAACCTTAGACAAGGTAATATGAGTGTGCGAGAGTACATTATGCAGTTTGATTCTTTGGAAAGGTATGCTCCCCATATGGTGGCCGAGATGAGTGATAGGGTGCATATGTTCATGAATGGGTTGGGACCACATCTAATAAATGAGTGTACGACAGCCTCCTTGGTGGATGGCATGGATATTTCCCGTATTCAAGCTTATGCCCAGACCATAGAGGATCGTAAGCGCCAGCAGAGGGAAGTTAGGGAGCAGGATAGAGGCCAGCATAAGAGGGCGAGATTTGCAGTGTATTCTGATGACTTCAGAGGCCGCATCAGGCCACAGTTTTCGAGGAGTTCGGCGCCACCTGTAGCTAGTGCTCCTCCACAGTTTCAGAGGCCTCGATATGATCGATCCTATTCTGGTCCAGGTCAGAGTTCGCGGGCATCTGGCTCGCAACATCACAGGGATACTAGTCAGATGAGACCCCCAACACCATATTGTGATCAGTGCGGCAATGCCCACTTTGGACTGTGTCGTCGAGGTTCTGATGCATGCTATTCGTGCGGGCAGCCTGGCCATATGATGCGGGATTGTCCTAATAGAGGAGGTGATGGTATGGCTCAGCCAACTGGATCTGTGTCTGGTTCTTCCTCATCAGTTCGACCTCCAGCACGGGGTTTTCAGCAGTCGACAGGTCGTGGTAGGGGTAGAGGTGCAGTGCCGAGTTCGAGTGGTGCTCAAAATCGAACCTATGCTCTAGTAGGTCGACAGGATCTCGAGTCGTCTCCAGATGTTATTACAGGTATTATATCTGTGTTTTCTTATGATGTATATGCGTTGATTGATCCGGGATCTACATTATCATATGTTACACCCTTTGTGTCTAATAAGTTTGGCATTGAACCTGAATTAATAAGTAAACCTCTCGCGGTATCTACTCCGATAGGAGAATCTGTGATTGCTAGAAGGGTATATAGAGGTTGCACTGTGATGATTTGTAGTCGTCAAACCTCGGCAAATTTATTTGAGTTAGAAATGGTTGATTTTGATGTGATAATGGGAATGGACTGGTTGGCCTCATGCTATGCAAATGTTGACTGCCGTACGAAGATGGTTAGGATCCAATTTCCGGGTGAACCCGTCATTGAATGGAAAGGGAACATTGCTACACCGAAAGGTAGGTTTATTTCCTATCTTAAGGCAAGGAAAATGATCTCAAAAGGTTACATTTATCATCTCGTTCGCGTTAGGGATGCGGAGGCGAAAACGCCTACTTTACAATCAATCCCTGTGGTCAACGAATTCCCAGATGTTTTCCCAGATGAACTCCCAGGCCTTCCTCCTGAAAGGGAGATTGAGTTTAGCATTGATGTGTTGCCTGACACTCAACCGATCTCTATTCCTCCATACATAATGGCCCCGGTAGAGTTGCGAGAGTTGAAGGTGCAGTTGAAGGACTTGCTGGATAAGGGCTTTATTAGGCCTAGCACTTCACCTTGGGGTGCACCAGTCCTATTCGTGCGGAAGAAAGACGGGTCGTTACGGATGTGTATCGACTATCGACAGTTGAATAAGTCTACTATAAAGAACAAGTATCCACTTCCAAGAATTGATGACCTGTTTGACCAACTCCAGGGTGCCAAGTATTTCTCTAAGATTGATTTACGTTCAGGGTATCATTAGGTGAGGGTTAGGGAGAAGGATATTCCAAAGACGGCCTTCCGGACAAGATATGGGCACTTTGAGTTCTTGGTGATGTCGTTCGGGCTAACAAATGCCCCAGTAGCTTTTATGGATCTCATGAATACTATATTCAGGCCCTATCTTGATGTGTTCGTGATTGTATTCATTGATGACATTCTAGTGTATTCTCGTTCGGAGGCGGAACATGCGGGCCACTTGCGGATAGTATTACAGACGCTTCAGGATCGTAAGTTATATGCTAAGCTCTCCAAATGTGAATTCTGGCTGAACTCAGTAGCATTCCTTGGCCATGTGATATCTGATGAGGGTATTAGTGTCGACACTCAGAAGATCGATGCAGTAAAGAATTGGCCGAGACCTACAACACCATCAGAAGTCCGCAGCTTCCTAGGACTAGCAGGATATTATAGGCGGTTTGTAGAAGGATTTTCCTCTATATCATCACCATTGACTAAGTTAACACAAAAAAATACCAAATTCCAGTGGTCTGACACTTGTGAATGTAGTTTTCAGGAGCTGAAGAATCGATTGACATCCGCACCAGTGCTCACTCTTCCTGAAGGAACAGAAGATTATGTGGTATATTGTGATGCCTCAGGTATAGTTTTGGGGTGCGTATTGATGCAGCGTGGGAATGTGATTGCTTATGCATCAAGACAATTGAAGAAGCATGAAAAGAATTATCCAACCCATGATTTGGAATTGGCTGCAGTAATATATGCTTTGAAGATATGGCGGCACTACTTATACGGTGTCCATGTTGACATCTACACAGATCACAAGAGTTTACAATACATCTTCAAGCAGAAAGAGTTGAATTTGAGGCAGCGTAGGTGGCTTGAATTATTGAAAGACTACGACGTCGAGATATTGTATCATCCCGGTAAAGCCAATGTTGTGGCAGACGCTCTCAGCCGTAAATCAATGGGAAGCTTAGTACATATTGAGGCAGGTAGATGGGGGTTGATTAAAGAGCTTCATCAGCTAGCCAATATGAGAATCAGATTGTTAGACTCTGATGACGGAGGTGTTACTGTACAGAATACATCAGAATCATCTTTGGTAGCCGAGGTAAAAGCACGACAATATGAATATCCTATCTTAGTACGATTAAGAGAAAGCATTCAACAGTGTAAAAGTATGGCTTTTGGGATCGAAAAAGATGGGGCACTGAGATACCAGAGCCGATTGTGTCTGCCTAATGTGGCAGGGTTGCGAGAGAAGATTATGAATGAGATTCATCAATCCCGATATTCCATCCATCCCGGCTCGACAAAGATGTATCATGATGTCAAGGAGCAGTATTGGTGGGATAATATGAAGAAGTCTATTGCAGAATTTGTAGCTCAGTGTCCCAATTGTCAACAAGTAAAGATAGAACATCAGAAACCCGGTGGATTGCTTCAAAATATAGAGATTCCGACCTGGAAGTGGGAGGTGATTAATATGGACTTCATTATTGGATTACATCGCTCTTATCATAAGTTTGACTCCATCTGGGTGATAATTGATCGACTTACAAAATGTGCCCATTTTCTGCCAGTGAAGACAACTTACACGGCTGAAGATTATGCAAAGTTGTATATCAAGGAGATTGTTAGGCTTCATGGTGTGCCCATATCTATTATATCAGACCGAGGAGCTCAATTTACGGCTAACTTTTGGAGGTCTTTCCAGAAGTGTTTAGGCACACAGGTAAATCTCAGCACTGCATTTCATCCGCAGACTGACGGACAGGCTGAACGTACCATTCAGACACTGGAAGATATGCTACGAGCATGTGTTCTAGATTTTAAGGGGAATTGGGATGATCATCTTCCACTCATAGAATTCGCCTATAACAATAGCTACCATTCAAGTATTAAAATGGCCCCATACGAGGCACTATACGGGAGGAGATGTAGATCACCAGTTGGATGGTTCGAAGTCGGTGAAACAGAATTATATGGGCCAGATTTGATTCACCAAGCTATTGAGAAGGTGAAAGTGATACAGGAGCGATTGAGGACGGCACAAAGCAGGCAAAAATCTCATTCTGATGTCCGACGTCGTGATCTAGAGTTTGAGATTGGTGATTGGGTTTTCCTGAGGATCTCACCAATGAAGGGTATTATGCATTTTGGGAAGAAAGGTAAGCTGAGTCCAAGGTATATCGGGCCGTATAAAATTCTTCGACGGATTGGACAGGTTGCTTATGAGTTAGAATTGCCATCCGAATTGGAATTTGTCCACCCGGTATTCCATGTATCTATGTTGAGAAAATGTATTGGAGACCCTTCTCGAGTCATCCCTATCAAAGATGTACAAGTTACAGAGGACCTATCATATGAAGAAGTGCCAGTGGCGATATTAGATCGGCAAGTCCGCAAGCTGAGAACAAAAGATGTAGCTTCCGTCAAAGTATTGTGGAGGAACAAAAATATGGAAGAAATGACATGGGAAGCAGAAAAGGAGATGAAGTCTAAATACCCTTACTTATTCCAGAGTGAAAATAACAAGGATGCTGGTGGAAGACAGGATACATTGGAAGGTGAAACGGCTCTATGAGGTAAGCAATAAATTGAGAATACTCCTCCTTAATACAAAATGGTGATATGTAGATAATGTAAATACGCATAATGCTTTGTGTAGCCTTGTGAAGCCATATGTTGGGCTTAATTACTTGCAAGTTTTGCTAGTGACCATTTTATAGGGGAAAATTTATCGGAAATTTCCATTGGAATCCACGATGATTTAAACTCCCCATAAACCCTTACATTCGAGGACGAATGTTCCTAAGGGGGAGGGTGTTACAACCCATATCCACATGTGTTAGTTCATGCCATATATTAGTTAACATAAATCCAAAAAGGAATTATCTTTGAGATGATAAGAAGTCAATCCTATTGGTCTTAAGTGATACAAGAGTGTATAAGAGTGATTAACCAGTATTAGAAGTTAAACGAATCAAGGATGTTGTAACTCGTATTTTCAGGTAATCTAGCGGCGCTTAATACACTCAAGAGGTCATTTATTAAGGTATTTTAATCATATAATATCTGTATTATAAGTTTTGAAGTCAAACGAGTTATGAAACAAAAGTCGACAAAGGTTGTCGCAACTTAGGTTCATAATTTTACTTAAACATTAGGTCAAATATTTCTAATCTTTTCTCATAATTTACAAGGAATTAAGGGGTGATATACCAACAAAATTAAAGATCTATGAGTCTAGTTTCCAACTCATTAAACCATTCATCGATACGATTTCGGAGTAGAGAGATATTCGCGTTTTCGCGAGACTGCGCCAAGCACCTCTCTATGGGGCCCACTAAGTCGGTTTAAGATATTTGGACCTATATAGGATGACTCCAACCCGTTTTAAGTCATTTATTTTCACTATTTTCAGACCTTAGAACCCTAGGAATATCCTCTCAAGGTTCTCTCAAGATTCAAGACCCAAAAAAAGGGCAAACAAGACAAATCAAGTGTCGGGAATTCCGTGGCGCTAGTAAGTCTCTTGTTCTTCTTGTTGTTGCTCATTTTTGTGTCGTTCCAGCTCGTGTGGGAGGTGGTTTTAAAGGGTTTATGTTCTGTAAATACTCCCTCATGTTCTTAATATCAATCCTAGGTGATTTCAGGCCTTCTAAAGTGATTCTAGTGCCGAAAAACACTAATTGATCGCTAGTTTCGCTTTGTTGTTGTTGTGGCAGCATTGGAGGGATATTTCATGGAAATTTAAGGTCAAATTGGAGTTGTTCTTTCTATATAAAGGTAAGTAACCTCTTACTCTATATGTATTTAAGATTATCCAAGTTGCGGCTAAGCCATTGAAGCTAGAACTTGTGAGATATATATCGAAAGGCTTGGTAGTAATGTTATTGTTTTGTGGACTGTTTTGCGTTGTTGTTGGGCTGCGTATTTTACTACTATATTGTGGAGTTTTGGAGGAGGAAGGGTGTGGAGAAACACCATATATATGTAGGTTTATGGGCTGATAGTTATTCGTAATATTTCCAGGTTGTTTGACACGACTACGGTGGTCGTCGTATGTATGGAGTGATTAGGCTGTGTGTGAACTATTTTGGGAGGCTCAATATGTTTATTATTGATGTTGTTTGGGCTGTTTGGTGACTGTTTTGAATGGTGTGAGGTCATATATATAGGGGAGGTGCTGTCCGTTTCATCGTAAAATAGGTTGTGGTCGATACATAATAGTTATGACGCTTAAATGATAACGATAGTATCGTTTCTCTTATTGTAGACTAAGGAGTTTTGACAATTGCATAGCTTGAGATTGGGGCAGTATATACAAGGTATGTGAGACTATCCCTTTTCTTCATTTGCACGACTTCAATTGTACATAATGTAATGAACGAGCTTCCAAAGATACTCTACTCTTAGAAGCTAGCAGTACTTACATTGTTTTCCCTCTTATGGAACGATTGATGTTAATGTTGCTTCTCTTAGTCATATGTTATCAATGTTGTTGGTACTTCCTGATTCTTATAAGGTTCATAGTGAAGAGTTAGTCCTAATAACGCGTACAGAGGATACCGACCTTACGTCACTCCGAAAGGTTTAGAATGTGATTCCATGAGTCGAGCATGAATTATATATATGTATCTATTTTACTCTACCGAGACACGATATAGTTGGCCGGGTACGGCACCTATTGTGCAACCACTGATCAGTTGGGTTTTACCGAGCTCCACGTGGCCGGGTACGATTCTACCGAGCCTATTATGGCCGGGTACGATATGATGATGATGATGCCCACAGAGGCGAATGCTTTAAAGGTTTATGTATTTATACACATGTATCATGCATTTCATGTAAGTAGCCCTCAGAGGTACTAAGATGTTACAGGTTGTATATTCTCTATCCTTGCTTACATTACTGATCGTATTTATGGTTCCTTGCCTTACATACTCAGTACTTTATTCGTACTGACGTCCTTTTATTTGTGGACGCTGCATGTCGTGCTGCAGGTCCTGATAGACAGGCAGGTGCAGCTCCCTCACCACAGTAGACTGTCCAGTTCAGCGGTGATTGGCGAGATCCCTTCTCCGGACTTGCCTTGGTCTTGGTATGCAATTTTTGTTATAGACATTATGGGTATGTCGGGGCCCTGTTCCGGCTATATTGCAACACTTATGTTCTTTTAGAGGCTCATAGATAGGTGTCGGCTCCTGTATAGTTTGGTATGCCTTGTCGGCTAGTTTTTGTTGTATAGTCTTTCATAGTAGCGCGGTAGCTCATACCTTATATGTAGTTTCTTGATTGTCTGGTCATCCCCTGCTATGTATGTTCATGCCGTCATATTTTATTGCTGGTTGTCCATGATCTAGGTCTACCATTTATATTGATCTCGTCAGCCCTAAAAGATAATAATGAAGGTTAGATGAAATGTACGTTGGTGCTCGGCAAGTGTGGTCGGGTGCTAGTCATGGCCCTTTAGTTTGGGTCGTGACACCTCCAATGGCATCAAATGCCTCAATTTCATAGACAATGACATAGTCTAGGTGCATCAAAGTTCCCTAAGGATCTAAAGGATCCTGGGCAGTACTTACACCTAGACTTGGTAACCAAGTATTGAACTAGTTCAGTGTGGAAGGGCCAACCTCAGTATGCCAAAATTCAGAGGGTTCTCAAAAGGATCCCAAGGCAGTACATATACTGGAGGGGGCAGAACTTATTGAGTAAGAGTAGAGTGAAAAGTGATTGACACAAGTTGAAAAGTTTTAGTGAAAAAATATATTAAAGCAAAAGTTTGTTTGAAAGTAATTTAGTAAAGCAACAGAGACTGTTTGAAAAGAGATTGAATAGATGAGCATAAGTCCAAACACAACACCTTAGGATAGGTTTGTACATAGCCAGTAGTCACAGAACCAAAGTAAATTCAGTAGTCACACATAGGGGTCAAAGGGTTTGGGATACATATAACACATAATCAAGTAAAGGTCTTGGAATTGGTATAGACATGCTTAGAAACAGCTGACCAGGCATAGTCACAAAACCAGACACAAAGAACAAAATCATATAGGGGTGATAGGGATTTGGGGATTTATGGAGAATATGATGGTAAGTACACAACAAAGAAAAGGTAACTGGTAAGACATGCTCAGAAACACACATAAAGGGGGAATATACTGATCTCAAGGAAGAGGAAGACATAATAACATGCTAATAATGTAACCATCAACTACAAGTTTCACAACAAAACCACAAATAGAAGCAAACTAGAAACAAAATGAACTGAAGCAATAAGAAAATCATATTGTTGTGGGAACTTTGAATTGAAATTAGAACATACTAGTAAAAACGATAGTAAGTAGAGTGAAAGAACAAGAGAGCACAATGGTTAGCCTTGGATTGCAGCCGGCTAACTTAGAGTAGTAGCAAGTAGCACAAAAGAGAGCAGAGAGTTTTAAGTGTGAGAGATAGTTTTTGAACCAAGAGTTCGTGTGTTGTGCTAATGAAAGACTAGGGTATTTATAGTTTGAAAGCAGGTAGTAAAATAGGGTAGAAATCAAAGTCTATTAGTAATTAAGGAACTCAGAATCAATCAGTTAGGAAATCAAGGTAAGTACTCCCTTAAGTTAAGGGAATTATTTTAAATGGTAAGAACTAGTAGCATATAAGGTAAGAAATCAATATATGACTAATAAGGAAATAATCAAATTTAATAAGTATAGGGTAAACAATTAGGGCTAAGTTCAGAAAACTCTAATTAAGTAAATGGTTTAGTAAGATTAAAGTACCACAACAAATAAGGTAGGAGAATCAGTTAATTTAAACAGACAAAGTAGAAATTTAGGGTTTAAAAGAGAATCTTCCAATCCAACCATAAAATAAGGAAATCAGAAACAATCAAGAAGAAGTTATGATTCCATACTCATCAGATAAATAGAGTAAGAACACTTAGATGTAGCAAACAGGCAGGGTTAACAATAGGAAGAGGCAAGTCTTGAACAATCGATGAACATAATAATATAGAGGTGGTATAAGTTAGGCTAAAAGCTCAATAAGAACACATTCAAGGCAGGGTTATCACAGAAACTGAAACAAGAATCGAGTAGCCATGGTAACACACAAAACCAAACAAAGAAAATCTTGAAATATTAGGGATTCCAACACAGGAGAGTTGAAAAAGCAGTAAGAACATAGAATCAGTCGAGATATACAAAGGATAGAAGTTTAAGCATAAAAATCAGTTTAAACAAAGTGTAGAAGAAGTTCTGAAAAACCCTAACTTCAAAAGAAAGTAAAAATAACTGAAATTGATGATTTTTGCAAAAGAGGTTCGAGAACAGTGCAAAACATAAAAGGAACAGACTTGAATCATTTAAAAATAGCACAGATCTAAGAGATGCATACAAAAATTAGGGTTTTAGAAGAAACCCAAATAGAAACGGAAGAACTTGTTTAGAACTTCAAAGGTCGTAACAAATACAGTGTGATTTTACTCAAAATCACACCGGAGTAGCCATGAACAGCCAAAAAAGCAAACCCTAAATACAAGTAGGCGTGGCCCAGGGCCCTTGAAGGTCTTAAAGAAGATGAGCAAGGCAACTGAGGAGCCATTGGAGGCTTGGGGTTGAAGGGTGATCATGGGAGAAGACCGAAGAAGGGAGGCAGTTGAAAGGGGTTTTAGGGCTAGGTTGAGAGAACATAGGAGATGAGAGGATTTGAGGGCGGCAGAATTTTGGAAATAAGATAAGGTTAGGGGTTGTTGGAATTAAAAAAGGAAAGGATTGAAATGGACTGTTGATTTGGGAGATCAACGGCTAGGATTTGATTTATGTTGGATCAGGTAGATGGGTTCCGGGTTTGGGTAAGTGTATATAGGGTCAGGGTTGGGTAATTTGGTAGGTAATTGGGATGGGGTTGGGTTCAATTTAGGTTACAATTGAAAGCCAAATCTGGCTATAATTTAAATAGCCAATTTTTCCTAATTAATTTATAATAAGTAATAAACAATTCTTTGAAAAATCATTTTATGTACCAAAATGATTTAAAATATATATTTATCATTTTAAAAATATAAGGACCAATTTTAAACATATAAAATGCAATTATACATTAAATAAGCTAATATTGCAATTATATTCAATTTAGCTTGAAAAATACCAAATGCAATTATAAAAATGCATAATAATATATTAACCATATTTTGGCATAATTATAAAAATTAAATGAATAAATCATCCTAACAATTATTTGGGAAATAATTATTGGGAATTTTATGAATAAAAGGGGAGAAAATAAATCAATTTAAATTCCTGAAATTATGGAAAAAAATTGTAAAACCCTTGTGCATGCTTATATATGCATCTATATGCTATTTTTGAAAGTATTTATGCATATTTAAAATATATAGGGAAAAATTGGGTATCAACACCTAGGAATTATGGGCTTAAAAATGGGTTGTTTGAGCTCAAATTTTATTCTTTCTCCGTGAAGAAGACTAAAATACTGCCTCATTTACTAATTAATCCTACTTAAATAAAATAACTATTAAAATAAGAATAACCGTTAAAACAAACCTATTTTTTGTGACAAAATAAAGTAAAAGAGTTAAAATTAGTTGAAATAGCGATATTAGTCCTAAACTAAATATTTACATGCTAAAATATATAAAATCTTGGGGAGGGTCAAAAATTACATGTATACAGTCTATGGTCTGAATCTAACCTCTTCGCGACCGCGTTCACTTTTCCGCGGTCCGCGATGGGAATTTCGCGGCCGCGCTCACTTTTACGCGGTCCGCGGTGCCCTATTTGAGAAGCAGTGTTTGCATTTCATATGTATTTTGTTTAACACATGCATGAAGCCCTTTTCTAACTATATTTGACTGCTTGTATATTGCAAACAATGGTCCGTTCCAGAGGCAGAGGTGATACATCTAAAGGGAGGGCAGAACCCTCCCGAGGTAGGGGTAAAGGAAATACTAAGATACCCCTAGAATGCAAAAGTCGATTGGCAAGTTAAGAGCCTCCATCAAAGTTGCAGATAGAGCAGCGTACCATTCAGACACTAGTGAGTATGTCCCTTCCCGAGGAGCTTCGGAAGGAGACTCTGTGCCAACACATGTCCCCGCATAATTCTAGGGGAAATTCCATCTAGTTAATGAACCTACCTTCTCTTCTGAGTCGTCGATGGCTCAGAGGAAGGTAGTGAGGCTTCGAGACCATCTTTCCCACCTGCTACAACTTCAGCCTCACCAGCTGCCCCTATTACTATTGATGATAATGAGGTCCCAGATGATGGGAGAGGGGGTGACACCAATGTTGGGGGTTGGCCAGGTCCAGGGAGCCCGAGGTGTGGGCCGATAGATTTGTGAGAGAAATAGATTATCTGAAGTTCCGAGAATGGTGGCCCCAAAGGTCACTCACCATTGAGAGAGAAATCATAGAGAGAGACCTCTTTCCCCATAATCCGAATGTCAAGAGGCAGTTTGAGGAGAGAAAAGGGCAGAAATTCTTAACCAGCAAAGTTCCAGATACAAATGAATATCTTGTCAAAGAGTTCTATGCAAACGTTGTCCACATAAAAAAGGGCACCACTATGACAAATGTCCGGAATTTGAAGATCTGGTTTGATGGCCAGACGTTGAATGAATATGCGGGTTTCGAGGATGTGGAAGTCGTGCAATACTTGGAGAAGCTGGCACTAGATGAAGCAGCCGGTCCATAGTTGGCGAAGATATTAGCCCAGGGACGACACCAGCATGGCTCACAACTGGAGTCCCAATAACCAGAAACACCCTCAGCTTTGAAGCCAAAATGTGGTCCACATTTGTATGCAGCTGGTTAGACCCATGTCAGCATGATAATGTCCTTCCACTCACCCGGGCAGTCTTGATAGCCTTAATCATGGTGGGATATCCTGTCAATATGGGGAACCTCATGCACTATCACATCACAAAGGCAGTTTGAAAGGAAGAAAGATCCTACCCCTACCCAACTTCCTCACCATGTATTTTGAGGACCAAGGAGTTGAGAAGAAGCATTATGGCACAAAGGCAAAGCCTAAAAAGCAACCATCCTCCAAGGACCAGACAACCCTAAAGCAAAAGGTAAAGCCGTTATCTCCGCTGGCCAGTCTAAAGAACTTAGGGTAGTGACTTCCGGGTCAGAGCCTTCCACATTAGGGGGTCCTTCAACTGCCATGCCTCCTTCTTCATCCGTGCTATCCATTACAGTGCCATTATCTGTGCCGTTATCTTCCACTTACCCTCAGACTGCACTGCGGGTTTCTCAAACTTTGTCCAGTATCAACAATTGGATGTAGGTAGCTATATCAAAGCTGTCTGTCTTATCCAGTGCAGTAGCAGCACAGTTAGCCCCAGCACAGCTTCAGGTACCTCCATCAGTGGAGGATTCATTGAAGGAGCCTCTAGATAACCAGAAAAAGCTCCAAGACAACCATAAGATGATCCTGAAGACTTTGGATACACAGGGTAAGAACATTAAGGATCTAGGCAAGCAAATGAAGAAGATGAAAAAGACTCGGGCCTCAAAGGATTCAGTAGAGCAGCTGAAGAAGGAGATAGAGAGGTTTACTTCTGTTGGATACATCCCACTGGATTTGCTTATAGAGGAGCAAGTCCCAACAGCACAGGCAGCATAGCATGAGGCACTAGAAGCTATCCAGTCTGAGGAGCCAACTTCTACTACACATAGTGCTGAGGAGTTGATCCAGATTCTTCGCAACCCTGTGATCCCCCAGTCACAAGATTTGGAGATCCAGTTAGAGGACCCAGAGGGAGTTACTAATCCTATGCAGTCCGAGGACCCCACTCATGTGCCAGACCTGATACAGACCACATAGGGAGTTTTCTTTACTCTCCAACCCTTTCCCTTATCTTATTTTGATATTAGCATTGAAGACAATGCTATCTCTTATTTGGGGGTGGGGGGGGGGTCTATTTTGATGTAATAACCACGATACTATTTTTCTTTATTTTTACTTCTCTTTATTTTTACTTTTGGTATGTATATATTCGTTACTTTCACTTTTTGGTATGTATATATTCGTTCTTTTCACAATTTGGTATGTATATATTTTTACCATTTGATGTACATATTCATTTTCATTTATGTATATATTCGCTTTACTTCAAGTTGTATATATTCAGTTTGACTTCCGAAGTTTACTTCCTAACTTCTTTCGTAATTTTTAATTCATAGCTTCTTATTTCCTTTAGTAGTTTCTTTTTAAGTTGTTAGCTTATTTTTATGTTTTATGAGAGAGCCTTTGGTTTTCTTAATGCCACGATTCTTTCCAAAGGTGGATGTTGTGTGAAATGGTTGGCTCTTCTCAACGATGGATGGCGTGACAATCTTCTTAAGGGATTGAGTCCGTTTTTCTTTATGTTTTGGTGTAAATAGTAGTAATGAATAAAAGCGTCTCAAGTAGGCTTCACTTGGGCCTAACACATTTACCTTCGACCTTATGGTTAGAAACAAGTTGATTGGCAAAGAATACTTCTAGTTGTTACCTTTAGACTCTTGTGTTACTAAACAATCATCGAGTGGCTTCTTGGAGCCATTTGTGATGCTCAATCTTAGCTAGGGCTGTTGTAGGCCCTCGACTCTATTTTCTTTAACTATCCAACAGCTTGCGAGGTGAGGTATTGAATTGCAAGTCCAAGTCCCGTGCCAATAAGTCTAGAACTTGACCCGAATGTTTGTCTAGGTGAAATTCTAAGTGTAGCTCGACTTGAGAAATGGTTATAGGCTCTCCTTGATCAAATTTGAAACTTAAAAGCATCCATAGCCTACCAATATGATATCCCTAGTCAACTTCTTTGAGTCGAAGTCCTTTTTGTTTCAATAACCACGATACAAGCCTTTATCCGTTCTATAATGACCCTCTCTTGGCACTCAATCTCTCCTTAGCATTCACAATTAGCAAAAGCATTAGTGTGGGGGAGAGATGAGGAATATGAAACTAATAAAAGGTACAAAATGAATAAAAGGGAAGGCAAAAGAAAAGAAAAGAAAGAAAAGCCAAAAAGTCAAAAAGAAAGTGAATAAGATAGAAAAGTGAAGGGATTCCATGAAAGCAATGACGAAAGGCATGGAATGATTAGAAAAGGAGAAAAATGATCGTCATGAGCAAGAAAGAGTGACAGTGTGTCTCTCTGGTTCCCCTAAGGAAGAAGAAAATGACTCAAAGAGTCAAGAAAGAGTGAGCCAAAATGAGAAGATGGAGTGCTTAACGAAAGATGAAACCATCATATGCCAATAAGTCATACCTTGATCCAAAAGCCTTCATTACATTCCCACAATAGCCCTATATGATTTTAAGTTGAGTGAGCTTACATTAGTGGTGATTTACATAAGGGACAAGATTATGGTACTTAGAGCCAGACTTGTGACATTCCCTTGAGAGAGATGAGTGTACTTCTCCACAATCATTGTTTTGAGTGCTACAAACTAAAGTGAGATTTTCTTATGGAGAGTAGAGGAGTAAGTGTTTGGGTTCCACAATGTCCAACGTAACAGAGCGAGCTTCCTTGGTGAATTCAGTCAACTCTTGATGCTTTAGTGTCTCATTAGAACTATGGTACTCAAAAGGTTTTATATTGTTGATAATTCATTTGTTTTGAGGGTAATTGTTAGTCCCAATTGATGCATGATTGATTCACATTAGGGCAGCTGAAATATGATTCTATTTTGTTTTAGTGGAGGTGGGAATTACCTTATTTACTTGAGGGCAAGCAAACACTTAAGTTTGGGGTAGTTGATAAGTGGGGATTTTAACCATTATTTGCTTCCTTTTACTTACATTTTAGGCTTAAAATGCGTAAAGGTAATCCCGAAAACTGATGTGTTATTCTTGCTTGCAAGGGTTGTTCACAATGAGCCAAAATAGCCATGATCAACTCATAAAGGAGTCAAAATTTGAACAAAGATCAAGACTGGGCAAAGAGCTGTGGAATGCAGATTGCGACAGAAAAGTGCGGCCATGAAAGTATCAACGCGGACGTGGTCATAATTACTTGGCCTGCGAAATGGAGAATTAGAGATGTTATTTTTGGCGACAAATATAAATGTGGACCGTGTCAGAAAGACGCAGCCGTAAAAGTACCATTGCGGTTGCAATTAGAATTCCACAGACCGCGGTTTCCATATTCAGAGAGTTCAAAAGTGATGCAGAAGTGAGAAGGGCGATCCGTGTTTAAATTATGCAGCCACGAAAGTCTCACATGCAGACACAGTGGAAAGTACACAGTCTACGAATCAAGGTTCAACCCTGACCTAGATGTGAAGAAACGCAGACCGCGATCAGAATTACATGGGCGCGAAAGCAAGAGTGCGGCCGCGGTCAAAATTACGCGGTTGCGAAACCTCTGCAATGGTAGTTTTGTCCAAAAATTTTAGCTTAGTATAAATAGATCTTTTTGACATTTTAAGGTTAAGTTATGTTTTTGCTGAGCACGTGAGATGACTGCAAGTTCCAGTTTGGCCAATTATGTATTAGATTCAACTTTTAACATTAGGCTTTCATCTTTTAATCTAGTATTATAGATTTTATCATTATTAAATCTTTGATTTCTGTTATTTCCATGAGTATCTAAACCCATAGCTAGGGTTGTGTCCCAACCCTAGTGTGGGTATTTGATGGGTCTTGAACTTTAGGGCTCCAATATGTATGGGTTAGTAGTATTTAATCTAGTTCTTGCTAGAACTATAGAATTTGTGGTTGCAAACACTACTGATTCATACCTCTATGACTTAGTCTCTACTTGAGAAAAAGGGACTAAGTCTAGGAAAACTAGACTAACAAGGAATTGGGGTGAACTCAAGAAATTGATAGCCCCAATTAAAGGGTTAAACCTAGAGATAGTAATACCCGACTTGAGCTAAAATCACTTGAATTGCATGAATACCCATTTGGACTTGAGAAAGCCAAATTGGGCAAAATCACTCAAACAAATGAGAGGTATAGAGTGAGTACCCGGGTGTGATAGCTATATGACGACCCTAATTAATCACATGATTGTCCTAGATTCTTGCTACCTGTTAGATATCCACCTAGGCAGAAGTCACTACCTTAGTCCCTTTAAACCCCTAAAAATCAACAACAAAAACATTGTACTTTGTTTCAAATACTGCATGATATAGAATAAAAGTAGAAGTAGAAAACAAACCAACCATTTGTGGAAGTGTAATTAAGAGCAAAACCCGCATCCCTTCTTGGATATAAACCTAACTCCAAACAAATTAATTCCTTGTGGATTCGATCCGGACCTTGTTAGGTAAAACTGCATCGATCATCCTTGCTACTCAATAGTAGTGCAGGCTTGGACCCGACCAGTATGACATGTTGGAAAAGAACGGGTTCATCTTTTCTTAAGCACTCCATTTTCTGTTTTTTGGCTCATGTTTTGCCGACTCTTTGAGTCATTTTCTTTTTCCTTTGGGGAACTATAGAGACTTAACATCACTCCTTCTTGATCATGCTATTCATTTTCTTCTTCTTTGTTTTCTCCATGTTTTGCATTGAATCCCTTCAACTTTTCAACTTATTCACTTTCTTTTTGCATTTTTCTTTTGTTCTTTCTTTCTTTTTCTTTGTTTTTACTTTTATTCATTTGTTTTCTCTTTCTGTGCCTTGATACCACTTTCAAACTCCTCGTCTCTCCCCCAAACTTATGTTTTAGCCAATTTTCTTTCAAGAGTGTTAAGGAAAGTTTGGCTGCCAAGAGAGGGTCACTACAAAATGGGTAAAGGCTTGTAACATGGTTATCAAATGAGAAAGGTCTTTGGCTTAAATGGGTTGACTAGGGATAACAACAATGGTGGGGCATGGAAAATTTCAAGCGGGTCAAGGAGAGTATACAATCACTTCTGAAGACAAGAAAAACTCAGAATTTCTCCTAAAAACATATTCAGGGCAAGTTCTAGACCAATCGCACGGGTACTTGGAGTTGCAACAAAAATCTCACTTCTCACACAGCTAGATTGTTAAAGAGGACAGAGTCGGGGGCCCACAAAAACAATATTCAAGATTGAAAATCACTAATGGTTCTATTAAACCACTCGATAATTGTCGCGCCCCCTTTTTCACGCGAAATCGGGTTTATGACATTTGGGAGGACAACTCGTTCCCTTTTGGGAATTGGGTTTTTTTTTATTTGAAGAGTCGCCACCTAATGATTAAGTGCATTAGGACACAAGGAAGAATTTGTTTAGAAAAATCAGAGTTTGGGTAAGGGCTAGAAATTATCTCGAGGGGAAGGTGTTAGGCACCCCTCAAGATCCACTAGTGTGGTTCCCGGCCATGATACAATTGTGACTTAAGTACAAACAATAAATAAGCAAATAAGGGTTTCAAATATAAGAGGTTGTCACATTGTGATTGCAAATAAGTTAAAGTTTGAAGAAATAAGGAAGCTGAAATTTGAGAAAAAGGAGTTTTGAAATTTTGAAAGTAATAAAATAAAAAAGTAAAGGGTAGGGGGTCCTAGGTTTATAAATAATATGGATAACATCAATGCAATACCCAGTAATCACTCCTTAGAAGAGGGGTTACACGTGGTATTAGCGCACCGATCATCATATCCATATCTACCTTTTCCCACCCCGTTGAGGTATTAAACGCGGAATAGTTTCGTTTACTTATTGCATGCTAGTACCCACCCCAATCCTATTAGTCCCAGAGGCATTTGGGACTACTAGTCCTAAAGGGAAGGGAGATTTGGGCATTGTGTGGTTTAAAGGGATAAAATTCTAAAGCGGCAAATAAAAACACATAAGGCAGATATAGGAAACACATAACAATTTAAAAGGCTCAGACAGGCCTCCTCACTTAAAGATAGATTGTTTAGCATGTCTTGCAGATACTGGTTATGGTCTGAATTAAACTTAAACGTTAAGGAGGCAGACTAGTCTATTACACATGTCAGATAAGAAACTGGAATTAGACCTGCCTGCTGGTTGGAATTAACAGAGTCTGATTCAATTAGTTGTTTATTCCTATAGGCGTGCTTTCTATGTGACTGATTTTAACCTTTACAAAAATGCAGAAATCCTATAGGCATGGCGTCTAAAATGTTAATTTTATTATTTAAGCCTATATATAGTTTGCCTAGTGATGGATATGTATGCAGTATTCAGAAACCGTATAGACATGCTTTCTATATGATTGGCAAAATGCAGAATCCTATAGTCATGTTCTATATGAGATGCAGAAATGCAAAAGCTATTGATATGATATATATGCAGAACCTATAGGCAAGATTTCTAAGATGCAAAAGTGCAGAAGTTTATAGACAGGATTTCTATATGAAAATGTAGAAGTGTAGAACCTAAAACAGGATTTCTATATGAAAATGTAGAAGTGCAGAACCTAAAACAAGATTTCTATATGAAAATGTAGAAGTGCAGAACCTAAAACAGGATTTCAATGATGCCGAAATGCAGAACTTGCCATGATTTGCAGAAATAAAGACCTAATGAGCATTATATCTACCCTTTTGCATATATGAGTACCCCTCCCCTTTTCACTATATGCCCCCATGAGTTATTACAAATTATTACAACCCAGAATGAAGAAAAGAAAGTAAAAATTACATTAGAAAGCTAAAATCCCAACCAAGGAGAGCCTGATTCAGACTTCTGTCTGAAGCATGAAGTAAACCAACTCCAAAGACCAAATTCCAAAGCCTTTCTCCTATTTAGGATGTGTCAGAGTTCCCTAAGAGTCTCAAGTGGACTTCGTGCAGGGCTTACACCCAAATATATTGCAGAATTGGATTATAGTGTAGTGTGGAAGGGCCGACCCTCAAATGTCCAAGTTCAGAGGGAGCTCAAGATCCCAAAGCAAGGATCATAGGAAGGGGGCAGAACTTAGAATCTAAGAAAGAGTGCAAGTGAATAGAGGGGATTTTAGGGAAGGCCAAGACAGGCTGGTGGTCATACCCAACATTTATGACTGCTGCCACACCCCTAACCAGCCTGTTAGCCACATTGTTTAGGAGTTAAGATCCATTAAAGGATTAGGTCCAGACATGAGCAGCAATTTGGATACTGCCATGCCTGAACCTTAACTCAAACACATAGAAGGGAATAAGGGTATTGGGAATTCACACAACAACAGATGCAAAGAGAACATCATATTCAATACAGAACATAAACAACAAAGTAGACAAGATTGTTGAAACTGTAAAGCAAACACATAGGGATGGAGCCGAAAGTTAAATTAGAACATACCAGTTTTAGGGAAATAAGAAGAGAAGAGCAGTAGTAAAGCCAAATTGCAAATACACAACCAGAAGATTTCAGAAGAGAGTAGAGTGTTGAATTGAGAATGTAGGAGTATTGAAATTGAAAGTGTTCAATAAGTGTTGTGTAAGTGTTGAACTCAAGGTCTTAAAGAGTATTGAATTAGAAGTCCCCAAAAGTGCAGAAGGGTTGTGCCCTTTATAGTGCGACAAGCAAGTAGAAATAGGTAAGAGAAAATTTCAGAAATCAATTACACAAGTTCCCCTTCAATTAAGGGATTCTAATTTTAAACGGGTAAAGGATAATTAAGGAAAGAGTTTGATCAAGATCTTTTCCAAAGTAGCACAAGAAGGGTAAATACACAGAAGTTATTTAAGGAAAGAGTTTGATAGCAGCACGGTTTGTGCAAATAAGGAAAGGCAATCAATCAACAGCCAGTAAAAAAATCAGAAATTGATTTTTGGTATGAATGAATCCAACCAGAAAAGGTGAAGAAAGGTTTAATTAAAGAAAAATCAGTAACAATCAATCGATCCTTATTAAAAGGAATTCTGAATCAATCACAAATTGGCAAAACCTTTTTTGAAGGAAGAATTCATCATATATAAAGTGCACAGACATGTGAATCAAGAAAGAGTTGTCATGCTAATTAGAAAAGCTTAGCATAGAAAAGTTCAGAGTCAAAGAAGTTTGAGTTCAGTACAAAGACTCAAAATGAGTTCGAGAAACATAGAGTTACAAAATGTAACCGTAGTCTCAAACACAAGATTGAAACTCTCCAAAAACCCCAAACCCTAGGGTTTTCAACTCGAGTCAGATACAGAGAAAAGAAGACAAATAACCGAAACAGGCTCAGAGGTCTTTTTTAGAGACTTATGAGAATGAAAAAAATGATGTAATAGGAAAGTTTGAAACAACAAAGTGAGAAAGCTGATTTGAAGCATAAAGAACATGTTTTAAGAAAGCTTGGAAGTTAAACAAGTTTCAGAAGAGAAACAAGATAGTATAGCACTTAAGAGAACAGTAAAGGAAATATATTTAACAAAGAACTCAAACAAAGTCTAGAAGAAGGCAACTAAATACCTAAAAACTTAGTAGAAAATACAGTAAAGGAACATAGGGGTAAACGAACACATAAGATAAACATGTGAAAGCATGATATAGAAACCAATAGAAGAAAGAACGGAGAACAATAGAAGAACATGCAAAATAAGGCAAACATAAAGATACAGGAGAAGAACATGCTAGGTAGAAATAGAAAACATACAAACATAGCATAGACATATACACACAAAGAAAAGAAGGGGAAGGGGAAGAGAAACATTTCGAAATTTTTTCAGAAACCCTAAATCGAAGAGAAACAAATTTTGAAAGAAAAAATTGGGAAAAACATTTTAAAACTCCAGTAGAGCACAAATATAGCATAGATTTAAGAAAACAACCAGATAAAAACCTTAGAACTGAGAAAGGCTTGGAAGATAAGTCCGATCTTGAGTCGGATGAGTTAGAACAAGGCTCAAAATGCTTTAGATATGCAAGAGCAAGGCCGGAGAGGCTTCAAAACCATGGATATGAGAGGATCTGAACGGACACTACTGAGGTCAGATCTCAAAGCTTTGAACCCCATATGTTTGAGAGTGGAGGGAGGTGAGTACGGGCCATCCATGGCCTGAGAAGCCATGGATTCCAGTGAGGTTATGGTCGGAGAGGATGAGAGAGTCTAAGATTCTAGGGAACCTTCGAGAGAGTTTGAGAGAGGAGAGTATTCAAAGGCGGCTGAGAGATAGAAATGAGGGGATTAGGGTAAGGTCGGTCGATTAAAAATGGTAATGGGTGATCGTGGCCATTGATCAAAATGATCAACGGCCTGGATTGAAAGAAGGATCGGGCGGGTTAATTGGTTGGGTCGGGGGTCGAGTTTAAATTGAAATTGGACCGGTCTAATTGGGGCTCAAGATTGGGTCAATTGGAGGGTCAATTGGAGCTATAATTGAAACAAATTGGGGTTATATATTAAATAACTAGTTTTTCCCTTTTATTTGACAAAAAATAGTAAAAATGATTTTGAAAACAAATTAAAAGTACTGGATTAGTTAATAACACATAAATATTAATTTAAAAATACTAGAACCTATTTTGTGATTATAAAAATGCTATTAAAATCTTAAAGTAGGCTAGAATTGCAATTATATGCAATTTAGCTTTAAAAATACCAAATTAATTTGTAAAAATATATAAAAATTACCTTAACTATATTTTGGTATAAATATGGGAATAAAATAAATTATTCACCAAAATGGATGATTTTGGGAGTAATTTTTGATTTTGTACTGCTAAAATGGACAATAAATTGGTTTTAAAAATTGGGAAAAATACTAAAACACTTGGGCATGCTTATATATGCATACATATGTTATTTTGAAAGTATTTTGTATATATAAAAAATATACAGGGAATAATTGGGTAGCAACAGCTGCCCCTCTTTACCCGGGAAGGATGAAAGAGTTGTCGGGTAAAGATATGATGACGAATTTTGACCGAACGAAACGACTTGAAGAATTTGACCGCGCTCTAGTTCCTGAGCTACCTACATATACCTGGTCTTACAAGAATCAGGCCATATGCAGTTCAGGATCCATCGGCGGAATATGCTGACGGAGATTTTTTCAAAAACGGACGAGATATTCGGGTTGGGGTGGATGGTTATAGTCTAGTAGGGCTGTGGGAACTGGAGAAGGATCCATCCTGCTGAGACGTCCGTTGCTAGCCGGTTTACCTGCAAATGAACAATACGAACATATATTGTGCATAATTTTAAACGTTATGCAAGTTCCTGTTGGACCATAAATGTTGTCTTTGGACGGTTAAGATGACGTCCTCAGACCATGACGTTCAGGGCCATGAAGCGTATAATAAAGGATTCGCATGCCATGAAATGATGCTCTCGGGCTATGAGGATGATGCCTCCAAGCTATGATGCCTTTGAATAATGATATGCAAAAGATAAAATGGGGTCCTCAGTCCATGGCATGGCGTTCTCGAGCTATGAAAATGGTGCCTCCGAACAATGATGCCTTCGGACAATTTGGCGAATCTTTCAGCCCATAAGATGCAGAAGGAGGCTATCTTTCAGCCAATGCAAAAATGTAAATGAGGTGGCGGTATTTTTGCCGATGCAAGATGTAAATAGAAAGTGGCGATATTTCAGCCATGCAAAAATGAAAATGAGGAGGCGGTATTTCAGCTGATGCAAGATGTAAATAGAATGTGGCGATATTTCAGCCATGCAAGAAAAATAAAAGTGGCGATATTTCAGCCGTGCAAGATGTAGATAAAGGTGGCGATCTTTCAGCCATGCGATACATAAATAAAATGGCGATATTTCAGCCACACGTGGCATAAATAAAGTGGCGATATTTCAGCCATGCAGGTGGAGACAGGGCTTAGTCTCGAAAGGTAGAGTGGTAGCCTTATGCAATGCAAGAAATGCAGGTGGAGACAGAGCTTAGTCCCGAAAGGCAGAATGGTAACCTTATGCAATGCAAGAAATGCAGATGGAAACGGAGCTTAGTCTCGGAAGGCAGAATGGTAGCCTTATGCAATGCAAGAAATATAGGTGGAGACAGAGCTTAGTCCCGGAAGGTAGGATGGTAGCTTTATGCAATGCAAGAAATGCAGATGGAGATAGAGCTTAGTCTCGAAAGGCAAAATGGTTATCTTATGCAATGCAGGAAATGCAGATGGAGACAGAGCTTAGTCTCGAAAGGCAGAATGGTAGCCTTATGCAATGCAGCGAAATGTAGATAGAGGTAGAGCTTAACCTCGGAAGGTAGAATGGTAGCCTTATGCAATGCAGAGAATGCAGATGGAGGTAGAGCCTAACCTCAGAAGGCAGAATGGTAGCCTTATGCAATGCAGAGAATGCAGATGGAGGTAGAGCCTAACCTCGGAAGGCAGAATGGTAGCCTTATGTAGGAAGTGAAAATGGCAAATGGCAATATAGTTTTATTAGTTGATAACGGATTGCGGTATCGTGATTGCTGGGGATATTATGCCTGCTGGGGACACTGTTATGCGGATAGCAGTTGCGAGCAAGTGCAACGATTCGGAGAGTTGTATTCCTGAACTTTGTGAGTGAGCATATAGTACATTTGATGATTTTGCAACTCAAGTGCCTGTATCCAAAGAAAAATCGTGAGTTTGTAGAGGGGGAAAAGTTAGTTCGTATCCCTGCTGGCTTTGCTTGACCTGCTCGGCTTTGATCTGGTGATACTGTACGTATCATTGGGGCAGCGTTGCTAAACAAGGCAATTTTAGTAATGAACATGCATGATTTAGTAAAAGCATAATATTAGTGCATAATTAAGAATAATTTATTTTTTTAGATGAACCGACGACTGCGACGTGGTTCAAGACATTGCAACTTCGCTAGCTACGGGATTTTGAGGGTCCTCTTCAAAATTCTGCCCTAGTTTACTAGGTTGCTGCTCCTGATGGCCGTTAATGATAAATGGCTGGAATCGACTTCGGAATTTTGAGGGTCCTCCTCAAAATTCTGCCCCAGTTTCCAATAGTGGGGGAAATGAAAATTATATTGAATTTTGACCGAACCCATAGGGTTGCCTACGTATATCCTCTTAAATGGGAATCAGGTCAGGTGTAGTTCAAATTACATCATAAAAGAAAGAATAGAGGTTACACATAGTATCGCTTGACTGCGTCTGAATTGATCGGCTTTGGCCAAACTTTTCCGTCCATTTCTGCACGTAAGAGGGCTTCTCCAATCAGAATCTTGTGAACCATGTACGGACCCTGCCAGTTGGGAGAGAATTTCCCTTTGGCTTCCTCTTGATGCAAAAAAAATTTCTTTAACACCAGCTGCCCCGGTGTGAATTGTCTCGGCTTGACTCTTTTGTTAAAGGCTCTGGACATTCTGCTCTGATAGAGTTGACCGTGGCAAACTGCATTCATTCTCTTTCCGTCTATAAGAGCTAGTTGCTCGTAATGACTCTTGACCCATTCTGCGTCGTTGAGCTCTACTTCCTATATGATCCTTAAGGAAGGAATTTCTACCTCAGCGGGTATGACTACTTCTGTACCATATACAAATATGTAAGGAGTTGCCCCAGTTGATGTGCGGACTATGGTGGGGTATCCCAATAAAGCAAATGAGAGCTTCTCGTTCCACTGCTTATGCTTCTCTATCATTTTCCTTAGTATCTTCTTGATATTCTTGTTGGTAGCTTCTATGGCTCCGTTCATCTGAGGTCTGTAAGTTGTAGAATTCTTGTGTTTTATTTCGAAGGTTTCACACGTGGATTTCATCAAATCACTTTTGAGGTTAGAGCCATTATCAGTAATGATTAACTCTGGAATTCCAAACCGACACATGATGCGGTCGTGGACAAAGTCTGCCACAACTTTCTTAGTCACTGCTTTGTATGATGCTGCTTCAACCCACTTGGTGAAATAATCAATTGCCACTAGAATGAACCTGTGCCCGTTTGATGTGGTGGGCTCGATAGGTCCGATGACATCCATTCCCCAAGCGACGAATGGACACGATGAGCTTGTTACATTAAGCTCATTTAGGGGCACCTTTATCATGTCTGCATGTATCTGACAGTGATGGCGCTTTCGGACATACTGGACGCAGTCCGTTTCTATAGTCATCCAAAAATAACCAGTCCGGAGTATCTTCTTGTCTAAGGCAAAACCGTTCATATGTGGACCACAGGTCCTAGTATGGATTTCCTCTAGTATCCTGGATGTTTCCCTTGCGCTGACACACCTTAATAATACTAAATCATGAGTCCTCCTATACAGGATTCCTCCGCTGTGAAAGAAATTGTTAGATAACCTCCAAAGTGTGCGCTTCTGAGTGGGATTTGCGAGCTCTGGGTATTCTCCTTTTGCCAAGTATTCGTTGATATCATGAAACCAAGGTTTTCCGTCCGCTTCTTCCTCGACATGAGCACAATAAGCTAGCTAATCATGAATCTTCACCGGAATAGGATCTATGAAGTTCTTATCTGGATGCTGAATCATAGATGATAGGGTAGCCAATGCATCGGCAAACTCATTCTGGACTCTGGGAACATGCAGGAACTCTGTTTTGTGAACCTCTTCCTCAACTTCTGTACATGATGCAAATACGGGAGTATCTTGGAGTTATTAGTTGCTCATTCTTCTCGGGCCTGATGTATAAGCAAGTCTGAATCCCCGATCACTAGCAATTCCTGAATGTTCATATCAATGGCTATCTTGAGCCATAAGATATAGGCTTCGTACTCGGCCATGTTGTTAGTGCATGGAAATCTGAGTTTGGCGGACACCGGATAATGCTGACCGGTTTCTGATACTAGACCTGCTCCTATGCCAACTCTTTTGAAATTTGCTGCTCCGTCGAAAAACATTCTCCAACCATTATAGGATTCTGCAATGTCTTCTCCTATGAAGGATACCTCCTCGTCAGGAAAATACGCTTCCAGGGGTTCGTATTCTCCATCCACGGGATTTTCAGCAAGATGATCCGCCAATGCCTATCCCTTGACTACTTTCTGAGTCACATAGACAATGTCAAATTCACTTAACAGAATGTTCCACTTGGCCAGCTTGTTAGTGGGCATGGGCTTTTGAAAGATGTACTTCAACGGATCCATTCTGGATATGAGGTATGTAGTGTAGGCACAAAAATAGTGCCTCAGCTTCTGGACTACCCAAGTCAGAGCACAACAGGTGCATTCCAACAGAGAATACCGGGCCTCGTATGGGGTAAACTTCTTGCTGAGATAATAGATGGCCTGCTCCTTCCTTCCCATTTCATCATGTTGCCCCAGAACACAACCGAATGCTTCATCCAATATTGCAAGGTAGAGCAATAGAGGTCTGCCCGGCTCGGGCGGGACCAAGACTGGCGGTGTGGACAGGTACTCCTTGATTCTGTCGAAGGCTTTTTGACAGTCGTCAGTCCATTTAGAAGCGACATCCTTCTTCAACATCTTAAATATTGGCTCACAGATGACAGTAGATTGTGCTATGAACCTGCTGATGTAGTTAAGTCTTCCCAAGAAACTAATTACGTCCTTCTTGTTCTTTGGCGGTGGCAACTCTTTAATGGCTTTGACCTTTGACGGATCCAGTTCTATTCCTCGGCGACTCACAATGAACCCAAGTAGTTTTACGACAGGAACCCCGAATGCACATTTTGCGAGATTCAGCTTTAAGTCGTACCTTCTTAGTCTATTGAAGAACTTCCTCAAATATTCCATGTGATCAGTGGCTTTCTTGGACTTGATGATGGCGTCATCTACATATACCTCGATCTCCTTGTGGATCATATCATGGATAATGGTAGTCATGGCCCTCATGTAGGTGGCCCTAACATTCTTTAACCCAAACGGAATCATCTTGTAACAATACATTCCCCACGGCGTAATGAAGGCCGTTTCTTCATCATCTTCTTCATCCATCCAGATCTGATGATACCCAGCAAAACAATCAACAAATGACTGCAGCTCGTGCTTGGCGCAGTTGTCAATTAGAATGTGTATGTTTGGTAAGGGGAAGTCGTCTTTGGGACTGGCCTGGTTGAGGTCTCGGTAGTCGACATAGACTCTGACCTTCCCATCCTTCTTTGGTACTGGCACGATGTTGGCTAACCATGTTGGATACTCTACTACTCTAAGAAGCTTAGCTTTGACTTGCTTGGTGACTTCTTCCTTGATTTTCAAACTCATGTACAGGTTTGAACTTCCTGAGCTTATGCTTTACCGGTGGGCATGTCGGGTCAGTTGGAATCTTGTGCGCCATAATAGATGTACTTAAACCAGTCATATCGTCATACGACCAGGTGAATATGTCCTTATATTCCTTTAGAAATTCTGTGTATTCTTCCTTTTCTGCCGGTGACAAATGAACATTGATCCGAGTTTCTTTGACATTTTCTACATCTCCCAGGTTAACAATATTGGTCTCGTCCAGGTTGGACTTAGGTTTGTTCTCAAAATCTTCAACCTCTTTAACAACCTCTTCTGGTATATCATCTTCCTCTGAGTCCGTTTGTCGCGTTATCTTGTTACATGTCACAATCGTTGGTTCATCAAGATAAGTAATAGTAATAGTGTAAACAAAGTTAATAAGAGAAAGTAATAAGAGTAAGATTCATAAGAAAAATCGAAATGCTTTGAAAAATTTCATAACTGTTTTGAACATTGAAGATCTTATTGCAAAATTAAAAGGCAAAAGGAAAGTCAACTAGTAAAAAATGAAAAATAGTGGATGATGCTTGTTCAGCCTTGCTACCCTGAGGTTTTACGGGCTCTGGTGGTTCTGATGGACCAATTGTTGAGGTGCGCTCCTCGGCTCATAGTTTGTATGGAAGGGCCTTCCTCCCCCTCCTCCTCGAAAATGACACAGCAATCCATGGCATCCTCTTCCAAAAACAAATCCCTCATCGCTGCCAGTGCTTCCTCTTCTTTTGACCCATATATAACATCAGCTGGCTGGACAATCTGCTCTAAGGGAGGTATCAAATGCTCTAGTGGATAATAAGGCCCGCGCCATGGCGGCGACCATTCATTGAACTCTTTCAGGTGTACTCGTATCCCAGACCAAAGGTGGTGCCATGTTTCTTTAGTTTGATAGGCTTAGCGATTCCTTGGAGGTTCTTGCCAAGTCCCTTGCCTGGCTCTTATCTGCACCAGTTCAATATGATTTAGATTTTGTTGTCCCACCATTTATCCTTATTAATGGTGTTGACTCGCTCGATGTGGTGATAGGTTTCTCCGCCTATCTTCCTTCTTCCTCCGATCGTTGGGATGGTATGGCAACTGTATATGGATTGCTACCGTCGCTGTGGATGATCACCTCTTGGTAATTCCACTCAAATTTCACTTCCTGATGTAGAGTTGATGTTACAGCTCCAACGACATGAATCCATGGTCGTCCCAAGAGCAAGTTGTAAGATGTCGGCCCGTCTATTACTTGAAAGTCGACATCAAACCAAGTAGGCCCCATCTATAAACACAGTCTGATTTCCCTAATAGTAGACCTTTGGGAACCGTCAAAGGCTTTGACGTTAATAGCCCCGTCTTTGATCTCATGCAGCCCTTTCCTTAATGTTCTGAGTGTTACTAGCGGACAAATGTTGAGGCTGGACCCTCCATCGATCAGGACCCTGGTGATAAAATAATCCTCGCATTTCACGGTAATGTGCAACGCCTTATTGTGGCTCAGCACTTTTGGTGGTAATTCATCTTCATGAAAAGTGATTTTGTGACTCTCCAATACCTGTCCTACCATATTTTCCATTTCTCCTCCGGTGATGTTGCTTGGTACATACGCCTCACTCAACATCTTCAATAAGGCATTCTTGTGTGCGTCAGAGCTTTGTAGCAAAGCTAAGATAGAGATCTGGGCTTGCGTTTTGTTCAACTGATTAATGACTGAATGCATTTTGGCCTGTATCTTTGTCCAGAGGTCGTTGGGCCCAACTTCAGTGATGGCTGGCCGTCCAGATGCCTGCTTACTCGACTCAGCCAAGTGTTCTGCAGTATAAACCCTGCCGGTCCTTGTCATACCCTGTGCCGCAACTGCTTCTCCGAACTTGGTTTTCCCTTTCCTTCTTGCCTCGGTTGTGTAATCCCATGGTATGTCCTTTGTGTGGAACGGTGTTATGGCTGTCATTGTTACCGGGATGGGCACCCTTGCTTTGGAAGGTAACACAGCAACCTCAAACGACGCAGGTGCCTTTGGGGACCCAAACTTGACCTCAATTGGTGTTGGCGTCTTTGTAGGGGGTGGTGCTTCAAACTTTAGTGGTACATACATATTCACCTCGGCGTCGGGGTCTAGGACCAGCAGCTTTGAGCCTTTCATACAACTAGTCAGTTGGTTTGGCAATGGCAGTATATTGTTTGGGAGGTCAGCGGTCGAAATTTGGTCGGGGTCTAGAAAGGTTTTGGCAAGGGGGAGGTGATTGATAGTGCGCTTATTGGGTGATATAGTCTTGGTAGACGTGTGCAGGTTGGGAGTATCTAGGTGATGTAGGTTGATATGTAGGTGGTGGAGGTGATTAGTAAGTAGGTGGTGGAGCTTGGTAAGAGGGCGAGGATGCTTGGTAATTTGGGGTAGGTTGATATGTGAGTGGAGGCATCAGGAAGGCTTGGTATTTGATAGGGTATTTGGTTCTCTGTGCAACCATCACGGCACTCACGACCCTCTTTTTGGATGTGCCACCAGACTGTAGAGCCTTGTTGGTAGCCTGCAAAGCTTCAAGGTTTGTGACTATGCCACTTTTGATACCTTCCTCGATCCTCTCCCCCAACTTGATGATGTCAGAAAATTTCTAGCTTTCAATAAGCATCAACCTTTCATAGTACTGTGAGTCTTGAGCTCGAATGAAAACTTGTTCATTTGTTCTTCTTCTAAAACCGGTCTGACCTTAGCAGCTTCTGATCTCCAACGAGTGGCATACTCGCGGAAAGTCTCTGTAGGTTTCTTCTTTAGGTTCTGGATGTAGAACACATCTGGCATATTCTCCGTGTTGAACCTAAACCTTTTCATGAAATCGGATGCCATACTTACCCAATTCGACCACTTCTTCGGGTCTTGGCTAATGTACCAAGACAGAGCATTTCCTTTCAGACTTCTCATAAAAAGCTTCATGCGAATCTTTTCGTCCTTCCCTACTCCGACCAGCTTGTCACAGTATGTCCTTAAATTGACTCTAGGATCCCTTGTACCATCAAACATTTCAAACTTAGGAGGTTTGTACCCCTCGGGCAGTTCGACATCTGGTTGTATGCAGAGGTCTTCATAGTTCAATCCCTCGATTCCCTTGTTTCCTTC
Organism: Nicotiana tabacum; assembly: GCF_000715075.1. Classification (NCBI taxonomy): domain Eukaryota; kingdom Viridiplantae; phylum Streptophyta; class Magnoliopsida; order Solanales; family Solanaceae; genus Nicotiana; species Nicotiana tabacum. The sequence goes on from NC_134080.1 coordinate 196,278,270, forward strand.
AACACCCTGAACTCGGCTAGTCAACTTCTTGAGTTCTGCAGCCAGGTTCCTGATAAAGAAGTCTTTGTCATCGGACTCAGGTGTGCTTGAGAAGGGTGGAATAGAGTGTGGTATGGTTTCCACATAGATGGGGGTGTTATGGTGAGTGTGCAGATGATCATTTGCGGAGTTCAGTAGTTCAGGGATGAGTAGCGGGGTTTTGTTGGAAGTGTGGCAAGTGTTACAGTGGTGATGGGGAGCAGGATGGTTTTGTGGTTTCGGGATGTTTGTGGAGGTGTGGAGTTTTGAGTGTTAGGAAAGTTGACATATGGGGTGGTGAGGGAAAACAACAAGCTTGCCAAATTCGGACTTGATCAAGTTCCTCCTGAAATTTCAGCAGTTTCTGCTCGAGTTGGGATGCACCTTCTTTGGAGACATGAGTACCCTGAGTGATTTTTACCCATTTAACCGAGTTTTCCTTTCTGATATTGCTCAAATCTTCCATTTTTCCCTTGTTCCCATTTATAATGGGACTAGGAGGAGGAGTGGGTGGAGGGCCCTTGGATCTTGTGGAGTATGATGATGATGCCAGAGTGCACGAACTAACCTTTGGGGAGGGGAATAAAACAAAAGTAAAAACAAAAAGGTAGCAAGTTAGTGTAGATTATAAGGAAAAGATGTTGCGATATTTAAACACATAGTGCAAGAATATAAACCGTGTCCTAATTTGAGAGCCTCATTGTGCCCGAGGTAGGCCTAGCGACAAGTTGATTTGGAGAACTTATAATGTTAAATGCCTCATTTTATTGATAAAGATAAGACGAGTCCCAAAACGACACTAAATTAGTAGAAGGTAAAATGTCACTAATGGCCATTGGCCTTATTACATTTAAAGCAAAAGAAAAGGAATCCTAACTACTTGGTCCCAGAAGGACCTTCCCCAGACTCGGCATCTTTGGCTCCATCGAACAGCTTCACCAGCTCACGAAGTCCCAACTACAAGTAGGCTCTGGCCAGGTGTCAACCTTCGTTTCCCTCAACATTCTGGCAGTCCTCGATCCTTTTGAAAAACTTTCCTTCCAACTCCACTAAATCCCCCTCCAAGTATCCTAATCGCTTGTTGGCACTGACAGCCATGTCTTTCCATTTTTCAATCAGTTTTTGGTTGGCCTCTTGTATCTCCCGGTGCTCGCTTTCACATTCCCGAATCCTCTTGCGCAGTTGGTTGTATTTTACCTGTACTTTTGCCCTTTCATCGATGATTCTGTGACCTCGAACAAACCCGGGTTGGCCCAGACCATTGTGATTATCCTCCAACCAGCCTGAATAGTATGGTGTGTAGCCAGCATGGTATCTGTCGGGCTCGATAGTATCTCTCCCCATGATGATCTTGCAATGCCACATATGCTGAGCTTGGCACTTATAAGGACCGTCATCAGCTTGGAAGTCGGCCCGGAAGTAACTCATCTTATTGACCCCTGGTATAACCTGCTTCCTACCAGCCTGTCTCATAACTCGGAGAGGGACATAAGGGTAGGTTCCTCTCAAACCAATCTTTATCAGAAATGGAGCGTCCCTGGATCGGGCGATGAACTCTTCAGTGGGGAACCACTCAAACATCCATTGTATTTGATCCTCAGTTATATTTTCAAACAGCTCCACCCACCCCTTGGCATCCCCTAGCTGAGCAAACATGTTGGGCATGTAGTTCATTCGCCTTGGTTGATGGAAGGCTATATAATCGTCCCAATCTCTACGCTGAATCTCTTGCCAATATTCACCCCTTTGAAGATGCTCCATGAGCTAAAGTTGGAGTAGCAAGTTGCAGCCCTCGAAGTGTGGGGCTCCTTGTTGACACTTTTCTAGGGCTCGGTACATCTCTGCAATAATCATGGCCACTATGCTGAATGGTTGCCCACCAATTCCCTCCATTAAGGTCTTGGTGACCATGGCTAGTCTGGTATGGATCCTAGCCTTCTTCATAGGAAATACTATCACCCCCAAAAAGCAGAACATAAAGACGAAGACCCTTCGATGGACATGTCCTAATGACGTAAGGGAGAACTTATCAGGATAGATACGGTAGGATTTGCTGTGACCGTACCTCTCATACAAATAATCAAAGGGAATGTACGACTCCTTCAGGCAAGTTAAATCCGGATTCTTCTTTAGACCCATCATCTTGAGAAACCTCTACCTTTGCGATTCTCTGGCATTAACAAACCCGGAGTCTCCCATGGTATACCAGCCAGTAGGAGTGTTCATGGTTCGGTTTGGATCGGTTTTTCTCTAAAAAGAAACCAAACCAAGTAAGTCGGTTTTTCAAATATTAGAACCAAACCAAACCAATTAAGTCAGTTTTTTGGTTTTTCGGTTATTTGTCGGTTTTTTCTTAAATATAAGACATACACTACCAAACATACATTTCGGCGGCCACATTTTCAACGTAACACTATCAAATCAATTGCCCTTTGAGAAATCTATTATTTACCAAGATATATTGATGATAATTGAATCAAATAGTGATGAACAATTTAAGGAGTCAATTAAAAATATATTATTTTTAACATGAAATAGATTCTTACACTTAACAAAAGAAAACTACCAATTAAACTAGAATGTAAAGGTAAAGAACTATACTAAAAGTGCAAACGATTAATATTTACTATAAAAATTTTAAAACTTTGTATAAAAGTATATATATGTATAGGTGTAATAATAAATTTAAAATAGCTACTCCTATATTCGCTTTGGTTCGGTTTTTTTTAATTAAAACCAAAACCAAACCAAATTTGATCGGTTTTTAAATTTTAAAACCAAAACCAAACCAAACCAAAAAGTATCGATTTTTTTGGTCGGTTTGGTTTGGTTTTCGGTTTGGTTCGGGTTTTCGGATTTTTATGAACACCCCTTCTAGCCAATCCTCCTATTTCCTCTAGTAGGGGTGTCATATCAATCTCCTTGAAGTGAAACACAGACCTATCGCAATCCCAGAACAGGGTGGCAGCTTCAATAATTTTGTTGGTGGGTTGGATTTCCAGAAGGGAAGGTAAATTTCCCAAGTATTTCGGATGAGGGTTTGATCACTGGAATGAAGGTCTTCCCACCAATTTAGCAATTTCGGGTGGATGTTGGTGACCATGCCGAATCTGGGGACTTCGTGCCTCATTTCTACAAAACAAAAGCGTTAGGTCCTTACCCCCGCCGGACTCGACTATTTAACTATCAATAATTGGCATAAGCAACATTTAGTTCTCCAAATAAATGCACAGAACATGGTAATGTACATTTGGGATCCAAGGAAACCCAGTGGACTTTGGACAAGGCTATCTTAAAGAGTCATTATGTGGATAACATAACTGACTCGGCTAGGTTTTGACAGTGATGCATGCACAATTAAACAGAGTAGGGTTTCTATGGGGTATTAGACTGGTACCCTTGAGCGGACAACTCAAAAGGGAAAGGCACGGAACCGTCGACTACACCGTTGATCGACTAGTTTTACCGCAAATACGCCTTTGCCAAATTTAGGGGGTAATAATATCGGAAGGGCGCAACCACTCATTATAAGCGTTGCTATGGTATTTTGTTTGGCACGAGTGGAATATGATGTTGAATATGCAGTTATAATAATTAAACAAATTGTCATTTATCTTCACATTCACAAGGTAATAATTACAATAATTGCTTAAAATTACAACAATATTAAAGGAAAGCGGTAAAATAAAGAATTAAGAGAAATAAAGAGAAGAAACGAAGAGCCAAGTCAGTTTTAAGTAGGAGAGCAAAATAAATACTTAAAGGCATTAAAGACATTCAAGGAAGCATAAAGTCACAAATAGCATGAAATGGTAAAAGCCTTAAAGAAATCCCCAGCAGAGTCTCCATGCTGTCGCACCCCCTTTTTCGCGAAATCGAGTTTATGACATTTGGGAGGACAGCTCGTTCCCTTTTGGGAATTGTTTTTTTTATTTGAAGAGTCGTCACCTAATGGTTAAGTGCATTAGGACACTAGGAAGAATTTGTTTAGAAAAACCAGAGTTTGGGTAAAGGCTAGAAATTATCTCAAGGGGATGGTGTTAGGCACCCCTCAAGATCCACTAGTGTGGTTCCCGGCCATAATACAATTGTGACTTAAGTACAAACAATAAATAAGAAAATAAGGGTTTCAAATATGAGGGGTTGTCACATTGTGATTGCAAATAAGTTAAAGTTTGAAGAAACAAGGAAGCTGAAATTTGAGAAAAAGGAGTTTTGAAATTTTGAAAGTAATAAAATAAATAAGTAAAGGGAAGGGGGTCCTAGGTTTATAAATAATATGGATCACATCAATGCAATACCTGGTAATCACTCTTCAAAAGAGGGGTTACACGTGGTATTAGCACACCAGTCATCATATCTATATCTACTCTTTCCCACCCCGTTGAGGTATTAAACGCAGAATGATTTTGTTTACTTATTGCATGCTAGTACCCGCCCTAATCCTATCAGTCCCAGAGGCATTTGGGACTACTAGTCCTAAAGGGAAGGGAGATTTGGGCTTTGTATGGTTTAAAAGGATAAAATTATAAAGAGACAAACAAAAACACATAAGGCAGATATGGGAAACACATAACAATTTAAAATGCTCAGACAGGCCTCCTCACTTAAACACAGATTGTTTAGCATGTCTTGCTGATACTGGTTATGGTCTGAATTAAACTTAAACGTTAAGGAGGCAGACTAGTCTATTACATATATCAGATAAGAAACCGGAATCAGACCTACATACTGGTTGGAATTAACAGAGTCTGATTCAATTAGCAAATTTACCTTATAGCTTGCTTAGATGAAACCTATAGGCATGATATCTAAATACGAGAGAAAGATATTGATTTCAAAACCAGATTTATTAACAGTAGGAACATAAGTTCTACAAACATTTAAGTAATGCTATTACTGATTTCAAACTTATAAGCAAGTTGAGGGATTCAGATTAGTTTCTTGTTCCTATAGGCATGCTTTCTAAGTGTGACTGATTTTAACCTTTACGAAAATGCAGAAATCCTATAGGCATGGCGTCTAAAACGCTGATTTTATTATTTAAGCCTATATATCATTTGCCTAATGATGGATACGTATACAGTATTTAGAAACCCTATAGACATGTTTTCTATATGATAGGCAAAATGCAGAATCCTATAGTCATGTCCTCTATATGAGATGCAGAAATGCAAAAACTATTAATATGATATATATGCAGAACTTATATGCAAGATTTCTAAGATGCAAAAGTGCAGAAGTTTATAGACAGGATTCCTATATGAAATGTAGAAGTGCCGAACCTAAAACAGGATTTCTATATGAAAATGTAAAAGTGCAGAACCTAAAACAGGATTTCAAAGTTGCTGAAATGCAGAACTTGCCATGATTGGCAGAAATAAAGGCCTAATGAGCATGATATCTACCCTTATGTATACATAAGTACCCCTCCCCTTTTCCCTATAAGCCCATATGAGTTATTACAAATTATTACAGCCCAAAATGAAGAAAAGAAAGTAAAAATTACATCAGAAAGGTAAAATCCCAACCAAGGAGAGCCTGATTCAGACTTCTGTCTGAAACATGAAGTAAACCAACTCCAAAGATCAAATTCCAAAGCCTTTCTCCTATTTGGGATGTGTCAGAGTTCCCTGAGAGTCTCAAGTGGACTCCGGGAAGGGATTACACCAAAATATATTGCAGAATTGGATTATAGTGCAGTGTGGAAGGGTCGGCCCTCAAATGTCCAAGTTCAGAGGGAGCTTAAGGTCTCAAAGCAAGGCTCATAGGAAGGGGGCAGAACTTAGAACCTAAAGAGAGTGCAACTGCATAGAGGGGATTTTGGGGGAGGCCAAGACAGGCTGGTGGTCATACCCAGCAATTAGGAGTGTTGGCACACCCTTAACCAGCCTGATAGCCACATTGTTTGGTAGTTTGGATCCATTAAAGGATCAGGTCCAGACATGAGCAGCAATTTGGATACTTCCATGCCCGAACCTTAACTCGAACACATAGAAGGGAATAAGGGTATGGGGAATTCACACAGTAACAGATGCAAAGAGAACAACATATTTAATACAGAATATAAACAGCAAAGTAGACAAGATTGTTGAAACTATAAAGCAAACATATAGGGATGAAGCCTAAAGTTAAATTAGAACATACTAGTTTCAAGGAAATAACAAGAGAAGAGTAGTAGTAAAGCCAAATTGCAAACACACAACCAGAAGATTTCAGAAGAGAGTAGAGTGTTGAATTGAGAATGTAGGAGTATTGAAATTGAAAGTGTTCAATAAGTGTTGAACTCAAGGTCTTAAAGAGTATTGAATTGGAAGTCCCCAAAAGAGCAGAAGGGTCATGCCCTTTATAGTGCAGAAAGCAAGTAGAAATAGGTAAGAGAATAATTCAGAAATCAATTACACAAGTTCCCCTTCAATTAAGGGATTCTGATTTTAAACGGGTAAAGGATAATTAAGGAAGGAGTTTGATCAAGATCTTTTCCAAAGTAGCACAAGAAGGGTAAATACACAGAATTTATTTAAGGAAGGAGTTTGATAGCAACACAGTGTGTGCAAATAAGGAAAGGAAATCAATCAACAGCCAGTAAAAAAATCAGAAATTGAGTTTTGGTATGAATGAATCCAACCAGAAAAGGTGAAGAAAGGTTTAATTAAAGAAAAATCAGTAACAATCAATCGATCCTTATGAAAAGGAATTCAGAATCAATCACAAATTGGCAAAACCTTTTTTAAAGGAAGAATTCATCATATATAAAGTGCACAGACATGTGAATCAAGAAAGAGTTGTCATGCTAATTAGAAAAGCCTAGCATAGAAAAGTTCAGAGTCAAAGAAGTTCGATTTCAGTACAAAAACTCAAAACGAGTCTGAGAAACCTAGAGTTTCAAAATAGAACCGTAGTCTCAAACACAAGATCATAACTCGCCAAAAACCCCAAACCCTAGGGATTTCAACTCGAGTCAGATAAAGAAAAAAGAAGACAAATAACGGAAACAGGCTTAGAGGTCTTTTTCAGAGACTTATGAGAAAGAAAAAAAAATGTAATAGGCAAGTTTGAAACAACAAAGTGAGAAAGCTGATTTGAAGCATAAAGAACATGTTTTAAGAAAGCTTGGAACTTAAAAAAGTTTCAGAAGAGAAACGAGATAGTATAGCACTTAAGAGAATAGTAGAGGAAACATGTTTAACAAAGAACTCAAACAAAGTCCAGAAGAAGGCAACTAAAGACCTAAAATCTTAGTAGAAAATACACTAAAGGAACATAGGGGTAAACAAACACATAAGATAAACATGTGAAAGCATGATATAGAAACCAGTAGAAGAAAGAATGGAGCACAATAGAAGAACATGCAAAATAAGGAAAACATAAAGATACAGGAGAAGAACATGCTCGGTAGAAAAAGAAAACATACAAACATAGCATAGACAGATACACACAAAGAAAAGAAGAGGAAGAGTTTGAAAGAAAAATTGGGGAAAACGTTTTAAAACTCTGGTAGAGCACAGATATAGCATAGATTTAAGAAAACTACCAGATAAACACCATAAAAATGAGAAAGGCTTGGAAGAAAAGTCCGATCTTGAGTCAGAAGAGTTAGAACCAGGCTCGAAATGCTTTAGATGTGCCGAAGCAAGGCCGAAGAGGCTTCAAAACCATGGATCTGAGAGGATCTGAACGGACACCACTGAGGTCAGACCTCAAAGATTTGAACCCTAGACGTTTGAGAGTGGAGGGAGGTGAGTACAGGCCATCCATAGCCTGAGAAGCCATGGATTCCAGTGAGGTTATGGTCGGAGAGGATGAGAGAGGCTAGGGTTCCAGGGAACCTTTGGGAGAGTTTGAGAGAGGAGAGTATTCAAAGGCGGCTGAGAGATGGAAATGAGGGGATTAGGGTAGGGTCGGTGGATTAAAAATGGTAAGGGGTGATCGTGGCCGTTGATCAAAATGATCAACGACCTGGATTGAAAGAAGGACCGGGCGAGTTAATTGGTTGGGTCGGGCGTCGGGTTAAAATTGAAATTGGACCGATCCAATTGGGGGTTAAGATTGGGTATATTGGAGGGTCAATTTTGGCTATAAATGAAACAAATTGGGGTTATATATTAAATAGCTAGTTTTTCCTTTTATTTTACAAAAAATAGTAAAAATGATTTTGAAAACAAATTAAAAGCACTGGATTAGTTAATAACACATAAATATTAATTTAAAAATACTGGAAGAAATTTTATGATTATAAAAATGCTATTAAATCTTAAAGTAGGCTAGAATTGCAATTATATGCAATTTAGATTTAAAAATACCAAATAAATTTGTAAAAATATATAAAAATTACATTAACTATATTTTGGTATAAATATAGGAATAAATTAAATTATTCACCAAAATTGATGATTTAGGGAGTAATTATTGATTTTGTACTGCTAAAATGGACAATAAATTGGTTTTAAAAATCTTTTAAAAATTGAAAAAAATACTAAAACACTTGGGCATGCTTATATATGCGTACATATGTTATTTTGAAAGTATTTTGTATATATGAAAAATATACAAGAGAAAAATTGGGTATCAACAATGATTGCTTAAGTCAACACAAGAGTCAAAAGGTCATTAACTAGAGCTATTTCTTTCCATGACCTTATTTTTAATCATAAGCACGTAGTTAAGCATGTTGGTAACAAGTGAATTATGCTCGACTCTTCTAGTTCAACTCAATTAGGTCCTCTTATTCATTATTACTACTATTTTTACTAAAGCATAAAAAATGAACTCAATCCCTTACGAAGGTTATCACGCCATCCATCGTTGGGAAGAGCCACTCGGTTCACACAAAAATCACATTTGAAAAAAACTATGGTATTAAGAAAACCAAAGGCTTATTTATCACTCCAGCATAGATAGAAACTACTAAATTAAAAAGATGCTATCAAAGTAAATAAGAAGCTATTAGACTAAACATCGACTACTAAGAAATCAAAATAAAGAAGCTATAGAATAAACTACTGAAAGCATAAATGAAATGAATATACAAGGTGAGAAAGGAAGAGAGGAAATATCCATTAATATAGAGAAAAGAGTATGCACATAACTGAAAAGAAGAAAAGAAAAATGTTATTAGTTATTTACAGGCTAATGTCATCAAATCAAATAAATTCCACCTCCCCCCCCGAATAAAAGTTAGCATTGTCGCTAATGCTTAACAAAATAAAATCAAGGAAAGGAAAGAGTAAAGAGGACTCCCTATGTGGTCTCAGTGTGGATAGCAACATCACCACCCTCAGGCTCCTCCAACTGTATCTCATCGTCCTTTGCTCGGGGAGTAGTTGGGTTGGTGAACATCTGCAACACCGCCTCAACAGTGTGGGGAACAAGGTCCGATGCCTCTAATGCCTCTAGTATTGATGGTGCTGCTAGGTCTGCTGGTGCTGCTGGAGCTGACTATATCAGCAGATCAAGTGGAAGATCCCCAACGGTTGCTATCTTGGTCACCTCCCGTCTCAGCTTGTCAAATAACTTCTTTGAAACCTAGGATTTCCTCATTTTCTTCACTTTCTTCCCAAGCTCCTCAATAGCTGCTCCATGTGTCACTAAGGTGTCCATAATGGTCTTTTGGTTCTCCACAATCTTCCTTGAAGTCTCCTCCACTATTGGAGGAATCTGGGGTGTCGCGGTAGATGTCTGTGCTGCAACAACACTGGATAGGTCAGCCATCTTTGTAGTGGCTGTCTGCATCCATTTATTGAAACTTGCCAGGGTCTGGGAGACTTGCAGTGCAAGAGTGGATGAGCTGGTACATGAACCATCCTCGGAGTGGAAGTAGATGGAACTAATGATGGCCCGAGAGATGGACAAGGAGGTATGACAGTTGTATCGGTGGAAGACCCGACTGTAGTGGTAGGCATGTCAGCTAAAGGTATGGCTGCTGATTCTGCAACTATCCCCGAAGACTCATCAAACTGGCCCACGGTAGTAGTCGTCTCACCCTTGTTCTTCGAGCTCCTTGGGTCCTTCAGAGAGTACCATGTGAAGTGCTGCTTTGCTAGAACCTTTTTATCAAAGCTCCTGGACTTAATTCCCGCATCCGTAAGATATTCTATGATAGCGTTTGGAAACGAGTAGGAACTCTCACCCTGCCTACCGATCGGAGACATGTTGGCCGACATGATGGCACCCACATTGATTGGGTACCCAGCCATGATGGAAGCAACTAAGACAACCCGAGAGATTGGAAGAATGTTTTCATTCTGGCTTGGGTCTATCCAACTGCATACAAATGTCTACCAACCCTTAGCTTCAAAATATAGGGTGTTTCGCTGAATGGGAACCCCTGTTGTGATCCATGGCGGTGGTGGTCCTGGAGCTGCTAAAACTCGGTTAGCTAAGGGCGAGACGCATCACCCAATCAAAACTTCTCCAGATTTTGTACTGGCTCCACATCCTCGAGTCCCAAGTAAGTGTTCAGTGATGTTTGATCAAATGTAACTTTTTGGTTCCGAACTTTGGTCACCTTAGACCCCATTTTGACAGGCGCCACATTGGCGTAGAATTTCTGGACTAAGTGCTCCTTGGCGTCCACTACGCTTTGAGTGAACCATGTCCACCATTTCCTCTCCCGAATCTATCTTTCCACATTCGGATTGTATCTATCCAAATCCTTCAAATCAAATTTACCCTCGAGAGTGAGCGATCTTTGAGTCCACCATTCTCGAAACTTGTTGAAAGTAGTCAGGCTCAAGAATCTGGCTTCCCAAATCTCCTTCTTCTTTGACCTCTCTAGGCCGACAACTCGGGTATCACCCCTCGACCGTCATTAGGTATATCGTCATCACCGTTAACTGGAATGGGTGTTGTAGGGCCATGTGAGGAAAAGGGCTCTAAACCCTAGTTGTCTTCTTCCGAACCCTCAGAAGAGCTAGCTGAGGAGAAGGCTCATCTCAGAGTTGGAGTCTACCCGAAAATTGTCTAGGCTGTGACTGTGCATCGGGCTGCTCTTCCACTGATCCTTAGACATGACATAAGAGCTAGATTCAGCAGGCTCTTGGGCTCTCCCCGCTGTAGCTTTCTTTGCTATTGCTCTTTGAACTAATAGTGGTATGTTACCCCTACCTCGATCTTGGGAGGGTTCACCCCTCCCTTTGGATGTATCACCTCTACCACGAGATCTCACCATTGTCTGCAATTCATAGAAACATGATTCAGTTAAATTCAATACTCATAGTATAAGATAGTTGCAAACAGTTGCAGGAAAAACAGAAGCAGGGCCAAGAAGTGTTGTCCACACAATTGTGAGTGAGGCCACAGATGGGAAAGTGCGGACTGCACCATTTGAAAGTGCAGCCGCAACCCTGATTATACAGACTACACAATTTCTTTTGCGACTGCACAATTGAAATGTGGACCGTATAATTCATAGTGTGGCCGCACAACTGAAATAAGGACCGCACAATGCCTAGTGCGGCCGCACAATTCATAGTGCGTCCGCACAATGAGACCTCAGCATTGTTAACTCTCTGAAGACAAGGAAATGTCGATCTCTGGCCGCACACCTATTTCTGCGGCCGCAGTCAAATTTTTGTGAATCACACAATTTGGAGTGTGGTTCGCACAATTAGCTAACACAACTACCCTAAACTTAAGGATCTGCAGACTGCACAATTTCTTGTGCGGCCACACAATTCAAATCATATCGGCAGTAAGTTTAGGGTTCTAATTTTCCAAGAAAAGTTTTGACAAGGTGACACTAATTAAACATGATACCTAGTTTGCGCATCCCCATTTATCACGTAGGAAGTTACCCAATGCATTAATGCTCATCATGATGATAAATTTTATAATTAGGGCTCAAAATAACCAAACTAACTATGAACAAAAATAAAGAAAATTGAAAAATCTAAGGATGGATTGAACATACCGGTAATGTAGTGATGCAAGGTAGAATCAAAGCGATGAAATGAGAGAGGGATGCTTGAATCAAATGAGTGCACTGTGTTTTTGGCCTTTGTGAATGTTTAGTGTTTAAATTTTTACCAGTAGTGAGTGTTGATAACCAATTTTCCCTCATATTTTTTAAATATACATATACACTTTCACAATAGTTCACATGCATTGTCATTAGATTTACAAGCATGCACAAGTATTTTTCCTAATTTTCCGTAATTATTAAAAGAGTTTAAATCAATTTATTTCTACATTTTATTATATAGATATTCAATAATGACCCTCCTAATTATTTTTATGATGGTTCAATCATCCAAATATATCATTTATGTTAATATGAGGTTTTAAATATTTTCAGTGCATTTTTATATTTACATTTGCATTTTTAAAAGCTAAATTACACATTTTGCAATAATAGCCCATATGTACTTATAATTATTTATTTATGTAAAAAATAACCTTTGATATTTTTTATAATGTTAAATAATTATTTTTATTTATTTTTATGAATAAATGATATTTTTTTATTTATCTATTAATTTTTACAAAATATTTATTGGCTAAATTTGGGTATTTAAAATTTGGCCCCAATTTTAATTGATTTCAGACCTAATCCCAAACAAACCCAATTCACCCAAGCCCAATACCTAAGCCTAATACCCTTACCCACTTCATTAAAACACAATCGGTCCGCTTAAATCCCAGCCGTTTATCACAAATGATCAACGACACTCAAATAACCACCCCTCTTCCTTATATCTCCACACCCCAAACCCTAACATTCATTCTCCCAAATCCTCCACCTTTATTCCCCTTTCTCTAATGAACCCTAAAATCCGCCGCCCTATTCAAATCCCCCAAATCTCATTCCAAATGGGATTCTTTCCCTATTCCCTTACCATTTCGGTGTTTTTCCCTTATTTGGTGTTATGTTACGAAGTAACTTAGCTACTTGACTAAACATGGCAAGTACCCCGCTTTGATTCTGTCCAAATCTATGTTTAACCCTTGAATATGGACAACCTTGAGTCCAAACACATTATTTTGTACTGATTCTATCGTATCTCGCTGATTCGTACTTAACCTTAAAGGTTAGGGTTCCAGATTCTCTTTTGATTTGTGCCTAAGCTAGTTCAAACCTTGATTTTTGGCATGATTTTGTCTCTATTCACCCTATTATGTGAGAATCTGCCTATTTTTATTGATTTCTTTTGCTAACCCTAAATTAGGGTTTCAGATCTTTTTAATTGAACCAAATTTGGTTCGACTCTGTGCTTCATTTGAATGATTTCCTATCTATATTCATTTTATGTAATATGTGATTCTTTGCATGTATTTTCTATCAATTTTGTGTATTTTTACCTAAAATTAGGGTTTTAATTTTTTTCGTTACTGATTTAAGTGCCTGCCGTTTTTTGTGTCGGAATCGATTATTTTTCATATATGTTTTAGTTTCTGCATTATTTAAACCCCTCCCCATTCCCCTTTAGAACAGACCTGAATCGTGATAATATCACTAAAATTTGAAGCTTTGTTCTGTGGTTCTTTAATTATCTTGTTCTACACTCTGGTTCTTGGCCGGCTGAAAGCCAAGGCCAGAAATTCTGTGATTTTGCTACTGTGGATATTGTTCTTTCTTGTTTTTCGTTTAATTGGTGAGTTACTGAACCTTTGCAATTTCGTTCCTATGTATCTATGATTTGCATATGCTCTCATCTCTGAAGTTCATGGCCTTATGTGTTTCTGGTATAATTTTTTTATGTGACTTTGTTAACTTCGCACTCATTTTAAGTCTCTTTAGTATTTTAATTTTACCTAATTCTGCTAGTTCTGAGATTATTCACACCGAACTTGACTAATCTGAACCCTCTTAAGTTTGTTTAGCTAATGCATTCTGGACTGTTCATGTATGCAACTTTGTTAGTTTTGCATTTGCATTGAATCTTTTAAGTTCATATTAGTCTACTGGTCAATACCTGAATGTCTACATTACTGATCAACCCGACTTTGTTTTCCTTCTTGCAATGACTGCTTCACATATGTAACAATTTGTGACTTGCTTCCCTGCTAATATGTCTCTTAGCATGTCTTTGGCTCACTTGATTCCATATTCCTTCAGTGATTACTTGACTCTAGGGTAGTTATCAAATTTGTGTTTCCCTACCATATCTAAATGTTGTGATGTGACTTAACATGGATTTCTTTTGATACTGGGATGTATACTTAGCATGAATTGGACCTTTTAGTCTTTAACTTGTTTGGTATTATGCACCTGTGTATGACAATCTTTGTAAATCCTGCAAACTCGTTTCTCCTAAACTCTTTCAATATGATTCTGCCTATGTATTATTTTGCTAAATGATAAACTTGTTTCTAAGTTGACATTTTGATCAATTATTCTGTGTTTTAAACTTTGCTATGTTTGCTTTCTAAAACTAAGTACCTCTTTTCAAATTCTGTCCCTTAACCATTGCCCACTCTCTCTCATTTGTTACCTATGCTATTCTGAATCCTCATTCTTAGTCGGCTGAAAACCAAGGCTATTTAGGTTCTCTATTTGAACTCCCTAGTGTGAGCACTTCTCAAGGTCCATGTAAGACCCTTGTGAACTCTGACACACTAGGATTTGGTCTCTAGTCTTCCTTGAACTGTTTCTGCTCAATTTTTCTAGTGTGAGCATTTCCTTGGGTTCTTGAAGCCCTTGGGAACTCTGACACACTAGAGATTTGGGGTTATGTATGCTTATCCTTGAAATATGGGTGAATCATTCACTACTGGTTATTGTGTATCTATGAACATGGGCTTTTGGAGCTATTGTGAGTTCAAGGTTTGGCCTGTCCATGTGTATTTAGGCATGTTGTAGGCTCCCTATAGTTTTACTTATTTTGTAATTTATTCGTTAAATTATGGTCTGTAATAATTATTTGTAATTACAATTCTAGGGTATTAGTAAAAATGGGAAAGGGTTCGTATTTTATATTTGCTATAAAGTGGGGTAGAAAGCCTACCTATAGGGTTAATGCTATGTTGTTGAATGTTGTGTGCTAGAAATCATGCCTATAGGTATCCTATTATATTCTGCCATTATATGCTAGCAACCATGTCCATAGGTTCAATGTTTGGTTCAATTATGTTATGTTACAAACCATGCCTATAGAAACGTATGATCCAATATGTGTATGAGTTTCTGCTTAGATACTATTTCGTTTAGATTATAGAAATCATGCACATAGGATCTCAAATCAAATAAAAATCATAGAAAGCATGCCTATAGGGTTGAATCAGTTTAAGTATCACTTCTGCCCGTTTGTTCATGAGTTTCCAAACACTGCGCTGTTACTCTCACTAGAAAACATGCTTATAGGGTTCAAACGAATAATTTTGGACTTGTTTATGTGACCTGCCACTATTATCGCACAATACACCTAAATACCATGCTAATAGGCTTAATTGTAAAATGTGTAGGCAAACCTATGTAGATTCTACTTATCGCATTAAGAAACTGATTTTGTGCATGTTTGATCATTCAATATCATATAGAGATCCTGCCTATAGGTTTCTATAAGCTTGCTATTTTAAAAAAAATTAGCAACCGTCTTTGTTAATCTGACTTGGGTGCATTTGTTGTCTAATTGTGAAGGCCAACTTGAGCCCTTATTTGCTTATAAATGAAAGTCCTAAACTGTTTTGTCTGTCGCTTAGTTTCCCTTTTGAGCAACCTAGGTTAAGGTCTAGAACTACCTAAATTGAGGTCCAAAGCCTCCTGGACCATAGGCATGAGACGTGTAGTTCACGCATAGGGTACAATTTAGAATCAACTAGTGCACTTCAGGTAACAAATTAAAGATAGTAATCGGGTAGCAAGAAATGATAGTTTGTGCACGCTGAATAATATGAGTAACACCCCATCTTGAGAGAGTTATAAATTATTATTTATGTTGTAGAGGGTGATCCTTTAGGCTAAAAAATTTAGGACACACCCCATCAGTGATGGAATCTACGGTTCTGTGCCTTTCTCTCAAGTTGTCCACTTGAGGATACCAGTCTAGACTCTTCTAGAAACCCCATCCTAAAATGCATTATGCATGCATCATGTTTAAATGTAGCATGAGTTAGAACGCTATCCGTGAAATAACTCACTAAGACAAAGCTTGACCAAAATCCGTCGGGATTTCCATAATCCCAAGGGAATAATTACGATTTGTGCATCATTTGGAGCAAAACATGCCAATATGTTGATCATTAGTGTGAAAATAGCAAAATCTGGATAGGGCAAGGGCTAACTTTATCTGTTTTGTAGAAATGTGGCACGAGGTCCCCAGGTTCGGCATGGTTCAGAATATCCCACCTTTACTACTGGATTGGTCGGAAAATCTCGCACCAAGTGAAAAACAATGTGTAAAAAGAGTTCTTGGGAATTTACCTTCTCTGCTAGACTTTCAACCGAACAATGTACTAATCGAGGGAGCTACCATGTTCTAGGATGAAAAGAGGGCTATTATCCGCTTCAGGGATATAGATGACTGTCACGACCCAAGTTCGCCCTCCGTGAACCATCGTGACGGCACCTAGTCTCTATGACTAGGTAAGCCTAAAATACGGAAGATAAGCCAAATTTTCGGAAGAAAAGAAAACAATTTAAAACAGAAATAGCGTAATAAAACAACATTTGAAAGTTCCACTTGGCATACACAATACCAACTCTCATAAACTAATACAGTTTGCCCAAAACCCGGAAATCCATGAATTACAAGCTATGAATATAATAAAAATGCTCTAACTCCGGAATGTCTACATCAACAGAAAAGATAGAAGGGTTATCACTACAAGATAGAATGGAAAGGGACTCCTCGGTTTGCGGATGTGGCAGATATACCTCAAAGTCTCAAGAGTAGTCGCCTCGCCTCAAGGGTAATAGGACTGAGTCGAAGTACCTGATCTGCACATGAAAAACATGCGCACAAAGGGCATGAGTACACCACAGCGATACTCAGTAAGTGCCAAGCCTAACCTCGGTTGGGTAGTGATGAGGAAGGTCAGGGCCCTACTAAGATTAAATAAATACAGAGATGACAAAATAAGATAAGCAGTACAATTGAGAATCTACAGTAAGAATTTAATACAGGATAATAAGGAATACAATAACTGAAACATAGATAAGGACAATCACAAGGAAATACCACTCATAATAAGGATGATAACCAGGGATCTCTCAGTATCCTCAATATATATGTCGGGGATCTCTGGGTATCCCGAGGATCTCTTGGTATCCTTAATGTATACAAGGGACCTCTTGGTATCCCGAGGATTCCTTGGTATCCTCAATATATGATAGGGATCTCTTGGTATCATGAGGATCTCTTGGTATTCTCAATATACGTGCCAGGGATCTCTTGGTATCCCGCACCTCAGTTCAAATCATAAAGACGTACAGGGGATCTCCAGAGATGCTGTCTCGTAGTCCCAAAGTAAAACACAAAGCAGCAACACAAGAATACTAAATTAAGCTATATTTCGTACCAAGTAAAACATGTAATCATAATTTAAAATGCTTCACATAATTCAATTAAGGCAGTTTAAGCAAATAAACAGTTAAGTCAATTAGACATGCTTTTTCTAAGCTAACATCAGGTTTAAATTGCAAGTAAAATGAAATAGGAAAAAGGAACACAATTGAAATTACTTAAAGAAAACCAGATTTTCAACAATTAGCTCAAGTACGCACTCATCACCTCACGTACAGGGCATTTCAATTAGCAATATAACAAATCCTAAGGGGAAGGTCCCCCACACAAGGTTAGGCAAGCCACTTACCTCGAACCAGCTCAAATCAATCTAAAATCATGCTCTTGCCACGAGTACTCGACTCCAAATGGCCTAAATCTATTCAATTCAATTTCATAATGTGAATAACACTTCAAGTAACTGATTTTACAAAACAATTCTAAGCTAATACGCGAAATTAAGTAAAATGACCAAAACGCCCCTCGAGCCCATGTCTCAGAATCAGGTAAAATTTACATTTCCAAAATCCTCACACTCTCACGAGTTCAGTCATACCAAAAGTACCAAAATCGAACCTCAAAGGGTCCCCCAAATCATCACTCAAAGGTCTCTAATTAGTCAAGCCCTAACCCCCAATTTACCATTGATTTTCCATAATTTTTCATGCTTAAATTGATAAAATTCATTTCAATAACGAGTTTAGGGACCAAAGACCTTACCTCAATGAACTCCTCTTGAAAAATGCTCCCCAAGCTTCTTCCCATTTGAAAAGAGGTGAAAAAGGGCTATATTTTGCGAAGGCAAGTGTTTATATGTTTCTGCCCAGCGATTATAGCATTTGTGGTCAAGCGCACCTGCGGTCCCGCACCTGTGGAAGAATGCATCGCAGGTGCAAAAAGTCACTTAACGGGCTGGGTCCGCATCTGCGGCACCACATTTACGAAAACCCAGCCGCACCTGCAGATCCTGGAGCTCTGGGCCAATCTCGTTTCTGCGGCCACATAGCCGATTTTACGGTGCCGCACCTGCGGTCCCACACTCGTAGGTGCGGTTTTGACAAAAAACTAGCAGCTGAAGCTGTAACTCCAAACTCCAAAATCCTTCCGTCAACCATCGGAAATCATCCCGAGGCCCCCGAGACCTCAACCAAAGGCACCAACAAGTCTAATAACACTGTCCAAACTTATACCAATCCTTAAAACACCTAAAACAACATCGAAACAACGAATCAACCACGAATTCAAGCCTAAAAACTCCAAAACTCTAAAAATACACTTTCGATAAAAAAGTCTATCAAACCCGTCTGAATGACATGAAATCTTGCACACACATCACATTCAACACTACGGAGCTACTCCAACTTCCGAAATTCCATTCCGACCCTCGAATCAAAATCTCACTATCGAACTGGAAACTTCAAAATTCGACTTTCGGCATTTCAATCCTAAATTAGCTACGGACCTCCAAAACACAATCCGAACATGTCCCTATGCCCGAAATCACCCAACGAAACTAACGGGGCCATCTAAATTCTTTCGAGGCTGTCTTCACACTGTTCCTACTACGGTTAACTTTCCAACGATTAAGCTCTCATTTAGGGACTAAGTGTCCCAAAACTCTCCAAAACTCAAAATCGAACATCCTGCCAAATCAAAATAGCAAAAATAAACACGGGGAAAGCAGTTAATAAGGGATCGAGGCGTAAATTGTTAAGATGACCGGACGAGTCGTCACATCCTCCTACACTTAAGCATCCGTTCGTCATTGAACGAGCATAGAGACATACCTGAAGTAGTGAAAAGATGAGGGTAATGGCTGCATATATCGTGCTCGGTCTCCCAGGTCACCTCCTCGACTAACTGACCCTGACACTAAACCTTCACGGATGCAATGTTCTTTGACCTCAGCTTTCTAACCTGCCTGTCCAATATTTCCACTGGCTCCTCAACGTATGATAGATCCTTGTCCAACTAGACTGAACTGAAATCCAACACGTGCGACATATCACCGTGATACCTCCGGAGCATCGAAACATGAAATATCGGATGGACTCCTGCCAAGATGAGAGGTAAGGAAAGCTCATAAGAAACCTCCCCAACACGCCTCAATATCTCAAAAGGCCCAATAAACCTCGGACTCAACTTCCCCTTCTTCCCAAATCTCATGAAATCCTTCATAGGCGAGACCCAAAGCAGAACCCGCTCTCCAACCATATAGGAAATATCACGAATCTTCCTATCCGCATGGCTTTTCTGTCTGGATTGGAATGTACGGAGTCTATCCTGAATCACCTTAACCTTCTCCAAAGCATCATGTACCAAGTCTGTGCCCAATAATCTGGCCTCACCCAGCTCAAACCAACCCACCGAGGATCTACGCTGTCTACCATATAAATCCTTGTACGGTGCCATCTGAATACTAGACTGATAGTTGTTGTTGTAGACAAACTCTGCCAATGGCAAGGACTGATCCCAAGACCCTCCAAACTCAATCACACACGCACGAAGCATATCCTCAAGAATCTGAATAGTGCACTCAGGCTGCCCGTCCGTTTGAGGGTGAATTGTTGTACTCAACTCCACCTGAGTACCCAACTCATGCTGAATGACTCTCCAGAATCGTGATGTGAACTGAGTACCTCTATCTGAAATGATGGAAACTGGAATACCATGCAGACGAACAATCTCCCGAATATAGATCTCCGCCAACCGCTCCGAAGAATAAGTAGTACACACAGGAATAAAGTGAGTGGACTTGGTTAGCCGATCCACAATCACCCAAATAGCATCAAACTTTATCAAAGTTTGTGGGACCCCAACTACAAAGTCCATGGTGATCCACTCCCACTTCCACTCCGGCATCTCTATCTGCTGACACAACCCACCCGGTCTCTGGTGCTCATACTTCACCTGCTGATAGTTAAGGCACCGAGCTACAAATCCAACTATATCTTTCTTCATCAACCTCTACCAGTAGTGCTGCTTCAAATCCTGATACATTTTCGCGGCACCCGGATGAATGGAATACCGTGAGCTATGGGCCTCCTCCAGAATCAACTCTTGAAGCCCATCAACATTGGGTACACAAATCCGACCCTGCATCCTCAATACACTGTCATCACCAATAGTCATATCTCTGGCATCACCGTGCCTAACTTTGTCCTTGAGGACAAGCAAATGAGGGTCATCATACGGATGCTCCCTGATACGATCAAATAAGGAAGACCGAGAAACCACACAAGCTAGAACCCGATTGGGCTTCGAAAGATCCAATATCACAAGCTTGATAGCTAGGGTCTGAACATCCATCGCCATAGGCCTCTCTGATGCGGGTAAATAAGCCAAACTCCCCAAACTCTCTACTCGGTGACTCAAGGCATCGGCTACCACATTAGCCTTGCCCGGGTGATATAGAATAGTGATATCATAGTCCTTCAGTAATTCTAACCACCACATCTTGCGCAAATTTAGATCCTTTTGCTTGAACAGGTGTTGCAAGCTCCGATGGTCAGTATAAATCTCACAGGGAACCCCGTATAAATAATGGCGCCAGATTTTCAGGGCGTGAACAATGGCAGCTAACTCAAGGTCATGGAACGGATAATTCTTCTCATGTACATTCAACTGTCTGGACACATAGGCAATCACCCTACCGTCCTGCATCAACATCGCTCTGAGGCCAATCCTCGAGGCATCATAATAGACCGTATAAGACCCCGAACCTGTAGGCAGTATCAAAATTGGGGTTGTAGTCAAAGCTATCTTGAGCTTCTAAAAGCTAGACTCACACTCCTCCGTCCATTGGAATGGAGCACCCTTCTGGGTCAACCTGGTCATAGGGGATGCAATAGATGAAAACCCCTCCACAAAATGACGATAATAACCCGCCAAGACAAGGGAACTGTGGATCTCTGTAGTTGAGGATGGTCTGGGCCAACTCTGCACATTCTCTATTTTCTTCGGATCCACATTAATACCCTCAATCGATACCACGTGGCCTAGGAATGGCACGAAATCCAACCAAAACTCACATTTTGAGAACTTAGCATATAACTTCTTCTCTCTCAGAGTCTGAAGCACAGTCCTCAGGTGTTGCTCATAATCTTCCCGACTCTAGGAATACACCAGAATATCATCAATAAAGACAATGATGAACAAGTCAAGATACGGCAGGAACATACTGTGCATCAAATGCATAAAGGCTGCTAGGGCATTGGTCAGCCCAAATGACATGACAAGGAACTCGTAATGACCATACCGAGTCCTGAAAGTAGTTTTCGGGATATCTGGCTCCCAAATCTTCAATTGATGGTAACCTTAAAGCAAGTCAGTCTTAGAAAACACATGTGCGCCCTGAAGCAGGTCAAACAGATCATCAATACGAGGCAGAGGATAACGGTTTTTCACTGTAACCTTGTTCAACTGGCGATAATCAATACACATACGCATAGAACCATCCTTTTTCTTCATAAACAAGATAGGAGCACCCCAAGGTGATATAGTGGGACAAATAAAACCCTTATCAAGTAATTTTTGTAACTGATCCTTCAACTCCTTCAACTCAGGAGGAGCCATACGATATGGAAGAATAGAAATGGGTTGGGTGCCCGGCAATAGACCAATGCCAAAATCAATATCTCTATCAGGCGGCATGCCCGGAAGATCAGCTGGAAACACATCGGGAAAATCCCATAATACTAGGACTAAATCAACTGAAGGGGTATCAATACTGACATCTCTCAAATAAGCTAAATACACGTCATACCCCTTCTCAACCATTTGCTGAACCTTAACGAAAGAAATAACTCTACTGAGAGTATGATCTAAAGTACCACTCCACTTAACATGCGATACACCTGGCATAACCAGCATCACAGTTTTGGCGTGACAATCAAGAATAACATAATGGGGCGACAACTAGTCCATGCCCAAGATAATATTAAAATCTACCATGCTGAGCAACAATAAATTGGCTCTGGTCTCAAAATCACTAAGAGCAACCAAACACGACCAATAAATACGGTCCACAACAAGAAAATCTCCCCTAGGAGTAGAAACGTAAATATAGGAACTCAAAGAATCCCGAGGCACACCCAAATGTGGAGCAAAATAAGAAGACACATAAGAGTAAGTGGAGCTTGGATCGAATATAACCGATGCATCTCTATAAAAAACCAGTATAACACCTGTGATAACAGAATTAGAGGCAATAGCCTCGATACGAATAGGAAGGGCATAGTATTTGGCCTGGCCTCCCTCTCTAGGGCGACCTCTACCTCCCCGACCTCCACCTCTAGCTGGCTGAGCAGGTGGGGTAGCAACTGGAGTTGTAATTATGGCCTGAAAACTCTGCAAGGCACACTGTGGCTAATAAGTTTATGGAGGTGCACCCCTCCCAAGTCTAGGGAAATCCCTTACCACATGGCGTGTGTCACCACACTCAAAACAAGCTTTGGGAGGACGGGGTGACTGTGACTGGCTCAGGCCAAGTCTACTAGATTTACCTCTAAAAGCACCCCACACAGGAGGCGCGCTAGATACCAGAGGTGCATAATAAGGCTCCTGAGGCCTAGGAGGAACTGGAATACCACTGGCTGCTGGAAGAGCTGAATGAACATGGTGACTCCTATAACCCCTACCATGACGACCTGTAGTTGGGGCACGGGAACTAGAATAATGGTCTGACTCTCGAGACCTCTTGGCCTCCCTCTCCTCTCTCTCCCTAGCATACATACCCTTAATCCTCTAAGCAATAATCACCACCCACTAATAAGAAATATCCATCTCCAACTCATGAGCCATGCTAGACGTGATGCAGGGAATATGACCCTCAATAAACCGGTGAACCCTCTCACGAATAGTAGAAACCAAGGATGGTGCATGTCTGGCCAAACTAGTATAACAGACAACATACTCTGAGACAGTCATAGCACACTGTCGCAAATGCTCAAACTCTGTGTGCCATTCATCCCTAAGGCTCTGAGGAAAAAATCTAAAAACTAAGTCCAAGTCAGTGAAGCAGCCTCATCCAGACTATCTAACTCATAGGTACGCCACCACTCATCGGCGGCTCCTCGAACCTAGAAATTAGTGAAGGAAACCACGCTCGATCCTGATATACCCATGGTACGGAGAATGCAGTAACACTCATCTAGAAATCCCAGAGCATCATCCGATGCTAGACCACTGAATACATGAGGCTTGCACTTCTTGAACCTCTCAAGCCTCGGCTTCTCATCCTCAGAAGCCACTGCCCTATCCTCCGGCTGATCTCGGACTGCAGGCTATATAAGAATAATCTCTGGGACCTGCTCAACATGGACTCGGTGCTCAACATGCAGGCGATAGGAGTATGTGCTCCTCCCCTGGCCTGAGACGTAGCTACAGCAAGGGGAAGCAACCCTGCCTAAGCCAAAGTGGTATACATGCTCATGAACTGTGCTAGAGTCTCCTGAAGTACTGGAGTAGTAGTAGAAATAGGCATATCAGGGGTCTGGGCTTTGGCTGAATCTACTGGTGGTTCCTTGGTGGAAGCTCGCGCAGGTGCTCTGGCTGCACCACGTGTGCGTCCTTGGCCTCTACCCCGGCCCCGGCCTTTGACGGCTATAGTAGGGAGCGCGGGTGCCTAATCATCTCGGGTAGCTCATGTCCTCACCATCTGTGAGCGAATAGAAGACAGAAGTTTAGGATTGTGATGTCAAAATATCGCATGACAAGGAAATCAAATGAAGTGGAATTTTCCTTAACAGTTACATAGCCTCTCGTAGATAAGTACAGACGTCTCCATACCCATCAGCGAGAATCTAATAAACCGGCTTGTGATTCATGAGCCCTATGAACTAGAGCTATGATACCAACTTGTCACAACCCCGGTTCGCCCTACGTGAACCATCGTGACGACACCTAGTCTCTATGACTAGGTAAGCCTAAACTGTGAAAGATAAGCCAAATTTGCGGAAGAAAAGAAAATAATTTAAATCTGAAATAGTGTAATATAACAACATTTAAAAGTGCCATTTGGCATACACAGTACCAACTCTCATAAACTAATACAGTTTTCCCAAAACCCGGAAACCTATGAATCACAAGCTATGAATATAATAAAAATGCTCTAACTCTGGAATGTCTACATCAATAGAAAAGATAGAAGGGCTATCACTACAAAATAGAATGGAAAGGGACTCCTCGGTCTGCGAACGTGGAAGATATACCTCGAAGTCTCTGGAGCAGTCGCCTCACCTCAAGGGTGATAGGACTGAGTCTAAGTACCTGGATCAGCACATGAAAAATATGCGCAGAAAAGGCATGAGTACACCATAGTGGTACTCAGTAAGTACCAAGCCTAACCACGGTCGGGTAGTGATGAGGAAAGTCAGGGCCCTACTGAGATTAAATAAATATAGAAATGACATAATAAGATAAGCAGTACAATTGAGAATCTATAGTAAGAATTTAATACATGATAATAAGGAATACAATAACTGAAGCAGAGATAAAGACAATAACAAGGAAATACTACTCATAACAAGGATGATAACTGGGGATCTCTCAATATATATGCCGGGGATATCTAGGTATCCTGAGGATCTCTTGGTATCCTCAATGTATACAAGGGATCGCTTGGTCTCCCGAGGATCTCTTGGTATCCTCAATATATGTTAGGGATCTCTTGGTATCCCAAGGATCTCTTGGTATCCTCAATATACGTGCGAGGGATCTCTTGGTATCCCGCACCTCAGTTCAAATCATAAATACATACATGGGATCTCTCGGGATGTCGTCCCGTAGTCCCAAAGTAAAACACACAGCAGCAACACAAGAATACTCAATTAAGCTCAATTTTGTACCAAGTAAAATAGGTAATCCTAATTTAACATGCTTCACATAATTCAATTAAGGCAGTTTAAGCAAATAAACAGTTAATTCAATTAGACATACTTTTTCTAAGCCAACAGCAGGTTTAAAATGCAAGTAAAATGAAACAGGAAAAAGGAACACAATTGAAATTACTTAAAGAAAATCAGATTTTCAATAATTAGCTCAAGTACGCACTCGTCACCTCACTTACAGGGCATTTCAATTATCAATATAACAAATCCTAAGGGAAGGTCCCCCACACAAGATAAGGCAAGTCACTTACCTCAAACCAGCTCAAATCAATATGAAACCACGCTCTTGCCACGAGTACTCGACTCCAAATGGCCCAAATCTATTTCATTCAATTTCCTAATGTAAATAACACTTCATGTAACTGATTCTACAAAGAAATTCTATGCTAATACGCGAAATTAGGTAAGATGACCAAAACGCCCCTCGGGCTCACGTCTCGGAATAGGGTAAAATTTACATTTCTGGTAAATCCTATCGCCTTTTACCATGATGAGTTTTCTATTACTTCGTTGGGTTGGACATACCGTCGGGTTTTTGTGCTCATTGTCTGTTTTCTAGGGATAATAGTATTCCCAATGAAGGAGAAAGGATTTACACACATTTAGCTATGGTTACTAATGCCCTAATGGAAGGAATTGACGGATAGACTTAGACTATCATCCTAATGATCGTGGCAGAAATATACCTAGCTTTGGACCGCTGCAAGAATAGATTCAGACATTTCGCAGGCTGTAACTTGTTACTGCAAATATGGTTGTTGGAGCATCTTCAAAGAGGACAGTACCGTTAAGAATTTCCGCAACGACCATGTAATGACCACATAGCTTTTCACAATCCAAAAAGAATGATTTTTATCCCAGATAGGTTTGCACAATCGGTAAATGTTGTGGATTGGGTGCACTTCTTTAGCAATTTTACAAACAACAAGGTCCATTGGATGTTCAAGTGATTCCCTACCAGCGAGTTTATCATCAGGTCAAGAGATGTTCCTCATTTAGTGTTGATCGGGTTGAGGGGTATCTATCCTTATGCTCCTCTCAGGGTCATGAGACCGACTAGGAGGAAACAAGCCATACCCAAAGTTTTCAAGATGGTTCACTACAAAGCAGATTTCCAAGGTGATGCTATTCCATTCAGGTACGAGGTGTAGCACATGTGGCATCTAAAGGTCGTGGTGGAAGAGGATACCATCTGTGATAACCCAAAGGTCATCACTTTTTTTAAATTGAAATTCTACATTGCAAGGCCTTAAAAACCTCTTTTATGATCACCTCGATTTGCATGCGCCGTCCCGGCGCGTATCCAGAAAGCCTAAATGTGAAAATTTGTGAAAATGATACATTTTGACTATAAAATAAATTAATTTGACTTCGGTCAATGTTTTGGGTAAACGGACCCGGACCCATGATTGGACGGTCCTGGAGGGTCTGTAGGAAAATATGGGACTTGGGCATATGCCCGGAATCGAATTCTGTGGTCCCAAGCCCGAGAAATGAATTTTTGAAGAAAATTATTTTCTAAATTAATTCATAAGGTTTGGAAATGAATTTTGATTAGAACGTGTTGGTATCGGGCATGTATTTTGGTTCCGATGCCCGGTACATGTTTTATATATGATTTAGGATAATTCTGTGAAGTTTGGTAAGAAACGGAATCCATTTGACGTGATTCGGACGTTAAATGCAAAATTTGATGTTTTAAGAAGTTTAGAGAAATTTCATCAATCTTGAGGTTTAATTCGATGTTCATGATGTTATTTTGGTGATTTTATTACACGAATAAGTCTGTAGGATGTTTTTGAGGTTGTGTGTATATTTGGATTGGAGCCCCGAGGGCTCGGGTGAGTTTTGGATAGGCCACGGGGTGCATTTTTAACTTAGAAAATTGTAGGTATTCAGTTGTGCATAGCAGGCCTGCAGGTTTCGCATTGCAAAGCCTGGCTCGCAAATGCAATATCGCAATTGCGAAGAAAGCCCAGGCCAGCTCCCTTTCGCAAATGCGAGATTATCTTCGCAATTGCAAAGTTTCCCATTTGGCCGGTGATCGCAAATGCGATGTTGTGGTCACAATTCCCAAGTTGCAAATGCGACATATTGATCGCAAATGCAAAAGTCCAGCTTTTTCTGAAGGGTTCGCAAATGCGATCCTTGTTTCGCAATTCCCAAGCTAGCAGAGGTCAGGGTTCACAATTGCAAACCCATGTTCGCAATTCCCATATCTGAGACCTGCACCTTTTCTACTTAGAAAATTTTAAACTCATTTTTCACATCTTTTCAAAACACAAACTCCTTTGGGCGATTTTTCAAGAACAACTCTTCTTCCAAATCGATTGTAAGTTAATTTTAACTCATTTCCTTCATTCATTAACATCTTTTAATATGATTTCAACTCAAAATCAATGATTTTCATGGGGGAAATTGGGTATTAACCTAGGTTTTTCGAAAATTGGGGATTTGGACCTCGATTTGACGTCCGATTTCAAATAAATTATATATTTGGATTCGTGGGGGAATGGGTAATCAGGTTTTGGTTCGACCCTCAGGTTTTGACCATGTGGGCCCGGGCAATTTTTGACTTTTTGGGCAAAAATTTAGAAAAACTCATTTTCATGCATTAAGGTTGATTCATTTAGCGTTTATTGATGTAATTAAGTAATTTGTGGCTAGATTCGAGGGAATTGGTTGTGGAATCAAAGTTTAAATCTATAATTGAAACATGAATTGTGTTCGTGGCATCGAGGTAAGTGTTTGGTCTAACCTTAGCGTGAGGGATTAGGAGTTGTGTCTTATTTGCTACATGTTAATTATGGAGTACGATGTATAGGTATGGTGACGAGTATCCATACATTGGTGTCAAGCATGCCCGTGAGTCTTGTGTTATAATTGTCTCCGTTGTGGTTTATTGTACTTCGTATGTTATTATCACCATTGTTCCCTTGCCGGGATGTTTGTTTGATATTAATGATCCCTTGTCGGGATGTTTGTTTTAATAGTATTGTTCCCTTATCGGGATGTTTGTTTTGATATTATTGTTCCCTTGCCGGGATGTTGTGTAAATATCATTGTTCCCTTGCCGGGAAGTTATTATATTGCTCTTGTTCCCTTGCCGGGATTCCTTGTAATTATTGTTGGCTTGTGAATAGGAGCGGGTGGTACGCCTACCACAAGATATAATGAAATGGGAGCGGGTGGTACGTCTACCAAAAGATAAATGAAATGGGAGCTGGTGGTACGCCTACCACACGATAAATGAAATGGGAGCTGGTGGTACGCCTACCACGATATAAATGAAATGGGAGCGGGTGGCACGCCTGCCATGAGATACATGAAATGGGAGCAGATGGCACTCTTGCCACGAGATATAGGAAATGGGATCGGGTTGCACGCCTGCAACAAGATGTGAAAAGAAGGTGAAATCTGCCTTTGTTTTCCTTATTCTTGTTAGTGGTTGATTTTGATTCCTTTATAATTCTCTTCATATTCTGTTTTAGATGTTATTCCCCAAAGAATGTTTCCCTCTCCTATCTTTATTTTCTCATTTTTGTAATTCTTTTCCGCTGTATATATATTTGAACTGCATAGGTTTATTTGGTAGTCTGGTCCTATCCTCGTCACTACTTCGTCGGGGTTAGGCTGGACACTTACCAGCATATGAGATCGGTTGTGCTGATACTACACTCTGCACTATGTGTAGATCCCGGAGCATCTTTTGGACAGTAGCTTGCAGTCTTCCTTCAGTCCATCCAGAGACCCAAGGTAGACCTGCAGGCATCTGCAGGCCCTGGCGTCTCCCTCTGTTCCTATTTCCTATTTCATTTTCCTTTTATTCAGAAACAATGTGCTATTATTTCTTCAGACTTTGTATGCAGCAATCTTAGATAGTTTGTGACACTGTGACACCGGGTTTTGGGTGGTTAAGGCTTAAGTATTTGTAATAGATGCAGCTTTCATTAATCTTATTGTTGTCTTCCGCTTAAATTTGAATTTTCGTTGTTACCACGTTATCATCTTATATTTGTTAAAAAGGAATAATTGTTTAATGAAGTAATTAGATTAAAGGTTTGGCTTGCCTAGCTCACATTAATCGGCACCATCGCGACTCCCGAGGGTGGGAAATGTGGGTCGTGACAAGTTGGTATTAGAGCTCTAGGTTATGTGGGTCTCGCAGTTCACAAACAAGCTTAGTAGAGTCTAAGGGATTGGTACGAAGATGTATGTATTTATCCCCCAGAGGCTACCGAGTTAGGAACAACTTCACATTTATTCTCTCCTGTCATGCGGTTTCGTTTCTCAATGCTAATTGAAATTCTACTCTATTTTTTCGCAGATGGCGAGAACACGCGCTTCCTCATCCACTGACCAGCAGCCCGAGCCCCCAGTAGCAGCTCCCACGAGAGGTAGAGGGCGAGGCTGAGGCCATGCTAGAGGCCGAGGTAGGGGTAGAGCTCAGCCCCGAGCAGCAGCACCGATAGAGCCTCAGGTTTACTTTGATGATGAGGTTCCGACCCCAACAGTTCTGGTGGGCCCCGCTCAGGTCCCATAGGGGTTTATTGCTACCCCACTTCTTCAAGATGCTCTGGTCTGTCTAGTGGGCCTCATAGAGAGTGTCACCCGAGTAGGCTTTCTTCATGTAGCACCAGCTGTCTCTCAGTCTGGAGGAGGAGCCCAGACTCCTGCTACTCGCACTCCGGAGCAGGTAGCTCCCCAGATTCAGACTCTAGCGGTTCAACTAGTTGGTGCAGTTCAGCCGGGTGTGGTAGCTCAGACCAGTGCTGGAGCGGCCATGTCTGCCGATGCTCTTTGGAGGTTGGATAGGTTCACCAAGCTCTTTACTACTACTTTCAGCGGTGCATCTACTGAGGATCCCCAGTATTATCTAGACAACTGTCACGAGGTTCTCAGGAACATGGGGATAGTTGAGGCCAATGAGGTCGATTTTTCCACTTTTCGCTTGTCTGGATCCGCCAAGACTTGGTGGAGGGGTTTCTGTTTGGCTAGACCAGCTGGATTGCCATGTTTGACTTGGGAGCAGTCTACTCAGCTATTTCTGGAGAAGTTTCTCCCCATCACTCAAAGAGAGGCCTATCGGAGGCAGTTTGAGCATCTCCAGCAGGGTTCAATGACTGTTACCCAGTATGAAACCAGATTCATCGACCTAGCTCATCCTGCTCTTGTCATACCTCCCACCGAGAGAGAGAGAGGGTGAGGATGTTCATTGATGGACTTATTCAGTTGATTCGTCTTCAGATGGCTAGGGAGATTAGGAGTGAGATATCTTTCCAGGAGACGACCAATGTGGCCTTGAGAGTTGAGATGGTTCTGTCACAGGGAGGTAGTCATCGGTCGGACAAGAGGCCTCGTCATTCAGGTAGATTCAGTGGTACCTCGTCTGGAGGTAGGGATTCATATGGTAGGGGCCATCCTCCCAGGCCTTTTCAGTCAGCACTTCAGGTTTCTCACGGTGCTTCAGGTGGTCGTGGTTCTCAGATGCAGTATTCTGATTAGCAGTCCTACAGTGCACCACCAGCTCCTATCAGTGCACCACCACTTCATAGTTTCTAGGGTCGTCACCCCCAGCAACCGAGGGCTTGTTTTACTTGTGGCGAAATGAGTCACATTGCTAGGTATTGCACTCGAGCACCGAGTAGCTCTCAACATCAAGGTTCCCATGCCATGGTTCAAGCACTAGGTGTTGCACAGCCCGCCTAGCCAGTTAGAGGTAGGGGTAGATGTGCTAGAGGTGGAGGTAGAGGTGTTAGAGGTGGAGCTCAGGCCGCTAGAGGTGGAGGCCAGCCAGTAGCAGGCCATCCTAGAGATGTAGTTCATGGTGGTGGGGCCCAGCCCCGATGTTATGCTCTTCCAGCTAGGCCCGAGGCTAAGGCTTCCGAAGCAATTATTATAGGAATAGTTCTGGTTTATGATAGAGATGCTTCAGTGTTATTTGATCCAGGGTCTACATACTCGTATGTGTCCTCTTATTTTGCACTGTATTTGGTCATGCCTAGTGATTCTTTGAGTGATCCTGTTTATGTGTCGACTCTGGTGGGTGATTCTATTGTGGTAGATCGAGTCCATCGTTCATGTATAGTTGTTATTGGAGGTCTTGAGACTCGTTTAGGTTTGCTTCTTTTGGACATGGTCGATTTTGATGTCATATTAGGGATGGACTGGTTATCACCTTACCACGCTATGTTGGACTATCATGCCAGGACTATGACCTTAGCCTTACCGGTTTTACCTCATTTAGAGTGGAGAGGGACTCCTAGTCATTCTACCCGTAGTGTTATCTCTTATGTGAAGGCTCAGCATATGGTTGAGAAGGGGTGTTTGGCCTATTTGGCATATGTTCGTGATTCTAGTGCTGAGGTTCCTTCTATTGATTCTGTGCCCCTTGTTCGTGAGTTTCCTGAGGTATTTCCTTCAAACCTGCCAGGTATGTCACCTGACAGGGATTTGACTTTTGCATTGATTTGGCTCCGGGTACTCAACCCATTTCTATCCCGCTGTATCGTATGGCCCCGCCTGAGTTGAAAGAGTTGAAGGAGTAGTTGCAAAACTTGCTTGAGAAGGGTTTCATTAGGCCGAGTGTTTCGCCTTGGGGTGCGCCGGTGTTATTTGTTACGAAAAATGACGGATCGATGAGAATGTGTATTGATTACCGGCAATGAAGTGTAGCATTGGGTCTTTGTTACGAAGATTGACTTGAGATATGGCTACCATTAGTTGATGATTAGGGCATCCGATGTCCCTAAGACAGCTTTCCGCACTCGGTACGGGCATTATGAGTTCTTGGTTATGTCATTCGGGTTGACAAATACCCCAGTAGCATTTATGGATCTGATGAACCAAGTGTTCAGGCCTTACTTGGATTTTGTTCGTGATAGTCTTCATTGATGATATCTTGATTTATTCCCACAGCCGGGAGGAGCACGAGCAACATCTTAGAGTGGTTCTTCAGACCTTGAGATAGTTAGTTATATGTTAAGTTCTCAAAGTATGAGTTCTGGTTGAGTTTAGTTGCATTTCTGGGTCATGTTGTAACAGCAGAGGGTATTCAGGTTGACCCGAAGAAGATTGAGGCAGTCAAGAACTGGCCTAGACCAGCATCAGCTACAAAGATTCGGAGTTTCTTGGGATTGACAAGCTACTATTGTCGGTTCATGGAGGGGTTTTCATCTATCGCAGCCTCGATGACCAGGTTGACCCAGAAGGGTGCCCAGTTCAGATGGTCAGATGAGTGTGAGGCGAGCTTTCGGAAGCTCAAGACAGCTCTAACTACGGCACCGGTGTTGGTTTTGCCCACAGGTTCAGGGCCTTATACAATCTATTGTGATGCATCTCGTATTGGAATCGGTGCAATGTTGATGTAGGATGGCAAGGTCATTGCCTATGTTTCGCGGCAGTTGAAGATTCATGAGAAGTATCCCGTTCATGATTTGGAGTTGGCAGCCATTGTTCACGTGTTGAATATTTGGAGGCATTATCTATATGGCATGGCATGTGAGGTGTTCACGGATCACAAGAGTCTTCAGTATTTGTTCAAGCAAAAAGAGTTGAATTTGAGGCAGAGGAGGTGGTTGGAGTTGTTGAAAGATTATGATATCACCAACTTATATCATCCGGGAAAGGCCAATGTGGTGGCCAATGCTTTGAGTAGGAAGTCATCCAGTATGGGCAGTCTTGCTTATATTCCGGTCGGTGAGAGACCGCTTGCCTTGGATGTTCAGGCTTTGGCCAATCAGTTCGTGAGGTTGGATGTTTTTGAGCCCTGTCGTGTGTTAGCTTGCATAGTTGCCTATTCTTCTTTATTAGAGCATATCCAAGATCGGTAGCATAATGATCCTCATTTGTGTGTCCTTAGAGACATGGTGCAGCGCGGAGTTGCCAAGCAGGTTACCTTAGGTGATGATGGAGTTTTGAGATTGCAGGGTCGAGTTTGTGTGCCTAATGTGGATGGGTTTCGAGAGTTGATTTTAGAGGAGGCCCATAGTTCCCGATACTCTATTCATCCGAGCGCTGCTAAGATGTATAAGGATTTGCGGGAGCATTATTAGTGGCAGATAATGAAGAAGGATATCGTTGCATATGTGGCTCGATGTTTGAATTGTCAGCAGGTTAAGTACAAGCATCAGAGGCCCGGTGGTTTATTTCAGAGGATTGAGCTTCCCGAGTGGAAGTGGGAGTGAATCACTAAGGATTTCGTTGTTGGACTCCCACAGTCTCGGAGGAAGTTCGATGTAGTGTGGGTTATTGTTGATAGGCTAACCAAGTTAAAGTATTTCATTCCTGTGGCAGTCTCTTATTCTTCCGAGAGGTTAGCTGAGATCTATATCCGGGAGATTGTTCGTCTTCATGGTGTGCCCGAGTCTATCATTTGGGACCGAGGTACGCATTTTACCTCACGTTTTTAGAGAGCAGTTCAGTGAGAGTTGGGCACGTGGGTTGAGTTGAGCACAGCATTTCATCCTTAGACGAACGGGCAGTCCGAGCGGACCATTCAGATTTTGGAGTATATGCTCCGAGCTTATGTCATTGACTTTGGAGGCTTGTGGGATTAGTTTTTACCTTTAGCAGAGTTTGCCTACAACAACAGCTACCAGTCGAGTATCCATATGGCTCCGTATGAGGCTTTATATGGTAGGCGGTGTCGGTCTCCGATTGGATTGTTTGAGTTATGAGAGGTTCGGTTGTTGGGTATGGATCTGGTTCAGGAAACCTTGGACAAGGTCAAGATTATTCAGGATAGGCTTCGTATAGCTCAGTCCAGGCAAAAGAGTTATGTAGACCGCAAGGTTCGTGATTTGGCATTCATGGCCGGGGAGCGGGTATTGCTTCGAGTGACGCCTATGAAGGGCGTGATGAGATTTGGGAAGAAGGGCAAGCTTAGCCCTAGGTTCATTGGCCCGTTGGAGATTCTTAATCGAGTGGGAGATATGGCTTATAGACTTGCGTTGTCACCGAGCTTATCAGCCATGCATCTAGTGTTTCATGTGTCCATGCTTCGAAAATATCACGGTGATCCATCCCACATATTAGATTTCAGCACTGTCCAGTTGGACAAGGACTTGTCTTATGAGGAGGAGCCGGTGGCTATTCTAGACCCGCAGGTCCATCAGTTGAGATCGAAGAGTTTTCCTTCTGTTTGTGTTTAGTGTAGAGGTCAGCCTCCTGATGCATCGACCTAGGAGCCCGAGTCCGATATGTAGAGCCGTTATCCCCATATTTTCCCCGACTCAGGTACTTCCTTCTTTTGTCCGTTTTAGGACGAACGATTGTTTTAGACGTGGAGAATGTGATAAACTTTTTAAATTGAAATTCTACGTTGCGAGGCCCTAAAAACCTCTTTTAGCATCACCTCAATTTGCATGCGTCGTCCGTACGTGTAGCCGGAAAGCCTAAATGTGAAAATCTATGAAAAATGATAAATTTTTACTAGAAAATGAATTAATTTGACTTTGGTCAATGTTTTAGGTAAAACGGATCCGAACCGATGATTGGACGGTCCCAGAGGGTCCGTAGTAAAATATGGGACTTGGGAGTATGCCCGGAATCGAATTCCGAGGTCCCAAGCCCGAGAAATGAATTTTTGAAGAAAATTATTTTCTGAAATAGTTCATAAGGTTTGGAAATGAATTTTGATTAGAATGTGTTGGTATCGGGCATGTATTTTTGTTTCGGTGCCCGGTACAGGTCCTATATATGATGTAAGATAATTCTGTGAAGTTTGGTAAGAAACAGAATCTGTTTGACGTTATTCGGACCTTAAATGCAAATTTTGATGTTTAAAGAAGTTTTGAGAAATTTCATTGATCTTGAGTTTTAATTCGATGTTCATGATGTTATTTTGGTGATTTTATTACACGAATAAGTCTGTAGGATGTTTTTGAGGTTGTGTGTATATTTGGGTTGGAGCCTCGAGGGCTCAGGTTAGTTTTGGATAGGCCACGGGGTACATTTTAAACTTAAAAAATTGCAGGTTTTCAGCTGTGCATAGCAGGCCTGCAGGTTTCGCATTTGCGAAGCCTGGCTCGCAAATGCGATACCGCAAATGTGAGCGTCCTGTCGCAATTGCGAAGAAAGCCCAGGCCAGCTTCCTCTTGCAAATGCGATATTATCTTCGCAATTGCGAAGTTTCCCATTTGGCCGATAATCGCAAATGCGATGCTGTAGTCGGAATTCCCATGTCACAAATGTGACATGTTGATCGCAAATGCGAAAGTCCAGTTTTCCCTGAAGGGTTCGCAAATGCGAGCCCTATTTCGCAATTACCAAGCTAGCATAGGTCGGGGTTCGCAATTGCGAACCCCTGTTCACAATTCCCACATCTGAGACCTGCAACTTTTATACTTAGATGATTTTAAACTCATTTTTCACATCTTTTCAAAACACAAACTCCTTTGGGCGATTTTCCAAGAACAACTCTTCTTCCAAATCGATTGTAAGTTAATTTTAACTCATTTCCTTCAATCATTAACATCTTTTAACATGATTTCAACTCAATATCATTGATTTTCATGGGGGAAATTGGGTGTTTTGTGTAGAACCTAGGTTTTTCGAAAATCAGGGATTTGGACCTCGATTTGAGGTCCAATTTCAAAACAAATTATATATTTGGATTCGTGGGGGAATGGGTAATCGGGTATTAGTTCGAACCTCGGGTTTTGAACATGTGGGCCCAAGGGTGATTTTTGACTTTTTGGGCAAAACTTTAGAAAAACTCATTTTCATGCATTGGGGTTGATTCATTTAGCGTTTATTGATGTAATTAAGTATCTTGTGGCTAGATTTGAGCGAATTGGTGGTGGAATCAAGGGGTAAATCTATAATTGAAACGTGAATTGTGTTCGTGGCATCGAGGTAAGTCTTTGGTCTAACCTTAGCTTGAGGGATTATGGGTTGTGTCTTATTTGCTACATGTTAATTGTGGAGTACGACGTATAGGTATGGTGACGAGTATCTATATGTTGGTATCAAGCATGCTCGTGAGTCTTGTGTTATAATTGTTATGACTCTGTTGTGGTTTATTGCGTTTCGTATGTTATTATCACCATAGTTCCCTTGCCAGGATATTTGTTTGATATTAGTGATCCCTTGTCGGGATGTTTGTTTTGATAGTATTGTTCCTTTGCCGGGATGTTTGTTTTGATATTATTGTTCCCTTTCTTGGATGTTATTGAAATATCATTGTTCCCTTGTCGAGAAGTTGTTATACTGCTCTTGTTCCCTTGCCGGGATTCCTTGTTATTATTGTTGGCTTGTAAATGGGAGCAGGTGGTATGCCTACCACAAGATATAATGAAATGGAAGCGGGTGGCACACCTACCACAAGATATAATAAAATAGGAGCGGATGGTACGCCTACAACAAGATATAATGAAATGGGAGCGGGTGGTACTTGGAGCGGGTGGTACACCTACCACAAGATAAATTAAATGGGAGCGGGTAATACGCCTACCACGAGATAAATGAAATGGGAGCGGGTGGCACGCCTGCAACGAGATACATGAAATGGGAGCGGGTGGCACGCCTGCCACGAGATACAGGAAATGAGATCGGGTTGCACACCTACAACAAGATGTGAAAAGAAGGTGAAATCTTCCTTTCTTTTCCTTATTCTTGTTAGTGGTTGATTTTGATTCCTTTATAATTCTCTTGATATTCTGTTTTACCTATTATTCCCCTAAGCATGTTTCCCCCTCATATCTTTATTTGTTTATTTTTGTATTTATTTTCTGCTGTATATATATTTGAACTGCACATGTTTATTTGATAGTCTGGTCCTAACCTCGTCACTACTTCGCCGGGTTAGGCTGGACACTTACCAGCACATGGAGTCGGTTGTGCTGATACTACACTCTGCACTATGTGCAGATCCTGGAGCAGCTTTTCGACAGTAGCTTGGAAGCTTTCTTCAGTCCACCCGAAGACCCAAGGTAGACCAGCAGGTGTCCGTAGGCCCTGGCGTCTCCCTCTATCTCTATTTCCTGTTTCATTTTCCTCTTATTCAGAAACAGTGTACTGTTATTTCTTCAGACTTTGTATGTAGTAATCTTAGACAGTCTATGACAATGTGACACCAGGTTTTGGGTGGTTAAGGCTTAAGTATTTGTAATAGATACAGTTTTCATAAATCTTATTGTTGTCTTCTGTTTAAATTTGAATTTTCGCTATTACCACATTATCGTCTTATATTTGTTAAAAAGAAATAATTGGTTAATTAAGTAATTAGATTAAAGGTTTGGCTTGCCTAGCTCATATTAGTAGGCACCATCGTGACTCCCGAGGGTGGAAAATTCAGGTCGTGACACCATCGAGCCAGATCGATACCATGCTGGCCATGTGCACTTTTATCCGTCATGGTTGGTCAATGACATAGCAAGAGAAGTCAAGCCAGGGATTGATTTAGGAAATAGGGTCATTGATGACGCTTCCGAGGCCCAAGTCAAATATAGGAGGTTACGCAAAAGGATTTTTGAATCTGAGGCTAGACATTTGGAACAGCACAAAGCGGACATGGAAGCAATCAATGAATGGAGAGAAATCACTACTAAATCAACAGAGAGGTTGGAGTATTTAGAGCAAGGATTGATGGAGATGGAAGGGAAGATGTGAAACATGGTTACAGGTTGTCAAAACATGGATGGAAACGAAGGAGGTCTCCTAGCAAGGGCATATCTACTGCTGGACATGCGTGACCTGGGGAATTTGATCGATGGAGCAAAGAAGGCCAAGCATGGAGAAGGTCCCTCTGGGACCAAATAGATTAGAAATTATGTTTTACTTGCTTTCTAGACTCGTTTAGGCTTTGGTTGTAATAAGACACATGCCATTAATGACTCTTTATCATTATTGTCGTTTTAGTAGAGATTCAATTTATTTTTCACATTAATGAAATGACGCGGTTATTGGCATCAATTATTCTCCAAATTTATATGTCTCTTAGGCCTACTTCGGGCACAATGAGGTCCCCAAGTTAGGACGCAAATTTATAATTCCGCAATATGTGTTTTAAATATTGCAAACAACCTTTTAATACTCCTCACTGACTTGTTTACCTTTTTTCTTCTTTTCTTGATTTGTTTATTCCTATCCCCTAAAATTGGTTCGTGCATACTGGCATCGTCAGCATATCATACAAGATCAAGAGGTCCTCCACCTCCTCCTCCTCCAAACGATCCTAAAAGCAAAGGAAAGGCCAGAATGGACGATACAAGCAATATCAGGAAAGACAATGCCATGCATGAAGACAATGTTGAAACTTTAGATGGTCAAAGCACTCCAACACCAAATGACTTGGTTTTGCGACTGGAACAAAAGATACTGGAGTTACAAGGGGAACTTGAGTAGGTCCGAAACTTGGCAAACCTCTCCCTCACTTTGAACGTCCCCGACATCAACCAACAAAACACCAAAAACCCAGCACCTCCCCAAAATACACCGAACCCGCATCCACAAAATCCTCCCGCACCTCACCAATATGCCACACCGCCTCAAAATCCGAATCCTCCACTAGTACCAACTCCTCCATAAAATCAATATCAGCCAACCTTATATCCACAAACCACTACCTATCATACTCCCAAAACGCACCACAACCTATTCCTGATCCTCAAAATTCAACCGACAACCACTAGTACACCCAAATACCTAGAGTCCATCAAAGCAACCCCATATATATGGAAATCTTACCCCACACTCCTCAACAAACCTTATACATACCGGAATCTGCCGAGAAGGACCTGCTCATCAAGAAAATGGCAAAGGAAATTAAGAAGCTCACAAGTCGAGTCCAAGGTGTTGAAGGGGGTAAAGGCATTGAGGGATTGAACTATGAGGATCTGTGCATTCAGCCGGACGTAGAACTGCTAAAGGGATACAAACCTCCTAAGTTCGATATCTAAGGACATACTATGACAAGCTCGTAGGAGTTGGAAAGGATGAAAGGATTCATATGAAATTATTCATGAGGAGCCTCACTGGAGACACCCTATCTTGGTACATCAGTCAAAATCCAATGAAATGGGTTAGTTGGGTAAACATGACATCGAATTTCATAGAT
Source organism: Nicotiana tabacum (assembly GCF_000715075.1). Classification (NCBI taxonomy): domain Eukaryota; kingdom Viridiplantae; phylum Streptophyta; class Magnoliopsida; order Solanales; family Solanaceae; genus Nicotiana; species Nicotiana tabacum. The sequence goes on from NC_134080.1 coordinate 196,317,677, forward strand.
CAATTCAGGTTTAATACAGAGAATACACCAGATATCTTCTATATCCAGAATCTCAAGAAGAAGCCAACAGAGACTTTCCGCGAGTATGCTACTCGGTGGAGATCGAAAGCTGCAAAAGTAAGGCCAGCATTGGAAGAAGAGCAGATGAACAAGTTCTTTGTCCGGGCCCAGGATCCACAATACTACGAAAGTTTAATGGTTATCGAGAATCACAAGTTCTCTAACATCATTAAATTAGGGGAATGGATTGAAGAAGGGATCAAAAGTGGAATGGTAACTAATTTTGAGGCATTACAGGCTTCGAACAAAGCCTTGCAGTCAGGGGGTATATCCAAAAATCTTCTCTCACATACCAAACCCCACCACCCACATATTAGCCTTCACCTCCCAGATATCAACAACCCTCCATCACCTGCCATACTTATAACACACAACCTGCATATTACCACTCGCAACCACCAGCCCGCCAAAACTACCAAAAACCCAGAACAAATTTTGACCGAAGACCACCCAGACAATACACTCCTATTGCTGAACCCATTGATCAGATCTATGAAAGACTGAAGGCAGCCGGTTATGTCACCCTCATTCCCGTTGTTGTTATGGAAAACTCTTCCCAATGGGTCAATACGAATAAGACATGTGCCAATCACTTATGTATGAAGGGACACACTATTGATGAATGTCTCACTTTGAAGGATAAGATCCAGATGCTAATTGACACGAATTTTATACAAGCAAAAGAGGCTACACCTAATGTCCGCAATAATCCCTTCCCGGATCAGAGGGGCGAGGGGGCAAATGTGATAGAAACTGATGAAGAATGGGATCCGGGAGGATCCATTGGACTCATTCGTGAGGGGGATGAAACCACAATACCTCCAGTCACTCACACACCCATTATAGTGCAAATTCAACCAACAATTGAGGTTGAAGTGGCCACACCAACTCCGTTTGAGGCTAAAACAGCAATGCCCTTAGTTGCATCAGCTCTGTTTGAGGTGGAAGTGACCACCCCCTTCATTGTGACGGTATTACCCATACCTTCCTTTAATTCCAAAGCTATACCATGGGACTATGCTGTAGAGGCGGGAAGGAAAGGAAAAGGGAAGATGGAAGAAACAGGTGTCGCACAAGGTATGACCAGGACTGGTAGGGTTTACACACTTGAGCATTTGGGAGGAACAAGTAAAGAAATCGCTCCCAATCAAGCTATCATTGAAACCGGCCCAGATGATCTTTGGAGGAAAGTGCAAGCAAGAGAGTACTCTATAGTGGATCATTTGAACAAAACCCCTGCTCAAACTTCCATTCTGTCACTGCTGCAAAATTCTGAGATGCATAGGAATGGGTTAATGCAATTATTGAATGAAGCTTACGTGCCCAACAACATCACTAGTGGAGAGATGGCCAACATGGTAGGGCAGGTATTAGAGAGCCACAAGATCACCTTTCATGAAGACGAACTACCACTTGAAGGACTGAGTCACAACAGGGCACTGCACATTACAATACAGTTTGAGGATAAATTCATAGCCAGAGTCCTAATAGATGGGGGTTCAAGCCTCAACATTTGTCCTTTGACTACTTTGAAAAGGTTGGGTAAGGATTTCCATGAGATACGAGTAGGGAGTATGATGTGAAAGCATTTGATGGGTCTCAAAGGGCCACAATTGGAGAACTCTGCTACATACAATTTGTTGTTGGAACGACCTTGGATACATGTTGCTAAAGTTGTGGCTCCTACACTACACAAGGCCATGAAGTTCGAATGGAACCATCAGGAGGTGATCATTCATGGAGATGGAAGTAATCCCATTTACACCAATCAAATCGTTCCTGTTGTCGAGAATAAAAGGAAGTTGGGTGGATAAACGTACCATCGCATATAGCGTGTCAATACAATAGATAAAGACAAGTGATAGAGTAATAAGATTGAAAACATACTATTATGGACATGGTATGAACCTAGTAAAGGTCTCGATAAGAATATTTAGGGTATCACTAAGCCGATACAACCAAAATGTCACACTACCACCTTTGGACTGGGATATCAATACACTTGGCAGGAGTACGATGATTGCTCGCACCCATGGTGTGGCACTTATTACCTGATTGAACAGCCAATACCATATCTGCATTAGACATTTCAACAGACTGAAGTGATATGGGGATCTGAAGAAGATGAGGCATTAGATGGCCTCAGGAATCTATTTCTGGATAATGAATACATGGACTGCAATGCAATAGTTGATGAGGGGGAGGAAAAAGACCTCACCATTCAGACCATGGAGAAAGGAGCTTTTCTCAAGAATTGGAGTGTTACACCATCCCGAGCCCGTCGAGTTCCTGGGTAGCCTGCAATTAGCATGATCTATTTTTAAAAGCAATTTAAGCATTTAAGATATTTTCAGTATGTTGTTAAGACGCATTTTGTTTTGAAATAATTTCTCGAGTTATCGGGCCGTACTTGTTATAATGATTCTCCAATGCATTGCTATTTTACTATTTATTATTATCTTTTACGTTTTTCTCTATACATCATTATTATTACTTATCTTGATGAACCAATGACTATGACATGTAATGAGACAACGCAACATAAGGATAGGGATTCAGAAGAAGTAGAAGAATATATAATTCCTAAGGAAATTGTCAAAGAAGTTGAGAATTTTGAGAATAAGCCTAAGTCAAACCTGGACGAGACTGAGATAATCAATTTTGGAGATTCTGAAATGGTCAAAGAAACCCGCATAAGTATCCACTTGTCACCATCAGAAAAAGAAGAATACACCTATTTCCTGAAGGAGTATGAGGACATTTTGGCATGGTTTTATAATGATATGAGTGGTTTGAGCACATCCATAGTGGCTCATAAATTACCTAGCGATCCAATGCGTCTGCCTATACAACAGATGCTCAAAGAGTTCAAACCTGATATGAGTCTGAAAATCAAAGAAGAAGTAACTAAGCATATCAAAGCCAAGGTTCTCAGAGTGGTCGAATATCCTACTTGCTTGGCCAATATCGTGCCGGTTCTGAAGAAGGATGGGAAGGTCAGAGTATGTGTCGACTATCGAGATTTAAATAAAGCAAGTCCCAAATATGATTTCTCGTTGCCCTATACATACTGATTGACAATTGTGCCAAGCATGAACTCCAATCCTTTGTGGATTGCTTTTCGGGATACCATCAGATCTGGATGGACGAGGAAGATGCCGAGAAAATAGTCTTTATCACTTCGTGAGGGATGTATTGTTACAAAATGATGTCGTTTGGCCTGAAGAATGTTGGGGCCACTTATATGAGAGCCATGACGACCATTTTCCATGACATGATTCACAAATAAATAGAGGTATTCGTGGATGACGTCATCATCAAATCCAAAAGAAATGCCGACCATATAACAGATTTAAGGAAATTCTTTAATCGGCTTCGAAGGTATAATCTGAAACTGAATCCTACAAAGTGTGCCTTCGGATTCCCTGCTGGAAAACTGCTAGGTTTCATTGCAAGTCACCAGTGGATTGAATTGGACCCTTCAAAGGTCAAAGAAATACAATATTTGCCACCTCCAAAGAGCAAGAAAGATGTGATGAGCTTCTTGGGGCGTCTCAATTACATCAGCTGATTCATAGCACAGTCGACCGAGGTCTGTGAGCTAATTTTCAAAATGTTGAAGAAAGATGCTGCAACAAAATAGACTGAAGAATGTCAGAAAGCTTTCGACAGAATCAAGGAATACCTATCCACTCCACCAGTCTTGGTCCCAATGGAATCTGGTAGACCTCTGCTACTCTATTTGTCCATACTAGATGGAGCTTTTGGTTGTGTCTTGGGACAACATGATGAGACAGGAATAAAGGAAAATGCCATATACTATCTGAGTAAGAAGTTCACACCCTATGAGGCAATGTATTATTTTCTGGAACGCACCTACTGTGCCTGACGTGGATAGCTCAGAAATTGTGGCACTACTTCTATGCCTACACTATATACCTCATATTAAGGATGGATCCTCTGAAATACATCTTTCAGAAACCAATGCCTACAGGGAAACTAGCCAAATGACAGATATTGTTGAGTGAGTTTGATATCGTCTATGTGACTCAGAAGGCGGTCAATGAACAGGCACTAGCAGATCATCTTGCAAAATATCTTGTGGGAGGGGAAAACAAACTGTTTGAAACGTATTTTCCTAATGAAGAAGTGTCGTTTGTAGGAGAAGATATTACCGAAGCCTACGACGGTTAGAGAATGTTCTTCGACGGAGCTGCAAAATTTAAAGGAGTAGGTATTGCAATAATTTTAGTGTCAGAGACAGGTCAATATTATTCGGTATCCTCAAAGCTCAGGTTTCCATGCACCAATAATATGGCATAATATGAGGCTTGAATAATGGGGATCAATTTGGCCATCGACATGAATATATAAGAGTTGCTGGTAATTAGTGATTCAGATCTTCTGGTACATCAGGTTCAAGGAGAATGGGCTACAAAGAATACTAATATACTACCATATCTATATCATGCGCAAGAGTTGATGAAAAGGTTCACGAAGATAGAATTCAAACATGTTCTGATAATCCAGAATGAGTTTGCAGACGCACTGGGTACTTTGTCCTCCATGATACAGCATCTAGATAAGAATTTCATCGACCCCATTCCAGTAAGGATCCATAGTCAGCCAGCTTATTCTGCTCATGTTGAAGAAGAAACAGATGGGAATCTATGGTACCATGATATCAAGGAAAACCAGGAAAAAGGAGGATACCCGGAGCATGTAAATCATACTCAGAAACGCACGCTCCGGAGATTGTCCAATCATTTCTTCCAAAGTGGAGGAATTCTATATAGAAGGACTCCAGAACTAGGGTCATTATGGTGGTCGACACCAAAAAAACTTCCAAACTGCTCGAGGAGATACACAAAGGAACTTGCGGGCCACACATGAATGGTTTCGTTTTAGCCAGGAAGATAATAAGAGCAGGATACTTTTGGATGACTATGGAAACAGACTGCATTAGTTATTTCCAAAAGTTTCACTAGTGTTAGGTACATGCAGATATGATATAGGTACCACCAAATGAACTCAATGCAACAAGTGCACCTTGGCCTTTCGCCGCTTGGGGAGTGGATGCCATCGGTCCGATTGAGCCCGCCGCTTCAAATGGGCACAAGTTCATTTTAGTGACTATAGACTACTTTACAAAATGGGTTGAGGCTGCATCCTACAAGGTTGTAACCAAGAAAGTCATCACAAATTTTGTTAGAGATATTGTTTGCCGATTCGGATTGCCAGAATCCATCATTACCGACAATGCCGCCAACCTCAACAACGATTTAATGAAAGCTATGTGTGAAACCTTCAAGATCAAGCATAAGAATTCTACAACATACAGACCTCAAATGAATGGAGCCGTGGAGTCTGCGAACAAGAATATTAAGAAAATTCTGAGGAAAATGGTAGACAAGCAATGGCACGAAAATTACCATTCGCCTTACTGGGATATCGTACCATAGTTCGCACATCAAATGGAGTAACTCCCTTCATGCTGGTTTACGGTACTGAAGCTGTCATTCTTGCCGAGATTGAAATTCCTTCTTTGAGAATTATACAGGAAGCAGAACATAGTAATGCAGAATGGATAAGGAGACGCTATGAACATGGCTCTTATAGATGGAAAAAGAATGAATACAGTATGTCATGGTCAACTTTATCAGAATAGAATGTCCAGAGCTTTCAACAAAAGGGTCAAACCTAGACAGTTCACACCGGGACAACGGGTGTTGAAACGAATCTTCCCTTACCAAGATGAAGCCAAAGGAAAGTTTTCGCCCAATTAGCAAGGGCCCTACATGGTTCACAGGGTACTAATAGGAGGAGCACTAATACTTGCAAAAATGGATGGAGATGTTTGGCCAAAGCTTATCAATTCGGACGCAGTCAAGAGATACTATATTTAAATTATTTACATTTCATTTGATGTAACTGAACTACGCTTGACCTAATTCCCATTTAAGAGGGGATAATAGGCATCCCTGTGGGTTTGGTCACATCTCAATAAAATATTCTTTTTCCCCACAACCAGAAATTGGGGCAGAATTTGATGAGGATCCTCAAAATTCTGGAGCAAGTCCAGCCGAAGTCATCATATGCAAGACATTTAGAGAATCGGTTGAGTAACTAGGGTAGAATTTTGAGGAGGACCCTCAAAATTCTAATGCAAGGAAGTGGCAATGTCTCTAAAAGTGTCGCAGTCATTAGTTCATCTAATTTACTTGATATTACATACCACTATGTTATCAAAATAACTCTATTTTTTTCAAATGCATGCATATTTTTGGAAACTTTATCTCTATGGCAGCCAGATGTTACCCATGACAACTCAAATAGGACCTCCGGAGCGAGGCAAAGCAAAGCAAGCAGACGAAGACGTGAACCAATCTCCCCCGCAAAACTCATGTTCTTTCTTTGGATGCAGGCACAATGAACACAACAGGAATATTCACAAATACACACATCAAAGTCACTATCTTCATAACGACAGGTCTGCCAAACGCAAACATGTCTCCAGATAAGAAAATACTCTATTGCCACCCATTGTCTTTCCATTACATGAGACTAAGCATTGTCTCCCATTTTGTATGAGGCTAAGCTCTACCTCCTTAATTGCATTAGGATAAGCACTACCTTTCATTGCATGAGACTAAGCATTGTCTCCTATTTTCATGAGACTAAGCATTGTCTCCCATTTGCATGAGACTCAGCATTGTATCCTATTTGCATGAGGCTAAGCATTGCCTCCTTAACTGCATAAGGCTAAGAACTACCTTTCTTCGCATGAGACTAAGCATTGTCTCCTCTTTTTGCATGAGGCTAAGCCATGCCTCCGTAACTGTATAAGTCTAAGAAATGTCTTCCATTGCATGATACCACATTGTCTCCTCTTCTCACATGAGGCTAAGCCCTGCCTCCCTAATTGCATAAGTCTAAGCTCTGCCTCCATTGCATGAAACTAAGCATTGTCTCCTATTTGCATGAGGCTAAGCATTGTCTCCTATTTGCATGAGGCTAAGCATTGTTTCCTATTTTTAACTGCATAAGGCTAAGCACTGCCTTTCTTTGCATGAGACTAAGCATTAGGCTAAGCCCTGCCTCCCTAATTGCATAAGGCTAAGCACTGCTTTCCATTGCATGAGACAAAGCATTGTCTCCTCTTCTTGCATGAGGCTAAGCCCTGGCTCCCTAATTGTATAAGGCTAAGCACTACCTTCAATTGCATGAGACTAAGCATTGTCTCCTCTTCTCGCATAAGGCTAAGCCCTACCTCCCTAATTTCATAACATTAAGCTCTGCCTCCCCTTTCACGAGACAAAGCATTGTCTCTTCCTGCATAATCACAAATGTTGTGTTGTTCAAAACCTTGCATTGTTCTATTCTCGCGAGGCTAAGTTCTGCCCCAAGACCTTGCACAGTACTAAGCTCTGTCTTGTGGCATCATGCCTTTACATCTCATGGGCTGAAGCTAGCCAAACTTTCCAAAGGCGTCATAGTCCGAAGGCATCATCCTCATAACCGGAAGACACCATGTCATGGCCTGAGGATCTCTCAATATTGCACATTATTATTCAAAGGCGTCATGGTTCAATGGAACCATTCTCATGGCCCGAGAACATAATTTCATGGTCTGCAAATCCCTTATCCTACGATTCATGGCCTAGGACATCATGGTCTAAGGACATCATCCTTATCGTCCGAAGACGATCTTCATGGTCCAAAGGGAATTTGCATCATATTTGAATTTCTCGCAATAACCCATATATATTCACATGCACCGTGTTTTAAGTTTTGCAGGAATCCAAGAGATAATCATTCCTCCAAACAAGAGCAATCTTTGCTCTAATTCCCGTTAACATCATTCACACCCTGCCGTTATCTCAAACGTAATCGACTCCCATCAATTACTCATTTTTACTCCATGATTGTTCAAATATCTGCCCTGAGATACATCCATAACATCTCAATTTCACATTCGTGACTTTGCATAAATTCATCCGATAATATCCTACTTAAAAGAACCCTATCCAAAACGCACAACAATTCCTATAACAACGCCATCGGCTTCATTTACTGTTGGGTCCAGAACTACACATGGCCCGATTTCTGCAAAACCAGGGATATGTAGGTAGCGCAAAGACCAGAGTACAACCTATATATTTTCAAATCATCCCATTCAGTCAAAATCGGCCATCATTTCTTTACCCGACAACTCTTTCATTCTTCCCGAGTAAAGAGGGGCAGCTGTTGATACCCAATTTTTCTCTCATATTTTTCAGATATACATATATATTTTCAAAATTTTACACATGCATTATCATTGGATTTATAAGTATGCACAAGTATTTTTCATAATTTTTAAAAGAGTTTAAATCAATTTATTTCTGCATTTTATTATATAGATATTCAATAATGACCCTCCAAAATATTTATTTGATAATTAAATTATCTAAATATATCATTTATGTCAATATGAGGTTTCAAATATTTTCAGTGCATTTTTATAATTACATTTGCATTTTTAAAAGCTATATTGCAAAATTTGTAATAATGGCCCATATGTACCTATGATTATATTATTTATGTAAAAAATAACCTTTTATATTTTTATATTGTTACATAATTGTTTTAAATAATTTTATGCACAAATGATATTATTTATTTATTTATTTATTTATTATTTTTATAAATTATTTATTTATTAAAATTGGGTATTTAAAATATGGCCCCAATTTTAATTGATTTCGGACCTAATACTATCCAAACCAATCCAATTCAACCAAGCCCAATACCTAAGCCCAATACCCTTACCCACTTCATTAAAACCTAACCCAGTCCGCTTAAATCACAGATGTTGATCACAAATGATCAACGACTCACAAATAATCACCCCTCTTCATTATATCTCCACACCCAAACCCTACCTTAATTCTCCAAAATCCGCCACCTTTATTTCCCCTTCTCTGATGAACCCTAAAATCCGTCCCCCCACTCAAATCCCCCAAATCCCGTGTCAAATGGGATTCTTTCCCTATTCCCTTACCATTTTGGTATTTTTCCCTTATTTGGTGTTATGTTACGAAGTAACTTAGGTACTTGCCTAAACATGGCAAGTACCCCAATTTGATTCTGTCCAAATCTATGTTTAACCCTTGAATCTGGACAGCCTTGAGTCCAAATACGTTATTTTGTTCTAATTCTCTCGTATCTCGCTAATTCGTACTTAACCCTAAAGGTTAGGGTTCCAGATTCTCTTTTGATTTGAGCATAAGCTGGTTCAAACCTTGATTTTTGGCATGATTCTTTCTCTATTCACCCTATTATGTGAGAATCTGCCTATTTTTGTCGATTTCTTTTGCTTACTCTAAATTAGGGTTTCGGTTCTTTTTAATCGAACCAAATCTAGTTCCGTGTTTCTTTTGAATGATTTCCTATCTATATTCATTTTATGTAATATGAGATTCTTTGCCTATATTTTCTCTCGATTTTGTGTATTTTTACCTTAAATTAGGGTTTCAATTTCTTTCCTTACCGATTTAAGTCCTTGCCCTTTTTTGTGTCTAAATCGATTATTTTACATGTTTATGTTTTAGTTTCTGCATTATTTAAACCCCTCCCCTTTCCCATTTAGAACAGACCTGAATTGTGATAATCACACTAAAATTTAAAGCTTTGTTCTTTGGTTCTTTCATTATCTTGTTCTATACTCTAGTTATTGGTCGGCTAAAAGCCAAAGCCATAAATTCTGAGTTCTTACTACTATGGATATAGTTCTTTCTTGTTGTTCACTTAACTGGTGAGTTACTGAACCTTTGCAATTTCGTTCCTATGTATCTATGATTTGCGTATGTTCTCATCTCTGAAGTTCATGGCCTTATGTGTTTCTAGGTTATTTTTTGTATGTGATTGTGTTAACTTCGCACTCGTTTTAGGTCTCTTTAGTATTTCAATTTCACCTAATGCTGCTAGTTCTAAGATTGTTCACACCTAACTTGAATAATTTGAACCCTCTTAAGTTTATTTAGCTAATGCATCCTGGACTGTTCCTGTATTCAACTTTGTTAGTTTTGAACATGCATTGAATCTTTTAAATTCATATTAGTCTACTGGTCAGTACCTGAATGTCCACATTACTGATCAACCTGAGTCTTTTTTCCTACTCTACTTTGAGTTGTTGCAATCACTGCTTCACATTTGTAACAACTTGTGACTTGCTCCCCTGCTAATATGTCTCTCACTATGTGTTTGGATCACTTGATTCCATATTCCTTCAGTGAGTACTTGACTCTAGGGTAGTTACCAAATTTGTGTTTCCCTACCATGTCTAAATGCAGTTTTGTTTCCTGGTGTGAGTTAACACTTTCTTTTGATACCGGGATGTATACTTAGCATGAATTGGACCTTCTAAGCTTTAACTTGTTTGGTATTATGCACCTGTGTATGACAATCTTTGTAAATCCTGTAAACTTGTTTCTCCCTAACTCTTTCAACATGATTTTGCCTATGTATTATTTTGCTCAATGATAAACCTATATCTAAGTTGACCTTTTAATCAATTGTTCTGTATTTTAAACTTTGCTATGTTTGCTTCCTAAAACTAAGTACCTCTTTTCAAATTCTATCCCTTAACTGTTGTCCACTATCTCTCATTTATTACTTATGCTATTCTGAATCCTCATTCTTGGCCGGCTGAAAGCCAAGGCTATTTAGGTTCTGTATTTGACCTCCCTAGTGTGAGCACTGCTCGGGATCCATGTGAGATCCTTGTGAACTCTGACACACTAGGATTTGGTCTCTAGTCTTCCTTGTATTGTTTCTTATCAGTTTCACTAGTGTGAGTACTGCCCTAGGTTCTTGAAACCCTTGGGAACTCTGACACACTAGAGATTTGGGTTCTCTATGCTTATCCTTGAAATATGGGTGAATCATTCACTACTAGTTATTATGTATCTATGAACATGAGCTTTTGGAGTTATTGTAAGTTGAAGGCCTGGCCTGTCCAGGTGTATTTGGGCGTACTATAGGCTCCATGTAGTTTTACTTATTTTGTAATTCATTCATTAAATTCTGGTCTGTAATAATTATTTGTAATTACAATTCTGGGGTATTAGTAAAAATGGGAGAGGGTTTGTATTTTATATTTGCTATAAAGTGGGGTAGAAATCCTGCCTATAATGCTATGTTGTTGAATGTTGTGTGTTAGAAATCATGCCTATAGGTATCCTATTATGTTCAGCCTTTATATGTTAGCAATCCTTGTCCATAGGCTTAATGTTTGGTTCAATTATTTTGTTACCGACCATGCCTATAGAAACAGTGTGATCCAATATGTGTATGAGTTCCTACTTACATACTGTTTCGTTCAGATTATAGAAATCATGCCTATAGGATCTAAAATGAAATCAAAATCATAGAAAGCATGCATATAGGTTTGAATCAGTTTAATTATCACTTCTTCCCGTTTGTTCATGAGTTTCCAAACACTGCGCTATTACTCTCACTAGAAAACATGCTTATAGGGTTCAAACGAATAATTATGGACTTGTTTCTGTGACCTGCCACTGTTTATCATCGCACAATACACCTAAATACCATGCTAATAGGCTTAATTGTAAAATCAGTAGGCAAACCTATGTAGGTTCTACTTATCGCATTAAGAAACTGATTTTGTGCATGATTTTTTGTTCATTCAATATCATGTAGAGATCCTGCCTATAGTTTTCTATAACCTTACTATTTAAAAAAAAATCAGCAACCGTCTATGTTAATCTGACTTGCATGCATTTTTTGTGTAATTGAGGAGGCTAACTTGAGCCCTTATTTGCTTATAAATGAAAGTCCTAACTTTTTTGTCTATCGCTTAGTATTTTTCCCTGTTGAGCAACCTCGGTTAAGGTCTAGAACTACCTAAATAGAGGTTCAAAGCCTGCTGGACCATAGGCATGTGACAGGTAGTGCATGCATAGGGTACGGTTTAGAATCAACTAGTGTGCTTCAAGTAACAACTTAAAGATAGTAATCGAGTAGCAGAAAATGATAGTCTGTGCCCGCTGAATAATATGAGTAACACCCCATCTTGAGGGAGTTACAAAGTATTATTTATGTTGCACGGGGTGATCCTTTAGGCTAAAAAATTTAGGACCCCCCCCCCACACCTTGTCTTTCATCAATTATTTGCGTTTAATGAACTTCCCAGATTCCCTTTATTTATCTTTGATCACATAGACTAATTCATATAATTGAGTTCGGCCGGGACTCATAGTTGTGGACCTCGAAGAGTGCCTAACACCTTCTCTTCGAGGTAATTTTGATACTCGATCTTTGGTGATGCAAACTGGTTAAATAGAGTTATCTGCAAAATAGGTGCCCTAACGCACCTTAATCCATTAGATGGCGACTCTCTCTTTTAAATCCTTCCTTAAAAGAGTTGTCAATGTTGAAACCCGATTTTGCGAGAAAAAGGGGTGTGACAATGAGGAGTTCACTATTTATACTTGCATAATGGCATGGGGTTCAAGAGTTTGAGTGCGGTCTGAACAATTTCATGTGCAGCCGCACTCCTTTACCTATTATATGTTTTACCCATTGTTGTTCTGTCGTCCGCACAATTGTGTGTGCGACCGCACATTTTGGTGCAGATCGCACAATTCCTTGTGCGGCCGCACTTCGGACATTTCTCTAACAGAGAAACTTCTAAGAGTGTGCAATTTTGGGTTTCCAGTTATGCGGCCCGCACAAGAATTGTGCTTCCTCATATTCCATTATGTTGTGGCATTCAATTTTGTGTTGTCCGCACATTTTCCATGCTTAACCAATTTTTCTGAGAACAGTCCCTGCAAAGCACACTCATTCCTGCATACACTTCAAAACCAGTTAGCACAAAACAAGACCTATCTAAAGAAGAAGAAAAAGAAAAAGACACATGGGTTGCCTCCCAAGAAGGATCTGATTTAATGTCGCGGCAAGAGTCAGATTACCAATCACTTGAAATAAAGAACCGCCACGACATGTCCATCATCAATATTTCCCAAATAATGCTTCACCCAGTGCCCATTGACTCTAAACACTTCATCATTTCTTATTTTTCAAGTCCAATGCACCAAAGGGTGTCACACTAACAACCTCAAACGGGCCACTCCATTTTGACTTCAACTTTCCCGAAAACATCCTTAACCGAGAATTGAACAATAACACAAGATCACCTTCTTTAAACTCCTTGTTCTGAATGTACTTGTCATGGAGGTACTTCATCTTCTCCTTGTATAAGGATGAACTTGTATATGCATGTTACGGAGCTCATCTAGCTCATTCAATTGTGCCACCCTTATGTTGGCAGTGACATCCCATTCGAGGTTGAACTTATTCAAAGCCCACATGGCCTTATGCTCAATTTCCACCGGAAGATGACAAGCCTTCCCGAACACGAACCGATATGGAGACATTCCAATCGGTGTTTTGTAAGCCGTCCTATAAGCCCATAGAGCATCATCGAGTTTCTTTGACCAATCCGTCTGCTTGGCATTCACTGTCTTTGACAAAATACTCTTTATCTCCCGGTTGGAGACCTCCACTTGACCACTAGCTTAAGGATGATAAGGGGTCATAACTTTGTGAGTGACACCACACTTGGTGAGTAAGCTGTCAAAAGCCTTGTTGAAAAAATGTGAACCCCCTTCATGTATGATAGCCCTTGGAGTACCAAATCTTGTAAAGATGTTCTTCTTCAAAAATGCCACCACACTCCTCGCTTCATTATTGGGAAAAGCAACGCCTCAACCCATTTGGACACATAATCAACCATGGCTAGGATGTAGCTGTTTCCACAAGAGCTCACAAATGGACCCATGAAGTCAATACCCCACATATCAAAAATGAGAACCTCCAAGATGGTGGTGAGGGGCATTTTATTTTTCTTTGAGATTCCACCAGCCTTTTGGCATTCTTCACAACGCTTGACAAGCTCACTAGCATCCTTGTAGAGAGTGGGCCAATAGAAACCACAACTTAAGACTTTGGTCGTCGTTCTTGCTCCACCATGGTGACCACCATAAGGCGAAGAATGAAAAGCCCCAAGAATATCCATTTGTTCCTCCTCCAGTACACATCTCCTAATCACTCCATCCATACAAATCCGGAAGAGGTCTGATTCATCCCGATAGTAGTCTTGACAATCCCATTTGAGCTTCTTCCTTTGATTTGAAGAGAACTCAACTGGAATGATTCTACTCACAAGATAATTTGCCAAATCCGCGAACCAAGGCATATTCTTCATAGATATAGCCACTTGGTTTTCACTTCTTTTACGATCTTGGATATCAATATCAAACCCTTGCAAGAATAGTACCCATCTCATCAAATGGGCTTTGGAATCTTTCTTGTTCATGAGATAGCGAAGTGTCGCATGATCTGTATGAACAATAACTTTTGCACCCATCAAGTACGGCGAAACTTTTCCATAGCAAACATAATGGCAAGAAGCTCTTTCTCCGTAACAGTGTAATTTACTTGGGCACTGTCACGCCCCAAACCTAGAGAGACGTGGCTGGCACCCGGTGCCGTAGTGGCCCGACCGAACCACTCTATAACTTATTCATTCCTTTTGCCACTATTATGGGCCAACATGGCCAGAACTCGTAGTGTACAATTGTAAGTGAGAAAATGTTCTATTAGTAAACCATTGTTCATAAAATATGAATACATATGGGCCGTCAAGGCCTCTGATATACTGTACATAATAAATCTGTGTCTACAAACTCTCTAAGATTATTTGACATCAAATGGGACAAGGTACCCGCCTACCCATAAGTCTGTAGCAAAACTCTGACACGATGACTCATAGACTCGGTTGCACTCCGAATGAGGTGGAGTCTTACCGATCCTTCGCTGAATGCCAATCTCGTCTACTAGGAGGGATCGTCAAACTGATTATCTATACCTATGGGAATGAAATGCAGCGTCCCCAACAAAAGGACGTCAGTATGAATAATGTACTAAGTATGTAAAGCATGAAAATCAGTATATAAAGATCATGGAAGAAACGTGGAGTAAAGGACTTAACCTGTATGTCTGGATAGCTCTGTAAATCATGAAATATTTATAATATTGTGAATATGCGTATAAATGTCACGTAATGCATAGATTTGTATGTACATAACATCATAAAGTCTCTAAGGGCATCCCATTATATCATCTCAGCCACAATGGGCAAAATCATCATCGTAGACCAGCTGATCAGGTGGTGGTGCGTATATAACGCCATAACCTTTCCCATATCCCATATGCATATGCATATAAATGTCATACCATGCATAGGTATATGCGTTCATAACATCATCAAGCCTCTGAGGGCATCCCATCATATCATCTCGGCCATTGTGGGCAAATCATCAACGTATACCAGCTGATCAGGTGGTGGTGCATATATAACTCCATAACCTTTTCCAATATTCCATATACATACATATATATGCATATATATATATAACAACGTCTGAGTCATGGGTCAATGTACATGGATAAATGAATGAAATGCATGAAAATATGTTAATAATCTTAATTATTCTTTCGGATAAACCTTATCTACTGCATATTATTTTGAATATAAACTTAATGAATTCATTTTATAAGTTCTTACTTCTTACCATTGAACTTAAATACAATTACATGTTCACAATTAACTGTTATTAAAACTTTATTAATAGCTTTTCACATATATTTACATCCCATGTTAAGAATATTGTGTTAATTTAGATCCAGTAAACTAAGCTCCTTATCCTTCTTCCTACAACAAATAACTCTTCATAGCAACTATAATAACATAAAAAATAGAGTAAATCTACTATCGCCTGATAGTATATTATATTTTACTATGTTGTAAAAGGAATTTTACATGTCCAGCTTACTGATCATGAGGCCGATTAGCTAGACTCCCGGCATTGTACTATAATTCACAATGGCAACTAGTATGAAAACTAAATTTTGTTATTAATTTTAGACACTGTGGCACCCATGAATTTTGACACTGATTCACACTTTCGACTTCTCCTACTTCAACCACCCTGTATGGAGGTATGTAACCGAAGTTTCACAATTTAAGTGGGGCTCATTTTACATCAAACTACCAAAAGAAAACAAAAGGCAGCACTAATAACTACAATGGTTTACATTTCATATTATATACCTTTTTCTTCTCTTTCCATCCTATTTTCCAAAGTGTAATATCCAGAATCCTGATTATTATTAAGACTAAGTAGCAACGAAATACAGTGCTAAAGATAAGTGACGATCCATGAACAGAAGATGTAATAATAGTGTCACGTGGGGAATCAAGAACACAAAAACCCTAGTATTTTTATGAGTAGTTGTCGACGCCCCCTTTTCTCTAACCACGGGGTCAGAAATCGGGTATACGACATTGGGAGTACAAATCTATTCCCTTTCGAGAATTGGGTTTAGAAGTTGAAGAGTCGCCACCTAATGATTATAGTTCATTAGGACACTTTAAGAAGGGTTTAAGATAAAGAGACCAGAGATTAGGGTAAGGGCTAGAAATTATCCCGAGGGGAAGGTGTTAGGCACCCCTCAAGATCCACTAGTGTGGTTTCCGGCCATGTTATAATTGTGACTTTACAAGTAAACAATCAAGGCTCAAATAAGGATTCACATATAACATTGCGAACAGGTTGAAAATTTTCGAAGGTAAGTAGAGAGGGCAGAAATTTATATAAAAAAAAGATTTGAATAGTCTTACAAGAAGAGCTGAAAGCAAATAAAAGGGAGGGGGGTCCTAGGTTTATGATTAATATGGATCACTTCAATGCAATATCCAGTTATCACTCCTCAAAAGAGGGGTCGCACGTGACATTAGCGCACCAGTCATCATATCCATATCTACCATTCCCACCCCGTTAAGGTATTTAAACGCGATCAGTATCGTTTACTTATTGCATGTTAGTACACGTCCTAACCTATCAGTCCCAGGGTATCAGGACTTCTAATCCTAAAGGGGAAGGAAAGGGATATAGGCATATATGGGGTTCAAAGGTTAAAATTCTAATTGCGACATACAAAACAAGCAACAAATATAAGGATGAACAAAACAAATATGTAAGGCTCAAGTAAACCCCTTAATCAAACAAACACTTAGTTTAGCATGTCTTGGCACATACTGATTTGGTCTTTAAATTAAACTTACACAGCGAACAGACTGGTTCAACCCGTATGTTTAGATAGAAAGTCTATATTAGGAAACTTGGATCCAATTGTCAGAAATTAAGGTATTTCAAGCGAGCGATTTAAAAGGTACTGGTTTCAGGAAAAAGTAGTCTAATGCAGAGGAGTTTTGAAAAGAAAGTATGGACTGCAGTTAATATAAAATACAGCAATGGTTGTGAAAGAGTTTCAAAGATAGAAATATCTAAGGAAAGGGTAAGTTGCAACTGTTTAAAAGACAATTATAGGGTCTGAGTAAAACGTTTAGACAGAATGTTTAGAAAGAAACTGTTTCAGAAAAAGATGTCGATTTGAGGGATTTAAAAAAAATACTGAATCAAGAGAGTTTTTGTCAAAGAATTAAGACTTCTGAAATCGCTGTTGTATTAAGACGTTAAGGACTAGTTAATATATCATTATTACTTTAAGCGAATCAGACGAGTTTGATGCTAATCCTATAGGCATGATATCTATTTTGATTTTTTAAAACCTGTTATTGAACTTGTAAAAGATGATTGTGTTAATTAACCCTACAGTTTGCCTAATGCATATGCATTCCTTATAGGCATGATCTCTATATGCATTGATTACATGAACGTTAAGTCCTATAGGCATGATTTCTATGTGATTTGTAACACAATGAAGCATTGACCCTATAGGCATGGTCTCTAGGTGATGTGGAATCAGAAACATTGAACAATCCTATAGGCAGGAAAATTAAAAATCCTAAAGCATGGTTTCTATCCTTACTGATGCAAGAATGTAAAACCCCTCCCACACCCTTTTAATATATTCCCCAAATCCTTTATACAAATTATTACAGACCGAAAGAAAGAAAATAAATATATTAAAACTAACAGCTAGATCCGAGCAGCCTAATTCAATCTTAATGTCCAATAACATGTGATTAACCAATTCCGGATTTCCAAAGCCTTCTCTTTATCCAAAGTGTTTCAAAGTTCCAAGGAATCTCAAGGATTCTCGGCATTGCTTACACTTAGGATACCATTTAAAATTAGAATAGTGCAGTACGGAATAGCCAGCCCTCAGGTATCTAAGTTCAGTGGGAGCTCAAGGGTCCCAAAGCATGGCTTGCAAGAGAAGGGCAGAACTTAGAGCTAGGAGTAAGTGCAAAGTGAAAAGGAATTGGGGAGCCACAACAAATGGTGGTCATACCCAGCCACAGGTGTAGGCTGGCATACCCCTGACCATTTGTTTGGTCAAACCAGTTAGGAGAAGCCCCTTGAGGGTCAAAACTAGGTCTGGATGGTGATTCGGACACCACCAGACTCAGGTCCAATCTCAAGCACATAAAGGGGAAAATGGAAGTGGGAATTGATTCGAGCAAAGGGTTCAAAAGAACCTAGTTCAAAGTCATGGGCAGCAATAACAGAGTGTTGTCACGGCTAGAACTGTACTCTCATACAAAGGGGTAAAGGGAAGGGATTCACATGAGAAGAGCACATACAGAGTTGCAGAAATATAAGGAAAGAAAGCATAACAGACTAAGATATAAACACATGGTGAAAGAGAGAGCATGACAGGTTGGGAAAAAACACATAGTTAAGGGGCATTACTTAACTAAGAATGACATACCGGTTGCAAGTACTAGAATAGCAGAACAACAAAGGCAAGTAAACAGCCAGAAGTCAGCAGGATCAAAGTCCAAATTCTTCCGCAAGCACTTGAGAGTTCAAGAGAAACTCAAGAATGTTTCAGTCAGTACAAAGAGAAGAGGAGCAAAGTGCTCAGTTTTAGAAGTAGAGAAAGTAGTAGTAGAGAGAGTATTTGAAACTGTATAGTGTTCAATTGTGAAAATTATTCGAAGTGTGTTCGAAATCTGAAGTATCTGTATTAAGAGAGAAGCATGTATTTATACTTGAAGTCAGGAAGGTAAGCAAGACAAGAAAATAATCAAGTATCAATTAAAATCAATCAGTAGCAGAGATTCCTTTATTTATGGAGTCCAAATTTGAACGGTAAAAAGGGCAGAAGCTATTTAAGGAAAGGGGATCAAATAAACACATTGCGCACAACATACAAATAAGGGGTAAATACATAGGGGAGAAATCGAAATACATGGTTAAGTAAATAAGGCAAGAAGTAAATCAATTAGTACATAGTAAATCAGGGAATTAGAGATTCCAAATCACTAATGAACCAAGTCAAGAATAGGGGAATCGAGGGGTTAAAGAGAGTCTTCAAATTAGACAAGGAAAGAATCAATCAGGCTCACACAAGGAAGTCTGAAATCAGTCCCAAAATCAGAGGTTACTCTGAGAGGGAAATTCTACCTGTAAAGAGTGCATAAACTTGAAACATGCGAGGCTGGATTCAAACATAGAAAAGTGTCATGTAACCAAAATCAGTGAGTAGTAGACTATAGGTAAGAGGGAATATCAGATAGCATGCAAAGGTCAGGCAAAAGGCCTTGCAGAGTTTAGCAAAGTCAGAACCACATGGAGAAACAATGTTGAAACAAAGATGAAACAACTTCAGGGACTCAGAAATTAGGGCTTTGAAACCAAACTAGTTCAGAGATGAGAAGCAAACAAGTCACATACAAGTGGCCTTAAGAACTCGAATGAAACCCTCCCCCCCCCCCAAATTCTAGGTTTTCTGCCATTAATCGAATGTAGAGACAAAAACAAGTAAATCCGGCAGGCATAATAAGAAATAAATTTAGGAAACCCAAATGAACTAAAACCTTAAACTTTTCATGAAAACATGAAGAACGAGATACAGTAAAAGAATCACAAGGAAATGGTAGAAGAAAGTATAGTAGAAGAAGACACATAGGAAGCACAGTAGAGCAAATACAGTAAAAAACACATAGGAGCCACAGTAGAGCATGTATAGTAAAAGAAAACACATAGGAGTCACAGTAGAGCATGTGAATTTAAAGAAAACCCTAAGGAGGAGAAGATGGACGGTTTTGAAAGCAATGTTTTGAAATAAACTTCAAGAAATTGTTTGAAAGCCTTAAATAACACAGATCTAGAACAGATCTAGAGAAATTAGGAGAACCTCGAAAGGCTAGGGTTTCAGAAGATCCCTAGAGGCGAGAAAGGCCTGGAAATGGTATGATCTGAGCCGGATGAGTCAAAGATAGGCTCATAGGACCAGGACATGCCGGAGCAAAGCCGGAGATGGCCGTGAAACTCGAATCGGCGAAGATCTGAGCGAAAGCCTTCAAGGTTAGACTTTGAATCTTCAAGTAGCGGATGTACAAGAGCATGTGGAGGTGAGTACAGGCCATCCATGTACTGGGAGTCCATGGATTCCGGTGGGGTTATGGTCGGAGACGATTGAGAGAGGCTTGGGTTTCAGGACCCTTCGAGAGAGTCTGAGAGAGGAGAGTATCCAAAGGCGGCGGACTAAAAAAATGAGAGAGGGTTAGGGGGTTGTTGGAATTAATTAAGGTTAGGGGGAATTTGGGCCGTTGATCAAAATGATCAATGGCTCAGATAAAAAGGAACACGGGCCGGTTCGGGTAATTGGGGCGTTGGGTCGGGTAATTGGGTAATTGGGCTGGGTTAAATCGAAATTTGGGTCGGTCCAATTTGGATTCAAAATTGGGCCAATTTTTAGGCTAAAATTGAAATGAAATGAGGCTGAATGTTAAATAGCCAGTTTTTCCTTTTATTTTTATAAAAATAGTAAAAAATGATTTTAAAAGCAAATTAAAAATAATGAGCCAACAAATAATATATAAATATCAATTTAAAAATATTGGAACCAATTTTACAATTATAAAATGTTATTAATCTTAAAGCAGGCTACAATTGCAATTATATGCAATTTAACTTAAAAAGAAATATCAAATGAATTTGTAAAAAATATGCAAAAAATCATGTTAGCTATATTTTGATGTAAATGTGAGAATGAAATAAATTATCCTCCAAAATGGCAAGCTTTGGGGAATAATTATGGGATTTAATGGTGTAAAAATAGGTCATAAATTGGTTTAAAAATCATTAAAATGCCAAAATCTTTTGGTGTGCTTATATATGCACATATGTGTTATTTTGAAACTATATAGGGAAAAATTGGGTATCAAAAGCTGCCCCTCTTTACCCGAGGAGGATGAAAGAGTTGTCGAGTAAAGACAAGATGGCCAATTTTGACCGGATCGATGGAGATTCAAAAGACGGATGAAATGATTAGGTTTGAAAAGGTGTTTGGAGTCGAATAGGCCGCGGGGGACCGGAGCGGGATCGCTCCTGCTGAGACGGTCGTTTGCTAGCCGGTTACCTGCAAGTGAGCAATGTATCGTGTATTGTGCATAATTTAAACATGATGCAAGTTCCTATTGGACCATGAATATTATCTTTGGACGGTTAGGATGACGTCCTCGGACTATGATGTCCTAGGCCATGAAGAGCATAAAAGTAAAGATTCGCAGGCCATAAATGGTGTTCTCAGGCTATGTCGATGGTGCCTCCGAACTATGACGCCTTTGAATAAGTTGACGATCTTTCAGCCCATGAGAAGGTGGCAATCTTTCAGCCAAATGAATGCAAAGGGTGGCGATCTTTCGGCCAAAGCGAGAATTTAAATGTAGGTGGCGATATTTCAGTCGTTCGAAAAATAAAGTGGCAATATTTCAACTATGCAAGATGGAGACAATTCTTAGTCTCGTAAGGCAGATGAGTAGCCTTATGCAGAATGGAGGTAGAGCTTAACCTCGAAAGGCAGATAAGTAGCCTTATGCAAAAATGCAGATGGAGACAGAGCTTAGTCTCGAAAGGAAGATAAGTAGCTTTATGCAGGATGGAGGTAGAGCTTAACCTCGAAAGGCAGATAAGTAGCCTTATGCAAAATGCAGATGGAGACAATGCTTAGTCTCGAAAGGTAGATAAGTAGCCTTATGCAATGCAAATACATGCGGATGGATACAGAGCTTAGTCTCGGAAGGCAGAAAAGTAACCTTATGCAAAATGCAGGTGGAGGTAGAGCTTAACCTCGGAAGGCAGATAAGTAGCCTTATGCAGGATAGAGGTAGAGCTTAACCTCGAAAGGCAGATAAGTAGCCTTATGCAGGATGGAGGTAGAGCTTAACCTCGAAAGGCAGGTAAGTAGCCTTATGCAGGATGGAGGTAGAGCTTAACCTCGAAAGGCAGATAAGTGGCCTTGTGCAATGCAAGAATGTAAAAGGATGATTAGTAGTAAGATCTCTAGCTGATAGCCGATTATGACAATATGACTGCTGGGGAGATTGTGTATGGATAGCAATTGCGGGCAAGTGATGATTCTAAGAAGTTGCATTCTTGGGAAAGTATGCGTTCATAAATATACCTGACGATATTGTGAGTCGAGTGCCTGCATCCAAAGAAAAATCGTGAGTTCTGTAAGGGGAAAGGTTAGTTCGTCTTCCCCGGGCTCTTGACGTTGTGTGTCATTGGGGTAGCGTCGCTAAACAACAGCAATTTGGATAATAATTATGCATGATTTAGCAAATATAACGTATATAATTGAAAATAGTTTTCTTTAGATGAACCAACGACTGCGACGTGGTTCAGGACATTACAACCTCTTTTCTCCGAAATTTTGAGGGTCCTCCTCAAAATTCTGCCCCAGTTTGCTGAGCGGACGTTTCTGACGGCTGTGCTAAATGACTAAAAACATCTTTGGAATTTTGAGGGTTCTCCTCAAAAATTCTGCCCCAGTTTGGTGGGCTGGCGCTTCTGGCAATGCGTGAACTAAAATTAACTTCGGAATCTTGAGGGCCCTCCTCAAAATTCTACCCCGGCTCCAATAGCGGGGGGAAATGGAATTTTTAATTAAATTATGACCAAACCCATAGGGCTGCCTACGTATCCCCTCTTAAACGGGAATCAGGTCAGGCGTAGTTCAAATTACATCATTAAGAGAATCATAAGTGGTTACACATAATATCGTTTCACTGCATCTGAATTGATTGGCTTCGGCCAGACTTCTCCAGCCATTTCCGCAAGAATAAGGGCTCTCCCGATGAACCATGTACGGACCCTGCCAATTAGGAGAGAACTTCCCCTTGGCCTCATCTTGATGTGGGAAGATTTTCTTCAACACCAGTTGCCCCGGTGTAAACTTCCTTGGCTTAACCCTTTTGTTGAAGGCTCTGGACATTCTGTTCTGATACAACTGACCGTGGAAAACCGTATTCTTCCTTTTCCCATCTATAAGGGCTAACTGCTCATAGCGACCTTTTACCCATTCTACATCATCCAATTCTACTTCTTGTATGATCCTTAAGGAGGGGATTTCTACCTCGGCGGGGATGACCGCCTCTGTACCATAAACCAGCATGTAGGGAGTTGCTCCGGTCGATGTGCGGACTGTAGTGTGGTATCCCAATAAGGCGAATGATAACTTCTCATGCCATTGTTTGTGCCTTTCGACCATCTTCCTTAGTATCTTCTTGATATTCTTATTGGCTGCTTCCACAACTCCATTCATCTGAGGCCTGTAGGCTGTAGAGTTCTGTTGTTTGATCTTCAAAGTTTCACACATTGGTTTCATCAAGTCGCTGTTGTGATTGGAACCATTATCGGTGATGATTGATTCTGGAACCTCGAACTGGCAAACAATGCGGTCACGGACGAAACCCACCACAACCTTCTTAGTGACCGCCTTGTACGATGCTGCTTCGACCCATTTGGTAAAATAATCGATTGCCACTAGGATGAACCTGTGCCCATTTGATGCGACAGGCTCGATAGGTCCGATAACATCCATTCCCCAAGCGGCGAATGGCCATGGTGAGCTTGTCATAGTAATCTCGTTTGGAGGCGACTTTATCATATCTGCATGTATCTGATAGCGATGGCATTTGCGAACATACTGGATACAGTCTGTTTCCATAGTCATCCAAAAATACCCTGCTCGGAGTATCTTCTTTGCCAAAACAAAACCATTCATGTGCGGTCCGCAGGTCCCTGCGTGCACCTCATCCAATAGTTTGGTTGCTTCTTTTGCATCGACACACCTTAACAAGCCCAAATAGGGAGTCCTCCTGTACAGGATTCCTCCGTTGTGAAAGAAGTTGTTGGATAACCTCCGAAGCGTGCGCTTCTGAGCAGCATTGGCAAGTCCCGGATATTCCCCTGTTGTCAAGTACTCCTTGATGTCATGGAACCATGGTTTCCCATCCGCTTCTTCCTCAACGTGGGCATAATAAGCTGGCTGATCATGAATCTTTACTAGGATGGGGTCAATGAAATTTGTATCTGGATGCTGGATCATGGACGATAAAGTAGCTAATGCATCAGCAAACTCGTTCTGGATTCTGGGGACGTGCTGAAATTCTGTCTTTGTGAACCTTTTCCTCAACCCCTGTATATGATGCAAGTAGGGAAGTATATTAGAGTTCTTGGTTGCCCACTCTCCTCGAACCTGATGTATGAGCAAGTCTGAATCCCCGATCACTAGCAACTCCTGAACGTTCATGTCAATAGCCATTTTGAGCCCCAAGATGCAGGCTTCATATTCGGCCATATTATTGGTGCAAGGGAACCTGTGCTTGGTGGATACCGGGTAGTGCTGGCCGGTTTCTGATACTAAGACTGCTCCTATGCCAACTCCTTTGAAATTTGCAGCTCCATCGAAAAACAACCTCCAACCATCATAGGATTCTGCAATATTTTCTCCTATGAAAGATACCTCTTCATTGGGAAAATACGTTTTTAGGGGATCGTATTCTCCGTCTACGGGATTCTCGGCGAGATGGTCCACCAAGGCTTGCCCTTTGATTTCTTTCTGGGTCATGTAAATAATGTCGAATTCACTTAGCAGGATCTGCCATTTGGCGAGCTTGCCAGTGGGCATGGGCTTCTGGAAGATATACTTCAGAGGGTCCATTCTGGATATGAGATAAGTAGTGTAAGCACAGAAGTAATGCCTCAGCTTCTACGCAACCCAAGTCAGAGCACAACAAGTGCATTCTAAAAAAGAATACCGGGCCTCGTACTGTGTGAACTTCTTACTAAGATAGTAAATGGCTTGTTCCTTTCTCCCTGTTTCATCATCTTGTCCTAAAACACAACCGAATGCTTTATCCGATACCGCAAGGTAAAGCAATAGGGGTCTTCCTGGCTCAGGCGGAACCAAGACCGGCAGCGTTGATAGGTATTCCTTGATTCTATCAAAAGCTTTCTGACAATCATCAGTCCATTTGGTAGCAGCATCCTTCTTCAACATTTTGAAGATTGGTTCATAAATGACCGTGGATTGAGCTATGAACCGGCTGATATAGTTGAGTCTTCCCAGGAGACTCATCACGTCCTTCTTGTTCTTTGGCGGTGGCAATTCTTGGATAGCTTTGACCTTTGATGGATCCAATTCTATTCCTCGACGGCTCACGATGAAACCCAATAATCTTCCAGCAGGAACCCCGAATGCACACTTGGAAGGATTCAGTTTCAGATTGTACCTCCTCAGTCTATTGAAGAACTTTCTTAGATCTGCCATGTGATCCCTGGCTTTCTTGGATTTGATGATGACATCATCCACATATACCTCGATCTCCTTGTGTATCATGTCATGAAAGATGGTAGTCATGGCTCTCATATAGGTGGCACCAGCGTTCTTCAAACTGAATGGCATCATTTTGTAACAGTACATTCCCCACAGTGTGATGAAAGCCGTTTTCTCTGCATCTTCCTCGTCCATCCATATATGATGATACCCAGCAAAACAATCAACGAAAGACTATAACTCATGCTTGGCGCAGTTGTTAATTAGAATGTGTATGTTCGGCAAGGGGAAGTCATCCTTGGGACTGGCCCGGTTGAGATCCCGGTAGTCGACGCAGATTCTAACCTTCCCATCTTTCTTTGGTACTGGCACGATGTTGGATAACCATGTCGGATACTCTACCACTTTGAGAACCCTGGCTTTCACTTTCTTTGTAACCTCCTCTTTGATTTTCAAACTCATGTCGGGTTTGAATTTCCTGAGCTTCTGCTTTACCGGTGGGCACGTCGGGTCTGTTGGCCGTTTGTGAGCTACAATGGATGTGCTGAGACCGATCATGTCATCATATGACCAGGCGAACATGTCTTCATATTCCTTTAGGAACTCCTTGTACTCTTTCTTTTTTGATGGTGACAGGTGAACGCTAATGCGTGTTTCTTTGACATTCTCTGCATCTCCCAAATTAACGACCATAGTTTTATCCAAGTTAGACTTAGGCCTATTTTCAAAATTCTCAACTGCTCTAACGACCTCTTCTGGTATATCATCCTCTTCTGAGTCCGTATCCGTTTATTGCATTGTCTCGTTGCAAGTCACAATCGTTGGTTCATCATCAAGGCAAGTAATAGTAATGTTGTGTAAAATAAAGTGAATGATAGGAAAATAATAAGAGCGAGATATATAATAAACTGAAATGCTTCGATTAGATTCATAATTGTTTTGAATATCAGAGCTCTTTTCAAAATTAAAGACAATGTAGAAATAAAATCAGCTAGTAAAAAGTAAGAATGTGATGCATGGTGATTTTGTTTAGCCTTGCTACCCCGAAGCTTTCTGGGTCCTGGTGGTTCTGATTGACCAATTGCTGACTGAGCATTGGATCTCTTACTATATGATGATGGTGCCATAATGCACGAACTAACCTTTGGGGAGGAGAATAAAATTAAAGAAAAACAAAAAGGTAACAAGTTAGTGCAGGTTATGAGAAGAAAATTGTTGCAATATTTAAACACATTGTGCAAGAATATAAATCGCGTCCTAATTTGGGTGCCTCGTTATGCCTAAGGTAGGCCTAGCGACAAATTAACTTGGAGAACTTATAATGTTAAATGCCTCATTTTATTAAAAAGAAATAAGACGAATCCCAAAACGACACTAAAATAGCGGAAAGTAAAAATGTCACTAATGGCCATTAGCCTTATTACATTAAAAGCGAAAAGAAAGACTCCTACTACTTGGTCCCAGAAGGACCTTCTTCAGGTTAAATGTTCTCGTTGATCAAGTCCTCAAGCTCGCGCAAATTTTCCAGTAAAAATGCTATCGCCAGACGTTCTCCTTTGCCTTCCTCAACATTTTGACAGTCAATAACTCTTTTCCTCACTTTCCCTTCCAATTCCGGCAAGCTGTACTCCAGGTATTCTAGCTTCTCACTAGCCTTGGTGACTCTCTCTTTCCATTTGTTGATTTGGTTGCTCGATGGGAGGTTTCTCCACCAAGTCTGCAAGAGTGAAGGTATGTTTACCATACCGAAGTCAGGAACTTTGTCATTTATTTTCTGCAAAACAAAAGGGTTAAGACCTCACCCCCATCGGACTCGACTATTTAATACCAATAATTAGCATAAAAAGCATTTAGTTCTCCAAATAAATGCACAGAACATGTGGGTGTCCGTTAGGGTTTCAGGGAAACCCGATGGACTTTGGACAAGGCTATCTTAATGAGTCATTATGTGGACAACATAACTGACTCGGCTAGGTTTGACCATGATGCATGCACAGTTAGACAGAGTAAGGTTTCTATTGGGGTATTAGACAGGTACCCTTGAGCGGACAACTCAAGAGGGAAAGGCACGGAACCGTCGACTGCACCGCTGATCGACTGGTTTTACCGCAAATACGCTTTTGCCGAATTTAAAGGGTGATAATATTTGAAGAACGCAACCATTCGTTATAAGCGTTGCTATGGTGTTTGTTTGGCACGAGTGGAATATGATATTGAAGATGCAGTTTACAAGAATGAAACAAATTGACATGTATTTTCACGTTCATAAGATAAATGATTATAATAATTGCAGTAATTACAACAACATTGAAATAAAGTAGTAAAGGAAAGCAGCTAAAGGAAAGAAAAGACATGAAGAGCCAAGTCAGTTTCGTAGTGAAATAATAAAAGACAGTAAATAAAGTAATTAATGAGATAATAAAGTCACAAACAACATGCAATGGTAAAAGCCTTAAAGAAATCCCCAGCAGAGTCGCCATGCTGTCGACGCCCCCTTTTTCTCTAACCGTGGGGTCAGAAATCGGGTATATGACATTGGGAGGACAACTCTATTCCCTTTCGAGAATTGGGTTTAGAAGTTGAAGAGTCGCCACCTAAGGATTATAGTGCATTAGGACACTTTAAGAAGGGTTTAAGATAAAGAGACCAGAGATTAGGGTAAGGGCTAGAAATTATCCCGAGGGGAAGGTGTTAGGCACCCCTCAAGATCCACTAGTGTGGTTCCCGACCATGTTATAATTGTGACTTTACAAGTAAACAATCAAGGCTCAAATAAGGATTCACATATAACATTGCGAATAGGTTGAAAATTTTCGAAGGTAAGTAGAGAGGGCAGAATTTATAAAAAAAAAGATTTGAATAGTCTTACAAGAAGAGCTGAAAGCAAATAAAAGGGAGGGGGTCCTAGGTTTATGATTAATATGGATCACTTCAATGCAATATCCAGCAATCACTCCTCAGAAGAGGGGTCGCACGTGATATTAGCGCACCGGTCATCATATCCATATCTACCCTTCCCACCCCGTTAAGGCATTAAAGCGCGGTATGATATCGTTTACTTATTGCATGCTAGTACCCGTCCCAACCTATCAGTCCCGGGGTATCAGGACTTCTACTCCTAAAGGGGAAGGAAAGGGATATAGGCATATATGGGGTTCAAAGATTAAAATTCTAATTGCGACATACAAAACAAGTAACAAATATAAGGATGAACAAAACAAATAGGTAAGGCTCAAGTAAACCCCTTAATCAAACAAACACTTAGTTTAGCATGTCTTGGCACATACTGATTTGGTCTTTAAATTAAACTTACACAGCGAACGGACTGGTTCAACCCGTATGTTTAGATAGAAAGTCTGCATTAGGAAACTTGGATCCAATTGTCAGAAATTAAGGTATTTCAAGCGAGCGATTTAAAAGGTATTGGTTTCAGGAAAAAGTAGTCTAATGCAGAGGAGTTTTGAAAAGAAAGTATGGACTGTAGTAAAAATAAAATACAGCAATGGTTGTGAAAGAGTTTCAGAGATAGAAATATCTAAGGAAAGGGTAAGTTGCAACTATTTAAAAGACAATTTCAGGGTCTGAGTAAAACGTTTAGACAGAATGTTTAGAAAGAAACTGTTTCAGAAAAAGATACCGATTTAAGGGATTTAAAAAAAAATACTGAATCAAGAGAGTTTTTGTCAAAGAATTAAGACTTTTGAAATCGTTGTTGTATTAAGACGTTAAGGACCAGTTAATAGATCATTATTACTTTAAGCGAATCAGACGAGTTTGATGCTAATCCTATAGGCATGATATCTATTTTGATTTTTTAAAACCTGTTATTGAACTTGTAAAAGATGATTGTGTTAATTAACCCTACAGTTTGCCTAATGCATATGCATTCCTTATAGGCATGATCTCTATATGCATTGATTACATGAACGTTAAGTCCTATAGGCATGATTTCTATGTGATTTGTAACACAATGAAGCGTTGACCCTATAGGCATGGTCTCTAGGTGATGTGGAATAAGAAACATTGAACAATCCTATAGGCAGGAAAATTTAAAATCCTAAAGCATGGTTTCTACCCTTACTGATGCAAGAATGTAAAACCCCTCCCACACCCTTTTACTATATTCCCCAAATCCTTTATACAAATTATTACAGACCAAAAGAAAGAAAATAAATACATTAAAACTAACAGCTAGATCCGAGCAGCCCAATTCAATCTTAATGTCCAATAACATGTGATTAACCAATTCCAGATTTCCAAAGCCTTCTCTTTATCCAAAGTGTTTCAAAGTTCCAAGGAATCTCAAGGATTCCCGGCATTGCTTACACTCAGGATACAATTTAGAATTAGAATAGTGCAGTGCGGAATAGCCAGCCCTCAGGCATCCAAGTTTAGTGGGAGCTCAAGGGTCCCAAAGCATGGCTTGCAAGAGAGGGGCAGAACTTAGAGCTAGGAGTAAGTGCAAAGTGAAAAGGAATTGGGGAGCCATAACAAATGGTGGTCATACCCAACCACAGGTGCAGGCTGGCATACCCCTGACCATTTGTTTGGTCAAACAAGTTAGGAGCAGACCCTTGAGGGTCAAACCTAGGTCTGGATGGCGATTAGGACACCACCAGACTCAGGTCCAAGCTCAAGCACATAAAGGGTAAAAGGGAAGTGGGAATTGATTCGAGTAAAGGGTTCAAAAGAACCTAGTTCAAAGTCATGGGCAGCAATAACAGAGTGCTGTCACGGCTAGAACTGTACTTTCATACAAAGGGGTAAAGGGAAGGGATTCACATGAGAAGAGCACATACAGAGTTGCAGAAATATAAGGAAAGAAAGCATAACAGACTAAGATATAAACACATGGTAAAAGAGAGAGCATGACAGGCTGGGAAATAAGCACATAGTTAAGGGAAATTATTTAACTAAGAATGACATACCGGTTGCAAGTATTAGAATAATAGAACAACAAAAGCAAGTAAACAGCCAGAAGTCAGCAGGATCAAAATCCAAATTCTTCCGCAAGCACTTGAGAGTTCAAGAGAAACTCAAGAATGTTTCAGTCAGTACAAAGAGAAGAGGAGCAGAGTGCTCAGTTTTAGAAGTAGAGAAAGTAGTAGTAGAGAGAGTATTTGAAACTGTATAGTGTTACATTGTGAAAATTATTCGAAGTATGTTCGAAATCTGAAGTGTCAGTGTTAAGAGAGGAGCAGGTATTTATACTTGAAGTCAGGCAGGTAAGCAAGGCAAGAAAATAATCAAGTATCAATTAAAATCAATCAGTAGCAGAGATTCCTTTATTTAAGGAGTCCAAATTTGAACGGTAAAAAGGGCAGAAGCTATTTAAGGAAAGGGGATCAAATAAACACATTGTGCACAGCATACAAATAAGGGGTAAATACATAGGGGAGAATTCGAAATACATGGTTAAGTAAATAAGGCAAGAAGTAAATCAATTAGTACATAATAAATCAGGGAATCAGAGATTCCAAATCACTAATGAACCAAGTCAATAAAAGGGGAATCGAGGGGTTAAAGAGAGTCTTCAAATTAGACAAGGAAAGAATCAATCAAGCTCACACAAGGAAGTCTGAAATCAGTCCCAAAAGCAGAGGTTACTCTGAGAGGGAAATTCTACCTATAAAGAGTGCATAAACTTGAAACATGCGAGGCTGGATTCAAACAAAGAAAAGTGTCATGCAACCAAAATCAGTGAGTAGTGGACTATAGGTAAGAGGGAATATCAGATAGCATGCAAAGGTCAGGCAAAAGGCCTTGCAGAGTTTAGCAAAGTCAGAACCACCTGGAGAAACAATGTTGAAACAAAGATGAAACAACTTCAGGGACTCAGAAATTAGGGCTTTGAAACCAAACTAGTTCAGAGATGAGAAGCAAACAAGTCACATACAAGTGGCCTCAAGAACTCGAATCCCCCCCCCCCCCCCCAAATTCTAGGGTTTCTGCCATTAATTGAATGTAGAGACAAAAGCAAGTAAATCCGGCAGGCATAACAAGAAATAAATTTAGGAAACCCAAAGGAACTAAAACCTTAAATGTTTCATGAAAACATGAAGAACGAGATACAGTAAAAGAATCACAAGGAAATGGTAGAAGAAAGTATAGTAGAAGAAGACACATAGGAAGCACAGTAGAGCAAATACAGTAAAAGAAAATACATAGGAGTCACAGTAGAGCATGTACAGTAAAAGAAAACACATAGGAGTCACAGTAGAGCATGTGAAATTAAAGAAAACCCTAAGGAGGAGAAGATAGACGGTTTTGAAAGCAAAGTTTTGAAAGAAACTTCGAGAAATTGTTTGAAAACCTTAAATAAACACAGATCTAGAACAGATCTAGAGAAATTAGGAGAACCTCAAAAGGCTAGGGTTTCAGAAGATCCCTAGAGGCGAGAAAGGCTTGGAAACGGTATGATCTGAGCCGGATGAGTCAGAGATAGGCTCATAGGACCAGGCATGCCGGAGCAAAGCCGGAGATGGCCGTGAAACTCGAATCAGCGAAGATCTGAGCGAAAGCCTTCAAGGTTAGACTTTGACTCTTCAAGTAGCGGATGTACAAGAGCATGTGGAGGTGAGTACAGGCCATCCGCCATGGATTCCGGTGGGGTTATGGTCAGAGACGAGTGAGAGAGGCTAGGGTTTCAGGACCCTTTGAGAGAGTCTGAGAGAGGAGAGTATCCAAAGGCGGCGGACTGAAAAAAATGAGAGAGGGTTAAGGGGTTGTTGGAATTAATTAAGGTAAGGGGGAATCTGGGCCGTTGATCAAAATGATCAACGGCTCAGATAAAAAGGAACACGGTCCGGTTCGGGTAATTGGGGCGTTGGGTCGGGTAATTGGGTAATTGGGTTGGGTTAAATCGAAATTTGGGTCGGTCCAATTTGGATTCAGAATTGGGCCAATTTTTAGGCTAAAATTGAAATGAAATGAGGCTGAATGTTAAATAGCCAGTTTTTCCTTTTATTTTTATAAAAATAGTAAAAAATGATTTTAAATGCAAATTAAAAATACTGAGCCAACAAATAATATATAAATATCAATTTAAAAATATTGGAACCAATTTTACAATTATAAAATGCTATTAATCTTAACGCAGGCTACAATTGCAATTATATGCAATTTAACTTAAAAAGAAATATCAAATGAATTTGTAAAAAATATGCAAAAAATCATGTTAGCTATATTTTGATGTAAATGTGAGAATGAAATAAATTATCCTCCAAAATGGCAAGCTTTGGGGAAAAATTATGGGATTTAATGGTGTAAAAATAGGCCATAAATTGGTTTAAAAATCATTAAAATG
This sequence comes from Nicotiana tabacum, assembly GCF_000715075.1. Taxonomy (NCBI): domain Eukaryota; kingdom Viridiplantae; phylum Streptophyta; class Magnoliopsida; order Solanales; family Solanaceae; genus Nicotiana; species Nicotiana tabacum. The sequence goes on from NC_134080.1 coordinate 196,350,711, forward strand.
CCAAAATCTTTTGGTGTGCTTATATATGCACATATGTGTTATTTTGAAAATATATAATGAAAAATTGGGTATCAACAGTAGTGTCGTTTACGAAAAATGTACGTTTGCTCGTTTCTTCTGTATAATTTGGATTATGCCAAAAAGAAAGAAGGGGTGGCCTTAACATACCTGAAAAATAAAGTACGAAGTCAGGATTGGTAGAAGAATTTCCAGAAGTCCAAATTTCCATAATAATCTCAATGAAGCTTCTGCAGAACCATATGCCAGCATGTAATTCATTTCCATTAAGATCCTTCCTTTATCAAGTCTTGATATGGAAGATGCTAATTCTTTTACATAATCAGCTGCTGCATTTTGTTATTATTTACTACTATTTCTCTGTATTCTGCTTTTAACTAAGGAGTTCTATGAAACACTACTACTATAATTACAATATGACTCAAAAGAAATAAAGAAAAATAATTATAGGCCTAAATCTTTCATCACCTTCTAATAAGACAGTTTAAGAGAGTAGGTATCAATTTATCAATATTTATAAAATGAATAAAATGTTAGTACTTTGTTCGGTTCCCATTTTTGCAATATTGACAATACTCACTTCTCCTATATCGGCAAAATGAAAGATCAACTTAATGGTATGTGCAACAATGTTGTACTAACTATTGCACTCACTACATATTATCACCTATCACATAATTGTCACACCTCTTTTTTACTACCCCGGGAAGGGTATTGTCACGCCCCAATCTGGGGAGGCGTGATTGGCATCCGGTGTCGTACTGGCCCGAGCTAACCACTCTATAACTCATTCATTTCTTGTGTAATTATCATGGGCCAAATGACCACAACTTGTAATGTACAATTGTAAGTGGGCAAATATTATATTAATGAACAATTGTTCATAAAATATTAATACATATGGGTCGTCAAGGCCTCTGACATACTGTATAACATGAACCTTTGTCTACAAAGCCTTAAATATTATTTGACATCAAATAGGATAGGGTACTGACTTATCCATAAGTCTTTAGTAAAACTCTAACACGATGACTCATAGACTTGGCTGCACTCCGAATGAGGTGGAGTCTTACCGATCCTTTGTTGAATGTCAATCTCGTCTATTATGAGGGCTCGTCAAATGGATTATCTATACCTGCAGACATGAATGCAGTGTCCCCAACAAAAGGACGTTAGTACAAATAATGTACTGAGTATGTAAGATAGAACTGAAACATAACAATAAGTCAACATTAATTAAAGACATATAAGAATCAACCTAAATCTCTGAAGTGCCACCTTATCTGCATACTTATCATACTCACATATATAGTGCTTCTCTTTAAGATTATTATCCATATCGCCTGATGCATGATTGTCCAACGGATCAGTGGTAATGGCCCGACCGGCCATCGCACGGTGATAAACATATGACTGCCCAACCGGTGGTAAATAATGATACATAACTGCTCAACCGGTGATAACTGTCCGACCGGCCGTAGCCTGGTAGTAAATGCATGTCGCCCAACCGGCCATAGGACGGTGGTAAATGAAAATGCATGACTGCCCAACCGGCCGTAGCACGGTGGTAAATATGTAACTGTCCAACCGGCCGTAGCTCGGTGGTAAATATGTAACTACCTAGCCGGCTATAGCTCGGTGGTAAATGCATGACTGCTCGACTGACCGTAGCACGGTGATAAATGCATGAAGATGCATGTACATATATCACTATATTATAAACATTAACGTCTTTATCAAATATCTCAATAGGTAACTAATAACATATTTAGACATGTTTGAATATCACGTCACGGGAATGAATGAAAGTAATTCCAACTCAAACCCTTAACTTGTATTCCACCACAAGACACACTATTCTATAGGTCCTTATATATATACAAAATGCTCACTTCAGGTAATTCATTATTTGTGCAGATGCTAAATTCACCCTCTCCTAGGACGATTTTGTTTGGTGACATAATTGCATAGTTATCTCTTAACAGCTTTCTTAATTTTAACTTTCAAAACTGCTGCTTTTCGATTTCATGTATTAACAGGATATATACAACAGTCGTTGTACTGTGTCACACTACCACTGACTTATATACCTTCCCACCCCTACTAAGAAATAGAACTGAGTAATCCTACATCAAATGGCCGAGAAACATTGCACCACTAATCTTGAATAACTTGGACCGCCCCCTCCAGGCGAAAGTTTTGCACTCAGATGAAAGGAAAATACATATTAGCATCCTTCAGCAAAGACTAGAATTACTTATGAAGTAACGTTACGTTTACGTGTCGTTATTTGGATCATGCCAAAAGAAGAAAGGATTAGCCTTAACATATCTGGATTAGGGAAAAATTCGTATGATATTCTTGGGCAAGGTTACACCGTACTCCCTTCTATTTTAGGTGCCACAGTTCCAAATGATAATTTTCTAAACTTTAATGAAGTAATTCCAGGAGGTCGATAACCTTCTAAAAGAGGTTCAACATATTATATTATAATAGCCTCTCCTCTGAATAGTAAATACTCAAGAGTATTTGATCTTGGCTCACATAATACAGAAGTTGGGAAAGAAACATAGTTCACACGCAACAATATGACTGAAGACATGTTTACATTGATATAAAAGTATAACCATAGAAAAGGCTATGACTTTATTGTACTATTCTCTGCGAGGACAGTTGCCATACAAGATGAAATTTTCAATACTCTAAAGCCAATTCCACTGCACAGAGCACTGGACTAAACAACTCTCAGAAAGCAAAATATTGCATCTTCTCAAAGTAAGCAAAAGAGGGGAGGTCAAAGAAATTAGTGCAGGCTCAAAAGGGTATTCGAATGGTATAAGTGTTTGGGTAGCTGAAAGTGGGCCTCCTGATCCCTGAAAATGTCATGTATAGCACATGCAACTTGAAGATAAAAAATGAAGATCATGCATAGTGTTTCTATTGCAACATCGGCATTGGTATCACAAATATGCCTTCCACCTTTCTTTAGTGCCTTATCAAGTACATAGCTCTTCTTGGGTGATTTTTCTTCAAAATGGATGTGCTCCGTCAGTTTGGAGCAAACTCCCTTGGCTTTATGTTGTAACTTGAGATGTTCTTGAACTCAAAGTTGCTTACTTCAAATTGTCTGGGACGCACTTTCTTGTAACAAATTCTCTTAACTTCCCAAAATATTTGTCCCAGTTTCACATAATTCGGGCTTTAAATGATTTCAAAATATCCAAATCTTTACTTATTTACCTCCATGTCCAGATCATCTTCAAATTTATTTCATTGCTTCATGACTAAACTAACTTTTAAGACCAGACTAAGAATTATGTGTGCATGTCATGTCACTAGAGTCAGCAAGAAAAGAACTATAAAAAAAAGGGAACCAAACAAAGAATGACTAAAAATAATAGAAAACAGAAAATTACATTAGACAAACAGTGAAGGGGTTCGAACAACAAAATAAGCAAACTAAACTGGGTTACAACCTTGGATCAAACCTAGATAACACTAAACGAGTTACTACGACTAAACGAACTAGGCAAAATAAAAGCATAGAAAGGTTTGAGAGTCACAAGAGAATATCCGAATTACAACCCTAAAATAACCCAAACAAGAGAAATGACAACAAAATAAACCATCAAAACTCCTCCCCGGCTAACCAAAAAATGGAGCGTCTTACCAATTACCAAACACGACATCTTAGCCACTGGGTTCCACAACAATATTGCCAAGACCATTACCAACTTTAATATCATTAACTTTAGTCAACAAGTTCCCAGGAGGATGCACATGCTCCCTGTCACTGTTGTTGATCACAATTACCCCTTCTTGAATCATTCTTTCTATTTCCCTTTTCAAAACACGACAATCTCCAATGCTATGCCCTTGGACGTTAGAGTGGTATATGCATCATACAATAGGATCAAAATCTTTTGCATATGGGACTGGAGTATAGCCGAGGAGTGGCTCAATCAGGCCAGAATACTTTAACTTTTCAAACAAGCTTGTGTAGGACTCCCCGATTGGCGTGAAACTATTTCTTTGACTTTGTTCCCCTCCTTTCCCCCTATTGTTTAGGGTTGTTGGGTGCTCGAAAATTTTGTGAAGGCAAGAGTGCATTATGTGGTGCTGGCGCTCGCATAAGGAGTGACCCGGTGGTTGGACAGATTCCGGACATTATTCGGAGGATAATACTAAGGTGGATTATGTGGAGCTCGGGGATGGGTTTGGGGTTGGAGTTGAGGCAGAGTATATTGGTGAGCGGACCTGTTGAACCATGTCCTGATCCTAAGACAACCATTGCAACACCATCATGTTCTTTCTGACCCAGCAAGCTTCCTGTGTCGTTCTAAATTACTTGTGTTGTGGCTTTTAAAGAAAAATAGCTCATGATCTTGCTCGAGTTCAGCCCATCTTCTACCATTTCTCCCATTTTTACCACATCATTAAAAGGCCTACCCATAGCCGAGATGAAATGCCTAAAGTAAGTTGGCTCTTGAGCTTGAAGAAAGTACTCGACAATCTCGTTTGCTTCCATCGAGGGATTGACTCTGGCAGTTTGCTCTCTCCATCTGAACCTGTATTCCCTAAAGCATTCATTAGGCTTCTTTTCCATTTTGGTGAGGGACATACGATCCGGGACAATTTCTATATTTTACTGAAATTGCCGGGAAAGGCATGAGCTATATCGTCCCATGTGTACCACCTGCTAGCGTCTTGGCGGGTGTACCACTCTAGAGCTGCCCCACTCAGACTCTGACTGAAATATGCCATCAATAATTTGTCCTTCCCACCGGCGCCTCTCATCTTACTGTAGTATCCTCTCAAATGGGCCACGGGATCTCCATCTCCATCATACAAATTAATCTTTGGCATCTTAAACCCAGCAGGCAGTTAGATATCAGGAAACAAGCACAAGTCTTTGTAAGACATGCTCATCTGGCTACATATCCCTTGCATGTTTCTTACAGACTGCTCTAAGATTTTCACCTTCCTGGATATCTCGTCTTGCTACACTGTCTTAGCAGGCTTTTCAGTTTCACCGGGAGGCTCAAAATGAGGAGCGTGAGAGTATGGATCCGAGACTTTGAAAGTTAGTTCTGGAGCGTAGTGTTGGGCATCGGGAACTTTGAACACTGTCTCATTAGAGGATCGAGGAAAAGTAGCTGGAGGAGGAGCTACAAGAGCATGAGTGGCCAAAAGAGTGGGATATGATGTGGTTTTGGTGGGTAAAGTGTGAAAAGGTGGCGGGGAGGTATCAACAGCAGTAGGGACCTGAGCTTGTGATTGTGGTGGGATAGTTGCGGGGTTTTCAGTGTAGTTAGTGGAGAATGAAGGTGGAGGATGCCCCCTGGTCCAAGACTGATACATTTCTGTCATCTGCTATTTCAACCTTTGGACCTCCTCTTTCAATTCAAACTCTGACTCCACAAACTCCCTCGACGGGTCAACAACTCTTGTGTCCAACTCTTTGTCAGCCATGACTACCTTGCTCTTTGACCTTTTGTTGTATGGAAGAGTTACCAGTTTAAGAACCACAAACCAACCACCCTTCTTCTATAATGAGGATAACAAAGAGGAACAAAATGAGGTCATCATGTTAGCGTTAGGGCATTTAATAGCTAAAAATATCACATTACGTGCAATACACCTAGCAACAATTAACGGTTCAAGAATGACTTCGAGGGTCACAAGGTCACTTGGCATCATCCCAATTTGTACATTTGAATGTTCTCGATTCTTTTCTTTTCTAGCACTTCTTGGCTTACTCATTTTCCTTCCTTTTTTGTGATTATCGCTCTTTTATTTCCTCTCATTTCGCACGTCCCACAACTTCACCTCTTTTTTTCCTTCTTTTTTCCTTTTTCTTTTAATAAAATAAAAAAATGATTCGATCGAACCCTATGTAGTTTGCCTACATATCATGACGCCGCATGAATCAGATCTTTGCGTAGTTCGGGAAGATTGAGAATAAAGTAAACAAACTAACGTTCTCTTTTTTTCTTTTTTTTACTTTAAGTACTACTCTGATGAGAAAAAGAAGAAAATCTCTCTCTACTTAATGTTCTATAATATATATATATATATATATATATATATATATATATATATATATATATATATATATTGAAAATCAATGAAAAAAATTTTGTAAAAACCCCGAGAAGAGAAAAATATTTTTTTGATTCTTTTTTCTAGGAAGGAAATCTAAGAATGAACCAAAGAAAAATGTTTTGAATTTTCTCTTGATATCTTGAAGAAAGATTTAGAAACGTAAACAAAAGATAAAGTATGTTTTTTTTCCTTCTATAATGTCCTAAAGTTCTAGTGAAAATGAATTTTTTATATATATATTTCCCCAAAGAAAAACCTCAAAAGAAAATATTTCTGGATTTTGGAATTAATACCTTAAAGAAAACTCCTAAAGAGGCAGAATTAGAACTTTTTTTCCTTTTTTTCTATTTTTTTAGTCTTAATATACTAAAGGAAATATAAAATAAATTTTTATTTTGAGTTCTAGATATTAATTTCTTAAAGAAAAACCACCTAAAAAAAATTAATTCCTAGAATTAGTATTCTAAAGAAAAGTTCTAACGGAAATATAAAAACGAAAAATTTCTTTTCTTTTTGGATTTTGATTTATAACACATTTTTATCAAATACAAAATAGGAAATACAATAATAAAAAAAACTCGACAAACTTACTAGACTATGACAAACTTCAACATCCCTTAAAAGACTCGATATTACTGTACAAAACTAGAAGGTAAAACACGACATAAAAAGAAAAACAGACTCAAAGCATAAAAAAAAATCTCCTTAAGCAACTCCCGAATGAGCGATCTTGACTGGATGGTCCTAAGGCGTCTGTCATGCCCAAACTCGGGTTAGTAGGTCCACACCTGTGTGAGAAAATTAAGACTAAATAAAGTTAAAGACCTAGAACGCTATGTGAGACAATAACCCTTCCAGTTTGACACATGCAAGACATGATTGTGACTATTTTTTTTAAAATTAACCTATTGGGCTAAAAGTGGCTAAAAGTGCAAGATTTGGCTAAGACCCCGCGAAGCCAAGAACCTAAATTCACTAGGAAAACCGGACCCTATGTGGGTTGCTTATGTATCCTGCCCCGAGAGACGAATCAGGTTCGCGTAGTTCGGGCAAATTGGATACGGGCTAGAATAAAAAAAATAACTAATTTAGAGAAAATATATTTTTTATCTCTTTTTTTTTTTTGGAAAATGATGAGAAAGTGCAAAATCTTTTTGGATTTTTCATTTATAGTTTTTGATCTTTTTTCTTTAAAAAAAGTGAAAGAAAAACATAACTGGGCCGTAATTGCTTTATTTTCACACTTCACCCTCTTTTATTTCTCATTTACCCTCACCCATCATTGGTCCGCCAAATGACCCTTTTACACTTGAAGAAATGCAACATATAGCACATAGGATGCATCAGGATAGTCTTTTATTTTTGGGTACACTTGTCCTAGACGGACCCAACCCCTGTGTTGAGTCCCCTAAGTCAAATGCATGTGATGCAAATAAACGTTCTTACTAGGGATCCAGTATGAGGTTATGTTATTCTAAGTTTAAACCTAGGGTTGTGTTCTTGACCTGGCTTACTCGAGCGGACAACTCAAGCCGAAGAGGGGGCGACGTACCGGGAGCACGAAAAACTACCCGGCCTTGTTGCTGGCCTAGCCTCGTTCTATTTGGTTTAACTTCTAACAGAAAAAGTGGGCCATGTGAACGTGTGCACCATTTAAGACTCAGAGGGGTGGAGTAAGAAGGCATTTTAATACAATTCAAATAATATCGAAATTGTAAATAAACAGCGATTAGCACATTAGGTTCACAAAATATAGTAATATTAACAATATATAAAGCCAAATAAAATCATATTAAAAAGCTCGAATTCTTGAACCCTGAACCAGAGATTCTGAGTTCTTTGTCGTCGTCAGAGTTGTCAGAGCTGTCACACCTCCTTTTTACTATCCCAGAAAAGGTATAAGGGAGTTTTTTCTAATTTAAGTGACAATTGAAATGAGATTATTTATTTAAAATTCAAAGTCGCCACTTGGGATAATTTATGGTATCCCAAGTCCCCAGTTTAAAATCCCAAATCAGAGAAATTTGACTCTATATATGGTCTGCGAACACAGAAATCCGGGTAAGAAATTCTGTTAATCCGGAAGAAGGTGTTAGGAATTCCCGAGTTTCATAGTTTTAACATGGTCTCTTTGGTCATACTTGGCTTAATAAATTGTTTAACTACTCATTTTAGAACCTATGTGCTTTCACCTCTTTTAATTAAAAAATTATCTGGAAAACGAGTCACGCGTACGTGTACTCATTTGTTTGGCATGTAAAAAATCATATCACGCGAACGTGTCCAAAATTAAAAATGCTTTGTTATTGTTAAGAAAGTTTGGTTGAAGTTGCGCGAACGCATACTTTAGTTTTGTTTTTAGGATCGTAATTATTTCACGCGAACGTGTACAGAATCATGGTGATAGATTAAGTCACACTTAAAGCAATCTACGAGGTTCATGAATTATTTTACTAACTACTTCGAGATTACGCGTGAAAGGTCTATGATTATGGAGCACATTCGCTAAAAGAGATTTCATGCTCATATTCTTTTAACCTTTCATTTCTCGCATTCGACCCATCCCGATTCCTAAATATGTGAGTAATTTTAATCACCATTGGGCTAGGCATTACCAAATTTAGAAGTTTAGCACGTACTTTGTCACACAAACACACGAGTGAAGAGAATGATAACAGAATCACAGCGCACATAGAGAGTCGGAGAAAGAGCAATAGAAAACAATCCGACTACAATAGAGAATTGACAGAGCTAGGAGACATTGATATGAACCAAACATGAAAGGGCTGAAAGTAGAGACGATGTAAGTGCATAAATCACAAATAACGATTTATACATCATATCCATTGTAATTTACCAAATAATCTATCTTTATTCACTTTCCTAACACTCCAGGTATCACTCAAATTTACACTTACCCATAAATAAAATCAGTTGAAAAACCAAGCTACAAAATCCTCCATTTCGGTAACGAGTAACGATTGACCAGTTCACAGTTCACAGGAGAAAGCAATGTGAACTAAGCATAGTTGACTGATAGCAAAGGCAGAGTAAATGCATAAATTCCACTAATTATTACTACCAAAAGGATTGTTTTACACTAAACAGATGAACTAAAGGGCAATCTGCAGTAAACATACCGTATCAGTGATCCCATTTTTAATGGACAACAAATCAACTTCCAACTTAAGCACTAGTAGTATCAGTCGAAAACCCACTTCCTCGATGAAGCAGAATCTCATTGGACAACACTTGAACCTAGACAGAACTCAACGGACCTCTATCCTGCCAGAAACATGGCAGTAAACAAACTGAAAACGAGCTATTGTGGCTGCTTTTTACTGGTTATTGGGGCTGTTCTCGGGCAGATTTCATCTCTATTGTTGGGAGTTGATTTTGCTTAGGCTGAAGAAGATGGAGCTGCTCTTAATCTCTCCACTATGTTCGTTTGTGTGCGTGGCCGCCTAAGGATAGGGGCTCGCTGATGGTTGTTGGTTTGGAGAGGAGTTAGCAGGTTTTTGGTGTTGTCTTTTTGAAGAAGAGGATGAAAGGTTTTGGGTGTTTCTCTCATTTTGGCTGAAGAAGATTGGGGGGGGGGGGCTTCTCTGTTCTCTTATGTTCAGCGGTTGTGGCTTCAGCTTTTTGTTTACTGTGTATCGAGGAAGAAGAAGCCACGCTCGGCGGGGGTCTCCCTTCTGAAAACGCGCAGATTTTAGTCTTAGGTCCCTAGGGGCCTAGGTGTAGGTTAGTTTTTTTATTAAAGGAAGAAGGGTTTTTTAGGGTATTAGGTTTAATGGGTACTGGGTATTAGGCTTAATTTAGGAGATTGGGGTAGGTTCATGTCTTGTTGGGTCATAAAATTGGGCTCGAGGACTCCAAAATTATTGCTCAAAAACCATAGCTAAATTCCTTTAATATAAGATAACTATACTACATAATGTAAAAACTAATTCTAATTAATTAAACCAAACTATATTAAAACATGAAACTATTATATTTTTATTTATTTTTTGTATTTTCAAGATTATATAAAGATAAAAATAAGGTACTATTTTTGTATTTTTTTAATTTTATGAAAGGTACATAAAATAAAATAATTGTTATAATTTTTATTTTGTGACGAAATAAAGTAAAAGAATCAAAATTAGTTGAAATAACTGCATAAGTACCCCCTTGACCTATACCCGGATTCTCAACTACACACTTTTTCTTTGCGGGAATCCTATTACCCCTCTAAACTTATTTTAAATGGAATTATTTGCACTCTTAACACTGACAACCAAACTCTTGGCAAGTGGTGAGCTACACGCGCCCCCACATATATTCTTAGTACTTTTTTATTCTTTCTTCTTTTTCTTATCCTTTTTTCTTTTTTCTTATTATTCTCATTTTTTTTGGTTATTTCATTCTCTTTCCTTTTGTTTTGGTCACCGGTGGCATAAAATGGTGGTCGGCAAAAATTCACAAACACCATTTTTTCCGGCGAATTTATTTTTCCCGGCAACAAATTTTTATCCCGATCTAAGTGTTTTTTGTTTTTTATATATATAATTTTTCTTGAAAGTGTAATTTATGTATGAGATGAAGAGAAAAAGAAATAAAAATAAATATAAGCTGAGAAAACTTTTTCTAGTTAAAATTTCAATACATCATTTTTTTTCCGGCGTGAGAAGGTTTTCCGATGATGAATTTCCCCCCCCCCCCAAATCTGAGTGTATTTTGCTTTGCTTATGAATAGATCTTTTTGAGATTTAATTTTTGTGTGAATAGAAAAAATGGAAGAAAAATGGTTAGACAAAGTCGCCGGTGAATGAATATTCGCCGGAATTAGAAAAGAAATGAAAAAAAAAAGTAAAAGAAAAAAGAATAAGAAAAAGGAAAAGGAAAATAAAAAGGAAAAGGAAAAGGAAAAAAAAGTAAGAAAAAATGGTAAAAAAGATTAAAAAATAATCTGAAAATTATTTTTTATGGAGAGTGAAATACACATACTCTGCCACGTCAGCGTTACGGGTGCAAATAATTTCATTTAAAATAAGTTTAGGGGGGGGGTAATAGGATTCCCCGCAAAGAAAAAGTGTGTAGTTGGGAATACGTGTATAGGTCGGGGGGGAGGTACTTATGCATTTTCCCAATTAGTTGAAATAACTATATTAGATCTAAACTAAATATTTACATGCTAGAATATATAAAATCTTGGGAAGGGTCAAAAATTACATGTCTACAATAATGACTAAGATTCATTGCTTTAAATGTGAGGGGTTGTCACGTGGGGTGGGGTGGAGATTTATTAACCTTTATCTACTTATAAGGTAATTAGATTATAGGTAGTGTCCTGTTACCCGGTAATTAACCAATTACCCGCATAATTAAAAATTATCTCAAATTACTTAAAATTTTACTTATTTTTAATATATTTTATACACCATATTATTACGGTCATGTGGTACCATGTAAAATAAATTCATACATTATTATTTCATTAAAACATCCATGTAAAAATACATATATTTTCTCAACTTATAATTTTCTTAATCTCATATAAAGAATACAAATTTTTCGTATGCTCAGTTTTTAAAATGTTAAGAAGATAACCTTCTCTTCATGTGAGAAAATAATTTCTATTTTTACAATAAAGAAAATCTCATAAATTTCCTCATATAATGTGTATAATTTAAAACATATTCGAAAGTAGTATTATTAACAACTGTATAAAATCATATTTTTCAAACCATTTTTTTTACAAAAATGTTCCACTCAAAATACCATATAAAATATACATATAACGGTGTCAAGGTTGTTAAACTTACGGGGTGTAACATCTTTCCCCTCTTTAGAACATTCGTCCTCGAATGTCAACTCTTAAAGGTTTACAAAATTTTCAGTAGAGTCTCCTCTATAAACTAAACTAAAACCCAAAGTATATCTGCAGTCTCGACTAATCACAACCTATTGTACTTGAGTATCTCGTATCTTGTTCACCACCTTACGTACCTTTCAATCTCACATCGTATCTTCTGTTTCTTTCATGACCTCCCTTCCACCTTATGCCTTAAAGATCTACTGTGATACCTGCACCTTTGGTGTATACAAAATCTCGCGACAATCTTCATATTGACTTCTTACGACTCAGCTCTATGGCACGATCTGGAAACAAAAGAAGGGTAATATTTCCTAAATGCCTTATAGCTTCTAGATTATAAATGTGGCACGTAACACACTCATAAGTGAGACTTTACTAGGCACGGCTTTGTAGACTCCCTAGCACACGAACTGCTCTGATACCACTTTATCACGCCCCAAACCTGGAGAGGCATGGCTGGAACCCGGTGCCGTAGTGGCCCGAGTGAACCACTCTGTAACTTATTCATTCCTTTCGCCACTATTATGGGCCAACATGGCTAGAACACGTAGTGTACAATTGTAAGTGGGAAATGTTCTATCAATGAACCATTGTTCATAAAACATTAATACATATGGGACGTCAAGGCCTCTGACATACTGTACATAATAAATCTGTGTCTACAAAGCCCTTAAGATTATTTGACATCAAATGGGACAAGGTACCGGCCTATCCATAAGTTTGTAGTGTCACGACCCAAAATCCACTAAGGATCGTGATGGCACCGGGCACCACTATCACGCAAGCCAACACCAAGAAGTTATTTAAATTCCCATTTTAGTATATATTGAAATTATTTTTTATACATTAAACAATAAATAATGAAATTGGCTGAAATAATAATGATGTCTTTAACAATTCCTGAATACTGAATAATCCCATAAATATCCCAGACCCCGATGTCACAAGTGCATGAGCAATTTCTAGGGAAACAAGTGTAATAAAATAACTATCCAGAATACAAATTTGGATAGAAAGTAAATACAATACACTGAAAGAGACTATGCTGGCTGCGGGTCGCCTCGAGAGATCCAGCTGACCTATGTCTCTGTATCAACCATGCTGCTACGCCAACTACGCCACCAGAGATGCATGTGCTTGTGCAACAAAAATGCACAGCAAGTGTAGCATGAGTACGAAAACAACGTGTACTCAGCCAGTATCCCGACTAATCTCGAAGAAGAGACAAGAGGTCGACTTCGACACTTGCTAGTGGTCCAATAATAATATACCAATAATGTAGTGAATCGAGAATATTCATAAAATGACTCTAAATCAATAGCATGAGGCAAATAAACAGTTTTTTTATTAATGGGAAATTTCTAGATTCAATTTCATCATTTATCTCAGGATAGGGAGAACAATTATCAACATCTATAAATCTTAAGGCAAGCAATACAAACATGCTCAATTCATGCCGAGGTGGTACGACCCCATCCAACAATATTTAAATTGTGCACTGCCAGAGGGTCGAATGGCGCGAACCATAGATGCATCTATTTAATCTACCGAGGCGTTCGGCCCGTTCCACAATAGATAAACACATTCAAAAAGTCAAATCAATAATTCATCAAGGAGCAAATATTCAAGAATAGGCAAGTTTATCTTTAAAAGTCAAGCAATGATATCTAGCCTTTTAGAAATTCATTTACACATTCGATATGTTTTAAGCATTTTTGAGTTTGTCAACAAGGTTGCAAGTATTACAAGTAAGCATGTTTTTGGGCCCTAAACTACCCGGACTTAATCATAATAGTAGCTACGCACGGACTCTCGTCACCCCATGTGTACGTAGTCCCCACAAATAGGAGCACACAACCAATTAACTCACCTATGGGGACAATTCCCTCTTACAAGGTTAGAAAGGAGACTCATCTCGCTCCGAAGATCCATAACCGGCATTCCATGTCCTTCCGAAGACTCGAATCGATGAGAAATGCTCCAAAACTACACAATAATTATGCAAATCCATTAATATATGATCAATTACTCATTACAATCCAATTTACAACAATTCCTAACCCCGATCGAAAAGTGGACAAAATTGCCTTCGGGCTCACGTGCCCGGATTCCGAAATTCCTCGAAGATAAAGTTTACCCAAGAACTCACGAACTCAAATACACGATTTTCTCTTAATTCGATACCCAAAATCATGATCAAAATCCAAGAATACTAATTTTCTAGGTTTTCCCTCAAACCCCAAATTTTCCACTAATTTTCATGTAAAAATCTACACATAATCAATGTATTTAACTCGTAACAGGTAGGATTAGCTTACCTCCAAGTTGCTAGGTGGAAGCCCCTCTCAAGAAGCTCCAAAATCGCCCCAAAGTAGAGAAAAATGGGTGAAATGAACTCAACCCCTCTTTTTAAAACATTCTGTCAAGCGACTTCCACACCTGCGGACTCCTCGCCGCTTTTGCGAGTCCGCATCTGCAGAGCCCTCATCGCACCTGCGCCAATCACCACTTCTACAGTCCTCCATCTCTCTTCTGCGCTTGCGCAGATGCGGCCAATACCCTGCATCAGCGGTCCTTCCCTTGGCTGCCCCTTTCCGCTCCTGCGACTCCTAGGCTCTTCTACGGCTCCGCACTTGCGGCCATAACCTCGCAGGTGCGGTTACACCAGATACAAGTTGTTGAAGCCCTTCTTTAAACTCCAAATTTGATCCGTTAACCATCCGTAATCCACCCGAGGCCCCCGTGACCCTGTCCAATCACACCAACCACTCCCAAAACACATTAGGACTTGCCTGAGGACTCAAATCATATCAAACAACGCTTAAATCATGGATCAACCTCCAATCCAAGCTTAGTAAACTTAAGAAATTCAAACTTCTACATTCGATGACAAAACATATCAAATCACGTCCGATTGACCTCAAATTTTGTGCACAAGTCATATTTGACATTACGGACCTACTCCAACTTTCGGAATCGAAATTCGACCCCGATATCAAAAAGTCCATTTCCGATCAAACTTCTCAAAACCTTCAAATTTCTATCTTCAGACAAATGACTCCAAAATGACCCACGGACCTCCGAATTCACTTCCGCTTGCGCTCCAACACCAGAATCACCATACGGAGCTATTCCCAGACTCGGAACCACAAACGGACATTGATAACACTGAAATGCACTTCAACCCAAACTTATGAAATTCCTCCAAAAATGCTAACTTCCAAAATAGGCGCCAAAACATTCCCGGGTCCTCCAAAACCCGATTCAGACATACACCCAAGTCCGAAATCATCATACGAACCTGCTAGAACCTTCGAATCCCGATTCCGAGGTTGTTTACTCAAAAACTCAATCTTAGTCAATTCTTTCAACTTAAATCTTCCGAAATGAGAATTCTCTTTCCAAATGAACTCCGAATTCCCCGAAATTCAATTCTAACCATGCGTACAAGTCATAATACCTGAAGTGAAGCTGCTCATGACCTCAAACTATTGAACGACGCGCTAGATCTCAAAACGACCGGTTGGGTCAATACATTCTCTCCCACTTAAACATACGTCCATCCTCGAACGTTCTGAAAACTACACTAAAGTAGTCTGAAATCACTGTTTAACACCTCGTGCACCTACCCGTATTACCGCCACTCAGTCGAGCACACAATTATGAAGATATTCCCTTTTATTCAAGAAAATAAGCATGTTACATCTCACATTTTCGTACGTTAAAATTTCGTTTTCAGTTAACCGACGTAGACTTGGGGATGAGATCATCTTGACGTTAACGTATTTACGCTATTTATAAGAAGTGATAAATAAGTGTTATGAAGGATAAAGGGGTACACTGATTAAAGAAAATGAGTTTCGGTGAAAGTGGCCAATTTGGAAAAAAATACGGGTCAAGCGATAATACACGATAAATATGAACTAGTACCATGCAAGGTACCATATGACCTCGATAATATAAAATATATAGTATATATGAAGTATTTTAAAAATAAATAGAATTTTAAGTAATTTGTGATTTTTTTTAAATTATGCGGGTAATTGATTAATTACCGGGTAACAGGACATTACCTAGTTAACTAATAAGTGGATAAAAAAAATTGATAATTAACCACCTTTCCAGGTGGCATAAAGCCACAATGGGTAGACATGACTCATAAGTCATTAAACCCATGTGGTTACCTATGAATAACCCAAAACCATGACTTAAAGAATAAGTCTTAGAAAGACTTATCAACATTCTGTCTTAGCTTCAATACACAACTTGGGCTTGAAACCAAGAGAGTGTAAGTCCAAAATCAAGACTTCAAACGATTGGAACAAAGATAACTTTAATATTAAATCCATTTAAGTCTTTAGTACACAAAAAAACGTTAGAGAGCAGAATCAAAAAAATTTGTCCAAATTTCGTTTCAAGATTTCAAGCAGAAGTTCGTTCAAATAATTCCAGGAACAGGTATGTTAAGGCCCTCCCTTCTTTCTTTTGGCATGGTCTAGATTATACGAAATTAACGGGCAAATACACGGTTTCTATAAATTATTCTATTCATTGAAATAGTAGGGGTGTCTATATTCTTGATTCCCCATGAGAATTATTATTTTCTTCTGTTCATGGGTCTCAAAATAATACGTAGTTGAAAAAATTTATCCGGAAGGAATATTGAGATTATTATCATTGACTCATGACCATATGGCGTTATATACGCGTATATATGTAAATATATGTATATAGGATATGGGAAAAGGTTACGGCGTTATATACGCATCACCACCTGATCAGTTGGTATATGATGATGATATTGCCCACAGTGGCTAAATATGATTCAAACGGCGTTATATACGCGTATATATGTATGTATTCAAACGACTTTATATACGCGTATGTATATATGTAAATATATGTATATGGGATATGGGAAAAGGTTACGGCATTATATACACATCACCACCTGATCAGCTGGTATATGTTGATGATATTGCCCATAGTGGCCGAGATGATATGATGGGATTCCCCCAGTGGCTTGATGATATTATGTACACCATACCTATGCATAGCATGACATTTACACGCACGTGCATGACATTATAAACGTTTCAGTATTTACAAAGTTATTCAAATTTAAAAATATGTTTCAGTAGTCCATGTTTCATCTATGTCTCTTACGTACTAATTTCCATGTCTTACATACTCAGTACATTTTTCGTACTGACGCCCTATTTTATGGGGCTTGCGTTTCATGCCCGCATGTGCAGGTAGGCAAGCTGACGGTCCCCATTCTTAGGGTCCCTAATCAGCGAGAGTTGGCGTGCTCCATTTGATCCGGAGCTGCTTTTGATATTGGTACGATACGTTTGTACATATATATGTATATGAGTATGACATGGCTCAGTCCCGTCTTTGTTCAGTTATGTTTCTATTAGAGGTCTGTAGACAATATGTCTAGTTGGGTTATATGTGGCCTTGTCGGCTTTCAGTTTTTGATGTATAGTTGTCTATAGCGGCCTTGCCGGCTCGCCCACTGTATTCTGTCTGTATTCGTACATATGCCTTGATGGCAGGCTTCTTTCACGTATGTTAATTTTTGTAATGCAGCAGATGTTATTCAGGTTCATATTTTAGACGTATGCTTAGGGGTGTTTGATAGGTAAGATTCAGGCGCCCGTCGCGACCCATCGGTTTGGGTCGTGACAAAGCCTTAGAGCCCAATTCCAACATCCGGAATTCTCTGCCAGGCCTGTTTCCAACATACGCTCACCGTATCAATAACTACACGTAGCACCAAAACATGACTGCATACCTTAGCCAAATTCGCACCTTGCACCACTTTACTCACAAGACCACAATAACATTCTCTGATCAAATTAGTCAAAAGATCCACAAATCTGATGCTCCCAATGCACCTCATGATATATATGTGTCTTGCTCTAACTCTTACAATATCGCCACGACAGAAGAGATGTGTAGAAATTCATAACCAACTGCCGAATCAGCAATTCATTGGGTCTATACTCCTGACAAGAACCATCACCTCATTCTGAACCAAATAATGGTATTTGCTCCTTAATATACTTCGTATAATCAGATTGCAATGATCTTAAATCCACGATCTCGTCTCACCCAGTATGAACTGCTCAGGCAATAAGCCACCCCGGACATGATCAAAAGTTTCATATGATGCCACAGTGTGCCAATAGGCTACCAAGTCGAACGCGATACAAAAGGAAAACAACCTCTGAAAAGGAAATCCAATGACCCTGCTCGCGAATCATACATGCGACGTGGGTAACATAATTAAACAGACACCCCGCTCGCGAATCATACATGCGACGCGAGCACACAGTAAATAGGAGTTTTCCTCAGAAAAATAGGAAACAAAACACATAAAAATAGATATAGGGAACTAAACTCGACACCACACTATTGCGGCACGCAACCCGATCCAAACAGCATAACCATGGCGGTGTGCCATTCGATCCACACATAAAATTCACATAAGGAGATACACACCGAGCTAGATTGCTCATTACAACAAAATATTGAATATCGGTCACAAGCACGCTAAGTGCATAATTCCATCCCTGGGGAGGCATATAGTGCCTTAGGCTACAAAACTCAAGCAAAATTGAGGTACGATATACGATCTGAATCTCGAGAGCCATCCTGCTCATATAACATTATCTCTGCGCAGAACCTTAACACGTAAGAAATTCACCAAGCCATCTCACAACCCATACGGTGCGATATATCAATACATGAAATAGCTAACGACGAAATAGTACCCCGACTACTCTTCCATAAGGAGCGCATTGCTGAAATGAACACATTTGGTCTGATATAGAGCCCATATTCACATTTAGATCCATCCACAGACCTCAAGCAGATTCTGATCGCACTGAACTAGGCTAATAACCTTCCAAAGGTCCATAATAACTTCCCTTTTTCTCATACACACGAGAACTACCATCATGACCGGAGTAATCCTCCACAGTCAACAACCCTATAAACCGAGTGCCCTCCAGGCATGAATTCTCAATTTAACGACATCACCACAATCTACATACTTGGTTTAACTCTTATATCAATCAAATGACTACATGCGACACATATACAACCTTCCCGTGGGGCACGCTCCCACAACCTTCCATAACATATGACAGGTCTGTACATCCAAACCACCGGCCGCACTAACGCTGAAAAGCGATCAAGAATCCTTAACCAGGATGCAAAGCCTTTTTCACAAAACACTGATCTCAGGTGACGCTGAAGACAATACTAACTTGCTTTAAACATCGAGACTCCTTTCCTGCTCATCCAAGCTCGTGATATCCTTGTCAACATCGAACTGCAACCTTGATCCTCACTTCAAATTCCATACCACTCCCTGCACCCAACATGTCAATATATGATAGAACACGATCTTCATCATAACTCCGGAATCACTAATAGATTAATACTTCATCATATAGAAACTTTTCACTTAGCCCATTTCAGGAGAACCATAGCAACACACAAGTGAATTCTTATAATCGTAGAATATGCAAATATCTAAGTAGTGGTCTAAGCCACCATAGCCCTTTCGGGATACTCCTACACATAACCAGACATAATAGTAGAATACTTCTAAATAACATCGATTACGGCGGCCGACAAGCCTCACACGTACCTTCACTAATCACTTGCACAACTTGATCACACTGAAGGAACTAATCACTACCTCCAATATGCCAATTCAACTATGGCTAACCAATCTATCTTCTTCCAATTTATCCTTGATTGCCTTAGAAATAACTCCATTCAACACATAACACACTCCATCCGCACTCATCTCGAGCGACCTTGAATCACGAGACCATGCTGTCTCAAATCCCACAAACCATTTCATACCTCCCAAATGCTACACTGCAAGTCAAAACATAATAGAATATTCTGGACCTCTTCTCATAAGCTACTACAAAGCTTTATTATTAACCGTACCTATAGGCTCGAAATCATTAGGGACCACACTTTACCCTATGAATCTACTAGGATTGTTGTTGAGAGCCACCGATCTGACTTGGACTAAAGTATAATTAACCCTAAGGCTCCACTGGCACATGAACACCCTTCTCAACGAAGCACTCGGTAGAATCACTTCCCTTGAAACCCTCATCTATACAAGGCATAAATCCTGAATCCTTCCCCAAGTCTTAACATGAGCCAATAAGGCCAACCATAGCACACCTTTAACAATTCTTTTGCTCAAGTTACCACTTATGTTCTTTTCCCGTAGCTGAAATAACTCATCAATATGCTAATAACCAGAAACCTCGCAAGCAGTTAACCATGCAACCCAATTATAGGTTGTGGGACTCTCCCACTTAGCTTGAAGCCACTATTACACAACTCTAGAATTCACTAGGATTCTTTATCTCTTATTGACATAACCTTACGCAATCAACCGCCAGAATTCTCAGAATATTTCTGTAAAACCCCTTTTCATACTCTGAATCATCAACCACATTTGCACGACCGATCTCTTCGCCGGATAGCTAGTAGAATTCTTTGCAGAAGCTTCGCCAACCACGCGACCGCAGATCTGCTCACAGGAGATAACCCACATGTGGAGATTACACGCCGACATCTTTCAACATTGTTGCATAAGGTACAATCACTACATCATTCATAACCCATCATGAGCTCATGCTCATCTACCAATTGTACTAGTTTGTTCACTTCTTAGGGACATCAACTAAATGTGCAACGGTACCTCCAAATCCAAGTTCATGTTGTATCCTTCTTCATATCGGGCAACGCCTTTTTGTTGCATCAAATCTCCCGTCGTATAATAGCCGATATTTCAAATTAAGTCTTGTGATGACCCAACCAGTTGTCTCATGAGTTACCACTCTATTTCCCTATGCTTTATTTATCAGTGTTATGTGATATTGGGTTGGTCGGATCAAATTCGGAATGATTTTGGTAAGGTTTGAGACACTTAGTCTCTTTTAAGGAAGCTTAAGTTGGAAAAGTCAACCGGACATTGACTTATGCGTTCGAAGGCTCAGATGTGAGTTTTGATGGTTTGATTAGATGTGCGAGGTGATTTGGCACTTAGAAGTGTGATCGGAATGAGTTTTGGAGATTCGGAGTATATTTAGGCTTGAATTGGCGAAGTTGATATTTTGGCAATTTCCGGTTGGTAGGCGAGATTTTAATATAGGGGTCAGAATGGAATTTTGAGAGTTACAGTAGCTCCGTTGTTTCATTTTTTATGTATGTGCAAAATTTTAGGTCATTCGGACGTGGTTTGGTTAGGTTTTTGATCAAAAGCGGAATTCGGAAGATTATAGAAAGTTTGGCTTAAATCTGATATGTTTTGGTTGATTTGATGTTGTTTGAGGTGTTTTAAATATTGGCACAAGTTTGAATAGGGTATTAGGATATGTTGGTGCCTTTGGTTGAGGTCCCAGGGGCGTCGAGTGAGTTTCGGATGGCCAATCGAACAATTTCGTGAAGTTGGAGTTGCAGAAATTGCACGTTCAGCTGTTGCAAGTTTTTACTCTTCATGTTCGCGAGTGGAACATCGCGTTCATGAAGAGTCAGTGATTGTTAGTGGAATTTTAGCCTTCGCGTTTGCGAAGGGCTGGATGCTCGTGCATCACGTTCGTGAGAAGGGGGTCGCGTTCGCGTAGAGTCTTTTGGTCAGCTGGGTCTGAGGTCGAGTTGTTCATTGCGTTCGCGAGAGAGGGTGTGCGTTCGCGAGGGTCTTGTAGCGTTCGCGTAAGAGAATTATGGTCAAAGTTATTTTTGTGCTTCACGAACGTGAGGCGTTTACCGCTTTCGCGAAGAAGGAAATTAGGCCTGGGCAGAATGTTTAAAATGTCGTCTTGTCCGCGAATGTGGGGTTATTTTCTTCCATTTTTGGTCATTTTTGGAGATTTTTGAAGGGGATTGAAGAGGGATTCAAGGGCAATCACTTGGACGTAAGATTCTTGGACTTAAAACTCGATTATAAGTGAATTCCACCTGGAAAATCATGAAAATTAAGCCAAAACTTGAAGAATTAGGGCTTGGAAATTTGGAATTTTGATTGAGGATTTGAAGGACCATTTGAAGTCGGATTTCAAAACTTTTGATATGTATGAACTCGTGGGGAGATAAGTAATCTATGTATGTAAAAAAATTTGAGTTCCGAGACGTGGTCCCGGGGGTCAGGTTTTGGTAATTTCGGGATTTGTGTCTATTATTGATTGTTTTCGCTTGGGCTTCGTTCCTTTATCATATTTTGATGTCCTCATTCTGATTTTGGATAGATTCGATGTGTGTGGAGGCTGATTCGAGGGGAAAAGTCAACACGAGTTAGAGATTTGACCGGTTCGAGGTGAGTAATGATGTTTTGAGGGTTTGAAACCCCGAATTGCACATTGTACTGCTATATTGAGGTTAGACACATGTTTGATGACGAGCGTGGGGTCGTACACTATTGGGGATTGTGACTTGGTCAGTTCTGATTGATGTTTTTACCGCGTATTTGACTGAAATCTATTTTTTATCATCATTATTTGGGCTGAATGCCATATTTGGGTCTTGTGCCAACTATTTGAACCCTTCAGGGATTTTTACTGGTATTTCCTTACTGTTTTGACTTTATACATGAACTCAGTCATGTTATATTTCACTATTTTTCCGTACTCAGCCAGGTTTACTCTATTTTAACACTTATATGATCTTTTAAATGATATTTTGGGCTGAGAAACATGTTTTACTACTGCCCGAGTGACTTGTGAAGATTTTTGTCTGAGTAAGGCCGAGGGCCTATATTTTGAAAAAATATTTGATACTGATTATGAGGTTGAGTGGCTGAGATATGTACTCTACGAGGTGGCTTGATTGATATGAGGCCGAGAGCCTAGTGATGATGCCACGAGATGGCTTGATATTGCTCTTGGGCCGTAAGGGGACCCTCCAAGAGTCTACACACCCCCAGTGATGTGAGTTTGAGCCCAAGGGGCTGGTATTGTTCTATGTAATTGCCCGAGGGGCTAGTACTATTCTGAGATGTTGCCTAAGGGGCAGATTTATTGATATTGTGCCTCAGGGGCGAGCCTTTCATAATTGACTATCAATTACCTGCTTAATCATTGAAAAAGGATTTTCATGAAACTACATTTGAGTTAAAGAATTTTACCTATCTTTGACTGATTTACTATTTTTAAATGGTTTTACTACTTCATTATAGAATGCTTTGTGCCTTACGTGATTTCTTGCTTTCAGTCTTTATTTACATTTTTTACTCACTGAGTTGGAGTACTCATTTTACTCCCTGCACCCTGTGTGCAGATTCAAGCGTAGCTGGTCTTGCTCCCGAGTGCTGACCATTCCATCTTCAGGCAGATTCGAGGAGTCTTTAGGTAGTTGTTGGCGTTCACAGCCCGGATCTCCTCCCTATCTCTTTTCCTTATCTCCTTAGCTCAGTATGAAACTCTGTAGTTACTTTTGGGTATTTAATGTTGTTAGATGCTCGTGACTTGTGACACCCCGGTTATGGCTGTGTTGGGTTGTACTTCCGTATTTTATTGATATTACATGGAACATAGTATTATTAAATCGTGTTTTAGACTATTTTTCTTGTTGTTTAACTGTGTAACGTCGTTTAGGAATAGTTGGCTAGCCTTGTCTTCACGAGAGGCGCCATCACAACCGGGTTTGGATTTAGGGTCGTGACAAGTTGGTATCAGAGCCTAGGTTACATAGGTCTCACGAGTCATGGGCAGGTTTAGTAGAGTCTCGCGGATCGGTATAGAGAAGTCTGTATTTATCCTCGAGAGGCTGCAGAACCTTTAGGAAAAACTTCACATTCTTGAAATTCTTGTTGTGCGAATTTGTTGATCCGAATAATAAGCTTTTGTTATTCTATTCTCTCACAGATTGTGAGGACACGCGCTACCAGACAGGATGGACGACCACCAGTGCCACCAACTGTCGCCACCAGAGGCCGAGGATGCGATCGTGGTCATGGTAGAGGTAGAGCGGCTAGGGCAGCACATGCAGATCCACCTACTACACCAGTTCAGCATCAGGTCCCAATTATGGATGCTCCAGCAGCACCAGCTCAGGCACCAGCTGTGCCCATTGTGATTCTGGGACTTCAGGAGGCCTTGGCTCAGATCTTATCAGTTTGTACTGGCCTAGCTCAGGCGGTTTCAGCCACTACAGCCGCAGCTACTTCTCAAGATAGGGGAGGCAATTAGACTCCCACCGCTCACACACTTGAGCAGGTCGTGTAGGGACTTCACACGCCGGGGGCACATCCAGCCTAGCCAATTGCAGCTGCTCAGGATTATGTAGTTCCCGCTATGCTGGAGGATGAGCAGCGTAGGTTGGAGAGGTTGGGTAGACTGCAGTCTCCGACCTTCAGTGTTATAGAGGGCGAGGATGCCCAGAGTTTCTTAGACAAGTGTCAGAAGATGCTTCATACAGCGTGTATTCTAGAGACCAGCGGGGTTGCTTTCACTACTTATCAGTTTTCTGGAGTTTCCTTCACTTGGTGGGAGGATTTTGAGAGGCGTAGGCATATTAGTGCAGCACCCCTTACTTGGCAGCAGTTCTCCATTATTTATCTAGAGAAGTATATGACGTAGTCTCGCAGAGAGGAGCTGCGTAGGCAGTTTGAGTGGTGTGTCAGGGGGAGATGATCGTGTCACAATGTGAGTTGAGGTTCTTTGAGTTAGCTCGTCACACTATTTGGATGGTCTCGACATATAGAGAGAGGATTATGAGGTTTGTTGATGGCCTCACTCTCTCATGACTAGGGAGAAGGTGATTGGGGCTACTTTCGAAGAGGTTGTGGATATTGCCCGTGAGATTGAGTCTGGTCATCGCCAGGAGTGAGAGGAGATGGAAGCCAAGAGGCCTCGAGGATCTGGTAATTACGGTGGTACTCCTTCGAGAGGTCAGTTTCAGCACGGCAGAGGTTGTCCATTCAGGCATGCTCAGCCAGCTCGCCCAGATTATCGTGGGTCGTCATCGGGTCATGGTTCTCACAGTTCTCATCAGGTCCAGTTATCAGTTAGTACCCTTTTAGCTCAGAGTTTGTCCTGTGCTCCATCAGCTCAGGGCTCTTCTATGCCGAGTGCATCTGCTGGTCACTCCGGTGCGAGGGGTTCCCTTCAGTCCCCTTCTCCAGCACCTGGGAGTT
This sequence comes from Nicotiana tabacum, assembly GCF_000715075.1. Taxonomy (NCBI): domain Eukaryota; kingdom Viridiplantae; phylum Streptophyta; class Magnoliopsida; order Solanales; family Solanaceae; genus Nicotiana; species Nicotiana tabacum. Next base: position 196,375,874 of record NC_134080.1, read on the forward strand.
GTTATGAGTGTGGTGATATGGGTCACATGTGGAGGCAGTATTCTCGTCGTTTTTCTAGTTCATCCCAACAGAGGGGTCAGTCATCGGCTTCTGCGCCAGTTGCTTCATCACCACCTGCCTAGCCAGCTAGGGTAGGGGTTAGTCAGCTAGAGGCCGTCCCAGAGGGGGAGGCCGATTTGGAGGTGATCAGGCCCGTTTCTATGCACTTCCAGGCAGACCCGATGCTATTTCTTCAGATGTTGTCATTAAAGGTATTGTTTCAGTCTGCCATAGAGATGTCTCTGTATTATTTGATCCCGATTCCACCTTTTCTTATGTGTCATCATACTTTGCTCGTTATTTGGGTACGCCCCGTGAGTTTCTTGCTGCACCTGTTCATGTATCTACCCCGGTGGGCGATACTATTGTTCTAAACCGTGTGTACCGATCGTATGTGGTGACTATTGGGGGTCAGAAGACCCGTGTAGATTTCTATTATTGTGTATGGTATATTTCAATGTCATTTTGGGCATAGATTGGCTATCTCCGTGTCGTGCTATTCTGCACTGTCATGCTAAGACAGTCACATTGGCTATATCGGGTGTGCCACGGATTGAGTGGCGAGGTATGGCTGATTATGTTCCCAGTAGAGTGATCTCGTTCTTGAAAGCCCATTGTATGGTTGGGAAGGGTTGTCTTTCATATCTAGCCTTTATAAGGGAGGTCGGTGCTAAGACTCCCAATATTGATTCTGTTCCAGTTGTGAGGGATTTTCCCAATGTGTTTCATGCAGACCTGTCGGGCATGCCACCAGACAGAGATATTGATTTTGGTATTGACCTGGTGCTGGGCACTCAGCCCATTTCTATTCCGCCGTATCGTATGGAACCAGCGGAGTTGAAGGAGTTAAAGGAGCAGCTTCAGGAACTCCTAGATAAGGGGTTCATTCGGCCTAGTGTGTCACCTTGGGGTGTACCAGTTCTGTTCATGAAGAAGAATGATGGCACTATGAGAATGTGCATTGATTAAAGGTAATTGAACAAGGTAACAATTAAGAACAAGTATCCTTTGCCTCGCATTGATGATTTATTCGACCAGCTTCAGGGAGCAAGAGTGTTCCCCAATATTGATCTCCGTTCAGGTTATCACCAGTTGAAGATTAGGGACTTGGATATCCTTAAGACAACTTTTAGGACCTGATATGGTCATTATGAGTTCTTGGTGATGTGTTTTGGGTTGTCCAATGCCCCAGCAGCGTTCATGCATTTGATGAACAATGTGTTTTGGCCTTATCTTGACTCATTTGTAATAGTCTTCATTGATGATATTTTGGTATATTTGTGTAGTTAGGAGGAGCACGCTGAGCATTTGAGAGGTGTGTTGCAGAGGTTGAGGGAGGATAAACTTTATGCAAAATTCTCCAAGTGTGAGTTTTGGCCCAGTTCAGTGGCTTTCTTGGGGCACGTGGTGTCCAGCGAGGGTATTCAGGATGATCCGAAGAAGATAGAGGCTATATATAGATTTGGCCCAGACCATCTTCAGCCACAGAGATTCGCAACTTTGTTGGTTTGGCAGGCTATTATTGCTAGTTTATTCATGGATTCTCATCTATCGCATCGCCCTTGACCAAGTTAACTCAGAAGGGTGCTCCATTTATATGATCGTACGAGTGTGATGAGAGCTTTCAGAAGCTCAAGACAGCCTTGACCACAGCTCCAGAGTTGGTTTTGCCATCAACTTCAGGTTCATATACCGTGTATTGTGATGCTTCGAGAGTTGGTATTGGTTGTGTTTTGATGTAGGAGGGTAGAGTTATTGCCTATGCTTCTCGTCAGTTGAAGCCCCATGAGAATAACTACCCCGTTCATGATTTGGAGTTTGCTACCATAGTTCATGCGTTGAAGATTTGGAGATATTACTTGTATGGTGTGTCTTGTGAGGTGTTTACTGATCATCGTAGCCTCCAGCACTTGTTTAAACAAAAGGATCTTAATTTGAGGAAGCAGAGATGGTTGGAATTTCTTAATGATTATGATATCATTATATTGTACGATCATGGAAAGGCCAACGTAGTGGCCGATGCTTTGAGCCGAAAGGCAGTGAGTATGGGGAGTTTGGCATATATTCCTGTTGGGGAGAGACCTCTTGCGGTTGATGATCAGGCCTTGGCCAATCAATTCGTGAGATTAGATATTTCGGAGCCCAGTCGGGTATTGGCTTGTGTGGTTTCTCGGTCTTCCTTATATGATCGCATCAAAGAGCGTCAATATGATGATCCGCATTTGCTTGTCCTTAAGGATAGAGTTCAGCATGATGATACCAAAGATGTGACCATTGGTGAAGATGGGGTGTTGAGGATGCAGGTCCGAATTTGTGTGCCCAATGTGGATGGGCTTCGGGAGTTGATTCTGGAGGAGCCCATAGCTCACGGTATTCCATTCATCTGGGTGTCGCGAAGATGTATCAGGATTTGAGGTAGCACTATTGGTGGAATAGAATGAAGAAAGACATTGTGGGATTTGTAGCTCGGTGTCTCAATTGTCAGAAGGTGAAATATGAGCATCAGAGACCAGGTGGCATGCTTCAACAGATGGATATTCCCGAGTGGAAGTGGGAGAGGATCACTATGGACTTTGTTGTTGGACTTCCACAAACTTTGAGGAAGTTCGATGCAATTTGGGTGATTGTGGATTGGTTGATCAAGTCTGCATACTTCATTCCTATGTGTACCACCTATTCTTCATAGCGGTTGGCAGGGATCTATATCCGGGAGATTGTTCGGCTGCACGGTGTCCCAGTTTCCATCATTTCAGATAGGGGCACTCAGTTTACATCGCAGTTTTGGAGGTCTGTGTAGTGAGAGTTCGGTACTCAGGTTGAGTTGAGCACATCTTTTCACCCTCAAATGGACGAACAGTCCGGGCGCACTATACAGATATTGGAGGACATGTTGCGTGCTTGTGTCATTGATTTTGGAGGGTCATGGGATCAATTTCTACCACTTGAAGAGTTTGCTTATAACAACAGCTACCAGTCGAGTATTCAGATGGCTCCATATGAGCTTTGTATGGGAGGCGGTGTAGATCTCCAGTTGATTGGTTCGAACCCGGTGAGGTTAGGTTATTGGTGACAGATTTGGTGCAGGATGCTTTGGAGAAGGTGAAGGTGATTCAAGAGAGGCTTCATACAACGCAGTCGAGGCAAAAGAGTTATGCTGACAGTAATGTTTGAGATGTGTCCTACATGGTTGGCGAGAAGGTTTTGTTGAAGGTTTCTCCCATGAAGGGTGTTATGAGATTTGGAAAGAAAGGTAAATTGAGTCATCGGTTCATTGGACCTTTCGAGGTGCTTCAGAGGATTGAGGAGGTGACTTATGAGCTTGCTTTGCCACCTAGCTTGTCGAGGGTGCATCCGGTATTTCATGTTTCTATGCTCCAGAAGTATATTGGGGATTCGTCGCATGTTCTGGATTCAGTACGGTTCAGTTGGGTGATGATTTGACCTATGATGTGGAGCCAGTAGCTATTTTGGGTCATCATGTTCGGAAGTTGAGGTCAAAGGATATAGCATCAGTGAAAGTGCAGTAAAGAGGTCGGCCTGTAGAGGAGGCTATTTGAGTGACCGACCGGGAGATGCGGAGAAGATATCCTCACTTGTTTGAGGCTTCAGGTATGTTATTTGACTCTTTCGCGGACGAACGTTTGTTTAAGTTGGGGAAGATATGACGACCCGACCAGTCGTCTCATGAGTTACCACTCTGTTTTCCCCATTTGTGCTTCTTCGTGCTTTGTTTATCTGTGTTATGTTATATCGGATTGGTCGGATCGAATCTGGAATAATTTTGGTAAGGTTTGAGACACTTAGTCTCTTTTAAGGAAGCTTAAGTTGGAAAAGTCAATCGGACGTTGACTTATGTGTTCGAAGGCTCGGATGTGAGTTCTGATGGTTCGGTTAGCTTCGGGAGGTGATTTGGCACTTAGGAGCACGATCGGAATGAGTTTTAGAGGTTCGAAGTATATTTAGGCCTGAATTGGCGAAGTTGATATTTTGGCGATTTCCGGTTGGTAGATGAGATTTTGATATAGGGGTCGAAATGGAATTCCGAGAGTTGCAGTAGCTCCGTTATATCAATTGGGATGTGTGTGCAAAATTTCAGGTCATTCGGACATGGGTTGGTTGGGTTTTTGATAAAAAGTGGAATTCGGAAGATTATAGAAAGTTTGGCTTGAATCTAATATGTTTGGTTGATTTGATGTTGTTTGAGGTGTTTTGAAGATTGACACAAGTTTGAATAGGGTATTAGGATATGTTGGTGCCTTTGGTTGAGGTCTCGGTGGCCTCGGGTGAGTTTCGGGTGGCCAATCAGACCGTTTCGTGAAGTTGGAGTTGCAGAAATTGCAGGTTCAGCTGTTGCAAGTTTTTACTCTTTGCGTTCATGAGTACACCATTACGTTCACGAAGAGTCAGTAATGGTCAGTGGAATTTTAGTCTTCGCGTTCGCGAAGGGCTGGATGCTCGTGCATCGCATTCGCGAGAAGGGGGTCGCGTTTACGTAGAGTCTTTTGGTCAGCTGGGTCTGAGGTCGAGTTGTTCATTGCGTTCACGAGAGAGGGTGTGCGTTCGCAAAGGGTAAGTTTGAGGAACCATTGCATTCCCGAGAGTCTTGTCATGTTCACGCAAGAGGATTTTGGTCAAAGTTATTTTTGTGCTTCACGAACGCGAGGCGTTGACCGCATTCGCGAAGAAGGAAATTAGGCCTGGGCAGAAGGTTTAAAATGTCGTGTTGTCCGTGAATGCGGGGTCATTTTCATCCATTGTTGGTCGTTTTTTGGAGCTTTGTGAAGGGGATTGAAGAGGGATTCAAGGGGAATCACTTGGAGATAAGATTCGTGGACTTAAAACTCGATTATTATGTGAATTCCACCTAGAAAATCATGAAAATTAAACCAAAAATTGAACAATTAGGGCTTGGAAATTTAGACTTTTGATTGAGGATTTGAAAGACTATTTGAGGTCAGATTTCAGAACTTTTGATATGTATGAACTCGTGGGGAGATAAGAAATCTATTGATGTATAAATTTTTGAATTCTGAGACGTGGGCCCGAGGGTCGGGTTTTGGTAATTTCGGTATTTGTGTCTATTATTGATTGTTTTCGCTTGGGCCTCGTTCCCTTAGCATATTTTGACATCCTCGTTCTGATTTTGGATAGATTCGATGCGCGTGGAGGCTGATTCGAGGGGCAAAGTCGTCATGAGTTAGAGATTTGACCGGTTCGAGGTGAGTAATGATGTTCTGAGGGTTTGAAACCCTGGATTGCACATCGTAGTGCAATATTGAGGTGAGGCACACGCTTGATGACGAGCGTGGGGTCGTGCACTATTGGGGATTGTGACTTGGTCTGTCCCGATTAATCTTTTTACCGCGTATTTGACTAAAATCTATTTGTTATCATCATTATTTGGGCTGAATGTCATATTTGGGCCTTGTGCCAACTATTTGAACCCTTCGGGGATTTTTACTAGTATTTCCTCACTGTTTTGACTTTATACTTGAACTCAGTCATGTTATATTTTACTGTTTTTTTGTACTCAGCCAGGTTTACTCTGTTTTAACACTTATATGATCTTTTAAATGATATTTTGGGCTGAGAAACATGTTATACTACTGCCCGAGTGGCTTGTGAGGATTTTTGACTGAGTAAGGCCGAGGGCCTAGGTTTTGAAGTAATATTTGATACTGATTATGAGGCTGAGGGCCTGAGGGCCTGAGATATGTACGCCACGAGGTGGCTTGATTGATATGAGGTCAAGAGCCTAGTGATGATGCCACGAGATGGATTGATATTGCGTTTGGGTCGTAAGGGGCCCCTCCAGGAGTCTATACACCCCAGTGAGTGCGGGTACCCATTGTGATGTGAGATTGAGCCCGAGGGGCTGGTATTGTTCTATGTGACTGCCCGAGGGGCTGGTACTCTTCTGAGATGTTGCCCGAGGGGCGGATTTATTGATACTGTGCCCGAGGGCCGAGCCTTTACGTGATTACTTTTCATTATTGACTGTCAATTACCTGCTTAATCATTGAAAAAGGCTTTTCATGAAACTATATTTGAGTTAAATAATTTTACCTATCTTTCACTAATTTACTATTTTTAAATGGTTTTACTACTTTATTATAGAATGCTTTGTGCCTTACATGATTTCTTGCATTCAGTCTTTATTCACATTTTTTACTCACTGAGTTGGAGTACTCACTTTACTCCCTGCACCCTGTGTGCAGATTCAAGCGTAGCTAGTCCCGCTCCCGAGTGCTGATCATTCCAGCTTCAGGAGGATTCGAGGAGTTTTTAGGTAGCTGTTAGTGTTCGCAGCCCGGACCTCCGCCCTATCTCTTTTCCTTTATGTCCTTAGCTCAGTACGAAACTCTGTAGTTACTTTTGGGTATTTATTGTTGTTAGATGCTCGTAACTTGTGACACCCCGGTTAGGGCTGTGTTGGGTTGTACTTCCGTATTTTATTGATCTTACCTGGTACTTAGTATTATTAAATCGTGTTTTAGACTGTGTTTCTTATTGTTTAACTGTTTAACGTTGTTTAGGAATAGTTGGCTATCCTTGTCTTCACAAGAGGCGCCATCACGACCGGGTCTGGGTTTAGGGTCATGACAAGTCTGTAGGCTCATTCACTGTCCACCTTAAATCACAAATCACTCTAGACTTTCCGGGTGTGTAGTTATCCTACTACTTATCACATATAATACTCTGCCACTCTCCCACTTTGGGCAAACTCACTTCTTTAAGCAACTACTCGACCTTTGATTCTTATACCTGGCCTTCAAGAAATTTTAACCACCGCCTGACACTCCCCACATGTCCTTCCTCATCCTTTTCTGCTCAGTTCTTGCCTTAATAAAATCTATCTTTGTAGCACTTGAACCCACAAATCGCTACTAATTTTAAACCTTTCCGAAGATCATCTTTCTCGAGCCGTCAACATTAGAAATACCGTTTCGATCCTGAACCACCATACACCACGATCTCTAACAGCCACTTCTCCAATACCATCTCCCCGTATCATGCTCCAAAGGAGAATTGTAGAAGATAATAACACCGGCGAACTTGACATATACAATCGAGGACGACGACACCACGTCGCAGATAAAGATTCCACCACATTTGAAAACACCAAGTCCCATTACTCTATCAACCCAAACCTGATCCTCTATGGTTCGATTTCCTTTACTCCATCGGAAATAAGATACTAGATCTTTGAATCATACACTAAGTAAACCTCCTCTCAGTTAATTCACTGCCTGGACACATAGGCAAGCATTCCACCCTATCATCAATACTGCACGATAATTGTTCATAAGCATCATAGCATCCTGTGTATAACCTCGAAGCTCTCAGAAGTATAACTACTGAGCTGAAACGACAGAATATTCTTCCGCAAGGCGACGACAATAGCCCCAACCACCACGCAGGGAGAAACAACCCTCACCACATCAGTAGGACCATTAAAATCTCTCTATTCTCGGTCGATAACAAGCGATTTACGTCGCATAAGATTGAGTAAGAAAAGAAACAAAGGCATAAGCCTCAAAGGAATCAAAATGCACGATGAGGAATCAAGAAAGGAAGTGCTTCTAATAGTCCTGTATCCTCTCGAAGATAAGAACAGACGTCTCCGTACCGATCCGCGAGACTCTACTAGACTTGCTCATGAATCGTGAGACCTAAGGGAACCTAGTGCTCTGATACCATGTTGTCACGACCAAAATCCACTAAGGATCGTGATGGTGCCGGACACCACTATCAGGCAAGCCAACACCAAGAAGTTAATTAAATTCCCATTTTAGTATATATTGAAATCATTTTTTATACATTAAACAATAAATAATAAAATTTACTTAAATAATAATGATGTCTTTTACAATTCCTGAATACTGAATAATCCCATAAATATCCCAGAACCCGGTATCACAAGTGCATGAGCAATTTCTAGGGAAACAAGGTGTAATACAATAACTGTCCGGAATATAAATTTGGACAGAAAGTAAATACAATACACTGAAAGAGACTATGCTGGCTGCGGGTCACCTCGAGAGATACATCTCACCTATGTCTCTGTATCAACTATGCTGCTACGCCCACTAGGCCACCAGAGATGCATGTGTCTATGCAACAAAAATGTACATAAAGTGTAGCATGAGTACGAAAACAATGTGTACTCCGCAAGTGTCCCGTCTAATCTCGAAGAAGTAGAAACGAGAGGTCGACTTAAACACTTGCTAGTGGTCTAATAATAATATACCAATAATGTAGTGAATCGAGAATATTCATAAAATGACTCTAAATCAATAGCATGAGGCAAATAAACAGTTCTTTCATTAATGGGAAATTTCCAGATTCAATTTCATCATTTAAGCATTTATCTCAAGATAGGGAGAACAATATCTATAAATCTCAAGGCAAGCAATGCAAACATGCTCAATTCATGTTGAGGTAGTACGGCCTGATCCAATAATATTTAAACTGTGCACTGCTAAAGGGTCGAATGGCGAGAACCATAGATGCATCTATTTAATCTACCGAGGCGTTCAGCCTGTTCCACAATAGATAAACACATTCAAACAGTCGAATCAATAATTCATCAAGGAGAAAATATTCAGGAAAAATTAAGTTTCTCTTTTAAAAGTCAAGAAATGATATCTTGCCTTTTAGAAATTCATTTACACGTTCGATATGTTTTAATCATTTTTTAGTTTGTCAACAAGGTTTCAAGTATTACAAGTAAGCATGCTTTTGGGCCCTAAACTACCCGGACATAAGCATAATAGTAGCTACGCATGGACTCTCGTCACCTCGTGCGTACGTAGCCCCCACAAATAGGAGCACATAACCAATTAACTCACCTATGGGAACAATTCCCTCTTACAAGGTTAGAAAGGAGACTCACCTCGCTCCGAAGATCCATAACCGACATTCCACGCCCTTCGGAAGACTCAAATCGATGCGAAATGCTCCAAAACTAGCCAATAATTATGCAAATCCATTAATATATGATCAATTACTCATTACAATCCAATTTATAACAATTCCTAACCCCGATTGAAAAGTGGACAAAATTTCCCTCGGGCCCACGTGCCCGGATTTCAAAATTTCTCGAAGATATAGTTTACCTAAGAACTCACGAACTCAAATACATGATTTTCTCTCTATTCCATACCCAAAATCATGATCAAAATCCAAGAATACGAATTTTCTAGGTTTTCCCTCAAACCCAAAGTTTTCCACTAATTTCCATGTAAAAATCTATACATAATCAATGTATTTAACTTGTAATAGGTAGGATTAGCTTACCTCCAAGTTGTTAGGTGGAAGCCCCTCTCAAGAAGCTCCAAAATCGCCCCAAAATAGAGAAAAATGGGTGAAATGAGCTCAACCCCGCTTTTTAAAACATTCTTCCAAGCGACTTCCGCACTTGCGGACTCCTCGCCGCTTCTGCGTGTTCGCATCTGCGGAGCCCTCATCGCACCTGCGCTAATCACCACTTCTTCGGTCCTCTGTCTCGCTTCTGCGCTTGTGCAGATGCGGCCAATATCCCGCATCTGCGGTCCTTCCCTTGGCTGCCCCTTTCCGCTCCTGCAACTCCCAGGCCGCTTCTGCGGCTTCACACCTGCGGCCACAACCTCGCAGGTGCGGTTACACCAAATACCAGCTGCTGAAGCCCTTCTTCAAACTCCAAATTTGATCCGTTAACCATCCGAAATCCACCCGAGGCCCCCAGGACCCCGTCCAATCACACCAACCAGTCCCAAAACACATTACGGACCTTATCGAGGCCTCAAATCTTATCAAACAATGCTAAAATCATGAATCGACCTCCAATCCAAGCTTAATGAACTTAAGAATTTCAAACTTCTACATTCGATGCCAAAACATATCAAATCACGTCCGATTAACCTCAAATTTTGTGAACAAGTCACATTTGACATTACAGACCTACTCCAACTTTAGGAATCGGAATCCGACCCCGATATCAGAAAGTTCACTTCCGGTCAAACTTCTCAAAACCTTCAAATTTCTATCATTAGACAAATGACTCCAAAATCACCCACGGACCTTCGAATTCACTTCCGCTCGCGCTCCCAACACCAGAATCACCATATGGAGCTATTCCCAGACTTGGAATCCCAAACGGACATTGATAACACTGAAATGCACTTCAACCCAAACTTATGAAATTCCTCCAAAAATGCTAACTTCCAAAATAGGCGCCAAAACGTTCCCGGGTCCTCCAAAACCCGATTCAGCCATACGCCCAAGTCTGAAATCATCATACGAACCTGCTGGAACCTTCGAATCTCAATTTCAAGGTCGTTTATGCAAAAACCCAATCTTAGTCAATTCTTTCAACTTAAAGCTTCCGAAATGAGAATTCTCTTTCCAAATTAACTCTGAATTCCCCAGAATTCAATTCCGACCATGCGTACAAGTCATAATACTTGAAGTGAAGCTGCTCATGGCCTCAAACTACTGAACGACGCGCTAGAGCTCAAAATAACCGGTCAGATTATTACATGTAGCAAAACTCTAACACGGTTACTCATAGACTCAGCTGCACCCCGAATGAGGTGGAGTCTAACCGATCCTTCGCCGAATGTCAATCTCGTCTACTAGAAGGGATTGTCAAACTGATTATCTATACCTGCGGGCATGAAACGCAGCGTCCCCAACAAAAGGATGTCAATATGAATAATATACTGAGTATGTAAGGCATGTAAATCAGTATATAAAGATCATGGAAGAAACGTGGAGTAAAGGACTTAACCTGTATGTTTGGATAGTTCTGTAAATCATAAAATATTTATAATGTCATGCATATGCATATAAATGTCATGTAATGCATAGGTCTGTATGTACATAACATCATAAAGTCTCTGGGGGCATCCCATCATATCATCTCAGCCACTGTGGGCAAAATCATCATCGTAGACTAGCTGATCAGGTAGTGGTGTGTATATAACGCCATAACATTTGCCATATCCCATATACATATATATACTTATATATACGCGTATATAACGCCATAACATCATCACGCCTCTGAGAGCGTCCCATCATATCATCTCGGCCACTGTGGGCAAATCATCAATGTGTACCAACTAATCAGGTGGTAGTGCGTATATAACGCCATAACCTTTTCCCATATCCCATATATATATATATATATATATATATATATATATATATATATATATATATATATATATATACTGTTGATACATGGATAAATGAATGAAATGGATGAAAATATATTAATAATTTCAATATTTCTTTCGGATAAACCTTATCAACTGTGTATTATTCTGAATATAAACTTAATGAATTCATTATATAAGTTCTTACTTCTTACCATTGAACTTATTGAACTTTTCGAATATAATTACAAGTTCACAATTAACAGTTATTAAAACTTTAGTAATAGCTTTTCACATATATTTACATCCCATGTTAAGAATACTGTGTTAATTTAGATCTAGTAAACTAAGCTCCTTATCCTTCTTCCTACAACAAATAACTCTTCATAGCAACTATAATAACCTAAAAATAGAGTAAATCTACTATCGCCTGATAGTATATTATATTTTACTATGCTGTAAAAAGAATTTTATGTGTCCAGCTTACTGATCATGAGGCCAATTAGCTAGACTTCCGGCATTGTACTATAGTTCACAGAGGCAACTAGTATGAAAACTAAATTTTGTTATTAATTTTAGACACTGTGGCACCCTTGAATTTTGACACTGATTCACACTTTCGACTTCTCCTACTTCAACCACTCTGTATGGAGGTATGTAACCGAAGTTTCACAATTTAAGTGGGGCTCATTTTACATTAAACTACCAAATGAAAACAAAAGGCGGCACTAATAACTACAATGGTTTATATTTCATATTATATACCTTATTCTTCTCTTTCCATCCTATTTTCCAGAGTGTAATATCTGGAATCCTGATTATTATTAAGACTAAGTAGCAACAAAATATAGTGCTAAAGATTAGTGACGACCCATGAACAGAAAATGTAATAATAATGCCACATAGGGAACCAAAAACACATAAACCCCTAGTATTTTTATGAGTAAAGTTATTTATGAAAACTGTATATTTGTTCGTTTCTTCTGTATAATTTCGATTATGCCAAAAAGAAAGAAGGGGTGACCTTAACGTACCTGGAAAATAAAGTAAGAAGCCTGAATTGGTAGAAGAATTTCTAGAAGTCCAAATTTTCATAATAATCTCAATGAAGCTTCTGCAGAACCATATGCCAACATGTAATTCATTTCCATTAAGATCCTTCCTTGATCAAGTCTTGATATGGAAGATGTTAATTCTTTTACATAATCAGTTGTTGCATTTTGTTATTAATCACTACTATTTCCCTATATTCTGCTTTTAACTAAGGAATTCTATGGAACACTACTACTATAATTACAATATGACTCAAAAGAAAAAAAGAAAAATAATTATAGGCCTAAATCTTTCATCACCTTCTAATAAGACAGTTTAAGAGAGTAGGCATCAATTTGCCAATATTTATAAAATATAAAATGTTAGTACCTTGTTCGGTTCCCATTTTTGCAATATTGACCATACTCACTTCTCCTATATCGGCAAAATGAGAGTTCAACTTAACTGTATGTGCAGCAGTGTTGTACTCATTAATGCACTCACTACATATTACCACCTCACACATAATGACTAAGAGTTATTGTTTTGAATGTGAGGGGCTGCCACGTGGGGCGGGGTGGAGATTTATTAACCTTTATCTACTTGTAAGGTAATTAGGTAGTGTCCCGTTATCCGGTAATTAACCAATTACCTGTATAATTAAGGATTGTCTCAAATTACTTAAAATTTTACTTATTTTTAATATACTTTGTACATCGTACTACTACGGTCATGTGGTACCATGTAAAATAAATTCATACATTATTATTTCATTAAAACATCCATATAAAAATACATATATTTTCTCAATTTATAATTTTCCTAATCTCATATAAAGAATACAAATTTTTGGTATGCTCAATTTTTAAAATGTTAAGAAGATAACCTTCTCTTCATGTGAGAAAATAATTTCTATTTTTACAATAAAGAAAATCTCATAAATTTCCTAATATTATGTGTATAATTTAAAACATATTCGAAAGTAGTAATATTAATAACTATATAAAATTATATTTTTCAAACAATTTTTAATTTTTAATTTTTATTTTTTTTTAGAAAAATGTTCCACTCAAAATATATATAACGGTATCAAAGTTGTTAAACTTACGGGGTGTAACAGGCACCATTCATGGTCTTGCTTGCATAATAAACCGGATGAAAGATTTTGTTGATACATTACCCCAAAACAGCCCCCACCGCTACATCACTTGCATCATACATAAGCTCAAAAGGAATACTCCAATTTGGAGCGGTAATGATGGGAGTAGTAGTCAACTTGTGCTTTAGCAACTAAAAGGCTCCTAATCATTGAAATGGAACTTGGCGTCTTTCCAAAAGCTTGCACAACGGGTTTTCCACTTTAGAGAAGTCCTTGATGAACCGCTGGTAAAATCCCGCGTGGACTAAGAAACTTTGCACGCCTTTGAGCGAAGTTGGAGGTGGAAGTTTCGAAATCACCTTGGAAATTTAGAAATCACCTCAATCTTTGTCTTGTCAACTTCAATACCATTCTATGAGATCTTATTGCCAAAGACAATGCTTTCCTCAACCATGAAATGACACTTCTCCTAATTAAGCACCAAGTTTATTTCTTCACATCTTGCCAACACTTTGTCTAAATTTGCTAGACAATCATCAAAAGAATCCCCGACCACTGAAAAATCATCCATGAAGACTTCAAGAAAATCCTCCACCATGTCTGTGAAGATAGCCATCACCTTTGAAAAATCTCCGGTGCATTGCACAACCCAAATGGCATCCGCAAGAATGCAAAAGTGCCATAAGGACAAATGAAAGTAGTCCTCTCTTGATCCTTCAGGGCAATAATAATTTGATTTGTGACGACTCGGACGGTCGTCTTAAGAATTAGTGCCCCAATCCCCTATTAACTATTTTTTCGTGTTTATTTCTGCTATTTTGATATGCCGGGATGTTCTATTTTGAGTTACGGAGAGTTTTGAGACACTTAGTCCCGAAATGAAAGCTTAAGTTTTGGAAATTTGACCATAGTCGGAACAAAGTGAAGACAGCCTCATAATGGAATTCTGATGTTTCCATTAGCTCTATTGGGTGATTTCGAGTTTAGGAGCGTGTTCGGATTGTGTTTTGGAGGTCCATAGCTAATTTAGGCTTGAAATGCCGAAAGTTGAATTTTCGAAGTTTCCGGTTCGATAGTGAGATTTTGATCCGAGGGTCGTAATGGAATTCCGGAAATTAGAGTAGCTCTGTAGTGTTAAATATGACATGTGTGCAAAATTTTAAATCATTTGGATGAGGTTTGATAGACCTTTTGATCAGAAGCATATTTTTAGAGTTTTTGAAGTTCTTAGGCTTGAATCTGATGCTAAATTGGTGTTTTGATGTTGTTTTGAGTATTCTGAAGGTTGGAACAATTTTAATGAAGTTATGGGATATGTTGGTAGGTGTGGTTGAGGTCCCGGAGGCCTCGGGTGTATTTCGGATGCTCAAACGGGCACTTTTCGTCTTTGGGAGATTGCTGGTTTTCTGGTATTTTTGCAGCAGTGATTTTTTCATTGCTATCGTGTGAGATCACTTGCGATCGCGTAGAGTAAGTTGAGACCAGACATTTTTGTGAATTGCGATCGCAGACGAAGGAGTGTAATCGCATAGGGGGAGTTTGTTGGCCATTGTGTTCGTATAAGGACCCTTTGCGTTCGCGTAGAAGGACTTGGTGTGGATGTGGGGTGATGGAATTTTCTCCATGTGATCGCACAGAGCTAGTCGTGATCACGTTGCTTGAGGAAGTTGTCTTATGCGATCGCATAGGTATTTCTGCGATCGCATAGGGTTAAATCTAGGCAGTATTTAAATAGTCCATCCGCGACCCTTCTTCATTTTTCCACCATTTTTGAACGGGATTGAAGCTTTTGGGGGTGATTTTTGAGGAAACCAAAGGGGAATCACTTGGAGGTAATATTTTTGACTTCATAACCCGTTTATATGTGATTAAAGACCTAATTAGTGGTGAAAAATTTGGGAAAAATGGGTTATTATGGCTTGAGATTAAGAGACCTTAACATGGGTATTTGAGGGGCCAATCGAACTCCGATTTCAGTGTTCTTGTTATATATAGGCTTGTGAGAGTACGAGGTTTCTGAAAATGTAAATTTCACCCAATTCCGAGATGTGGGCCCAAGGGGCGTTTTGGTCATTTTACCTAATTTCGCGTATTAGCTTAGAATTTAATTGTAGAATCAGTTATTTGATGTGTTATTTACATTATAAAATTGAATTGAATAGATTTGGGTCATTTGGAGTCGAGTACTCGTGGCAAGAGCGTGGTTTCAGATTGATTTGAGCTAGTTCGAGGTAAGTGGCTTGTCTAACCTTGTGTGGGGGACCTTCCCCTTAGGATTTGGTATGTTTGATAATTAAAATACCTTGTACTTGAGGTGACGAGTGCGTACTTGTGCTAACTGTTGAAAACCCAATTTTTCTTTAAGTAATTTCAATTGTGTTCTTTTTTCTGTTTTATACTACTTGCAATTTAAGCCTGTTGTTAGCTTAGAAAAAGCATGTTTAATTGACTAAATTACTTAAACTGCCTTAATTGCCTTATGTGAAGCATGTTAGGTTAGAATTTTTTGTTTACTTGGCACGAAATTGAGCTTAATTGAGTATTCCTTGTGTTGTTGATGCGTGTTTTACTTTGGGACTACGGGACGACATCCCAGGAGATCCCCTGCACGTATTTATGATTTGAGTTGAGGTGCGAGATACCAAGATATCCCTAGCACGTATATTGAGGATACCAAGAGATCCCTAGCATATATTGAGATACTGAGAAATCCCTAGCATATAGTGAGGATACCGAGAGATCATCGGGATTATAAGATCATCCCTGGTATATATTGAGGGTACTATGAGATCCTCGGGATACTGAGAGATCCCCGGTTATTATCCTTGTGAAGAGTGGTATTTCCTTGTGATTGTTTTTGCCTCTGTTTTAGTTATTAAGTTCCTTATTTTCCTGTATTAAATTTTTATTGTTAGCTTTCAACTGTACTGCTTATCTTAGGATGGCATACCTTATATTTTTATTCTATCTCAGTAGGGCCCTGACCTTCCTCGTCACTACCTGGCCGAGGTTAGGTTTGGCACTTACTGAGTACCATTGTGGTGTACTCATGCCCTTTCTGTGCATGTTTTTCATGTGCAGATCCAGGTACTTCGACCCAGTCATATCACCCTTGAGGCGAGCCGACTGCTTCAGATACTTCGAGGTATATCTGCCGCGCCCGCAGACCAAGGAGTCCCTTTCCATTTTATCTTGTAGTGATAGCCCTTCTATCTTTTCTGTTGATGTAGACATTCCAAAGTTAGAGCATTTTTATTATATTCATAGCTTGTGATTCATGGGTTTCCAGGTTTTGGAAAAAAGTATTAGTTTTTGAGAATTAATATTGTGTATGCCGAGCGGCACTTTTAAACGCTGTTTTATTACTCTATTTCTGTTTTAAATTTTTTTTCTTCCGCAAATTGGTTTATCTTCTGCATTTTAGGCCTACCTAGTCGTAGAGACTAGGTGCCGTTATGATGGTTCACGGAGGGTGAACCGGGGTCGTGACATGATTGTAGTCGGAATACCCATTAAGGAAATAATAGAAAGCATGGCCAGCTAACCTATCAAACATTTGATCAAAGAAGGGAAGTGGGAAGTGATCCTTCCTTGTAACTTTGTTGAGCTTGCGATAGTCCATACACACTCTCCACCCAGTCACCGTTCTTGTAGGAATCAACTCATTCTTGTCATTGGTGAACACCGTTATGCCCCCTTTCTTTGGGATACATTGAACCTAAGAAGTCCACGAACTATCAGAAATGGGGTACACAACCCTAACATCCAACCACTTGATCACCTCTTTTTTGACAACCACTTGCATGGCTTTATTAAGTCTCCTTTGATGTTCAATAGATGGTTTGGCACCTTCCTCCAAGTTAATTTTGTGTATGCAAAATGCGGGGGTTATCCCCTGAATATTCGCTAAAGTCAATCCAATAGCTTTCTTCCTCTTTTGTAGCATCGCCAATATGGAATCTACTTGCACGTTAGTCAAACAAGAGAAAAGAATAACCGGTAAAGTGGAAGAACGGCCAAGAAAATCATATCGAAGATGTGGAGACAATGGCTTTAACTCCAAATGGGAGGCTCCTCAATTGAAGGTTTTGTTGGAGGAGCGGTTCTATTCTCAAGATCCAAGGATAATTTACGGGGCTCATAAGTGTACGACCCCATTCCTTGTAAAGCATTCACACATTCCATATAACCCTCCATTTCTTCATCATCACAATTGAGCAATATAGCCTCCATAGTATCATCAACATTCATCACGACACTTGTTTTATCAATAATCACATCGGTCACTAAGTCCACGAATGAGCACACCTCATTGCTATTGGGTTGCCTCATAGACTTGCACACATGGAAAACTGCCTTCTCATCACCAACCTAGAAGGTAAGTTCTCTGGCTTCAACATCAACTAGATCCTTCCCTGAATCAAGGAAAGTTCTCCCAAGAATAAATCTGCACCTCTAGTCAACTTCACAATCAAGAATAACAAAATCCTTTGGGAGGGTGAATTTATCAACACGAACCAACACATCATCAATGATACCCAACGGTCTCTTCATGGTACGATTCGTCATTTGTAATCTCATAGATGTGGGTCTTGGTTTCCCAAATACCAATGTTTTGAAAACCGAATAGGACATCAAGTTGATACTTGCCCCAAGATCATATAAAGCTTTAGCAAAGTCGACACTCTCAATGGTATAAGGGATTATGAAAGCCTCGATATCTTCCAATTTAGGAGCCTTTGAGTTCACAATTTCACTCACTTGATGTGTCATCTTTATAGTTTCACAATTAGTCAATCTCTTCTTAGTCACCAAGTCCTTCATGAACTTTGCATAACTCGACATTTACTCTAACGCCTCAACCAATGGCACGTTTATAGATAGACTCTTCATCATGTCAATGAACTTTTTAAATTGGTTCTCTCCATTTTGCTTGGCAAGCCTTTGAGGGTATGGAGGAGGAGGCCTTGGCATTGATTCCTTAGCCTTTGGCAATACCAGTTCTGGTATGTTAACAATGTGCTACCTAGATGGGTTCACTTCCTCATGAGTCTCCTCCACATTGTCATTAATATCAATTCTCACCTCATCATTTGATTTCACTTCATTACTTAGCATCTCATCTTCATGTACCAATTGCTCATCATCCACAATTTTCTTTTGACTTGAGGTGATTGCATCCCCACCTTTTCCACTCCTTTTAGTAACGGCAATGACATGTCCTGTGTTGTTCCCACCCTTTGGGTTCACCACCGTATCACTTGGTAGTGCCCCTTAGGGTGAGTGTTTAAAGCTTGCAAGATTTGTCCCAATTGAACTTCCAAATTGCGAATTGAAGTGTTGTGAGAGGCTAGTTGAGCATCGGAGTCGACATTCTTCTCCATCAGTTGTTAAAACATGTTCTCAATTCGTCCCAACTCATTGTTGGAAGAACTCGGACCTTGGGAAGGATATGGAGGTGGGTTGCTTGGTTCTTGATACATCGGGAGCCTTTGAAAACGCTACCCCCATTTTCCTTGGTTATTTCTCCACCCTCCTTGGTTGTTGCCTCCCCAATATCCTTGACTATTGCCACTCCAATTGCCTTGGTTATTTTGACCATTATAATTTCTTTGATTTTTCCCATTCCCTTGGTTGTTTTGATTGTTCCAATTACTTTGATTGTTTGAGTTTCAATTCCCTTGGTTTCCTTATGGTTGCCATTGTTGTTGATTCGGGCCTTGATTGTTGTTTCTTTACCCTTGGAAGTTGTTCACATATTGTACTTCTTCTTCTTTTTCATTCTAAGATTCATCTTGATCAAACTCACTATCATCTTGCACATAATTTTCAGCACGGGTTTACACTTGAGGACCTTTTTACCTTCTCTTGTTTACCATTATACTAACTCCCTCCATTGTATTGACTTTCTTGGGACCTTGTACTTGTTAAAGTTGAGCTTTGGCTAGTTGATTCATTATGGTGGTTAACTTGGCAATTGCTTGCCCATGATCATGTAATTCTTTATGCTAATGAATCACATTTGGAACACCTTAAGGAACGCTTGCTCTACTTTGCCAGGCTGATGGAGTATCCGCCATCTCATTTAGAATCTTACAAGCTTCCGCATGCGGCATTGTCATGAAATTTCCACTTTGACCACGCATTGATTGGTAGTGTTGATCCCCCTATGGAAAGTTTGTTGAATCATAGCCTCTATCATGTCATTGTTCGGGCACTCTTTCACAATAGTATGGTACATCTCCGATATCTCATGCAAGGCTCATTGGGTTCTTATTTGAAAGCTAGAATATCATCCTTAAGAGTAGCCATATGCCCGTGAGAAAAGAATTTGGAAATAAATTTCTTGACCAATTCATCCCATGTATGGATAGAATGACTTGGCAACCTCTCTAACCAATCCAAGGCCTTCCCCATAGAGAGAAAGGGAATAGCCTCAACCTCAAAGCATCCTCGGAGACATTTTTCTGTTTACTCCCCCAGCAAGTGTCAACAAACCCTTTCAAGTGCTTGTACTCATTTTGACTCGAAGCCCCGATGAAGAATCCCTATTGCTGCAACAATGTAAGCATGACATTTGTAATTTTAAAGTTACCCACCCTAATATGGGGCGGGACTATGGAACTTGCGTATCCTTCATTCGGCAACACCCGGTGTGGAGCCGCTCTATGTGGAGGTGGGCATGGAACAGAAACATTGTCTTAAGGCGGTCAGCTTCATCTAGTTGCTTGAGGTTCAAGAGGAACCTCTTCAACTTGATCATATTCCATGTCCACATCCCTCATAGGCATGTTTCCAAGAGGATCATTATTGTTGAGAGCCATTATTCACCGACAATTGTTTTACCAAAACGATTAATAACATGAAAGGAAAAGAAGACAATTCACACACAAAACTAAATATATAGCTAAATCCGTATTAAGCACCCTAGCAACGACGCCAAAAATTGAACTCGTCCAAGTCACACCTCTTATTCGAGGATATGAAACGGTCGATGCAATAGTAGTACCCAACAGAGTCGGGGTCGAATTCCACAGGGAGCTATAGGATTGGGATTTTGAAGTATATATTATGGTATATGAGTTTGAACTATCTTTGATTACACTTCCACAAATTTGGTTGGTTCTATAGCTAAATCAAACTAAGATTGCAACTAAGTAATTGAAACTAAGAAATGATATTTTTGTTGTTGTTTTCAAATATTGTAAAAGGACTATGGCTGTGGCCATGACCTAGGTGTTCGCCTAATGAGATAAATATCTTTATGTTGTTTTGTTGAACGGGGTGTATTATAGCTCACAACACTGCGCTTCCCACTCAATACCTCTCGGTCAAAGTATGGTTTTGCCCAATTTGACTTTCTCAAGACCAAATGGGTATCTTCCGAAACGGTTGATAAGAGCTCAAGTCGGGTTGTTACTATCTCTAGGTTGAACCCTTTAACTGGGTTGATCAATTTCTCAATTGACCCAATTCCTTATTAGCTAGGTTGACTTAGACTAAGTCTTTCTTTCTCAAGAAGAGACTAAGTCAAAAAGGCATAAATCAATATTTGCAACCATTAATTCACAAATAAAGCATAAACCTAGCTAAATAACAAATACCCATTCATAAACAAGCATAAAATTAATCACCCATAAGGTTTACACATTAGGGTTGGGTCACAACCCTAGCTAAGAATCTAGATACTCATAATGGATATTAAAGAAAATAGAGAAGAAAAGATAACTAAACTCATATTAAAAGATTATAAGATAAAAATCCAATATTAAATTACCAAAATAAACTATAGTTGCCGAAAAAAGTAAGAAGAAATGGCTACAGAAGTTCAGATATTCAAAACTTGACCTAATTTCGTGAAAGAAGTCTATTTATACAAAGCTAGAATTTTTGGACAAAAATGCCCTTTCAGAGGTTCTGCGGCTGCACAATTCCATGTGCGGTCCGCACTTCTTCTTCAGACTTGGCAGGAGCTGGATCTACGACTGCACATTTTGAATTGTGGCCGCATCTTTTGAGTTCTGTGGTGTGTATAAATCTGAGTGCAGCCGCATAAGGTCCTTCTGTGGACCGCACAAATCTCAATGCGGCCGTATGACTTACTTCTGCTGCCGCACAATAATTGTGTGGTTTGCATTTTCTTTAAGCTCGAAATGGTGACTCTCTGAACTTTTGCTCTAATGTAGCTTTTGCGGCCGCACAATAATTGTGCGGTCCGCACATTGCTCTTGGGATATGTTGGATGTCCTTTACATTCTGCGGCCGCATAAAGAATTCTCTAGTCCAAACATTAGCCTGTTGCCTGATTTTTGTCCTTGAGTTTACATTACTCCTTTTTGAGTTTGATTTCATTTTTGCGGCTCATTTTCTAATACTTCTGCATTTAAGCACATTTCATTAGTTTTTGGGAATAAAATTAAGCATTTTTAGACTAAAATGAAAGTAAAAAGGCGCTAATAAGTATTCAAAATCCCTGCTTATCATAGTGCCCTGAGAGTGGGATTGATGGCTCGGTGAGTGGTTTGATAGCTATATGATGAGTATGATGTCACTGCGGAGTGTGTTTAGATGCTCTGGATGTGACAAAAAATATTTTTTCTTGGGATGCGAAAGGATGATGGATGATTGATTTTTATCTTGATGTGTTGTACAATCTCGAGTTTTGAGCATGTTGAGGGAATCTTTCATGTTGTTCATTTATGGAATGATATAGGTTCTTTTGTCTTGTTGACGAGTTTAGACTCGAAAAGATTAAGTGATTGCATTGTGGTTGTGACCATAATAGGGCGTAGAGAGATGCAAGTTTGAGGCTAAGCAGGTGAGGTATCTCCCGTGGGATGTTCTGAGGTTGTGGGATCCCTATGAGGTTTTTGTGAAGAGTTTTCTTTCTACTAGTGGGATGCATAAGGGTGGCAATTTGATTTTGGATCGCTTGAGGAAAGTTGCACGACTATCCAAGGATGGATATGCACTTAGCAGGTTTTAATGATTCGAGCCACATAAGCGTATGGAGGATTTAGTTGAATTGCAGTGTGGGATTATGGCAGTGATGGAATAAGGGTATTGTGGGTTGTTGGATGATATTTTCTATGGCTTCGAGCCAAGTGGGGGAGTTTACTATCGACAATCAGATTGCATGGTCATGCGTTATATTAGTTTTGATCTGAGGCATAATTATGGAACGGTTATGACTTGAAGATGTTAGTTTCAAGGATGACTCGAGTAAGGAAATTTCTGAGTGCATGATGTATTAATTTTTATAGGTATTTGGAAATCTTGGAATGATTCGAGTTGCCATTCCTAGTAGATATAGTATGCATGTAGTAGGGATTCATTTGGTTGCAAAGTTGGGGGTTACTTCTTGAGGTGTTTGTGTACTAATGGAGTACTAGTCGTTCGGCTCGTATTGATGGTGCATTGAGGGATTTGAGTAGAGTGTATGACTCTTGAGAAGGTTCTAATGAGTTCAAGGTTCGTATGTGGTATTTGTGGATTTCATGAATTTGTATATTGTTGATACCCAATTTTTCCCCTATGTACTTTTTACACTCAAAATGCTTTCAAAATAGCATGTGTATGCATATATAAGCATGCCCAAGAGTTTTGGTATTTTTTCCTTATTTTTAAGATTTTTAAAATCAATTTATTGCCAATTTTAGCAGTGCGAAATCCAATAATTATTCCTAAAATTATCATTTTGGTGAATAATTTATTTCTTTTCTCATGTTTACACCAAAATATGATTAAGGTGATTTTTTCATATTTGTACAAATTTATTTGGTATTTTTAAAGCTGAATTGCATATAATTGCAATTATAGCCTATCTTACGATTAACAGCATTTTATAATTATAAAATTATTCCTAGTATTTTTAGATTAATGTTTATATATTATTAATTAGTTCAGTACTTTTAATTTTTTTTAAAATCATTTTAGCTATTTTTTATAAAATAAAAAGAGGGAAATTGGCTATTTAACACATAGCCCATTATTATTTCAATTTTAGCCTCAAATTGATCCCCAATTCCGCCCAAATTGAAACAACCCAATTTCAATTTTTACCGGACCCCTTGACCCGTTTTCAGACCCGCCCGGCTACCCCTTTAATCCTGGTCGTTGATCATTTTGATCAACGTCCGTGATTCGTTCTTTCCTTTTTTAATTCCCATACCCCCCTAACCCTAACTCATTTGTATCAAAGACGCCGCCTTCATCTCCCAAATCCTCTCTAGCCCTCTCCTAAACCCTAGCTGCTTTCCACCTACTTCTGTCATGTTTCCATCGGAATCCATGGCATTCCTGGCCATGGATGGCCTGTGCTCACTCTCTCTCACCATTAAACTTAAGTTACTCAAAGTTTGGAGGCCTGACTTCAAAGGTTTTCTTTAGATTTGTCTCAGATCTGTAAGATCTATGGCCTCTCCGGTCATTTTCCGGCGTGTTCGAGCAATATGAGTCTCTTCGACTCAGGATCCGACTTTCCTCAAGACCTTCTTATTCTAGGGTCTTCTCTGCCATTTTTAAGCCTTCTAAGGTTCTATACTTGCTTATTTCTTTCAGATCTGTGACATGCCTGGTCTTTACTTGACGTTTTAAGATTTTTCCCCAAATTTCCCTTTCGAAATTGTTCAAATTCGATTTTTAGGGTTTCTGGAAAAGTTTTGTTAAATGTTTTCTGACTCTTTTGTTCTCTCTTTATGTGTGTTTTATACTTGTATGTTTATTTCTTATTATGCTCGAGTTTGCTCTCTCTTGTTTCTTTCCTGATTATGCAAGACTTTTTCTGTTCTTTGTTCACACGTTAATTTGTGTTGTTTTCCTCATTCTTTGCTATACGTGTTTAAGTTTGAGCTCTTTGATTTTGTTACTGAGTTTTGTTTATGTTCCTACTTGCATGCTTTTACTTACTTTGTTTAAAACTCGTAGCCTCTATTTCTTCTGAACATGTTTGTGTATGTTGGCCTCTCTCAATGACCTTGATTTCTCACACCTGATTCTATTTGAAACCCTAAAGATTTGGGAATTTTCTTTGGAAAGTGGCACTAGGGTTTCACTTTGGGACCCTAAGTTTCCAGACTCATTGGGAGCCTGTAATCGAACTCGAAATCCTGTTTGCTTGTGGCCCTGAAACTTCCATTGTTAGATTCTTTCTTTGTTTAAGCTGTGTTCTTTTTATATGAGAAAAACTCCTCTTTTAAAAGGTTTCACCAACCAAGTGATTGATTTTGAAATCCCTTTAAAAAGGCTAGTGATTCGTCACTGATTCCTTTCGATTGGATCTCTTCTACGCTACTGGCTGTTTTCTTGGTCTTTTTGTGTAAAAATCCCATGTTTGTGATGTTTTCCTTAAATACACGATCTTGTGTATTTCTTCTGTAACTCCGTACCAGTTTGAATTATTTCTATACTTATATGACTATTTCCTTAATAACTTGAAATTCCTCGTGATCACAATTGGATCCAGGATCCTTTTGATTGATTTTTCGAACTGATGCCCTATTTTACTTTATAAAAACACTATTATTTCAACTTCCCTTAATTACCCACTATGTATTTGACCTTGTTTATGCACTATGTGGTTTCCTTGCCCTAATCAGCCTTATTAAACTGATTTCCTTCCTTATTCTGTCTTGACTAGCCGTTTGGACTAGACTCTTTAATTAGAGGAGTCCAGTTGTCTTAATTGACACTAATTGATTGCTATTTCTATGTTTGTACACTCTTTGACTATGTATTGCTTGTTTTCAAAACTATATAAGGACCTAGTCCTCCCTCTTTCTATCAGTAATCAATTCTCAGAAATCAAAAAACACACAGACACCCACTGAAATACATACGAACAAAAACACTTTCTTGCAATACTGTTTTAAATTCCGCTTTGCTTGAGATCTTTTGGAACTGCTGTTTACAACTTGGCTCTCCCAAGGCTACTTTTTCTTACTTATTTTCCTTTGAAACTGGTATGTCTTTTATAATTTTCTACCTCACTCCTATGTGTTTACTTTGCAGTTTCAGACTATTTGTCTACTTCACTGCTCATATTCAGTAATTTGTGCTAAATATTTTCCCTCCCTATTTCTGTTTCTGTTATGAATCCCTACCCCTATTCCCTTCTATGAGCCTGAGTTAAGGTCTTGGCCTAACAATATCCTAATTACTGCCCAGGCCATAACCTGATCCACAATTGATCGTAACTCTCAATGTTTGGCTAGCAGGCTGGTCAGGGGTGTGCCAGCATTCCAAAGGGCATGACCACCAGCCTGCCATGGCTCTCCCTGATTCCCTTCCCCTATGCACTTACACTTATTCTTAGAATTTTAAGTTCTGCCCCTCTCTTATGAGCCTTGCTTTGGGACCTTGAGTTCCCTCTGAACTTGGGTATCTGAGGGATGGCATTTCCACACTGCACCATGTTCTTAATTCTGCAATGTTTTGGAGTGTAAGCACTGCCTGGAGTCCCTGTGAGACTCTTGGGAACTTTGACATACCCCAAATATGAGAAAGTCTTTTGGAAATATGATCCTGGAAGTTAGTTTATCTCATATTGTTGGACTTTGAATCTGAATTAGGCTGTTTAGACGTAGCTGGAACTTTTGATGTAATTTTACTTTCTTTTCTAATTCATTTGGGCCTGTAATAATATGTAAAACTATCGGGGATGGTTAGTGGAAAGGGAAGGGAATGAATGCATGCAAATGGTAGAAAACCTGTCTATAGGTTATTTACAATTTCTGCACTTCTGCATTTCTGCATTTAGAAAACATGCCTACAGCCTTTCTGCACTTCTGCATTTTTTTTAGAAAAAATTCCTATAGTCTTTCTGCAACTTCTGCATTTAGAAAACATGCTTATAAGTTTTTCTGCACTTCTGCATTTATGCATTTTAGAGATTATGCCTATAGGTTCTGCATATAAAATCATGTCTTAGGTTTTCCTGCATATACACGCCATTAGGAAAACGATCTTAGGCTTAATAATAACCAATTCATTCTAGATATCATGTCTATAGGATTCTTGCAACTGTTTAAAACCAATGACACTTAGAGATCATACCTATAGGATCAAATTAACTGAATTAGTTTCGTTTTTGAATCTAAAACCAGTCTTAAAGTCTAGAGATCTTTGTTTATAAAGTCAGCAATATTTTCCTTAAAATCAATACAGCTCTATTAGATGTCATGCCTTTAGACCTCACCTAGGCAAACTATTAGGTGATTAATTAACTGTGTCAGTCTTCGATAACTACATCTAGACAAGGTTAATTTGGACTCCTCATCTGATAAATATGTGATGAATCAGCCTATCCAACGCCTTAATTTAATTCAGACCAAACCAGTACTTGTAAGTCATGCTAAATAATCTGCTGATTTGAATGAGGAGGCCTACTTGAGCCTTAACTGCTATTTGTTCCCCTTTTAATTGCTATTTGTTATTATTTGTTGCCTAGATTTTTATCCTTTTGAAAACTCTGAAAAAGCCCCAACTCCCTCCCCTTTAGGATTAGTAGTCTCAATGCCTCCGAGATTGACAGGATTGGGACGGGTAATAGCATGCAATAAGCAACGATACCATTCTGCGCTTTAATACCTTAACGGCTTGTGAAGGGTAGATATGGATATGATGACCGGTGCGCTAATATCATGTGCGACCCCTCTTCTGAGGAATGATTGCTGGATATTGAATTGAAGTGATCCATATTAATCACAAACCTAGGACCCCTTTTCTTTATTTGCTTCCTTTAGAGTTGTTTAAACTTTTCAAATCCTGGCTCTCTTTCTATTTGCTTTCATAAGTTTCAACCTAATTGCAATGTTGTATGCAAGTCCTCATTTGAGCCTTGATTGTTTACTTGTAAAGTCACAATTGTAACATGTCCGGGAACCACACTTGTGGATCCTGAGGGGTGCCTAACACCTTCCCCTCGGGATAATTTCTAGTCCTTACCCTAATCTCTGGTCTCTTCACCTCAAACCCTTCTTAAAGTGTCCTAATGCACTATAATCATTAGGTGGCGACTCTTCAACTTCTAAACCCAATTCTCAAAAGGGAATAGAGTTGTCCTCCCAATATCGTATACCTGATTTCTGTCCCCACGGTTAGCGTAAAGGGGGCATCGACATATATATCTAAGATCTGAGATTTGCATTGGATGGTTCTAAGGCTTGCGGTATTCCTGTATCATTAGTAATTCTATATTTCAGTATCAAAGAGGTTAAAGAAACAACTTTAGAGTCACAAAAGGTCTCTTTAGAGTGGGTATCTCGGTGGCAACATCATTGGGTGTTGTAGAGGGAACACTGTGGTTTATGGTCTTTCGGACACCGTGGTTCATGCTAGGATATCTTGTGGTGAGCTTTGGATTAGGATCCTAGTGTATTGGGAAGGAGAAGTGTTAACCTAAACGCAGTCAAGGAGAATTCAAATAAATGGGTTAGCTTGGTGGTTTGGGTCAGTATAGTAATAAAGGTGGTTGATTTCTTTGGTATGGTGAGGCTTTACTCGTATTTTATGAAAATAATCTTGGGTTTGGTGGCCTACGTGACTTGGTTGAGTTAGGGGAATTCAATTCAGATTGCTTTCTTATGTGCGGATAGGTTTTGAAGAGTTCTTAATAATGTCGAGCACGGCTTGGGATGGATGTCTACTACCGGTATGAGTAGTATGTTGTGTGTTGTGGTTTCTCTCCTAGATGGGGTCAAGTGGAAAGTATGTTAAAAGGTTGACAACGAATTATATGTGCTATAAGTGGGTTATTGTGGATTTTTCAAAGGTTGTCTGCCCATTTCAAGAGAATCGGAATTGATTTGGAGGCCACTGGTAGGTCTAGTGAGAATGTGTATACTACATCAGATCGGGTTTGTTTACTAAGCACAACTACTGCTGGGGGTGTTTTGTCGGCTAGAGTTGACCTTATTCATGTCCTAATATATTCTATGTGCTCCGCTCTTATGCTACTTGACTATTCACACACATGATGTGGTTCTTTTTAGGCTTTGTAGGGACACCCGAGCGAGATGGCTCCTGGGGTGTTAAATTGTTTATTGCGCTTTAGCCGTGTTTTCCTATCTGTGGTATATTGTGCTATACGTTCTCCATGGTTATAATCATGTACTTCGCATGTTTACTTTTGATAAGCATGTAGTTGTTTATTGTAACTTGATGGGTATTCCATATGGATTGGTATGTTTGGACCGGTCTACGTGCCACAATAGAGTTTTGATAGGACATGATTCTTCGTGCTTACTTTGTGTGACTTGCTGCTTCCTTATGGGATGGGTTTATAGCATTGTTCTTTATGGTGGTATTTTCTGTACTTGTTGGATTGTTCTCTCATTTGGTTCTTTTTCCATATTTAGCTATATTCAAATTATTACTTGTTGGGTAAGGATTGCAACGTATGTGACTAGGTGGTATTTGGTGTGGCTCGTCGGTCGAATAACTTCTACTGAGTGAGTGCTTAAGTGTTATACATGTTTTTACACTATTAGCAGTGTTGTGAAGGTTTGGAACAAGGTTATATTTGATATGGGCATCTATTATGGTCAGAGATATTGCTACGGACAAATAAGCGATGGGTTATGTCATGTGGTTATATCTCGGGAATATATTTATGATTTGTTGCACCTTGTTGAGGTTGATATAATATGTATATGCGAGAATCGAATCGTATCAAAAATTTTGAATATTGGAATTTGGGTCTATGGTGGAATTTGGAACGACTCTTGGCACTTCTGAGGACGAACGTATATTTAAGTGGGGAAGAATGTAAACACCCGACCGTCGTTTTGAGCTTTAGCATTCCATTCAATGGTTAAAGTCTTTAATTAGCTTCATATGATGCATTATGACTTGAGTGTATGGTCGGTTTTGATTTTCGTGTGGTTCGGGACTGATTTGGAGGAATGACTCTTGATTTGGAAGCTTTAAGTTGGAAGAGTTAACCAAGGTTTGACTTTTAAGTAAACAAACTCAGAATTGGGTTTTTATTGTTCCGATAGGTTCGTATGAAGATTTTGGACTTGTATGTATGTTCGGATTTGGTTTCAGAGGTTCCTAGAAGAATTCGACACTATTCGTCAAAAGTTGGCAATTTGAAGAACTTAAGAGTTCATAAGTTTGACCAAGGGTGACTTTGAGGTTATTAGACTCCAATTGGTGATCCGAGACTTTCCATAGGTCTATATAGTTTAACTAAACTTGTATGCAAAGTTTGGAAGTAATCCAAAGTGTTTAAGTGTGATTAAGATACTCTTTTGAAAGAATGAATATTTAACAACTTAAGAGAAATTCTATTCGGTTTGACCCTCGATTCTTTGTTGTGAGATGTAGGCTTTGGATAAGTTTGAATAATTTATTTGTACTTGGTGGTATAACTGGATGGGGAGCCGAGGGACTCGAGTGTATTTTGGATCATTGGTTGAGAAACTAGTTAAGCCAAGGATTTGAATTTGACCATGGTCAATATCAGGCCAAGATGACCTCTTTTCAGTATATTGAGTACACGAGCAGGTTCATAGCGTGTTTTATGATTTAAATGCATTTGTGATTTGTTTCTAGGAGGTTCCGAATGAGTTTTTGGTGCTAAATGAAGATTATCTTATTGTTGGTTTTTTCCTGGTGTAAATAATTACAAAATACCATTCTAAAATTTTTAAACTTCCTTTAAAACTTCAAAACATCATATCTCTTAAGGACAAATTGGATGATTCAAAAGGCTATCTTGGGTGTATTCTCGTAAGGATCATATTGATCTTATCAAACATGAGTTTCAGGATCATTTAGGATATGATTCATGCTGGGACAACTGCAGAATTTTTACTTCTCAATTCTCTATTCGAACAATATTTTACTATTGAGATATTTTCATGTATTCAGTTAGAGCTCGTGACTCTGTACTACCTAGTCTTGGGGATTTGTTGTAATTATTGTCGTGTTGGCTTGTATCACCTTTATTTTCGCATTTATATTACACACTGCTTTATAATATCATGTCTTATTGGTTTAATTGTCGTAAGTGATCAACTTACCTAGCTTTAGAGACTATGTGCCATAACGATCCTTAAGGTGGAATTTTTTGTCGTGACATTCAAGTTGGATCTTGGGGGGCTCGGGTGAGCTTCGGATTGGTTTCAGATCATTTTTGGCCTTGTGAGTTTTCTAGTTTTTTTCTTGTGTCTCAGTGCGTCGCAATCGCAAAGGGAAAAAAATTGGGGGTTGGGATGGATACACTATGTGAACGCGAGAGGTGGATCGCGAATTCAAGGGCTTGGGGGGATTGCCCTTTGCGAATGCGAAAGGCCTCATGTGAATTCCTAGGCTTCTGGAGTGTATTGGGTGGAAAGGCAGCCATTCATCGCGAACGGGACATATGGGATGCGAACACGGAGGCTTGGCTGGGAAGTGCCTACGCGAATGCAAAGAACAATAGGCCTATGTGCTTCGCAAACGCGTCAGGTGCTTCGTGAATGCAAAGAACACCTGACGCCTAGTTAAATAAAAGATAAAAATGGGATTTCATTGTTTTTTACCATTTTTTAAACCTAGAGCTCGGA
Organism: Nicotiana tabacum; assembly: GCF_000715075.1. NCBI lineage: Eukaryota > Viridiplantae > Streptophyta > Magnoliopsida > Solanales > Solanaceae > Nicotiana > Nicotiana tabacum. The sequence goes on from NC_134080.1 coordinate 196,406,737, forward strand.
CTAGAGAGATTTTTGAAGATATTTTCATCCCTACTTCATGGTAAGTGATTTTCAACTAGTTTTGATGTACTTTCATAATCACCCATTGATTTTTAACCTTAAATTTAGCGATTTTAAAGTAGAAATTGGGGGGTTTTGGATAGAATTTAGGAAGTTGTTAAAATTGAGATTTATTCTCTGAATTAATGTTGGATTCGAAACAAATCATATAACTGGGCTCGGAGGAGAATGGATAATTGGAATTTGGTTTGAATCTCGAATTTTGATCAAGCGAGCCCGGGTTGACTTTTGTTGACCTTTTCATTTTAGTTAAAGATTGACTCTAACTCACGAGTGGCAGTTCCTCCTCAAAGACTTATACAAGTACATACCTACAGTCTTAAGGTAGTTTACCATAAGAAAAGGGTCGATCTAGTTTACTAAGAAACTAGTGGATGTGAAGGGGCATCTTGTCCGGAATTCTATGCTAACACAGGGCATATTCTCAAAGGGACAAAGATTACCAAGGTGCGCAACCTGAAAGTGAAATTTGATCTGCACACTTTGAATGCGTACTTGGGGTTTGATGATGTGGAGTCGAAGGAGTATTTAGAGAAGGTGGATCATAAGGAAGAGGCTAGATCATGGCTCACAGAGATTCTTGTACCTGGACCTACTCCCCCTTGGATAGGGCAGGTGCCAATCCTCCGGAACACTCTTAGCATCGAGGAAAAAGGATGGCAGACATTCGTGTGCACCATACTTAATCTGTGATTGAATGAGAACAACCTACCCCTTCCACGAGCTATATTAGTAGCCTCTATCGTGGCGGGGTACCCGATCAATGTGGATTCCCTGATGTCAGCGAATATCTACTTGTGGCACAGTATGGTAACACATCTTACCCTACCCCAACACTATTATTAGGTATCTGATGGATACCAAGGTGGATTCCATGCCATTTGACACCAAGGTCAAGCTGATAGGGCCATTTGATAACAAGGTCTAGCTGACAGAGCCATTTAAGTAGTATAAGCTACAAGATTCGAGGAACCCAAAGAAAAGAATTCAGCCATCTACTATTGTTAGCCAGTCTGACGAGTTAGTAGTGGTAGATATTTCTTCTACTTTGGTTGAGCCTTCTACTAGTGCCACGGCTGCTATCCCTGAGCCACCATCCTCATCTCCTACTACCGTGCCTGCTCCAGCTCCTAGCCGGTGCCTATGCCTACTGGTGTGTTGTTTGCCTTGCGGGTCTCTTAGACACGAGCCTCAACATCTAGATGCAGGCAGCTACTTCAAAACTATTCGAGATCTCCAGTACAATTGCAAGACATTCATCTTCACAGGCACCATCAATCCCTCATAAATAGACAAGAAGCTCACCATAGTCTTGGACAACCAGAAGGTGATTATGGATACACTGTTAAAGCATGGTACTGTAATAGAGCAATTGACCAAGTAAGTAAAGAAGATGAGAAAGACAAAGGCTAGCAAGTAGTTGATGTACTTCGAGCTGAGGTGACCCGGATAGCTGAGCTCGAAGATTTACCTTTTGATATGCTACTAGACCCCGCCCAGCCTCACCCAACTCCATCTTCTCATGAGGATCTCGCTACTCATACTGAAGAGTTGTGCCTTACCTACGACACTGCTGAGGCGGTACGTGATATGTTCACCTCTCATGCAGCTCCCAGACTTGATGATAGCATTCAGTTTGCTGAGTCAGCAGGGAGTGATGCTGGTGGTGACACTGTGTTGACTGTGGACACTTAGGGAATCTCTTTGCCCTCTCTACTCTTTAATCTTATTTTGTTAAACATTAGGGACAATGCTTCTTTTTATTCAGCGGGGTAGAGCATATTTGATGATTTCATACATTTGACAACCTTGGGATGTAATAATTGGATGATTTTACTTTTTGTTATCTTTAGTATTTGTTACATTTATTAGCATCCTTAGTTGTTTATCTTTAATTGTGTTTGTTTTGGTAGATTTTATGTTTTTCTTATTAGTGTTGATAATTTAACATTTGGTTTTCTTGGTGCAGCAGTTCTTTCCAAAGATTATATTTTGTGTAAACCAGGTAACTCTTTCCGATGGATAGTGTGATAACTTTCTTAAGGGAATGGGTTAGTTTCATATTTAGGTAATAGTAGTAGTAAGTAGTAATGAATAAAAGCCCTAACTAAGTCATTCTCTAAAAAGAATCATTCATGCTTCATGTGGCACCAACTTACTTAACTGCATGCTTATGTTTTGAAATAAGATTTTTGGAAGAAATATCTTTAGTTTAGTGGCGTTGAGGATCTTGAGTTGACTTTGATAATCATTAGGTGGTTAAATGGACCATAGTGATCTTTAACATGACTGTGATTGTTGTGGGCATTAGACTCTATCTTCTTTTACGGTCTAGTTGTATGAGAGGTGAGGATAATCCTTGTTGCTAGTCCAAGTACTTGAGTGAAAAGTCTAGAACTTGCCCCGAATGTGTTTCAAGACAAAATTCTAAGTTTGCTTGATTTGAAAAAATGATTGTAGGCTTTCCTTGGACCGTTTGAGATTTCTATGCCACCCTATGATTGTATCCCTAGTCAACTACTTTGAGCCTTATATCATTCTCTATTGAAAATCATGCTACAAGCTTTTACCCCTTTGATCATAATCTTCTTTTGGCACCCAAACCTTCCTTGATACTCATATGTAATAAGTGACTCAAAGCCAAAGTTTGGGGAAAAAGTGGAGGAATCTAAAAAGGTATCAAGGCATTGAAAGTAGAGAAAAGAAACGATCTACATGAAAAGAGAAAGTATGAAAAGAAATAACAAAAAGAAAACGTAAAAAGAAAATAAAAAACGAGATTAATAAAAAGCAAATGAGACAAGTATCTCTAGTATAAGCATCAAGGGAGAAAAAGAGGAAATGAAAAGTGGAGTGCTTAAGGAAGGATGTAATCACTTATCCCATATGGTATCCTACCCCAATTCAAAAGCCTTTATTACAACTCAAAAGAAGTCGTACTTGATTTTGATCCGAGTAAGCTTATATTAGTGGAGATCTACATGAGGAGCAACCCTATTATACTTGAAGCTTTACTTGTGGATTTCCTTTGTGAGAGAAGAGTGAATCCTTTATTTCTCTAGAATTTGAGTGTTAAATATTGAAGTGAATATAGAAAATGGAAGGTAGTGTAGGAAGAGCTTAGAGTCCACCATGATTTACACAAAAGAACAAGAGTCCTTGATGAGTGAAGCCAATTCTTGAAGCTCAAATGTCACTCTAGAGTTACATGCAAGTCGTATATGTTTGAAAAATTCACCTTATTGAAAATGCATGAGTATTGTGGGTAATTATTGGTCCAAACTGAGTATGAATGACTATCACGACCCCAATCCCCGGTCGTGATGGCGCCCAACACGATGCTAGGCAAGCCCGACCAATTCTCACTCACAATCACTTATGTAGAATTCATTACCAATTAATAGGATTTAATGCTAGATTAACATGAGCATAACTCTGTAGTAATAGATAAACAGTACGGAAAATCCATAAAATATCACTATAGATCCCTCCGATCTAGTGTCATGAGCCAAGAGCCTCTAATACAAGTTTGTGTAGCGACCTATACATAGAGTTTTCTAGAATGCGGAAATAAAGAGGATAAGGGAAGAAATCGGATCCTGCGGATGCCATGCAGCTACCTCGATGACTCCGGAATAAGCTGAACAGCAGCAGAAAGCCCAAACTATGCCTCCGGGATACCTGTATCTGCACACATGGTGCAGGGAGTAAAGTGAGTACTCCAACTCAGTGAGTAATAGCAATAAATAATGACTGACGGAAAGAAAACTCGTAAAACACTACGCAGTTCTATATTAAAACAGTGAGAATATCAAAAACAGCAACTGAATCAAGAAGTCAGTAAAAAGTCCCTTAAGCCAGTATTCATTTCATTTACTCCTCACGATAACTGAATTCATATTTGTACTGTTGCGGCGTGCAGCCCGATCCATATAGTATACTACTGTGGCGTGCAGCCCGATCCATATATATATATATATATTGTGTTGCGGCGTGCAACCCGATCCAAGAATAGTCGACTGCGCTCACTGGGGGTGTGCAGACTCCGGAGGGGCTTCTTCAGCCCAAGCTCTATACTACTGCGGCGTGCAGTCCGATCCATATAATGTACTATTGCGGTGTGCAGTCTGATCCATATAATATGCTACTGCGACGTGCAGTCCGATCCATATAATGTACTATTGTGGCGTACAGTCCGATCCATATAATATAATACTATGGCATGTAGTCCGATTCATATAATGTACTACTGCGGCGTGCAGTCCGATCCATATAATATACTACTATGGCGTGCAGTCCGATCCATATAATGTACTACTGCGGCGTGCAGTCCGATCCATATAATATACTGATGCGGCGTGCAGCCCGATCCATAGCATATCAAATACCCTCACAATGGGGTTCTCGACACCTCTCAGCCAATATAGACTTGGCCTCTCGGGCACACTAAGATAAGACGGGGTTCTCAACCCACACGTTACTCTCATTAGGATTTAACAATTTTTAAAGCTAGTTCATATCATGTTTATCAGTTAAGAACATGACTGAGGGTATGATTTTGACTAGAAAAGTGAGGTCAACCAATACAAATGCCCCCCCCTAAGGGTCCTACAGATCGGCACAAGGCCCCAAACATGGCAACTAGCCCATAATATAATGATATTAATTAAGTCTCAGTCAAAAGTGCAGTAGAGTCATCAAACGGGATGGACCGAGTCCAAATCCCCAGTAGTAACAGACTCCATGCTCATCATACAGCGTGTGTCTCATCTCAACATAGCACCACGTTGTGCAAATCCGGGGTTTCAAACACTCAGAACATCATTTATAACCATTACTCACCTCAAGCAGGCCGAAATCCTAGCTCGCTACTCCCTTGCCTCGTAAATCAACCTCCTCAAGCATCGAATCTGATCAAAACCACAAGTAATACATTACAATAGGCTAAGGGAATACAACCCAATCGAAAAGACTCGAAAAATATCGAAAATCACGAAGTTGGCAAAACTCGAGCCTCGGGCCCACTTCTCGAAAAATCAAAAAATTCACGTCACCGGATTCCTTATCTCGCCACGAGTCTATACAAATCAAATTTACCAAAATCCGAGCTCAATTGCTCCCTCAAACCCCAAATTTACATTCTAAAAGTCAAGCCCTAATTCTTCCCTTTTTAATCAAATTTTCCATGAATTTAAGTGTTGAATCCACAATTAAATGATGTTTCTAGGCCATAGGACTCACCTTCAATTGATTCGCAGTCAAAACCCTCTTTAATCCTCGTCAAAAGCTCTCAAGGTTACTCAAAAATGGAGGAAATGGGTTTGAGTTTGCGGATGAAATATTTTTAACATTCTGCCCGAATCACTGTAGCTAACTCTATGCGATCGCATTCAAGCCCCTGCGATCGCATAGACCAAAATCTGCAGCTCCAGAATTAACCCTATGCGATCGCATCCTATCCTCTACGATCGCATAGCACAATGACTTTAGCCTATGCGATCGCACACCTGCTCCTGCGATCGCATTGAACAAATTTCCACGAAAATCCCGGATTAGCTTTACACTGTGCGATCGCAACACCTGCTATGCGATCGCATAGCACAACCAAACAGCCCCTAAAAATCCTTCTATGCGATCGCAGCCCTTGCTATGCGATCGCATAGAGCAAAATTGCTCTGCACTGACTGCTGCATTTCTGCAGCATTTTCCAACTTCAAAAATTCCCGTTAGCCATCCGAAATCACCCCGAGGCTCCCGGGACCTCAACCAAAAGTGCCAACCTGTCCTAAAACATCATTCAAACTTGTTCCAATCATCAAAACACCACAAACAACACCAAAACCATCAAATTACATCGGATTCAAGCCTAAATTTCTTAAAAACTTCCGAAATATGCATTTGATCAAAAACCCGACCAAGACACTTCCGAATGATCTGAATTTTTGCACACACATCCAAAATCATCTAACAAAGCTACTACAACTCTCGGAATTCCATTCCGACCCCCGTATCAAAATCTCACCTACCAACCGGATTTCGCCAAAATACTAACTTCGCCAATTTGAGCCTAATTCCACTCCGGACCTCCAAAATCAATTCTGATCACACTCCTAAGCCACATATCAACCCCCGAAGCTAACCGAATCACCAAAAATCACATCCGAGCCCTCTAACTCAATAGTCAACATCCACTTCACTTTTCCAAAACAAGTCTTCCTTAAAGAGACTAAGTGTCTCATTTCCTATCAAAACCAATCCGATTCAACTCTAACACACCGAATACCGATAACGAAACATGAAGAAGCATAAAATGGGGGAAATGGGGCAGTAACTCACGTGACGACGGGTCGGGTCGTCACATCCTCCCCAACTAAAACAAACGCTCATCCTCGAGCGGGTCTAAAAACATACCTGGAGCCTCAAACAAGTGAGGATATCTACTATGCAACTCCCGCTCGGTCTCCCAAGTAGCCTCCTCCATGGGCCGACCTCTCCACTACACCTTCACCGAAGCGATATCCTTTGATCTCAATCTCCGAACCTGACGACCCAAAATAGCCAATGGCTCCATATCGTAGGTCAAGTCATCATCCAACTGGACCATGCTGAAGTCTAAAACATGAGATGGGTCCCCAACATACTTCCGGAGCATAGAAACATGGAATACCGGATGCACACTCGACAGGAGGGTGGAAAAGTAAGCTCATAAACCACCTCCCCAATCCTCCGAAGCACCTCAAAAGGCCCAATGTACCGAGGACTAAACTTTCCTTTCTTCCCAAACCTCATAACACCCTTCATGGGCGAAACCCTTAGCAAGACCTTCTCACCAACCATATAGGATACATCTCGAACCTTCCGGTCCGCATAACTCTTCTGACGTGACTGAGCTGTACGAAGTCTTTCCTGAATCACCTTCACTTTCTCTAAGGCATCCTGAACCAAGTCTGTTCCCAACATCCTAGCCTCGCTAGGCTCGAACCAACCAACTGGAGATCTACACTATCTCTCATACAAGGCCTCATATGGTGCCATCTGAATGCTGGACTAATAGTTGTTGTTGTAGGCAAACTCTGCAAGCGGCAGAAACTCATCCCAAGAACCTCCGAAATCAATAACACAGGCGCGCAACATGTCCTCCAGTATCTGAATGGTGTGCTTGGATTGTCCGTCCGTCTGAGGATGAAACGTTGTGCTCAACTCTACCTGAGTACCCAACTTTCTCTGCACGGCTCTCTAAAACTGCGAAGTAAACTGAGTACCCCTATCTGAGATAATAGACACTGGAACCCCATGCAATTGGACAATCTCCCAGATAAAGATCCCTGCCAGCCGCTCCGAAGAATAGGTAGTACATACTGGAATGAAGTGCGCGGACTTGGTCAGCCTGTCCATAATCACCCAAATCGAATCAAACTTCATCAAAGTCCGAGGAAGACCACTCACAAAATCCATAGTAACTCTCTCCCACTTCCACTCAGGAATAATCATCTGCTGGAGTACGCCACCCGGTCTCTGATGCTCGTACTTTACCTGTTGACAGTTGAGACACCGAGCCACATACCCTACTATATCATTTTTCATCCTTCTCCACCAGTAGTGCTGCCTCAAATCCTGATACATCTTCGCGGCACCTGGATGGATGGAATACCGCGAGCTGTGGGCCTCCTCCAATATCAACTCCCGAAGCCCATCCACATTGGGCACACAAATCCGGCCCTGCATCCTCAACACGCCATCACCATCAATGGTCACATCCCTGGCATCATCATGTTGAACCCTGTCCTTAATGACAAGCAAATGTGGATCATCATACTGGCGCTCTATGACGCGGTCATACAAGGAAGACCGAGAAACCACACAAGCCAACACCCGACTAGGCTCTTAAATGTATAATCTCACCATCCGATTGGCCAAAGCCTGAACATCAACTGCAAAGGGCCTCTTCCCAACTGGAATGTACGCCAAACTCCCCATGCTAACCGCCTTCCGGCTCAACGCATCGGCCACCACATTGGCCTTCCCGGGGTGATACAAAATGGTAATATCAAAATCCTTGAGCAACTCAAGCCACCTCCGCTGCCTCAAATTAAGATCCTTTTGCTTGAACAAATGTTGGAGACTGCGATGATCGGTGAATACCTCACAAGATACGCCATATAAATAGTGCCTCCAATTCTTCAAAGCATGAACAATGGCAACCAACTCTAAGTCATGAACAGGGTAGTTCTTCTCGTGGGGCTTCAACTGACGAGAAGCATATGCAATCACTCTACCCTCCTGCATCAACACACAGTCAATCACAACTCTCGAAGCGTCACAATAGACGGTATAAGAACCTGAAGCTGATGATAACACCAATACCGAAGTTGTGTTCAAAGCTATCTTGAGCTTTTGAAAGCTCTTCTTGCACTCGTCTGACCATACAAATGGAGCACCCTTCTGAGTTAACTTGGTCAAGGGAGATGCAGTGGATGAAAATCCCTGAACAAACCGGCGATAATAGCCTGCTAACCCAAGAAAGCTACGAATCTCTGTGGCTGAGGACGGTCTAGGCCAACTCTATACCGCCTCTATCTTCTTTGGATCAACCTGAATACCCTCGCTGGACACCACGTGACCTAAGAAAGCCACTGACCCAAGCCAAAACTCACACTTGGAGAACTTTGCATAAAGCTTCTCCTCCCTCAATCTCTGTATACCACTCACAAATATTGTGCGTGCTCCTCCTGGCTATGCGAGTACACCAATATATCATCAATAAAAACAATCATGAACGAATCCAGATATGGCCGAAATACATTGTTCATCAAATGTATGAACGCGGCTGGGGCATTAGTCAGCCCAAAAGACATAACAATAAACTCGTAGTGCCCATATCTAGTCCTAAAAGCAGTCTTCATAATATCTGAGTCCCTGATCTTCAATTGGTGATAGCCTGAATGAAGATCAATCTTGGAGAATACCCTTGCCCCCTGAAGCTGGTCAAATAAATCATTGATACGGGGCAGGGGATACTTGTTCTTCACTGTCACTCTGTTCAATTGCCTGTAGTCAATGCACATTCTCATTGTGCCATCCTTCTTTTTCACAAATAGAACCAGTGCACCCCACGGGGACACACTAGGCTGAATGAACCCCTTATCCAGGAGTTCCTGAAGTTGATCCTTTAGTTCTTTAAACTCTGCCGGTGCCATACGATATGGAGGAATGGAAATGGGCTGAGTGCCCGGCACCAGGTCAATACCAAAATCAATGTCCCTATTCGGTGGCATGCCCATCGGAAAACTCCCTCATAACTGGAACCGAATCAATGCTAGGAGTCTCAACTCCAACATCTCTCACATGAGCCAAATATGATAGACAACCTTTTCCAACCATACGCTGGGCCTTTAGAAAAGAAATCACCCTGCTAGGCATATAGTCAGTCACGCCACGCCACTTGATCCTCGGAACACCCGGTATAGCCAAAGTGACTGTCTTAGCATGACAGTCAAGAATAGCATGACACAGAGATAGCCAATCCATGCCCAGAATAACATCAAAGTCCACCATGCTCAACAGCAATAAATCAACTCGGGTCTCCAGACCCCCAAGAGTCACCAAACACGACCGATATACATGGTCTACAACAATGGTATCACCCACCGGGGTAGATACATGAACAGGTAAGGCAAGACATCCTCGGGTCGTACCCAAATGATGAGCAAAATATGAAGACACATAGGAATGGGTGGAACCGGGATCAAATAATACAGAGGTATCTCTGTGGCCGACTGAAACAATACCTGTAATGACAGCATCTGAAGCAATAGTATCTGTCCTGCCAGGAACTGCATAGAAATGGGCCTGACCGCCCCCTGATCGACCTCCCCCTCTAGGGCGACCCCTGGCTGCCTGACCTCCACCCCTAGCTGGTTGGGCGGGTGGTGAAGTAACTGGAGCAGAAGTCGAGGGATGACCCCTCTGCTGAGATGAGCTAGCAGCACGGCGAGGACACTCCCTCCGCATATGCCCAAACTCTCCACACTCATAGCAACTTCCGGGTGCTGGGAACTGGGACTGAAGGGAACCCCTCGTGCTAGAGTTGCTAGCTGATGCACTCGGCCTGAATGAACCCTGAGCAGATGGAGCACAAGACGAAATCTGTGCTGGAAGAGCACTGAGAGATGGCTGACTCTATTGATAACCCTGATAACCACGACCAAAAGATCCACCTCGGTACTCAGGTCGAGTTGACTGAGCAAGCCTGAAAGAACGACCCCGACCCTGCTGGAACTGGCCCCTCGAAGAAGCGCCATTGAAACTGCTAGGACCTTGAGGCCTCTTGGCCTCCCTCTCCAAACTCTCCTGGCGGCGAGCCGTCTCAATATCACGAGCAATATCAACTGCATCCTCGAAGGAAATACCCATAACTCTCTCTCGAGTCATCAGAATACGAAGGTGATAATTAAGTCCATCCACGAACCTCTTAATCCTCTCCCGATTAGTCGGAACTATCCATGAGGCATAACGAGACAACTCAGAAAATCTCGCCTCATACTAAGACACAGTCATATCTCTCTGGTGAAGCCACTCAAACTGTCTACGCAGCTCCTCCCTCTAAGACTGCGGTATCCACTTCTCCAAGAAGAGAGTGGAGAACTCCTGCCAAGTCAAAGGTGCTGCACCTGCCGGCCTACGCCGCTCATATGCCTCCCACCAAGTGAAGGCCGCTCCAGTAAATTGAAATGTAGTAAAAGCCATACCGTTGGACTCAAGAATCCTGTTGTCCGAAGCATACGCTGACACTTGTCGAGAAAACCCTAGGCATCCTCGCCCTGAGCACCACTGAAAGAAGGAGGCTGAAGTCTACTGAACCTCTCGAGACGACGCTGCTCATCGTCTGGCATAACTGGGACCCTGTACTCCGGAACGGGTACCACTGGCTAAGATGGAGGTGCCTCTGGAGTCTGTAACCCTGCACTACCTGCTCAGGCGTGCGAGCAACAGGGGTCTGATTGCCTCCCCCGGCCTGCGAAGTAGTTGCTACTGTGGTGGTTGAAACTGCCTAAGCCAGGCCTGTGCAAACTATCAAGATCTGGGCCAATGTCTCCTGGAGACCCGGTATCACAATGGGCACAGTTGGTGCCTGCACTGGTGCTGCTGGAGCCTGGTCCTGAGCTGGGGCAACTAAAGGATCCACAGGTGTTGCCCTTGTTGCTCTGCCTCTACCACGACCACGACCGCATCCACGGCCTCTAGTAGCCTTAGTAGGTGGTACTGGTGGTCATCCGGCGCATCTGGTAGCTCGAGTCCTCACCATCTGTGAGAGAATGGAATAAAGAGAAATTTAGTATTTGGATCAACAATTTCGCACGACAAGAATTTCAAGAATGTGGAATTTTCCTAACAGGTTCTGCAGCCTCCCAAAGATAAGTACAGACGTCTCCGTACCGATCCGCGAGACTCTACTAAACCAGATCAAGACTCGCGAGACCTAGTAACCTAGGCTTTGATACCAACTTGTCACGACCCCAATCCCCAATCGTGATGGCGCCCAACACGATGCTATACAAGCCCGACCAATTCATCACTCACAATCCCTTATGTAGAATTTATTACCAATTAATAGGATTTAATGCCAGATTAACATGAGAATAACTCTGTAGTAATAGATAAACAGTACGGAAAATCCATAAAATATCACCATAGATCCCATCGATCTGGTGTTACGAGCCAAGAGCCTCTAATACAAGTATGTGTAGCGACCTATACATAGAGTTGTCTAGAATGCGGAAATAAAGAGGATAAGGGAAGAAATCGGGTCCTGCGGATGCCATGCAGCTACCTCGATGACTCCGAAATAAGCTGAACAGTAGTAGGAAGCCCAAACTATGCCTCCGGGATACCTGTATCTGCACACATGGTGCAGGGAGTAAAGTGAGTACTCCAACTCAGTGAGTAATAGCAATAAATAATGACTGACGGAAAGAAAACTCGTAAAACACTACACAGTTTTATATTAAAACAGTGAGAATATCAAAAACAGCAACTGAATGAAGAAGTCAGTTAAAAGTCCCTTAAGCGAGTATTCATTTCATTTACTCCTCGCGATAACCGAATTCATATTTGTATTGTTGCGGCGTGCAGCTCGATCCATATATATATATATATATATATATATATATATATATATATATATATATATATATATATATACTGCTGCAGCATGCAGCCCGATCCAATATATATATATACTGATGCGGCGTGCAGCCCGATCCAAGAATAGTTGACTGCGCTCACTGGGGGTGTGCAGACTCCGGAGGGGCTCCTTCAGCCTAAGCGCTATACTACTACGGCGTGTAGTCCGACCCAAATAATATACTACTGCGGCATGCAGTCTGATCCATAAAATATACTACTGCGGCGTGCAGTCCGATCCATATAATGTACTACTGCGGCGTGCAGTCCGATCCATATAATATACTATTGCGGCGTGCAGTCCGATCCATATAATATACTACTGCAGCGTGCAGTCCGATCCATATAATATACTACTGCAGCGTGCAGTCCGATCCATATAATATACTACTGTGGCGTGCAGCCCGATCTATAGCATATCAAATACCCTCACAATGGGGTTCTCGACCCCTCTCAACCAATATAGACTTGGCCTCTCGGGCAAACTAAGATAAGACGGGGTTCTCAACCCACACGTTACTCTCATTAGGATTTAACAATTTCTAAAGCTGGTTCATATCATGTTTATCAGTTAAGAACATGACTGAGGGTATGATTTCGACTAGAAAAGTGAGGTCAACCAATACAAATGCACCCCCCCCTAAGGGTCCTACAGATCGGCACAAGGCCCCAAACATGGCAACTAGCCCATAATATAATTATTAATTAAGTCTCAGTGTGTAGTAGAGTCATCAAACGGGATGGACCGAGTCCAAATCCCCAGTAGTAACAGACCCCACGCTCATCGTACAATGTGTGTCTCATCTCAACATAGCACCACATTGTGTAAATCCGGGGTTTCAAACCCTCGGAACATCATTTATAACCATTACTCACCTCAAGCAGGCCGAAATCCTAGATCGCTACTCCCTTGCCTCGCAAATCAACCTCCTCGAGCGTCGAATCTGATCAAAACCACAAGTAATACATTACAATAGGCTAAGGGAATACAACCCAATTGAAAAGACTCGAAAAATATCGAAAATCACGAAGTTGGCAAAACCCGAGCCCCGGGCCCACTTCTCGAAAAATCAAAAAATTTACATCACCGGATTCCTTATCTCGCCACGAGTCTATACATATCAAATTTACCAAAATCCGAGCTCAATTGCTCCCTCAAACCCCAAATTTACATTCAAAAGGTCAAGCCCTAATTCTTCCCTTTTTAATCAAATTTTCCATGAATTTAAGTGTTGAATCCACAATTAAATGATGTTTATAGGCCATACGACTCACCTCCAATTGATTCCCCGTCAAAACCCTCTTTAATCCTCATCAAAAGCTCTCAAGGTTGCTCAAAAATGGAGGAAATGGGTTTGGGTTCGCGGATGAAATATTTTTAAAATTCTGCCTGGATCACTGTAGCTAACTCTATGCGATCGCATTCAAGCCCCTGCGATCGCATAGACCAAAATTTGCAGCTTCAGAATTAACCCTATGCGATCGCATCCTATCCTCTGCGATCGCATAGCACAATGACTTTAGCCTATGCAATCGCACACCTGCTCCTGCGATCGCATTGAACAAATTTCCACGAAAATCCCGGATTAGCTTTACACTGTGCGATCGCAACACCTGCTATGCGATCACATAGCACAACCAAACAGCCCCGAAAATCCTTCTATGCGGTCGCAGCCCTTGCTATGCGATCGCATAGAGCAAAATTGCTCTGCACTGACTGCTGTATTTCTGCAGCATTTTCCAACTTCAAAAATTCCCGTTAGCCATCCGAAATCACCCCGAGGCCCTTGGGACCTCAACCAAAAGTGCCAACCCGTCCTAAAACATCATTCAAACTTGTTCCAATCATCAAAACACCACAAACAACACCAAAACCATCAAATTACATCGGATTCAAGCCTAAATTTCTTAAAAATTTCCGAAATACGCATTTGATCAAAAACCCGACCAACACACTTCCGAATGATCTGAATTTTTGCACACACATCCAAAATCATCTAACGAAGCTACTGCAACTCTTGGAATTCCATTCCGACCCCGTATTAAAATCTCACCTACCAACCGGAATTCGCCAAAATACTAACTTCGCCAATTCGAGCCTAATTCCACCCCAGACCTCCAAAATCAATTCCGATCACATTCCTAAGCCACATATCAACCCCCAAAGCTAACCGAATCAACGAAAATCACATCCGAGCCCTCTAACTCAATAGTCAACATCCAGTTGACCTTTCCAAAACAAGCCTTCCTTAAAGAGACTAAGTGTCTCATTTCCTATCAAAACTAATCCGATTAACTCTAATACACCGAATACCGATAACGAAACATGAAGAAGCATAAAATGGGGGAAATGGGGAAGTAACTCATGTGACGATGGGTCGGGTCGTCATAATGACTTACAATTGCCTCTTTGAAATCACCCTTCACTTAAGGGAGGTGTGAACTAATCTGCTTGCTTTAGGACAAACAAACACTTAAATTTGGGGAGTTGATAAATGTGAATTTTCACCACTTATTAGTACTTTCTTCTTTTAGTTTTTAGTCCGAAAGTAGTAATTTTTGTCTCCGAATCTAACAAAATTATGTGAATTGCAGGCATCCTGGAGGATTTGAGCTCAATGAAGAAACCTAACTAATAAAGGAGTATCCCAGCACAACAAGTCAAATAGGAGATGTGCAAAGAATTGTATAGTCCGCACAACTTATTCTGCAGCCACAATTGAAGATGCGGCTCGCAGAAAGACAAGTACGGCCGCAGACTTACCCTTTAATCCTTAGAGGAGTTTAGCAGATGTTGTGGTCCGCACACCAAATTATGCGGTCGCAAAAGACGTTCGCATTGACAAGCTTGGAAAGATCAGAGAAGCTGTAGGGGACCAAATTTGAAGCCTCCTTGAAGCGTGGTACGCAACCAAATTGTGCAGATGCAGAAGCTGAAGTGCGGTCACATAATTTATTATGCAGCCACACAATCCCTCCCACTGAAAGAGAAAAAGAAAAAAGTATGCTCCGCAGCCAAATTGTGCGGCTGCAGAACCTCCCGAAGGGTATTTTTATCAGAAAATTTCTGGGCACTATAAATATATGAGAAATACTTTTTAGGGAAACTTTTATACTGTAGCAGATGATAGCGGTTAGAGTTAGCTATTTTGGAAAATGGGTGACTAAAATAAGAGAAAAATCATTACTTTTTTCTTTTAATTTTTGTTTTATGTCTTCAATTACTTCTTCTTTTTTCATTTTCAATGACTTTTTGCATGAGCAGCTAGATTCTATTTGGGCTGTGACCCAACCCTAGTGTGTAAAACTTATGGATATTTAAGATTAATGCTTGTTATTGATGGGGTCTATATTATTTAGTGTTGTTTATATTTTATATCTAGAATTAATGGTTGCAAACGTTGATTCGTGCCTATTTGACTTAGTTCTTATCTGAGAAAGAGGAACATAGTCTAGGAAAACTTGGCTAACAAGAGATTGAACTAGTTGAGGTTTTGATTAGTTTGATTAAAGGATTTGGACTAGAGATAGGGATTATTCCACTTGAACTCATATCAATTGATTAGATTGCCACCCATTTGGTCTTGAGAAAGTCAATTTGGGCATAATCATTCTTTGACCGAGAGGTATTGAGTAGGTACTTGAGAACTGAGAGTCATAACACACCCCAATCTACCCAACAAGCATAGATTTACTTTACCCATTAGGTTTACACCTAGGTGAAGGTTACATCCCTAGTCTTTTCCCTTATTTGATAAAAATACCAAAACATTTCATTTACTAGTCGCTACTATTTAGTTTAATTTCTTAGAAGTCAACATAGATAACAATCTCTCACTGTTGTTTGAAAGATAAATCTAGTTATTTCAATTTCCTCTCTTAAGTGTTTACCTTAGCATCGATCTAAACTCCCTATGAATTCGACCTTGACTCGCATTGGGTTTTTATAATTGGAACGACCGTTTCATACTCATTATTAGGGTGTAAGTTGGACATGATCACAAGGCCTCAGCAAGTTCACTTCAAATGACTCTTCCTCGAATCAAATGCATCAACAAGAAAATGAAGGAGGAGTACGAGTATGAAGTCAATTTTACTAGTATATCAGTATGTGTGAGTTTGCTTCTTATGATCCAGTGAAATAAAGGAGAGTGGAACTTTGGGTGTGGCACTTCTAGATTCAAGAGTCTATACAAAAGATATTTCAATTGCTTTCAGTCGAAATTTGAAACTAAAGTGAGTTGAATCTTCTCTTTCGAGGATCAAGGTCCTTTGCTTCCTATTTGTATTCTGCAAGACCTGTCAAGTGGGCAGGGTCACCACTAAATCGAACCCCTGAAAATGGACCCTTAAACAGTCATATCCACCTATTATTCGGCCGGACTAGCCCCAAAAATAATGAGCTTGGGCTGGTTCCAATTTTTTTTAAAAGAATTATAAGAAAATACACGTTACTTCACATCATAACAAAAAATGACCATATTTTTAAGTTTTATCCGACTTAGCACATATTGTACATATTTTGAATGTACTAGCACAAGCATGACAACCCATATTTCAAAATTTGTTTTCTTAAGACCACTCCTTCTAAAAGGTAAGGAGTTAAATGTAGTTGGCAAAGTTACCCATTTCATTTGATGTTAAAACAAGAAAAACGTACTGCAAAAACTAAGAATTTTTTTGTTCTAGAGCCTCATGGCTTTTGAGATTCTTCACGATTTAGTTTTTTAATTTCTCTTTTTTAATATTTGAGTTAAATTTTAGATCCGGGGTTTTAGAGTTTGTTAGTTGTTTGGATTAGGTGTTGCTCCAGTTGATTAAAAATATCAAAAGGAGTTCAAAACTTAAATGTGAATCAATTTGCAGTAGATTTGAGCTAGATTTGAGTTAGATTTCAGAAGAGGCTCAAGGAAGAAGACGAAGTCAGTTTCGGTATAATAGTGTATATGGGTGTATGAATACCTCTTATACACTATTATACATCTTTATACAAACATCTGTAGACGAACTTCTTTCCGATTTTCAGTTGCAATTCTTATTCAAAACCAGTCCAAATCTTCATTAAATGACTTCAGATTTTATATACAACCTTCTTATACTATATCTAACAAATCTAACTAATATCCAACTCCAAATTTCTCACAAGACCGGATTCGAAATTTAAACCCATTTATTTAAGCTTGTTCACAATGGGGGACTAGTACAATCTTCATTAAATGACTTCAAATTTTGTATATAACCTCCTTATACTATTTCTAACAAGTCTAAACAACATCCACTCCAAATTTCTCATACATACCAGATTTGAAATTTAAACCTACTTATTTATGTTTGTTCAACAATGGTGGATTATCTTAAAAATCTAGTTTTTACCACCCAAATAGATTTGATTTGTTGAACTAATTTTTGAGTTACAATCTAATTCGAAGATTAGATTAAAAGCTTGAGTATCTTTTTTATAAAATTAAAGAGTAATTTCGAGAACCTATTTGGAGTTAGATGTTGAATCTTAGCCTATTATTTTTGGGCTACAGCTTTGTAAAGTTAAATATAGGCCACCTAGTTGTAATGTATGTGTATGAGTTATATTTATGTGTAATTTTTCCTTTTTTTAATCATGAACTAGTGAAAAAACCCAGGACCAACCGAGACCAGGTTTTATATTCCATTGCACTTGTGATGTAGTAGTAGTAGTGTAGTACTATCATAATTTTTGGATGCACCTAGTTTTTATCTTCGAATTTTTGTTTTTTTTTCTTTTGTATGCAATTTGGTAAGGAAAAGATGATATTTGTTTTTAATTAATCCGGTGAATTAGACTAAACAGAAACATGGCACTGAAATGGCATATCAATAGATTATTTACTACTCCATAAATTCCTATATGTATAATTGGACAGGCAGATTATAGCTCTATGGGTTGAGCCTGCATCTAGGGCAACTAGAGGAATTACTGCTTAAGTGAATTACCGTTAGTCTTTTTTTAATAAAAAAAACCAAAATTTTACATCGGGTTAGTTTTTTACTTTTCGGAAAAACTGAGTAACTTTTCTCCTCTATGTGCTTGTTGCTTTTCCTTGGAAATGTTTTGATGAATATCTATAGAAGGAATTAGTCGGCAACCATGGGAAAATTGGATATTTAAGTTTGTGGTGGTGGTTTAATTAGAGGTCACCCTGCTATTTGTTTTCACTGTTTTCATGTCGCATTAGATGGAAAAGGACTATTGTTACGATCCGGAATTCCCACCTTTGAGATTTTGATGGCGCCTAATATTTAACTTGCTAGGCAAGCTAATATTAGAGGACTTTAACGCCAATTTTAATCAATTCAGATAAGTAAAACCAATTAAACCGAAATGGAACTAAAACAAAGTACGAAGTGGCATAATAACCAACAATATCTAAGTACAACCCGGATCTGGAGTCACAAGTACACGAGCTTCTAGAGTCTCTACAAATAGGGTTTGAAATAAGTACAACTGTCTCGAATGAAAAGAGCAGAAAATAGGGGGAAATGGAAGGGGACTTCAGGGTCTGCGGACGCCAGTAGATCTACCTCGAGTCTCCAAGTAAGCTGATCCGAGATGACGCACCTCACAGATAGCTGGGACCAGTACCAAAACATGCACAAGAAGTGCAGAGTGTAGTATGAGTACAACCGACCCAATGTACTCTGTAAGTTTCGAGCCTAACCTCGACGAGGTAGTGACAAGGCTATGACAAGACACCCACGTAATTAAACTTGAGCCGATAACAATATGTGTACAACATAATAATAAATAAACGCTAAACATGTACTATTGGGAGGGGACAAGCGAAAGAGGTACAAGATATGGTAACTACAACATGGAATGATAACAAGAAGCGGTCAATAAATCTTCAACAAATAAAACGAATAACATAATGAATGAAACTGCACGGCATCACCCTTCGTGCTTCTACTCTCAGCATCACCATGAAACAATAATAATGGCACGGCATCATCCTTCGTGCTTTTACTCTTAATCTCTCCATAAAATGATAAATACAACACGATATCACCCTTCGTGCTTTTACTCTCAATTTCATCATGAAACAATAGATACGACACGGCATCACCCTTCGTGATTTAACACTCTTCCTACCATGTAACAATGAACATATAACAACAGGGAGATAGAATCAACAAGATCAAGTCTTATGTCAATAATAGTTCCACAATACCGGCCTCAACTTCAGCAACAATACTCAATTATCACGGATAGCCTATAAATACGAAAAGAACGATCAATTTAAAAATTAACTAGTCTAAGCATGGATATCATGATCAAAGAAAGAAATAAATTACGAGAAACAAGTCTCACCCGCATGCTTTAACCCAACAACAACGCATAAGTACTCTTCACCTCACATATATGTTGTACCCAGCATATAAACAAGTAGCAAATTGGCAACCAAGTCCTAATCCCTCAAGTCAAAGGTTAATCACGATACTTATCTCGCTCCAAAGATCAACTTAAAGCTCAACAACGGCTTTCCCTTTCAAACAAGCCTCGAACCAACCAAATATAGCAAATTATCAACCAAACGATTCAAAATAAGCCTTAGGAACTACCCATAAATAAAAAAAGGTTCATTTTAGGTCATTATTGAAAAAGTCAACAAATGGGCCCGCTTTGTCCAAACCCGAAATTTGGACCAAAACCCGATTACCCATTCACCCCCGAGCCCGGTTATGTAATTTGTTTCGAAATCCGACCTCAATTTGAGGTCTAAATTTTAATTTTACAAAAATCCCCAATTCTATTCAAACCCCCAATTTCCACCTTGAAAATCCTAGATTTTAGGTTGAAATGTTATGAAATGCAATGGAAGATTGAAAGAAAATAAGTTAGAATCACTTACCTATAAATTGGGGAAGAAGGGCTCTTGGGGAAATCGCCTGTAGGGTTCTCTAGGTTTGGAAATTTGAAAGAATGAGGAAATTCCCGTCTAACTCAGCTTTTGACCAAGCGCAAATGTCGCAATTGCTTCAATTGTGAACCCCGCGAATGCGAGGTTCTCTTTGATAATGCAAAGTCCCAACATTTTTGCTATCATCGCATTTGTGATGATTTATTCGTAAATGCGAACTGGGCCATACCATAAATGTGACCCAATTGATCGCAAATGCGAACAAGTTTCCCCGGTCCCACTTTGCAATTGCGAAGTAATTGTTTGCAAATGCGAACCTGTGGTGCCCAGCTATTCTTTGCAATTGCGAGGAAATAGATTGCAATTGCGAACCTGATAGTGAGCTTGCCTCATCGCAAATACGAAGCCTGACCTTGCAATTGCTAGGTCTGAGGCTAGCACCAGAACTGAAGAACACCAGCTACTTTTCTAAGTCGAAAACTCACTCTGTGGCCTATTCAAAACTCACCCAAGCCCTCGGGGCTCCAAACAAAATATGCACACAAATACAAAAATATCATACGAACTTGTTCGCATGAGAAAATCGCCAAAACAACACTTACAACTATGAATCGGACACCAAATCAAATGAAATTTTCAATGAAACTTAAGAACTTCTATTTTAACAATCGGACGTTTAAATCACGTCAAACCAACTCCGTTTTCACCAAATTATGCAGACAAGTCATAAATATAGTAATGGACTTATACCTAGTTTGGAACCAAAATACGAACCCGGTATCAACAAAGTCAAACATTGGTCAAACCTTGAAATTCATCAAGCCTTTAAACTTTAAATTTTCGACAAAAAGCGATACCTCGAGCTAGGGACCTCCGAATTCGATTCCGAGCAAACACCCAAGTCCCAAATCATGGTACAGACTCACCGGGACCGTCAAAATATGAGTCTGGATCTGTTTTCTCCAAATGTTGACCGAAGTTCAAGTCAAATGAATTTTAAAGGCAAAATTTCATATTTTATTAATTTTTTAACATAAAAGCCTTCCAGAAAAATACCCGGAATACGCACGCAAATCAAGAAAGGCTTAAAGAAGCTATCAAAGGCTTCAAAATATAAATTTAAGGTTTAAAACTCTAAATGACCTATCGCATCATCACAACTACTTATGAGGACGCTTATTTCTGCACCTAAGTTATGCGTTAGGATATAAAGCTCCTATTAATAACCATGGAAATGGTGGTCAAAGCTAACGTGAAGGAGGAATATAGAAGGAGAAAATTAGAGAAGAAGAGAACTAGCTCACTTCATTTTTTCAAAACTGTGTTATATCCTACAGTATTTAACAAACTAACTATCTCTAACACTAACTGACTTTTACTAACTCCTAACTAGCTGAGTCTAGTTAATATTATGCATAAGCTTAACTGTAGTTAACTATCAGCTTGTCACTTAGCTGCTAGCCAACACCCCCTCAAGCTGATGATTCAAACAATTTCTTCCGTCCCATTTTGTTCAGTAAGTATTCATGTTGAGCTTTTCCCAGTCCCTTTGTGATATTGCTCTTGCACCCTGTGTCATTACTTGATTTTTTGTTTTGTTTACTTTATAACTTTTACTCTATCCTTATTGCTGCACGGTTTCCTTGACAGATGAGAAATTCCATTACTCGGCTCTGTTTGAAGGTTCAATGTATACATTTGTGTTTCTGTGGACTCCTTCTCTCAGCCCAAATGATGAAGAAATTCCCCATAGTTTTATATTTTGCAACTTTCATGTTGGGAAGTTCATTTGCAGCCCGTCGTATGGCCCAGAACTCACCTAAAGTTTAGAGTTACATGCAAATTGTTTTTGTTGTAGCTTCTGTATCTCTCTTGTTGCCCATTCTACCCTAAGTAATTGTGTTGCATATATTCCGGTCCTTATATTTAGTTACCAGAGCAATTTTTGAGCCGCAATACATAATTCTTATTTCAATTCAGCGATCTGATTTTTTGACGATTTTTTATGTCAATTTGAAGGTCAATGCTTTGCCCCATCACTGTGATGTTTGGCATTGTGCTCAATTTTCCTCTTTGTTGCATCCACCTAGTATTGAACTCTACACAAGTTATGCTTAGTTCAATACCAAAAACTAAACGTTGTATTATTGATATCTAACTTAAAAGGTAGTTTCACCGAATTTAATTTGTTGATTGTGGGATAAAAATTCTTGTATTAGCAAAATGTAGATAACAGTATTTAAAGACATAACAATTTATTGCATAAACAATCTCTGCACTACAATCTTCCTATAAAGCAAACAACATTTTTCGTGTTTGGTGGAAATGAATGACCACATAATAGAATTATGCTCGTAGCTTGGCATTCCATTACCGTGTTAGCAGTTGTTTGTGTAATATTATTCTGAATTCGAGGTTGGGAAGGCAACCTGCTTAGAGCGTTGATTCCACTTGAAACTATGAGAACTGGGAATACTCCAGGCAAATCATTTTCATGGACAACAATAGGTGTACAACTTATGCAAACTATATTAACTTATCATGGTTAAGTGATGACTTAATGTTAGAAATATACTGGTTATTTCACTTTAGTTTTTTGGGACAAAAATATCTTGAATTGTTCTGAAGTTAGTGTAGACACTGAAATTTTAACAAATCAAGATAAGTCTTAATTTCAAGACAACTTTTGAAATATTAGGAGTCTATTAGGGTTACTTGGTGGCTACTTCACCCAAACCCTAATTTATGTCTATAAATAAGGCTACATATATCCTTCAAAGACGATCTCGAAATTCCATAAAAAATCACGGAATATTCATAGAGAAATCAAAGACATCAAATATTGTCTTTCTCAAAGTCGCCGAAGTGATCAACGGATGTTCTTCCTTTTTATGGAGATCAAATACACTTGAGGAAGGTCAGTGTCATCCTACATTCGAGAAATACACCACTAAGGCCCTCGAATCACGGAGATAATCAGGAGAGAAGAATCAAGGAAGAAACAGAATTGTACCCACAATTATTTATCAATAAAATTATGTTTCTTCATATTTATATTGTGGTTGCAATTTATTTTTGTACCACAAATATTTTGTAGCAAACAAATTGGCATGCCCAGTGGAACCAATTCTGCCCTTCATCTCTTCCTCCTGCAAATCAAAAACTTCAAGTTTCAAGATTATCTGTTGCGATGGTCGGGTACTTCAAGTCTCGTCTTCAAGTTTCAGCAAGCCTACACCTCGACAAACCTTGAAGTAGGGGGCATTTGTAGACACTGAAATTTTAACAAATCAAGATAAGTCCTAATTTCAAGACAACTCTTGAAAAAATAGAAGTCTATTAGGGTTATTTGGTGGTTACTTCACCCAAACCCTAATTTATGCCTATAAATAAGGCTATATGTATCCTTCAAGGACGATCTCGAAATTCCATAAAAAATCATGGAATATTCATAGAGAGATCAAAGACATAATATATTGTCTTTCTCAAAGTCGTTGAAGTGATCAACGGATGTTCTTCTTTTTCATGAAGATCAAATACATCTAAGGAAGGCCAGCATCATCCTACGTTCGAGAAATACGTCGCTAAGTCCCTCAAATCACGGAGATAATCAGGAGAGAAGAATCAAGGGAAAAACAGAATTGTACCCACAATTATTTATTAATAAAATTATGTTTCTATATTTATATTGTGTTTGCAATTTATTTTTGTACCACAAATAATTTATTGCAAACAAATTGGCACGCCCATATCACGACCATAAACCTGGACCCGATCGTGATGGCTTCTCTCGTGAATACAAGGCCAGCCGACACTTCCCATTTTTCCAATTATTAACAATTTAGCATTTAGAAACAATCTAAACATGAATAGATAATAAGTAGCAGATAATATCATAAATACGCGGAAGAACAACCCAACACAGCCCTAACCAGGGTGTCACTAGTCATGAGCATATGTAAGTTATAATACAAATCCATTAAGTCTATAAACTAGTACAACTGTCTGAAATAGGATAGAACTGATAAAGGAGTAGAGACACGGGGTTGCGTGCGCCAACAGCTACCTCGTGAACTCCGAACGTCCCCATGAAGCTGGATGGATCAGCACTCAGGAGCGGAACCAGCTACGTCTGAATCTGCACACAGGGTGAAAGGAGTAAAGTGAGTACTCCAACTCAGTGAGTAACAAATGTAAATAACGACTAAAAGTAAGAAAACATGTAAGGCACAAAGCATTCTATAAAGAAGCAGTAAAACCATTTAGAATCAGTAAATCAGTGAAAGGTAGGAAAAATCCTTTAACTCAAATGTAGTTTCATGAAAAGCCTTTTTCAATAATTAAGCAGGTAACTGACAGTCAATTATGAAAAGTAAACACATAACGATTTGCCCCTCGTGTATAATATCAACAAATCCGCCCCTCGGGCAACATCTCAGAACAGTACCAGCCCCTCGAGCAATCACATAGAACAATACCAGCCCCTCGTGCTCAATCTCACATCACAATGGGTACCCGCGCTCACTAGGGGTGTGCAGACTCCTGGAGGGGCCCCTTACGGCCCAAGCGCAATAACAAGCCATCTCGTGGCATCAAAAACTAGGCCCTCGGCCTCATATCAATCAAGCCACCTCGTGACATACATATCTCAGGCCCTCAGCCTCATATCAGTATCAGTGTTTCCTCACAACATAGGCCATCGGCGTTACGCAGTCAAAAATCCTCACAAGCCCCTTGGGCAATAGTAAAACAGTGTTTCTCAGCCCAAACGTCGTATAAAAATATCATTTAAGTCTTAACATAGAGTAAACATGGCTGAGTATAAAAATAGTGGAAAATAACATGACCGAGTTCAAGTATAAAGATAAAACAATGAGGAAATATCAATAAAAAGCCCCGAAGGGTTCAAATAGTTGGCACTAGGCCCAAATATGGCATTCAGCCCAAATAATGATGATAGCAAATAGTTTTCAGTCAAATACGTGGTAAAATCATCAATCGGGACGGACCAAGTCACAATCCCCAATAGTACACGACCCCACGCTTGTCATCAAACATATGCCTCAGCTCAATATAGCACTACAATATGTAAATCCGGGGTTTCAAACCCTCAGAACATCATTTACAATCATTACTCACCTCGAACTGGTCAAATCTCTAGCTCGCGACGCCTTTGCCCCTTGAATCGGCCTCCACTCACGTCGAATCTATCCAAAATCAGAACGAGAATGTCAAAATATGCTAAGGGAACGAAGCCCAAACGAAAACAATCAATAAAGGGCACAAATCCTAAAATTACCAAAACCCGCCCCTCCGGGCCCACGTCTCAAAATTCAAAAATTTTCACATCAACGGATTCCTTATCTCCCCACGAGTTCATACATATCAAAAACATCAAAATCCATCCACAAATGACCCTTCAAATCCCAAATGTTTGGTCTCAAATTTCAAGTCCTAGCTCTTCAATTTTAGGCTTAGATTCCATGATTTTCTAGGTGGAATTCACATAATAATCAAGTTTTTAGTCCAAAATTCTTACCTCCAAATGTTTCCCCTTGAATCCCTCTTCAATCTCCTTCAAAAACCTCCAAAAACGATCAACTATGGAGGAAATAAGCCCCAAAATCGCGGACAAGACGAGCTTAAAAACATTCTGCCCATGCATTTATTCCTTCTTCGCGAACGCGGTCAAACCCTCGCATTTGCGAAGCATAAATTTACTTTGACGAACTTTCCTCTTTCGCGAACGCAACATGACCATCGCGAACGCGATGGTTCCTCAGACATACACTTCGCGAACGCACTCCATCTCCCGCGAATGCGATGAACAACTTGACCTCAAACCCAGCTGACCAAAAGACTCTACACGAATGCGAGGGTCCACTCGCGAACGCGAAGGGAAAAATCCCTGCAACAGCTTAACATAATTTCTGCAATAATCCTTAACTCCAAAATGATCCATTCGACCCCTCGAAACTCACCCGAGACCCTCGTGACCTCAACCAAAGGCACAAACACATCCTAATACCTTATTCAAACTTGTTCCAATCATCAAAACACCTCAAATAACATCAAATCACCCAAAACACATCGGATTCAAGCCAAATATCCTAAAAAATTCCGAATTCCCCTTTTGATAAAAAACCCAACCAAACCACGTCTGAATGACCTGAAATTTTGCACACACATCCCAAATGGCACAACGGAACTACTGCAACTCTCGGAATTCCATTCCGACCCCTATATCAAAATCTCACTTTACCAACCAGAAATCGTCAAATTATTAACTTCGTCAATTCAAGCCTAAATCTACCCCGAACCTCCAAAACTCATTCTGATCACGCTCCTAAGTCATAAATCACCTCCCTAAGCTAACCAAACCATCGGAAATCACATCTGAGCCCTCTAACACATAAGTCAACATCCGGTTGACTTTTCTAACTTAAACTCACTCTAAAGAGACTAAGTGTCTCAAACCTTGCCAAATCCTTTTCAAATTCGATCCGACCAACCCGATACCACAAAACACGGATAACGAAGCATAAAGAAGTAGTAATAGGAAAAACGGAGCGGTAACTCATGAGACGACTGGGCGGGTCGTCACAACCCTGTGGGACCGGTTCTGCCCTTTATCTCTTCCTCCTGCAAATCAAAAATTTCAAATTTCAAGATTATCTGTTGCGATGGTTGGGTACTTCAAGTCTCGTCTTCAAGTTTCAGCAAGTCTACACCTCGACAAACTTTGATGTAGGGGGCATTTGTGACACTGAAATTTTGGCAAATCAAGATAAGTCCTAATTTCAAGACAACTTTTGAAACATTAGGAGTCTATTAGGGTTACTTGGTGGCTACTTCACCCAAACCCTAATTTGTGCCTATAAATAAGGCTACATATATCCTTCAAAGACGATCTCGAAATTCCATAAAAAATCACGGAATATTCATAGAGAAATCAAAGACATCAAATATTGTCTTTCTCAAAGTCGCCGAAGTGATCAACGGATGTTCTTCCTTTTCATGGAGATCAAATACATCTGAGGAAGGTCAACATCATCCTACGTTCGAGAAATACGCCGCTAAGGCCCTCGAATCACGGAGATAATCAGGAGAGAAGAATCAAGGGAGAAACAGAATTGTACCCATAATTATTTATCAATAAATTATATTTCTTCAAATTTATATTGTGGTTGCAATTTATTTTTGTACCACAAATAATTTGTTGCAAACAGCTAGAATTTTTAGTTTAAAATTTTAGGACAAAATAAGTAGTAATGGCTAATCTCTAAATAGCATCACTGAGAATGACTATGTGTACACTTGCCCCAGAGTTATACTGGTTGATTTCTTGACCAATTTCTTTACTGGTTAGGTTAAATTAGAGCAAATCAGAGTTTAGCAAGGTTTGAAGAGAAGATAAAATGAGCAGGACAAAACGCTCTAATCAGCTTTTTTTACCCAATAACTATAAAGTCCTTGGATAGAGACGAAGTTGGGGCTTAAATTTACATTCAAAGATTAATGAACACATCATATTACATAATAAACATAGAAAAATATTGAAATATTACCATTACAAAGAAATAAAATTTTGAATAAGATACAAAAAAGGGTTAGGTGTTTTTTTATGTATTTGCGTAAGTCTTGTTCACTTGATAGACGTGTTGGTAGGAAACAACAAGTAACCAATGAAATAGTCGTAAACAGATTGAGTTACACCAGCCGGCTTCAAAATCCCCAATGAAGAAAAGGATCTTGTCCAAAATGCCTAAATTGGGTTCCAACTTATCATCTTTATAGTTAGCTAACGAACCAGAGATGTTGATATTCTTGAATCTAAATGTTTTTGAATTTCAACCTGGTGTATAAGGTAGTGATCATCTCCTTCCCTTATAATCTTGAGAAAATTTTACATAAGAATAACTGGACTCCAAATTTTTCAAATTTATAGCCCATATTTCAATTTACAACCAATTAGCCTAAAAATAATAGGCGAATACTCAGCATTCAACTCCAATATGTTCTCGAAATTATTATTTAATTTTTAAAGAATATTTCTCATGGTTTTAGGTTAATTTTCGAATCAGTAACTGTGACTCAAATATTAGTTCAACAAACCAAATCCATTTGAGTGGTGAAATTTAGATTTTTAACAAGCTTAAAATGTGGGTTTAAATTCAGAATTTGATTTTGTGAGAAATTTGGAGTGGGTGTTATTTAGACTTGTTAGAAATAATATAAGGAGGTTGTATATAAAGTTTAAAGTCATGTAATAGAGATTTGGACTGGTTTTGAACAAGAATTGCAACAGAAAATCGTGGAAGAAGTTCGTCTACATACGCTTGTATAAAGGTGTATAAAAGTGTATAATAGTGTATAAGATGTGTTTATACACTATTATACAAGATTATACATAATTATACAAAAAACTGACTTCGTCTTCTTTCTTGCGTTATTTCTGAAATTTGACTCAAATCTTGCTCAAATCTACTCCAAATCACTTCAAATTTAAATTTTAAACTCCTTTTGATATTTTTAATCAATTGGAACAATACCCAATCCAAACAACTAACAAACTCAAAAAATCCTATTTTCGAAAGCAAAGATTTGAATGGCCTTCAATGGTGGACTTCTACTCTTCAATTTTCTTACATTGCAACCAGGTAACACAGGGGGAAAACAGTAATGGCGGACGACCCCTTAAAGCATATATAGAAGATGTGAGAAGAAGAGAGAGTGAAAGCAATGGTTGTGAAAATACAAATTTAACTCAATAGCTTTTCGAAGCATTGGTTGTAAGAACATAGATTGTCATGACCCGGATTTCCATCCTCGGGAGTCGTGATGGTGCCTACTTCTGAAAGTTAGGCAAGCCAAGTGTTACAGATTTTATTACCCTTTTTCCTAATCTTTTAACAATTCAATTTAACATGTGATCAACAGCGGAACGACAATAATAATAAAAGCAATGTGGAAGATGAAATCTGATAATTTAAGTACTAATAAAATTTCAGTAGAGAAGCACAAAGAACACCATAATTCAATTATGAGCAAGAATAAGGAAAACAATAACAAGTGCACAACATCACCCTTCGTGCTTTTACTCTCGTTCTCACCATAAAATCAATAGATTCGTCACGACATCACCCTTCGTGCTTTAACCTCACATAATCATGGCACGACATTATCCTTCATGAATTATCACTCATATCATAGCACGACATCATCCTTCGTGCTTTTACATTCATAATATCGGCACGGCATCACCGTTCGTGCATTAACACTCACTCACCAATATCACGCACGACATCACCCTTCGTGCTTCTACTCTTCCTTACCCAAGCAACAATCACAAGTAATTTGGGCAAGAGAATCAATAAAATCATAATAGAATCTCGGCAAAGAAACAATAGTATAACAATAATATCCCAGCAAGGAAAACAATATCAATGCCACGAACACAATCAAGCCTCAACTACCGCTTTACCTCTTGATTCCACCACCAACCCGCCTGTATCTAGCCACAATTTACTTAGTAATATTAATAAAAGCTAAATAAACCAATTCTAATTCATGAAAATAGGTTTTCTAATGATTTCCCCAAAAAGTCAAAAATTCGATCCCGGGCCCATGTGGTCAAAACCCGAGGTTCAAACCAAAACCCGATCACCCATTCACCCACGAACTCAAATATATAATTTGATTCGAAATCAGACCTCAAATAGAGGTCCAAATCCCTAAAATTTGAAAATCCTAAGTTCTACCCAAAATCACCCAATTTCCCATAAAAACCCCTTGATTTTGAAATGAAATCACGTAAAAATATGGATTAGATTGAAAGAAATGAGTTAGAAATGACATACTAATGATTTGGAAGAGTATGTGCTTTTGAACAATCGCCCAAAGATGTTTTAGGGTTTGAAGAGTTGTAAAAATGGATGAAATCATGTCTAAGTTATAATTTATACAGGTGGAGATGTCGCTATTGCGACCCTTTGGAAAATCTGCTATCTTCACAAATGTAAAGAAATTGTTGCATTTGCGACCCTTGAGAAATCCTATCACCTTTGCAATTGTGAAGGAAAGCATCGCATTTGCGATGGGCAGGCTTCGCAATTCCTACCCAAAGCTCGCATTTGCGAAGAGGGCCTGTCCAGCCTTGGTTCGCATTTGTGACGCCTGGGTCACATTTCCCAAGCCTGAGAGCTTCGCATTTGCGAATTCTGATCTCGCAATTGCGCGATCAGAGGCCTGGGCAAAAATACCAGATACCAGCTGAAATTTCCTAAGTCCAAATACACTCCGTGGCCTATCCAAAACTCACCCAAGCCCGCGGGGCTCAAACCAAACATGCACGCAAGTGCAAAAACATCATATGGACTTGCTCGTGCGATCAAATCATCAAAATAACATCAACAACTATGAATTATACCTCAAATTCATGAAATCACTCAAGAACATTGAAATTTTCTATTTTCTGAACTATAGGTCCATTTTATACCAAACGAACTCTGATTCTTACCAAATTCCACAGATTAAACTAAATTATTATTTTAAACATGTACCAGACTCCAGAACCAAGATACGTGCCCAATACCATCAAGAAATTTCATCAATTTACTTCTAAAACCCTTTATATTTTTCCAAATAATTTTCTTTAAAAATTCTTTTCTCAGGCATGGGACCTCGGAATTCGATTTCGGGCATAAGCCTAAGTCCCATATTTTACTACGGACCCTAAGAGACTACCGGATCACAGATCCGGGTCCATTTACCAAGAATGTTGACAAAAGTCAACTTTAATCAAATTTAAAGGCCAATTTCTTCATTTTACTTAGATTTCACATAAAAGCTTTCCGGAAATGCGCTCGGACTGCGCACGCAAATCGAGGTTAGATAATTTAAGGCCTCAAAACACAGAATTTACTTTCAAAACGAGTGATGTCATCACATTCTCCACCTCTAAAACAACCGTTCGTCCTCTAAAGGACATAAGAAAAGTACATGAGTCGGAGAAAAGATGGGGATAGCGGTTACGCATATAGGACTCGGACTCCCAGGTCGCTGCCTCAACAAGATGACCCCTCCACTAAACACGAACCGAAGGAAAACTCTTCAATCTCAATTGACGAACATGCCGGTCAAAAATAGCTACTGTCTTCTCCTCATAGGACAAGTCCTTGTCCAACTGGACAGTGCTGAAGTCTAACACGTGGGATGGATCACCGTGATACTTCCGAAGTTTGGACATATGAAGCACTCGATGCACGACTAATAAACTCGGCAGCAATGCAAGTCTGTAAGCCACCTCTCCCACTCGATCAAGAATCTCAAAAAGACCAATGAATCTAGGGCTTAGCTTGCCCTTATTTCCAAATCTCATCACGCCCTTCATAGTATACACCCAAAGCAACACTCGTTCGCGGACCATGAATGCCACATCATGAACCTTACGGTCGGCATAACTCTTTTACCTGGATTGAGCTGTACGAAGCCTATCCTGAATGATCTTAACCTTGTCCAAGGCATCCTGTACTAGATCTGTACCCAACAACCGAGCCTCTCCCGGCTCAAACCATCCAACCAGCGACCAACAACGCCTGCCATATAATGCCTCCTAGGGAGCCATTTGGATGCTCGACTGATAGCTTTTGTTGTAGGCAAACTCCGCCAATGGAAAGAACTGATCCCACGAGCCTCCAAAGTCAATAACACAAGCTCGGAGCATATCCTCCAAAATTCTAATAGTACGCTCGGACTGCCCATCCGTCTGAGGATGAAATGTTGTGCTCAACTTGACTCGTGTGCCCAACTCACGCTGAACTACCCTCCAAAAATGTGAGGTAAACTACGTACCTCGATCAGAAATGATAGACAAGGGCATACCATGAAGAGGAACAATCTCCCGGATATAGATCTCTGCCAACCGCTCAGAAGAATAGGAATCTGCCACAGGAATGAAATGCACTAACTTGGTCAGCCTATCAACAATAACCTACACTACATCGAACTTCTTCTGAGTCCGTGGGAGTCCAACAATGAAGTCCATAGTGATATGCTCCCACTTCTACTCAGGAATCTCAATCCTCTAAAAACAAACCACCAGGTCTCTGATGCTCCTACTTTACCTGCTGACAATTCAAACACAGAGCCACATATGCAACAATATCCTTCTTCATCCTCCTCCACCAGTAATGCTACCGCAAATCCTGATACATCTTAGCGGCGCCTAGATGAATAGAGTACCGGGAACTATGGGCCTCCTCTAGAATCAACTCTCGAAGTCCATCCACATTAGGCACACAAACTCGAATCTGCATCCTCAAAACTCCATCATATCCTACTATAACCTGCTTGGCACCACCGTGCTGCACTGTGTCCCTAAGGGCACATAAATGAGGATCATCATACTGCCGAACTCTGATACGCTCAAATAATGAAGAACGAGTGACAGTGCAAGCTAACACGCGGTTGGGATTAGAAACATCCAACCTCGCAAACTGATTGGCTAAATCCTGAACATCCAAAGCAAGCGGTCTCTCACCGATCGGAATATACGCAAAACTACCCATGCTGAGTGACTTCCTACTTAAAGGATCAGCCACTACATTGACCTTCCCCGGATGATATAGGATGGTAATATCATAGTCTTTCAATAGCTCCAACCACCTTCTCTGCCTCAAATTTAGCTACTTCTGCTTGAACAAGTACTGTAGATTCTTGTGATCCGTGAACACCTCACATGACACACCATATAAATAGTGCCTCCAAATCTTCAGCGCGTTAACAATGGCTGCTAACTCCAAATCATGAATTGGATAATTCTTCTCATGAATCTTCAACTATCGCGAAGCATAAGCAATGACCTTGCCATCCTTCATCAACGCCGCACCAAGTCCAATGCAAGACGCGTCACAATACACTGTATATGGCCCTGAACCTATGGGAAAAACCAACACTTGCGCCGTAGTCAAATCTGTCTTGAACTTCTAAAAGCTCGCCTCACACTCATCCGACCACCTGAAATGGGCACCCTTCTTGGTTAACCTGGTCATCAAGGCTGCAATAGATGAAAAGCTCTCTACAAACCGACGGTAATAGCCTGCCAAACCTAAGAAACTCCGAATCTCATTAGCTGATGGGGGTCTAGGCCAGTCTTTGACTGCCTCAATCTTCTTAGGGTCCACCTGAATACCCTTTGCTGATACAACATGACCCAAGAATGCAAGTGAACTCAACCAGAACTCACATTTTGAAAACTTAGCATATAACTGACTGTCTCTCAAAGTCTGAAGAACAACTCTTAGATGCTGCTCATGCTCTTCTCGGCTGTAGGAATAGATCAAAATATCATCAATGAAGACTATCACGAATGAATCCAAGTAAGGCTTGAATATTCGGTTCATCAAATTCATGAAAGCTGCTGGGGCATTTGTTAACCCAAATGACAAGACCAAGAACTCATAATGCCCGTACCGAGTGCGAAAAGTTGTCTTAGGGACATCGGATGCCCTAATCCTCAACTGATGGTAGCCAGATCTTAAGTAAATCTTCAAAAATACCTTGGCACCCTGAAGCTGATCAAACAAATCTTCAATCATCAGCAATGGATACTTGTTCTTGATTATAACCTTATTCAACTGCCGATAATCTATACACATCCTCATCGATCCTTCATTCTTCTTAACGAACAACACTAGCGCACCCCAAGGTGAGACACTAGGTCTAATAAAGCCCTTATCAAGCAAGTCTTGCAATTGCTCCTTCAATTCTTTCAACTCCGGCGGAGCCATACGGTATGGCAGAATAAAAATGGGCTGAGTGCCCAGAGCCAAATCAATGCAAAAGTCAATATCCCTATTGGGTGGCATACCTGGTAGGTCTGAATGAAATACCTCAGGAAACTCACGAACAACATGCACAGAATCTGTAGAAGGAACCTCGGCACTAGAATTACGAACTTTTGCCAAGTAAGCCAAACATCCATTATCAACCATACGCCGAGCCTTCATATATGAGATAACCATGCTGGTAGAATGACCAGGAGTCCCTCCCCACTCCAGACGAGGCAACCTCGGCAAGGCTAATGTCACAATCTTGGCATGACAGTCCAAGATAGCGTGGTAAGGTGATAACCAGTTCATCCCCAATATGACAACAAAATCAACCATATCCAAAAGTAACAAATCTAATCGGGTCTCAAGACCCCCAATAACAACTATACATGAACGATGGACACGATATACCACAATAGAATCATCCACCGGTGTAGACTCATATACAGGAGCACTCAAGGAATCACTAGGCATGACCAAATACAGTGCAAAATAAAATGACACATAGGAGTATGTAGATCATATATCAAATAGAACTGAAGCATCTCTACTACAAACCAAAACAGTACCTGTGATAACTGCATCGGAGGCCTCAGCCTCAGGACTGGCTGGAAGAGAATAACATCGGGGCTGGACCCCACCACTCTGAACTACATCTCTGGGATGGCCTCTTGCTGGCGGGCCTCCACCTCTAGCGGCCTGACCTCCACCTCTAATACTTTTACCTCCACCTCTAGCACCTCTACCTCCACCTATAGCTGGTTGAGCAGGCGGTGGAACATTCCGGTGCCTAAACCATGGCACGGGAACCTTGATGCTGAGAGCTTCTCGGTGCTCGAGGGCAAAATCTAGTAATATGCCTTGTGTCGCCACAAGTATAACAAGTCCTTAGCTGCTGGGACTGACGACCTTGAAAACTCTGGAATGGAGGCGCATTGATAGGAGCTAGCGATGTACTATAGGTTAACTGATCAGAACACTGCATATGAGAACCACGACCACCTGGGGCATCTGAGAAGCCTGTAGTGCTGAATGAAATGGCTTGGAGGGATGGCCCCTACCAAAAGATCCCTTCCCCAAGACAAGGCACCACTGAACCTGCCCGAATGACGAGGCCTCTTGTGAGACCCCTGACCACTCCCCTGTGATAGAACCATCTCAACTCTCCTAGCCATATTGGTCACATCCTGAAAAGAAATCTTGCTCCCCATCTTCTTAGCCATCTGCAATCGAATAGGATGAACGAGTCCCTCAATGAACCTCCTTACTCTCTGTCTCTCAGTGGGAATTATAAGAAGAGCATGACGGGCCAAGTCAATAAATCTGGTCTCATATTGAGTGACAGTCACAGAACCCCGCTGGAGACGCTTAAACTGCCTCTGATAGTTTTCCCTCTGAGTGATAGGAATAAACTTCTCCATAAATAGCTAAGAGAACTGATCCCAAGTCAAATCCGGTGACTATCTGGTCTAGCCAAACAATAATCTCTCCACCAAGTCTTGGCAGATCCAGAGAGACGAAAAGCAGCAAAGTCGACCCCATTGGTCTCCACTATCCCCATGTTCTGTAAAACCTCATAACAACTGTCCATATAATCCTGGGGATCCTCAGAAGATGTACCACCAAAAGTGGTAGTAAAAATCTTGGTGAACCTGTCCAATCTCCACAAGGCATCAGCAGACATAGCTGGCCCCTCACCAGTTTGTGCCACAACACTTGGCTGAGCTACCCCAACTGGCAGAGCTGCTAGAGTCTGAAACTGGGGAGCCATCTGCTACGGAGTGCGAGTAGCGGGAGTCTGTATTCCTCCCCTATACTCAGAGACCGCTGGTGATACAAGAAGCAAGTCTGCATGGGCGACACTACCATAAGGCCCACTAGACGGACCAGAGCATCCTGAAGTACTGGGGTGACGATGAACCCCTCTAGGACCTGAGCTGGTCCTGCTAGAACTTTTTGGGCTGGAACCTCATCGTCAAACTCAACTAGAGGCTCCATCGCGGGTGCTGCTGCTCAATTGCCTCTGCCTCGGGCCCTAGCACGACCTCGGCCTCTGCCCCTCGCATGAGCTACTACTGGCGGCGTGGGCTGTCGGTCAACTGATGAAGCAGTACGTGATGTTTAGCTTAAAGTATATATATTTTTATGTATATCGTCTTATATCTTATTCTTGTTTCGTGAATTTGGGATATTAAATGCTATGAATTATATTGATTTGAAGTGTTTTTACTTGTAGGAATGATCGGGAGATGCACCTTGGAGCAAAAAGACACGCAAGAAACATTGGGGAGCAAGAACATCTCAGAATTCTTCATCTTTTCTAGTATTTTTCAATTAATCAAAACTTATGCAATTGTTTGATTACATCACGAGTGGCTAAACACCCATTGTTCTGGAATTGTGATTTAGCCATGAATATTGTTGTTTAACGTTGACTTGACCTTGATTATAATTCACCAATATATGGTTGTTTCTTCAATTCTGTGTTTAATTGCTTAATTGTCTGGCCAGCAGTTAGGTTCTATTTACTATCTATGCTATGCTTGGGAAAGCCATGTTTAGATTAGAGAAGAATTGAAGAGACCATGATCTTAACCCTTAGGGGGAGCGAATTTGTGGTTAGGATAGGAATATACCTAGTCACTGTGCTTAATTAAATATCTTGATCTTAATGCGTTCTTAATAGATTGATTTCATAGGAATATAGGCATTAACCTATTGAGAATAGGTGAGTAGTACTTCGGGAGAAGGCTATGAGAGCATTTATCGATTAATTAGAAACCATGAGTTTATATGAAAGGGAGAGTTAATTAGAACACAATACGAATGGTAAATCGATCACAACTCTGGAATATTTGTCTCTACTGAATACACAACAATCAACTTGTTACTTGATAACTTTGTTATTATTTAGAATTGTAGTATAATATAATCATATTATTGGACTTTGATTTTAGCTGGACTGAATAACAATTTTAGTGATTTAGTGAGTAGTTTACACAAGTCTCTATGGGTTCGACACTCAACTTATCATTATATTACTTATCGACCACGTATACTTGCGTGTGCGTTTGGGAGCAACAAGTTTTTGGCATTGTTGCCGGGGACTTGAATATTAGCTGCTTGCTAGTTTTTACTTTAATTGTCTATTTCATCAAGTCTAACATTACTTGATTGTTGCTCGGATCTCAGGAACTTTGATTGAATGCGTAGGGTCAGGAGCCAAGACCGACTTAAAGGCTTTGATCTTAAACCTGAGAGAACATTTCACAGGAGGTTGAGGGAAGCAAGGGACACGAACAATATTCAGGCACTTGTTCAATTTCCTGTGGACATGGCAGAGGAGCAACCCATGGTTGTTCAGGAGGTGGCGATGCCCAGCATTGCTAATGTCACCTCCAGTATAGTGAAGCCCAGGATCACTGGGCACTTTGAGCTGAAACAGAGCATGATCCAGCTGCTTCATGCAAATGGGCAATTTATGGGTCTTGCACACGAGGATCCACATCAGCATATTCTGAACTTCTTGGAGATTAGTGATACTTACACCAGTAACAGGGTCACTCCAGATTATGTGAGTCTTACATTTTTTCCATTCTCTCTGTTGGGCGAGGCTAAGCGATGGCTAAAAGCAGAACCAGCTAATTCAATTACAACATGGAATGATTTGGCAAGAAAATTTCTAGCAAGGTTCTTCCCTTCAGGCAAAACTGCAAAGATCAGAAGTGAGATAGTTGCCTTCAAACAGAAAGCGGGAGAATCTTTATACTCAGCTTGGGAAAGGTTCAAGGGGCTACTCAGAGACTGTCCTCATCACAATCAGATGAATGAAGTGTTAGCTCACACTTTCATAGAAGGGCTACATTTTGAAACAAAGATCGTGGTAGATTCTGCAGCTGGGGGTCAAGTGTTGGAGAAAAGCTTTGACGAGATATATGCATTATTGAACAAATTCTCCAAGAGCAATCCGGATTGGCAAGGAGAGATAGGAAGACACACAGTGCAAAAGTCTACGGGGGTTCTTGAGTTAGATGCCGTCTCAGCATTATCAGCACAAATTTCTACACTGACCAATCAAGTCAACCAGATGAACTTGAGTATCAACAAGCAACAGGTACAACAGGTTCAAGGTTTTTGTGAAATATGTAGAGAGGGGCACACGAGCGGCATATGCCCCGTAAATCCAGAGTCTGTTTGCTTTGTGGGTAATTCAAATAGGGGTCAAACAAACCAATATGGGAACACTTACAATCCTAACTGGACGAACCACCCAGACTTCTCTTGGGGTGGAAATTAGGGCACTCAGAATCAAAACAGGCCTCAAGCACCTCAACAACAATATCACCACCTCAGATTTAATAACAAGCGAGTCCTACAAGTCACCTTGAAGACATGTTGAAAAAAGTGATGGCTGAACAGCAAGCCCTCTCTCAGAAAGTGATGGTTGAACAGCAAGCCCTCGCCACAACAGTGAGAAATTTGGAGCGTCAAATGGGACAGCTTGCCAGTACTCAAAACACTAGACCACCTGGAGCTCTTCCAAGTGACATTGAAGCAAATCCTAGGGCGGCCATTCATGCAGTGTCGTTAAGGAATAGTAGAACTAGAGGAAGTTCTTTCTAAAAAAAGGAAATAGGTGACTTTTAATGAGAGGCCAACCACTATAGAATCAATATCAGAGAAAGCAAAGGATCCCGAAAAGCCAGCTGGAGAGGCCGTGGTTGAGCAACCCCCACAATAGGTTGCAAGGCCACCACCTCCATTCCCTCAAAGATTGCAGAAATTAAGAGACAATGCCGCATATAAAACATTTCTTGATATCTTGAGGCAGGTGCAGATTAATATTCCATTGGTTGACATCTTACAAGAAGTACCCAAATATGCAAAGTACATCAAGGATATTGTGGCAAATAAAAGGAGGCTAACCGAGTTCAAGACTGTGGCACTCACTGAGGAGTGCAGTTCCAGAATTCAAGGCAAGTTACCTCAGAAATTGAAGGATTCGGGTAGTTTCACTATCCAAATCTCGATTGGTAAACATGATGTTGGGTGAGCTTTATGTGATCTTGGAGCCAGCATCAATTTGATGCCGCTATCTGTGTTCAGACATTTGGGGTTGGGTGAGCCACGCCCAACAACAGTTATCTTACAGTTAGCTGATTGCTCCCTTGCTCATCTTGAGGGAGTGATTGAAGATGGTCTAGTTCAAGTGGGTTCCTTCATATTCCCTGCCGATTTCATTATCTTGGATTACGAGCCTGATCAGGAAGTCCCATTTATTTTGGGGCGTCCATTCTTAGCCACGGGCTGAGCTATTATCGATGTCTACGAAGGAAGGATGACGATGAGAGTGGGTGATCGAGTGGAGCTCTTTAATGTTTATAGAGAACTCAAGTTACCAACCCACTATGAAGAGTTATCCATGATCTCTGTGGTGGAGAGTGATGCCACACTGTTAGTACCCTATATGAGCCCTGCAAATCCTGTTGAACGAGTGTTGATTGGGGATGTAGAAAATAGTAAGATGAAATAATAGGAGAAATTGAGCAAGTACTGGATATATCCTGCAGTTATGTACATGGGTTTAAAAAATTTGAAGAGTTGGACAGGCCTGCTACTCTGACCCTTCCCAGGCCATCTATTGAAGAAACTCCGAAGCTAGAACTCAAGCCACTCCCAGCACATCTATGCTATGCTTATTTGGGGAACTCTGAGACATTGCCCGTGATTATTTCGTCCAGCTTGACCAGAACTCAAGAAGAAAAATTGCTCAGAGTACTCTGTGAGCATAAAAAGGCCATTGGGTGGACTATAGCTGACATCAAGGGTATTAGTCCATCGTTTTGCATGCATAAAATCTTTTTAGAGGACGGTCACCGCCCCAGTGTAGAGTAGAAAAGGAGATTAAATCCCATTATGAAAGAGGTGGTGAAAAAGGAAGTAATCAAGTTGCTCGATACAGGTATCATTTTCCCTATTTCTGATAGCAACTGGGTAAGCCCGGTTCAATGTGTGCCCAAAAAGGGAGGTATGACTGTAGTTGAGAACGAAAAGAATGAGCTAATCCCCACTCGCACTGTTACGGGATGGAGAGTCTGCATTGATTATAGAAGGCTCAACAAGGCAACTCGCAAGGACCACTTCCCACTTCCATTCATCAACCAAATGCTAGACAGGTTAGCCGGGCATGAATATTATTGCTTCCTTGATGGTTATTCGGGAGACAATCAGATCGTCATATTCCCAGAGGATCAGGAGAATACTACTTTTACTTGTCCTTATGGAACTTTCGCCTTCAAGCGAATGTCGTTTGGTCTTTGTAATGCACCAGCCACTTTCTAGAGGTGCATGATGGCTATTTTCACCGACATGGTGGAAAAATTCATGGAAATGTTTATGGATGATTTTTCAGTTTTTGGGTCTTCTTATGATGATTGCTTGAGGAATTTAAGCAAGGTGCTAGCCCGTTGTGAAGAAACAAATCTGGTACTGAATTGGGAAAAGTGTCATTTTATGGTACAAGAAGGCATCGTGTTGGGTCACAGGGTATCTAGGAGCAGAATTGAAGTTGATAAGGCGAAGGTGGAGGCAGTTGAAAAATTACCTCCACCTGTTTCAGTGAAAGGTGTTCGGAGTTTCTTGGGACACGCGGGTTTCTATCGGCGCTTTATTAAATAAAATTCGAAAATTTCTAATCCTCTGTGCAGGCTGCTTGAAAAAGATATAACTTTCAACTTTGATGATGTTTGCCTCAAGGCATTTGAAGAACTTAAAAAGAAGTTGGTGACTGCTCCCATTATTGTGGCACCTGACTGATCTTTACCATTTGAACTTATGTGTGATGCGAGTGACCTTGCTATTGGGGCAGTGCTAGGCCAGAGGAAGGACAAGGTGTTTTATTCCATCTACTATGCAAGTAAGACTCTTGATAATGCACAACTGAATTACACCACCACTGAGAAAGAGTTGTTAGCTGTAGTGTGGGCCTTTGAGAAATTTCGGGCGTACTTGGTGGGAACGAAAGTCATAGTCCATACCGATCATGCAGCAATCAGGTATTTGTTTACAAAAAAGGGATCTAAGGCTAGATTGATGCGTTGGGTTTTATTGTTGCTGGAATTTGATGTGGAAATACGAGACCGAAAAGGGACAGAAAACCAAGTAGCTGACCATCTGTCAAGGTTGGAAAATCACGATCACGTGGAGGAGGGTGGCCAAATTAAAGAAGTCTTTCCTGATGAGCAACTTTTTGCTATAACCCAAGACCCTCCCCCATGGTACGCAGACTATATGAATTATCTTGTGAGTGGGGTACTTCCTCCCGAAATCCAATCTGAAGCTAGAAAGAGGTTCTTACATGATATGAACTTCTACTACTGGGATGAGCCCTATTTTTATAAGCAATGTGCCGATCAGTTGATGAGGCGATGCATTCCTGAAAATGAGGTGGAATTAGTGTTGTATGATTGTCATGTATCCCCTTATGGGGGCCATCATGGAGGAGATAGAACAGCTGCAAAGGTGCTATAATCCGGTCTCTTTTGGCCGACTTTATTCAAGGATGCCCATGCATTCGTTAAGAAATGTGACCAATGTCAGAGAATGGGTACAATCACAAGGACGCATGAGATGCCTTTAAATAACATTCTAGAAGTTGAGTTTTTTTATGTGTGGGGGATAGATTTTATGGGGCCATTTCCACCGTCCAGAGGAAACAAATACATTTTGCTAGCAGTTGACTACGTGTCAAAATGGGTGGAGGCAATTGCTTTGCCAACGAATGATGCCATGGTGGTAACTGCTTTTGTGAAAAAAGAACATATTCTCGAGATTTGGGACT
Organism: Nicotiana tabacum; assembly: GCF_000715075.1. NCBI lineage: Eukaryota > Viridiplantae > Streptophyta > Magnoliopsida > Solanales > Solanaceae > Nicotiana > Nicotiana tabacum. The sequence goes on from NC_134080.1 coordinate 196,448,547, forward strand.
CCACATGCCTTAATTAGTGATGAAAGGACTCATTTTTGCAATAGATTGTTGAATAACCTTCTAGCTAAATATGGAGTTCGCCACAAAGTTGCTACAGCATATCATCCTCAAACAAGTGGGCAAGCTGAGGTGTCAAACAGAGAAATCAAGCAAATATTGGAGAAAACAATGAGTGTGAATAGGAACGATTGGGCTGCAAAGTTGGATGATGCCATATGGCCATATAGGACTGCATATAAAATGCCAATTGGAGCATCTCCTTACAAGCTGGTTTATGGGAAGGCATGTCACTTGCCCGTTGAGCTTGAACACAAGACATACTAGGCCATTAAGAAGCTGAACATGGACCTTGAGGCCGCAGGTGAGACAAGACTTATGCAGTTGAATGAGTTAGACGAGTTCAGGCTGCACTCTTATGAAAATGCTAAGCTATATAAAGAAAAGACAAAAAGATGGCATGACAAGCATATCAAGCCGTGTCACTTTGAGCCAGGCCAACAGGTCTTATTATTCAATTCTAGACTATGACTATTCCCTAGGAAGATAAAGTCGAGATGGTCAGGTCCTTTTGAGGTGGTGAGAGTCACTCCCTATGGTGCAATCGAGCTGCGAGCTTTAAATGGTGAGAGGAAATTCTTGGTGAATGGTCATAGAGTGAAGCATTATTGGGGAGGAATGATTAATCGTGAGAAGACCAAGGTTGTACTCGCTGATGAGTAAGCGAGACTCTGTGTCGTGCCGCGACATTAAATCAGACGCTTGTTGGGAGGCAACCCAATTTTTATTTGCTTTCCTAGTTTAACGTCTTACTTTTTATTTTTAAGATAGGTAGAGTATTGTAATTTCTTTATAGGTATAGAAATTCTAGAGGTAATGGTGTAGGGCGTGTAAATTGGGTATATATAAGGCTCGGGGGATCGTGATGTTTATTCAAAAAACAAAAATCAGCATGAACAGCGCCCAGGTTAGCGCCCAGCGCTGCCTGGGGCGCCCGAACCAGTGTTCCAAGTAAACCTTAGCGCCAGGCAGGGCGCCAGGCAGGGCGCCAGGCGCCCAGTTGGGGGATCAGGATACTATGGCTCGTGATAGCACTATCAAAGTCAAAGGCATTGGAAAGTCCTCCACCACCTCTCCGGTGACCAAAAAGCGCAAGCAGGTAAAAGCTCTTCACGGCAATCGAAGGGGAAACAGGTCGCCGAGGGATCTCAGTAAGTGCCATTAAGACCGAGGCCTCGTTTGGACTTGGTTGATGCTGCTGCTATAGCTTGGCATAAAGACTTCGTGTCGTCCGGTCGGTACATTTCTGAGATAGGGATTAATACCACAGCCTTAGAGAAGAAATTCCTGGATATACTTGACAGGTTGCAAGCTCTAAAGATGGACAAGTTCTTGGAATGCCCGGGGCCTGCAAACCTGAGCATGGTACGAGAACTGTATGCTAACTGGGATTATCGAAGAAGCACTTCACGTGTACGAGGAAAAGATATGCCACTGGGTAGGGAGTATTTGTGTGACTATTTAGGGGTTGAGAATGCCGACCCAAGGAGGCTCCAACGCTTGATCCGGAAGCCGAAATATGAGCAAATCCGTCACACTCTTTGTGGCGTAGAGTCTAATGCTAAGTGGATACGGAATAAAGGAAACATTCACCTCTCTATGGTCCGCTCAGACTTCAACAACACTGCCAAAGTGTGGCAGAACTTTGTGCAGGCGAGACTAATGCCGACGGAGCACAGCAGTGACTGCACTCGAGCTAGAGTGTGTCTCATCTTCTCCTTGATGATTGGCCAACCAATTAATGTAGTTGACATCATGCTCAATGAGATGGCCCACACAAGGTTTGGGCGACAGATTCGGCAGTTCTTCTTTGGCAATTTACTTACTCAGTATATGATGTTTTGCAGAGTGCCAGAGTACCCCAAACATGATGAGGTGGTGGAGGCGCCGTCAGGTCTTATGGAAATCACATATGTGGTTGAGGCATCGTCCAAACTCACCCCCGCTGCTCGGATGGAGCGAGAGGAGAACTTCAAAAGATACATTTATAACACTTTGAACTTGCTCTGAGCAGGGCTGGCATAACAGACGAGGAGCGTATGCATTTGCGCGATGACTTGTCCAGAACGTCCAAGGAGATGTTGGGGATTCCACCGGGCAGCCCCGTTCACCCGTATGAGGACATTAACTTTGTAAAAGGTTCGGATACTGAGGATGAGGATGGCAATGCTACTATGGGGCCCATGAATTAGGTGCCTTTCGGACCGGATGATAATGACCCCAACACTGCTGGGGAAGGGGGCTCTGATTGACAGGGAGTTTTTCTTTTCACCCTACTTTGTTTTTCATTTTTGCTTGCATCGAGGGCTATGCATAGTTCAAGTGTGGGGTGGGAGGAATACTACCTGTGCTGTAGTTGTATATTTTGTATTAACTTGTTTTGTTTTGTTTCTTTCCGTAGTTCTAGTGTAGTTAGTCTAGTTTAGTATTAGTTTCTTTAAATGAAAAAAAAATTATTTGAAAAAGATCGGAGTTTTTTCGACGATGGATCTTTTGGACAATTTTCTTGAGGGATAAAAGTCCGATTTAAAAACACCAAAAAGATTTTTGTTTTTTTTTATGTGTCATTTTTTTTAGAATAGCTAGGTAGTATTCCTTGGTTTTTCTTTGGGCACCGGTTCTTTTTCAAGGGTGTAGCTTGAACCGGGCACTTTAATTTCTTTTTAGGAGTAGTTTAGGAAGGACCTGAGTCGTTCTGAGATACTCATTGACATGGTTGATGCTGGCACATTAGGCTATGACATACATTCTATTTTTCCGTGTATTTGGTTTGAATTGTGAAGTAAAGGAAATAGCCTATTTTGTGACGCCTTTTCTCAGTTGTCTGACTTGTATGCCGCATAGTTCAATGTTGCTTAAATTTCTCATTTAATTGTGCTTGCTTGACTTGAGAGTTGAACAGAACCATCTTGATTGAGTCATGTGCAACGTGTGTGTGAGGATTTGTGATTTTCTATGCTATCATGTGTAGTCTAGAACTTGCCCCGTGTGTTAATTGAAGCGAAATTGTAAGTTGTGCTAATCTAGGAGATAACATAGGCTTTTTCTTGCTTGATCATGGATGTGCTTTGAGCCTATAGACCTTTCTTTTGGCACCCACATTACAAGTCATCCCCTATTTTGTTCTTAATTTGATATTGATTGAACCTTTACCTCCTAAGGCACTTAGTCGCTAAAAGAAGTAAGGTTAGAGATTGGGGAGTAGCTTTTGAGTGGAACCATGGAAGGGCCCGTTGGTGCACTAAAGTTGAAATCAAAAGTCACTAGCCGATGAACTTTAATGTATGGAGTGTGTGAAGAAAAGAAAAAAAAAAGAGAAAGGAAAAGAAAAATTGCAAGAAAAGAAGAAAAAAATATGATAGTTCGAATAATGGAGAAAAATATACACCTCCAATTCTTATTGATTTGTGCTAGTGAAAATATAGAAGTGCTTAATTGAAAAGAAGTCTATGTTGCATATGGTTTGAGGCAAGTAAATTGGTTGAGAAGAATATGTGCTTGAGTTATGAATGTAGTGTATTAAAGTGCTTAGGAGGGTTAGTCACTATTTCTAAATGCACCATACATGTCCCTTAGCCTACATTACAACCATAAAGTCCTAATTGATCCTAGATTTGGCTAGCTTAAATTAGTAGAGACATACACTACGGGCAAGCTTATGGTACGACCACGGGATGCATATGAATTCTTTGTGAGATTGAGTGAATTTTGTTCAATTGTGTGATGTCCTTAATCTATATTCAAAAGTATATTTGAATGTGTGGACTAATTTATACTCACTCTTTTGTTTGTTGGTGAGGGCACATGATCTCATGAATGATTGTTAATGTTGTAAACTTTCTTGTTGGGTAAGTGCACGAATTGAGGGAGCTTAGTGGTTGCAAGTCGATTGTTGAGGTTGGGTGGTGACGAATAGGTTGTTGGAATTTATTGAATTGAAATATTATACTTGGGTGTGCTTAAACGGGAAGAATGTGAAATTTTGTGTGTTCATGGTTACGTGCCGGTATTGATTGTAGTCAAGAGTATAGTGTGTGGTTGAAAGTTAAGGTGCTCCTCTATGGTTGAATTTTGTACGTAGTTGGGGGTTTATTAGATTATCCTATTGCTCGAGGACGAGCAAGAGTCTAAGTGTGGGGTGTTGATGTTTAGCTTAAAGTATATATATATTTATGTATATCGCCTTATATCTTATTCTTGTTTCGTAAATTTGGGATGTTAAATGCTATGAATTATATTTATTTGGAGTGTTTTTACTTGTAGGAATGATTCGGGAGACGCACCTTGGAGCAAAAAGACACGCAAGAAACATTGAGGAGCAAGAACATCTCAGAATTCTTCATCTTTTCTAGTATTTTTCAATTAATCAAAACTTATGCAATTGTTTGATTACATCATGAGTGGCTAAACACCCATTGTTCTGGAATTGTGATTTAGCCATAAATATTGTTGTTTAACGTTGACTTGACCTTGATTATAATTTACCAATATATGGTTGTTTCTTCAATTCTGTGTTTAATTGCTTAATTGTCTGGCCAGCAGTTAGGTTCTATTTACTATCTATGCTATGCTTGGGAAAGCCATGTTTAGAATAGAGAAGAATTGAAGAGAGCATGAGCTTAACCCTTAGGGGGAGCAGATTTGTGGTTTGGATAGGAATATACCTAGTCACCGTGCTTAATTAAATATCGTGATCTTAATGCGTTCTTAATAGATTGATTTCATAGGAATATAGGCGTTAATCTATTGAGAATAGGTGAGTAGTACTTCGGGAGAAGGCTGTGAGAGCATTTATCGATTAATTAGCAACCATGAGTGAATTATATGAAAGGGAGAGTTAATTAGAACACAATACGAATGGTAAATCGATCACAACCCTGGAATATTTGTCTCTACTGAATACACAACAATCAACTCGTTACTTGATAACTTAGTTATTATTTAGAATTGTAGTATAATATAATCATATTATTGGACTTTGATTTTAGCTGGATTGAATAACAATTTTAGTGATTTAGTGAGTAGTTTACACAAGTTTCTGTGGGTTCGACACTCAACTTATCATTATATTACTTGTCGACCACGTATACTTGTGTGTGCATTTGGGAGCAACAGTACGTGTTCTCACCATCTGCGAAAGCACAGAGTGGAACTTCAATTAGCATTGAGAAATCAAGTTGCACGATAGGAAAGAATATATGTGAAGTTTTTCCTAACTCTGTAGCCTCTAGGAGATAAACACAGACGTCTTCGTACCGATCCCTCAGACTCTACTAAGGTTGTCCGTGAATTGTGAGACCTAAGCAACCTAGAGCTCTAATACCAACTTATCACGACCCGAATTTCCCACCCTCGGGTGTCGTGATGGCGTCTACTCGTGAAATCCAGGCAAGACGAGTGTTACAAATTTTATTAGCCTTTTTCCTAACCTTTTAGCAATTCAATTTAACATGTGATCAATAGCGGAATAACAATAATAATAAAAGCAATGCGGAAGACAAAATCTGATAATTTAACTAAATACTAGTACAAAATCCAATATACATCTCTACCCAGAATTTGTGTCACAATGTCACGGACCATCTACGAATACTACAAATAGTGGTCTGAATAAAAAAATATACAAGTCTGTCTCTGAAATAAGTAAAAATAGAATAGAAAGGATAGAAGGGGACGCTAAGGCCTGCGGACATCTGCAGGACTACCTCGGGTCTCCGCTAGACTGAAGGCAGCAACCTCTCTATTGTCCAAATGCTCCAGTACCGGGATCTGCATACAGTGCAGAGTGTAGCATCAGCACAACCGACTCCATGTGCTGGTAAGTGTCGAGCCTAACCTCGGCGAAGTAGTGACGAGGCTAGGAAAAGAATACCAAATAAACATGTGCAGTTAACTCGTATACAACAACTAATAATTATAGAAACTAGCAGTAAAATATGGGAGGGGGAACATGCTGCACTGGATATGAAACACTAACAGAATTTCAGTAGAGAAGCACAAAGAACACCATAATTCGATTATGAGCAAGAGTAAGGAAAACAATAACAAGTGCACGACATCACCCTTCATGCTTTTACTCTCGTTCTCACCATAAAATTAATAGATTCGGTACGACATCACCCTTCGTTCTTTTACCTCGCATAATCATGGCACGGTATTATCCTTCGTGCATTATCACTCATATCATGGCACAACATCACTCTTCGTGTTTTTACATTTACAATATCGGCACGACATCACCCTTCGTGCATTAACACTCACTCACCAATATCACGCACGACATTACCCTTCGTGCTTTCCACTCTTCCTTACCCAAGCAACAATCACCAAAAATTCGGGCAAGAGAATCAATAAAATCACAATAGAATCCCGGCAAGGTAACAATATCATAAGCAATAATATCCCGGCAAGGGAAACAATATCATAAGCAATAACATCCCGGCAAGGGAAACAATATCATAAACCTCTTCTCATTTCCACAATCACTTCACAACATAAATCTCAACTTGAGACAATGCTCTACAATGTTCAATTACCAAGAATACTTCCATAAACCTTGTTCAACATTAATAATCATCATATTAAGCATGGACAATATATAATGGAGTCACAACATTCATAGTATAAGACTCACGGGCATGCTTGACACCGACGTATAGATACTCGTCACCACACCTATACGTCATACTCAACGATTAATACATAGCAAATAAGACCACGACTCTTATTCCCTCAACCTAAGGTTAGACCAAACACTTACCTCAATGCCACAAACACAATCAAGCCTCAACTACCGCTTTACCTCTTGATTCCACCACCAACTCGCTTGTATCTAGCTCACAATTTACTAAATTATATCAATAAATGCTAAATAAACCAATTTTAATGCATGAAAATAGGTTTTCTAATGATTTCCCCAAAAAGTCAAAAATTTGACTCGGGCCCGCTTGGTCAAAACCCGAGGTTCGAACCAAAACCTGATCACCCATTAACCCACGAACTCAAATATATAATTTGTTTTGAAATCGGACCTCAAATCAAGGTCCAAATCCCCAAAATTTGAAAATCCTAAGTTCTACACAAAATCACCCAATTTCCCATGAAAAACCCTTGATTTTGAAATGAAATCATGTAAAAAGATGAATTAGATTGAAAGAAATGAATTAGCAATGACTCACTATTGATTTGGAAGAGTATGTGCTTTTGAAAAATCACTCAAATATGTTATAGGGTTTGAAGAGTTGCAAAAATGGATGAAATCCCATCTAAGTTATAATTTACACAGGTGCAGATGTCGCAATTGCGACTAGGGGTTCGCAATTGCGACCCCTTGGAAAAACTATTATTTTCGCAAATGCGAAGAAATTGTCGCATTTACGACCCCTGAGAAATCCTGTCACCTTCGCAATTGCGAAGGAAAGCATCGCATTTGCGATGAGCAGGCTTCGCAATTCCCACCCAAAGCTCGCATTTGCAAAGAGGGCCTGCCCAGGCTTGGTTCGCATTTGCGACGCCTGGGTCGCATTTACCAAGCCTGAGAGCTTTGTATTTGCGAAGCCTGATCTCACAATTGCGAGATCAAAGGCCTGGGCAAATATACCAGATACCAGCTGAAATTTCCTAAGTCCAAATACACACCGTGGCATATCGAAAACTCACCCGAACCCTCGGGGCTCCAAACCAAACATGCACACAAGTCCAAAAATATCATACGGACTTGCTTGTGCAATCAAATCATCATAATAACATCAACAACTATGAATTAAACCTCAAATTCATGAAATCACTCAAGAATATTGAAATTTTCTATTTTCTGAACTATAGGTCCATTTTATACCAAACGAACTCCGATTATTACCAAATTCCACATATTATACCAAATTATTATTTTAAACTTGTATCGGGCTCCGGAACCAAGATACGGGCCCAATACCATCAAGAAATTGCATCAATTTACTTCAAAAGGCCTTTATATTTTCCAGCAAATAATTTTCCTTAAAAATTCTTTTATCAGGCTAGGGACCTCGGAATTCGATTCTGGGCATACACCCAAGTCTCATGTTTTACTACGGACCTTACGAGACCGTCGGATCAGAGGTCCGGGTCCGTTCACTAAGAATGTTGACCAAAGTCAACTTTAATCAATTTTAAAGGCCAATTTCCTTATTTTACTTAGATTTCACATAAAATTAAAGATTTTCAGAAATGCGCCCGGACTGTGCACGCAAATCGAGGTAAGATAAAAAGAGGTTTTTAAGGTCTCGGAACACAGAATTTACTTTCAAAACAAGTGATGATCTTTTGGGTCATCACACAGATTTTGAATTTGCTAGTGCTTTCAAAATATGTACAATATAGGCTAGGTCGGATAAAACTTAAAAATATGGGGCATTTTTTGTTATGATGTGAAGTCATGCATATTTTATTATAATTCTTTCTACAATCTTCAATTCCCTGAAAAACCATTCATGTAAAAAATTATGTTTTCTAATCCTGGTCTCATTAATCTTCAAAGGATAAGTAATGTTTCTGGAAAAGAACTCTTATAGACTTCGTTTCTCTCAACTCCTCTCAGGCGAGTTTAAGTTCTGTATAATGACAGTAAATTTTTTGCCATACAAATGTTATACTATATCTAGAATTACAAGTTTCAAAATTTTTATTTTTTATGTAAATTATGCGTAAATTGTAACAAAGAGAGCGTGTGTTTGTTAAGTTCTCCAAATATGGTTTTTTAACTACGTCTATCTAAAAATTCTTTATGAATAAAATAAACTTTACAGGGTAATATTTGGAAATGTTTTTTTTCAGGTCTAATTATATTCTTGTATTGCATAATCTTATACTAGAGACTAATATATATGAATCTATCTCTAAGCTAATTTAGCGGGTTGAAAGCAACTAGCTATAAGTTGGTCGGATGTTCTTTCAAATCATAATATAATGTGTACTGACTTTAACAATTAAACAAATTATATATATTCGACAACGTAGAAAACTTTTATATCAATAAAAATTACCTGTTGCCACATAAACCTAATCATCTCCCTTCAAATATATATTACCATTCTCTCTGCATCAATGTTCTATCTACAAAAGTTTGGACAATGATTTAGAAAGGAAAAAGGAAAACCAAGGACTGGACTGTGAACAAAAAATATCAGGATTGTTAATTAAGCTAAGACAAGGATTTATATGCATGAACTTGGCAACAAGAAATCCTGCTAAACTGTCCTGTCCTGATCTCACAAAACAGGGAAATACCAGTCTTGAGAATATCTCACTTTCTACAGATCCACTACATGCAACATCTGAAAACAGGGAATCTTGCAACTGTCGGGAAAAGTTCCCAACCATATAGGCAAAGATAAGAGAATATTGTACCATATGAAGTTTTGGTGATGATAGTTGATATAACTCCAGAGGATAAAACAAGTACTAAAATCTCAAGATCCATGATGATTTTGTCAGACATGTCGCCTTCTTGTTATCCAAGCAATGCAATTGGACTACTCCGTATGGCAACAAGAGCATCAACTTAAGGGCTAGAAAGCAATCTACTCCAAGTGCAATCTGAAAGTACAAGAGGGGGGGTGAATTGCTTCCTAATTAAAATTTAGTCGACTAGTATGGATATTAGTTAACTAATTCACGAGACAGAAAGAGTAAAAGCAGTAAAGAGCAATTTATACTGGTTCAGTACCATTGTGGTACTTACATCTAGTTTCCTTGGGTCACAAGAGTTCTCTTAAGATCATTGAATAAATTTACACAATTGATGGTAATTTTTGTGTTTACCATTAACATATAGAATCAGCAATTGAGTTCTAATTAAGTTACACAACTTTCTTTTGTACTCTAGATCTCTCTATCTTTTGAGACACTGATAACTCAGAATTACAGTGTTTGAACTAAGAAGTAGATAGATTTGGAATACTCTTTTTGTAGTTACGTAATCTTCCTATTGAGAGAGCTTCCTTTTTATACCAGAGAAAAGAGTCGTTAAATCCTTCTTAGAAACGAGAGGCATAAGATCTTTAATTAAGGGATTTAACCCTAGAGATGCCTCTTTGAATCTTGCTCTTTGACTGGCCCAGATTCGAATGTAACCTTCCATGTTACAGCTGATTTCAAGGAGGGATTAATTAGTGAGCATATTCTTCGAAACTGGAATGATCAAGATTGGTAATCTGAGTTCCCTTGATTGAGTCAAAATGCTTCTTGATTGACCATTAATGATTGTAACTGAATCTTCGTTCAATCCTTGATTAGGGACGAGTCAAGCTACCTCTTAATGATCATTAATACAGTAACTAATTCTTCCTTCTTCCTTTATTTTGAATCCAGTAGCAATCTTGCTAATCATCTTTATTCTTTCCTTTTTGTTTACCCTGAAAATATAACATAAGATAATATTGACATCATTGAAACTTAAATTTAAAACCTATCAGTCTCCCCCTTTTTGATGATAACAATCAAGAGGGTGTAAACAAGATTAAAGAATCTTAAGATACTTTCCTTTAGGAGTTGCTCCCCCTGAGCTAGTGAGTTGCTCCCCCTAAGCTAGTGCTTCCCTTGATTTGAATTGTTCCTTCAGCAGAGGCTTAAGTTAGTACAGACCAAAAAGTAATAGTCTAAAAATCACAAAAACAAAAACAAAAAAAACATAAGTTGTTTGTCACAAAACAGCCAGAGATAATTAATGACGTCCCAGAAAGTATTTGAGGGTGTTGATCACTTTGGTGCAGAAGGAGTCACAGGAGTTTTCAACATCTTTGATGAGCTTGTCCATTTTTTCAGGCATGGAATTGAAGGCCCTTGTTCCTTGTCTCCTTGTAGCCCTATGTCTATCCGGAGCTTTGTTACATCTGTACCTGTCTCCTTAGTGACTTCTCTAATTTTATCTATTTGTTCTTTCATTCCTACCAGCAGCAGCTTGACTTCATCAAGTTGTTGTTGAATGTGTAGAAGACTCTAGGAGGTAGTCGACTGATGGACTGGTTGATCAACTTGAACATCTACAGGAGTTGGAGCACTTTCAACATTGGCCCTTTTAACCCATCCATTTTCACCCAATGAGTAACCCATTGTAGAGAAGGCAGTTTTATCATAGGTACTGGAGATGTGCTTGGGGTAAAGGATGCTAAATCAACCTTCATAACTTCCATAATATAAGAGACAAGAATGCCATAGGGCAAACAAGCAGCAGATAAGGAAATATCCCTAATACTCTCAAGCATATATTGATGGATCCACACAAACCAACTAAGACGCTTGTTGTTGATCAGACAGTAGAGGACAAAGACATCTCTAGTAGACAATTAACTTAGGGACCCAGACCTGAGAAGTAAAGTAGTGGCAATCATGTGGTCCAAAACCCGGTGTTCAAATTTCAAATTTTTGGGGCCAATGTCAAGGGGATTATCAGACAAAAAGGTTTTTTCTTCTTCAAGAGACACATCAAAATCTTCGGGCCAAGAATTTTGGACAAAGACATCATACGCACTAAATTTGGCAGAAAAGATCTTTTCAAATTGGTAGGAGTCCAACACAATTCTAGTACCTAAGACCATAGACTCTAAGTCATCCTTATCATTCACAAACAGATTTGCATAAAACATTCCCATAGGTTTTTCATACACAGAATTTCCAAGAGTGTCAAACACAGGGGAAAGGTGTTGGAAATCAAGAATTTCAGTCACATCACAGTGAAGACTTTGCATAAGAGAGAGAGTTACACATCATCCATAAGCCATAGATTTTGACTTATAGGACTCAAACCTTGCCTTTTCACTGGGGCCATAGAAGATCAACTTGTCTTCTGGACCGAAATCCAAGCGTTCTACCTTGCCTTTTTGCATGCAGCCTTTTTGGGGGTTTGCTCCATGGGTCATTTTCTGGCCTTTTCTAGCTAATGGATTGATCTTCATATGAAGCACTGTTATCATTATCAGTCTTGAGTAGGTCTAAATTAGTAGATGATTCTACATCCACTGTTCCTTCTGTGTTGGGAGGTTTTTGAAACCTACGGCTTCTTCTGGTTGCAGAGGAAGTGTTTCTTCTGGCCATGGAGAAATCGGAAGGGTGTTTGGTAAGTAATAAGGAAGGTGTTTTGGGAAGATAGAGAATTTTATCAAGGATTTGAGAAAAGTGAAGAGGCGTCTTGGTTATCGAAAGGGTCAAGTACAGATGGAAGTGATGGTTTGGAATGACTGCACGTAGTAATTACACCTTCATAGTAAAATTGATTAGTACATGGATAATTAAGGAAATAAAATATACTAAAAAACATACAAAATAATTTAAACAATAATTACACCTGTGAGATTTTAGTGGATTATTGTTGTTGTTGTTGTAAACAGGCAACTGGTTTACAAATTTGGCAGAATGCCAATCTTTTTTCGAAGGATACAAAATATCTCTTCTAAAAGAGGTTTAGTGAAGATATCCGCAAGTTGAGAATCAGTGCTAATGAATTCTAATGCAATATCATCTTTTGCAATATGATCACGAATAAAATGATATCACCTTTTGCAATACGATCACGAATAAAATGATGTTTAATTTCTATATGTTTCGCCCTAGAATGATGCACAAAAATATTTTTAGATAGATAGATAGAATTAGTGTTGTCACAAAAAATAGGAGTAGCAGTAAGACATAAATCATAGTCAAGGAGTTGATGCATGATCCATAAAACTTGAGTACAACAACTTCCAACAACTAGGTATTCTGCTTCAATTGTTGAAAAAGCAACACAGTTTTGTTTCTTGATGTACCAAGATACTAAGGCATTTCCTAGTAATTGGCATGTCCCACTGGTACTTTTCCTATCAGTTTTATCTCCTGCAAAATCAGCATCTGAAAAACCTCTTAAAGAAAAATTGTTAGAATAATCATACCAATGACCGAATTTAGTAGTACCAATTAAATCTCTAATAATACGTTTAACAACAGTTAAATGTGATTCCTTAGGAGCTAACTGAAATCTAGCACATTTGCATACACTAAACATAATATCTGGTCGACTAGCAGTTAAATAAAGTAGAGATCCAATCATTCCTCTATACATGCTTTCATCAACCATTTTTCCATTGTTGTCATTATCTAGCACAGTAGTTGGACTCATAGGAGTACCAATAGCCTTAGCATTTTCCATTCCAAACTTTTTGGTAAGCTACTTGGTGTATTTTGATTGGCTAATAAAGATTCCTTTAGGAGACTGCTTGATTTGAAGTCCAAGGAAGAAGGTTAGTTCTCCCATCATGCTCATCTCAAATTCACCTTTCATGGAAAGAGCAAATTCTTCACAAAGACTAGTGTTAGGGCTTCCAAAAATAATATCATCAACGTAAATTTGAGTAATGAGATTACCAGAATTTGATTGCTTAATAAAAAGAGTTGTATCTATGTTACCTCGTTTGAAGCCTTGATTCAAAAGAAAAGAACTTAACATTTCATACCAAGTTCGTGGAGCTTGTTTGAGACCGTACAGGGCTTTAGTAAGCTTGTATACATGGTTTGGAAGAGTGGCATTAGCAAATCCAGGAGGTTGCTTTACGTATACTTCTTCAAATATAAAACCATTTAGGAATGCACTTTTGACATCCACCTGATACAGTTTGAATCCTTTGTGGGCGGCAAAGGCAAGTAAAATTTTGATGGATTCAAGTCTTGCCACAGGTGCAAAGGTTTCATCATAGTTGATTCCTTCTTGTTGAGAGTAACCTTGAGCCACTAGTCTTGCTTTATTTCGAACGACTTGGCATGATTCATTCAATTTGTTTCTGAACACCCATTTAGTTCCAACAATAGAGGAATTTTGGTATTTTGGAACTAATTCCCAGACTTTGTTTTTCTCAAACTGATCTAATTCTTCTTTCATAGCGTTGATCCAATGCGAATCTTTTAGAGCTTCATCAATCTTCTTGGGCTCAATTTGAGAAATGAGAGCTACATGAGACTTATTATTTTGTGATCTTTATTCCTTCCTATGGATCTCCAATAATGAATTTGTGAGGATATCCTGATCTGGTTGAGATAAGTCATGATCTTCTAAAGGGGCTTCAGCTGGTTGATTCTGTTGATTAGCTGACTTAGTTTGATGATTTTTTCCTATAATAACAGATTTTGGAGCACACGAAATTTCCTCATCTTCAGGAACATGTTAATTCCTTGAGTGAGGGTTAGTATCAATAAAAACAACATGAATAGATTCTTCAATTCATAAGGTTCTCTTATTGTAAACTCTGTAAACTCTACTAAGAGAGAGAGTAACCAAGAAAACTACCCTCATCACTTTTCGGATCAAGCTTGCCCAGATTATCCTTACTATTGTTATGAACAAAACATTTGCATCTGAAATGGTGGAAGTAGCTGATGTTTGGTTTCTTACCATTCCATAGTTCATAGGGAGTCTTTTTGAGAATATGATGAATGAGACATCTGTTAATAATATGACATGTTGTACTTACAGCTTCTGCCCAGAAATGGTGAGGTAAAGAGTTTTCCACTATCATCGTTCTTGCCATATCCTGCAAGGTTCTGTTTTTTTCATTCTACTATACCATTCTGCTGAGGAGATCTAGGTGAAGATAAATTATTAGAGATTCCTTGATCATTGCAGAAATTTTCAAACGCTCTGCTTTCAAACTCTCCTCCATGATCACTTCTGATTGTAGAGATGTAATAACCTTTCTCACATTGAACCTTCTTACAAAAAACTTCAAAATTCTTTAAGGCATCATCTTTATGGATAAGAAATATAACTAATGTAAATCAAGAAAAATCATCCACAATAACAAAAACATATTTCTTACCTCCAATACTAGCAGTTCTAGTAGGACCAAATAAATCCATATGCAGTAGTTGAAGAGGTTTAGATGTAGAAATAATATTTTTAACTTTGAAAGAGGATTGAGTTTGCTTTCCTAATTGACATGCATCATAGATATGATCTTTTGAGAAATCTAGTTTTGGAAGACCAATGACAAGATCATGCCTTGAATGTTTTTGAATAGTGTACATGCTTGCATGCCCAAGTTTCTTATGCCAAACCCAGGGATCTTCAATTATAGAAGAAAGACAAGTTTGATCCCCAAGGTTTTCTAGGTTTTTGATAGTATAGACATTTATGTCCCTGTTACCAGAGAGAATGATATTTACCTGATTCGTCTTCTATGACCCAGCCATCTTTCTTAAAACGAACCTCATAATCATTGTCACATAGTTGACTGATGCTTAGAAGATTATACCCGAGTTCATCCACTAAGTAAACTTCATCCACGTCACATATAGAGCTTAAAGGAACCTTTCCAACACCAATAACCTTTCCTTTGGATTTATCACCAAATGTAATTGTTCCTCCATCCAGCTTGGTGACTGATTTGTTCAATTGTTTGTCACCCATCATATGTCTGGAACACGCACTGTTGAGATACCATTTTTCTTTTCGATTCTTCTTGCGGTGTTCCTACAAAACAAGATTGCTTATTTTTAGGAACCCAAGCCTGCTTGGGTCCTGACTGGTTAGATTTTTTTGTTTGATTTGAAGATTTTGGTCTCCAAATCCATCTCATGTTGTTTTTGAACCTACAATAATTTGAGGCATGACCTCTTTTACCGCAGTAGGTGCAAGGTAGCCTGTTGAAGTTTCTAGAATTATTCTCAACTCTAATCATGTTCCTGCAACTGTTAGTGCTATGCCCATTTTTACCACAAAAGGAGCATGCTACCTTATTTCTAATAGGAGCATTTTGGACTGAACTAGAACTTGAAGATTTTTGTAGACCATTCAATTGAAGCCTGAGTTCGTTTACTTCTTCTTAAAGTATATCACGTTTTCAACTTCGTATATTTCTAGTTTCTGGGCCCAATCCTTCTTTTCTCTTTCTGTTTCTCTTTTGACTTTTCTGAGTTCATTTACTAATCTTTTAATGTCTGCAAGAGCAATATAAACAAATTCTTGAAGTTCATAACAAGATGAACATAAAGGAGTACGTACCTCACTAGTTACTTCATCCATCGGTGAATAGAGTCTTCTTGAATCATCTCTTCTTCACTGTTGTCTGTTATTAGTGCAAGTTTATCTGGTTCTTCATTGTTGCTAAGAGACAAAAAACACATATTGGCGATTTCCTCATGATCAAATTCCTCCTCATCGCTCCATGCTCCAAAAGCTTTCTTCTTTTGCACATCCCTGCTAAGCTTCCTTTTTAATTCAGGACAGTCGGCTTGGATGTGTCCGAGTTTTCCACATTCGTAACACCTTCCATCATTCTTATTTGTTTCATTGCTTGCCCTTCCTTTTCTGAAATTAACCTTACCACTTCTGTAGTTTTTGTTCCTTCTCATTATGTTGGTCACAACTTGCGAGAGCATTGCAATGTTTTTATCTTGTTCTCCTCCTTCTACTTCATCTTTTCAGGTTTAGCCATAGTTACTTTGAAAGAAACGGTTTTCTTTTTCTCTTGAATTTGTCTATCAAGATGAGTTTTCTCAAAAGCGATTAAGTCACCTCTGAGTTCAACATATGAGATTTTGTCCTGGTCTTGACATTCTAGGGCGATAACATTTGGTTGCCAAATTATAAGTAGACTTCTGAGGATCTTTCCAACCTGTTCGCCACTTTTAATAAGTCTTCCAAATGATTTGAGGTCCTCAAGAATTTTGTTGAATCTGGAAAACATTTCTTCAACAGATTATCCATCCTTTATTTGAAATAATTCATATTCCCTAACCAGGAGATTTATTCTAGTCTCTTTTACTTTGTTGGTTCATTCATAAGAGACTTCCAGTTTATCCTACATTTCTTTTGCAGTCTCACAACTAGATATTTTTCATATTCTTCTCCACTGATAGCGTTGTAGATGTTGATACCCAATTTTTCCTCAAACTATTTTTAAATTTGCATATATACTTTCAAAATCTCTTTTTATAATAATTGGCATTTTTCCATAATTTTTCATATTATTAATTTATTTCTTTTTTAATTTATTGAGTATTTTATATCCAATAATTATTCATAAATTACATTACAAGTAATTTCAAAGTATTTCTTAGCTCAATATATAATTTTTAATCCTATTAGGATTTAATTATTTCACAAATTAGCCAATTTGGCATTGTTTGGCTATAATTACAACAATTTAGCAATTATAGCCTAATTGTACACTTTATGCTATTTTAATTCAATAATCAGTCAATTTATACTTTCAATATTAGTTAATTACCTTAATTTCACCTATTTATCTTTGATTTCATTTTATCTAATTATTAGTTACTTTTATTAATTATTTATCTAATTTTGATGGGTATTTAACAATTAGCCATTCTTATTTAAATTATAACCTAATTAAACCTGGTCCAAATTAAATAACCCACAAGACCCCAAGCCCAATACCCTATCCTACCCGGCCCAATCCCCATTCCATCTGAGCCGTTGATTATTTTGAATCAACGATCCAGATCAGCCCCTTCCTAATTTAATCCCTTAATGACTACCCCGTCTCTCATCCCCCCTCCCCGTCTTCTCCCCTCCTCTCCGATGGACCCTGTCCACCTTCTTCGGCCACCTCCCTTGCCGGAAACCATGGCCTCTCATCATCTTCTGTCCTCTGCTTCACCCCATGCCAGTTTGACACTACCCTGAGGTCCTCAGGTGAACCTGCAGCGGTTCAACTCCTACCCATGGTCCTTCATACCATTTTCCGGCAACCTCCAGCCGTTCGAGTAAGATCTATGACTTTTCCGGCAAAAACGGGTAACATTTTAAGGTTTTCTCATCTTCTCTAGGTTCTCTAAAACCCTAACTCTTAAGATTTTCCGATTTATTTTAGATATGTCTTAGATCTGTGTATATTATGAGCTTTTGTCGTTTTTCTCAAAGGTTTTTCCAATTTTTCTAAAGCGACTCTTCATCTTTGAACTAGGGTTTCTTAGCCCCTTCTCAAAATGACTTTCCCTCTGAAATATTTGGTATTATTCTATGATTCTTACTATGTTTAAACGGTTATTTAAGTTTTTCTCTTTTATCATGCTAAGAACTCTATTTTTTGGTTTTAATCCTGGATTCTGAGACTGTCTTTACATATTTGCTCATCTGATTTGTGTGTATGTCTACTTCTCATGCATATGTTCTGAGTCTCTGTGATTTTTTACCCTATTGTGCTTATTAGGGTTTCTGATTTTGCTTCTCCTGCCTATATTATATCTACTTTGTTTATTGACAGAAATTTATATTAATTTCCCGTAATCAGTACTACTTTTATTGAATCCACGATTTCCTATGATTGATACCCTTTACTGATTTCATGTGATGATATTTCGTGTTGATTTCCGACTTCTAAATTATCTTCTTGCCATGTTACATGGCTGACTATACTGTTAATTGATTCTTATTATTTCCTTAATTAGAGCCATATGAACCTAGCCTTAATTGTTTACTTTGTACCTATGTTGTTTGAATACTTTCCTTATTTGTCACATGCTTTCTACCATTGGTAAATTACTCCCTTAATTAAGGGTGACTTAGCTAATTTTCGATCCTTAATTGATCTTGTAGTTCTATAATTGCTGAACAATTGATTCTTGCCTTATGGACCAGACTCTCAAACTATTATATATACCCTCTTTTCTTTTCATTACACACGAACATAGTAGTTCAAAACCCTCTCTCACACAAAAAGAAAACATTCTTCTGCTCTCTCTTTTCGCTGGTTATTCGCTATTGTTCTAAGTCAGCCGGCTGCAAGCCAAGGCTGATTACTCTATTGTTTTGCCCCTCACTTTGTGTTTACTTCTTTACAGGTATGTTCTGATTTCAATTCAAGTTTCAAAACAATGTGTTTCTTTTACTGTTTCATTTCATCCTGTTTCGAGTATGTTTTCACTTAAGGTTCTGTTGATTCAACTTGCAATTGATATGCTTACTTCATCACTCCATCAGCATGCTTCTGAAGGTCTCCCCTCCCTTAGACTCATCATGTTTAAAAAGGGTCATTCCCCCTCCTGATATACCCCAATGTAGCCCTTCCCTACTTGTGTTTCTCTGATTTCTAGCATGAACCTCTCTATGCAAAATAGTTGGCTATCCTTAAGTTACATGATTTTGTGTTAAATCTAAGGTTCTCTAACCCCTTTAGCATATTGCTGATTCTATATTTAAGTACTTTTACAACTATGTATTTACTTATGTGGCCTCTGTGTCCCCAAATCCCACTACCTCTATTTGTGGTTGCTGAACCTGCCTTGGTCCTATGTTCCCTGGTTATATGTGAACCTATTTTGGGTGTTGTGTCTACCCTATTGAAAAACTCCCCCTATTGTTTTACAAAACTGTTTCAAACAAGTCTTTCAAACTGTTTTCCTGCTTAAATCTTTACAACACTATGACAAGCACGCTCACTCTACTCTTAGACCACTAAGTTCTGCCCCTTTTGTATGGGCCTTGCCTTAGGACCCTTGAGCTCCCTCTAAACTTGGACACATGAAAGCTGGCCTTTCCACACTGCACTTACTCTGTCTTGGCTATGAAATCTGGGTGTGAGCACTACCCGGGATCCCTTGAGGTCCTTAGGGAACTCTGACAAACCCGGATATGAGAAAGGCTATGAAACAATCTTGGCATTTGAGGTGTTAGAGTTAGATTTATTACATAACTCAGAGAGGAAGACCAAATAAGGTGCTGAAAATCTGGGCCTGTTTTCAGGCTCTCCATAGTGTAACTTTTTTTTTACTTATATAATTCATTTCAGTATTGGTCTGTAATAATCTGTTGTAAATAAGTATTGGGGGCTTGCAAGTGAAAAGGAGAGGGTAGTTATGTATGCTACCAACATCAATGGGTAGAAACCATGTCTTAGGTTTACATTTCCTATATCTGCATTAGAATCCACGTATAAGATCAACCTATTCAAAGCATGTCATGCATTAGATACCATGTTCTTAGGTTTACTGTTTCAGCATCTCATTTGGCGTCACTTTACCACTTAGAAATCCTACTTTAGGCTAAATAACAGCATCAACATAAAACTGTTGCTCCTGCACGTCTTAAAGTCATGCTGTAACTCTTTGGGCATTTAGAAATCATGCTTTAGGAATTCTGCAATCATTCTGCATTTTCATATGTGCACGTTAGATACCCTATTTTAGGATCTTGTTCACACTCGCTCAGTCACACCTAGTTAAACTACTGATGCATGAAAAAGGACATAAAACAGTCTCGTGTTTGATTATCCTATTTAAGTGAAACTGGTCACAGTACTTGCATGTCTTTGCAACGTTTAGAACAACATGCTTTAGGTAAAATAACTTCCAAACTATTTTTTTTAATAATTTTGGTAACTGCTGCATATTATTTAACGTTTAGGCAAGTCTTATGTAATCAACTTTAAAATAAAACCAGAACCGCGTTTGTGATTAATGTTTAACTGTATGCATGTTAAAATCAGTAGGCAAGCTTGATTAGGACTTCTTCTCTGAGTCATGTAATAAATCTGACTCTGCTGTTATCACTTAGATGCCATGATTAGGATCTGAATTTAGACCTTAATTGTGTATGAGTCATGTTGTTTATGTATGATGTGTGTGGAGGTATATCTGAGCCTTTCATTTGTCTTCCATGCTCCTCTTAATTGAAGTCCTATTTGTTTATTATATGTCGCCTTAGTATTTTACCTTTAAACTTTAGGGTCTCCCTAGAACCCTTTTTATAGGATAGGAGCCCTAATTTCCTCCGGGACTGATAGGAAGGGACGGGTAACAGTATGCAATAGGGGTCGAGACCAACCCTCTCTTTAATTACCTTCATGGGGCGGGAAAGCGTAGATATGGATATGATGACCGGTGCGTTAATACCACGTGTAGCCCCTCTTTGAGGAGTGTCATACAGGGTATTGCATTGATGTGATCCATATTATAAACAAACCTAGGACACCCCCCTTTACATTCACAAATATACTTAGATTGTAATTCTTTTTAAAATCTTGGTTTTCATTAATTATTTTTTTTCAAACACCTGTGTATTTAAACTTAAATCCCCTGCTATTTGAGTCATACTTGTTTATTTGCTAATTGTACAAATTCACAAAAATTGATTGGCCGGGAACCACACTAGTGGATCCTGAGGGGTGCCTAACACCTTCCTATTAGGATAATTTCAATCCCTTACCCTGTCTCTGGTTATCAAACGTGGTTATAAATGAACCCTATAGGTGCCCTAACACACCTTAAATCGTTAGGTGGCGACTCTTCAAAAAATGCAAACCCCCTTTTCCAAAAGGAAAGAGTTGTCCCCACCAAAATGTTATAAACCCGATTTCGCGATAAAAAGGGGGCGCGACAACATGGCGACTCTGCTGGGGATATTTAGGCTTTTACCATTTCATACCATTTTTGTGAATTTGTACCCTCCCTATGTGCAATTATTTGTTTAATTCCTTTAAGCATTTAATTTCTTCTTCAAAAGCAAAACTAACATATCTTTCTTGTTTCCTTCCTTTATAACGGCTTTAAATTATAAAAATGTTGTATTTATCACTTTCTCAATGTGCAAATACATGTCAACATGCTTTTAATTATTGCATAATCATGCTCAACATCATACTCCACTCGTGCCAAACAAATACTATAGCAACGCTTGATGAGTGGTTGCGCCCTTCCTATATCATTACCCCCATAAATTCGGAAAGGCTTATTTGCGGTAAAACTAATCGATCAGTGGTGCAGTCGACAGTTTCGTGTCTTCCCCCTTAAGTTGTCTACTCAAGGGTACTAGTCTAAAATCCCATAGAAACCTTACTCTGTTTAAATTACGAATGCATCATGGTCAAACCTAGTCGGGTCAGTTATGTTGTCCACGTAATGATTATTTAAGATAGCCTTATCCAAAGGTCCACTGGGTTTCCCTAAACCCAAACGGACATCATCACGTTCTGTGCATTTATTTGGAGAACTAAATGCTTCATGCTAATTGTTGATGTTAAATAGTCGAGTCTGGTGGGGGTAAGGGCCTAACCTTGTTTGCCTTGCAGAAATATGAGGCACGAGGTCCCCAGTTTCGGTATGGTTGGCACGCCCCCACTCTTGCTATACTGGTGGAGGAGTCTTCCATCGAATGACCAAATCAATAAATGGAAAGAGAGGGCCACCAAAGCTAGCGAAAAGTTGGAATATTTGGAATACAGCCTGCTGAAATTAGAAGGAAAAGTGAGGAAGAGAGTCACTGACTGCCAGAACACTTAGGGAAACGAAGGAGAACACCTGACAAAGGCATTTTTACTAGTGAACCTACGTGAACTGGAGGATTTGATCAACGAGAGCATTCAACCTAAGGAAGGTCCTTCTGAGGCCAAATAGATTAGGTTTACTCACTTTCCAAATGTAATAAGGTCAATGGCCATTAGTGACTCTTATTTCTTGCTTATTTAGTGTCGTTTTGGGATTCGCCTATCTTTATCAATAAAATAGGCATTTAGCATTTGAAGTTCTCCAAATCTAGTTGTCGCTAGGCCTACCTCGGGAACAAAGAGGTTCCCAAATTAGGACACGCTTTATATTCCCGCACTGTGTGTTTAAATATTGCAATACTTTTATAATCCTCACTGACTTGATTACTTTTTGTTTTATTTTTATTTTTATTATTCCCCTTCCCAAAGGTTAGTTCGTGCACTCTTGCATCATCATCTTATTTCACAAGATCCAGGGGATTCACCCACTCCTCATCTTAGTCCCTCTAAAGGCAAGAACAAAGGCAAGTATAAAATGGAAGATTTAAACAATATCAGGAAAAAGAACATAACTGAACGGGTAGAGGCCACTGATGGCCAGGGTATTCGGGTTCCTAACGAGAATGTGTCTCAACTTGAACAGAAACTGTTGAAATTCCGTGAAGAGCTCGATCAGGTTCGAAATCTGGCAAACCTGTCATTTTCCCTCAATATCCCAGATATCAACTTTCCCAACGCTCAAAACCCTACACCTCCTCAAAATATCCGAAAATAGCAGAATCATCCCGCGCCTCATTATCACGATGCTCCACCAAAGAACCAATGCAACACCTGCCATACTCCAAACAACACTCCACATCTTATCCCAGAACCTCAGAACTCCACAAACGACCATTTCCACACCCATACACCAGGCCACTATAACACTCCTATCTACGTGAAGACCATGCCACACTCCACCTAACCTATCTCATGCACACTTGAGTTTGATGAAAAGGATCTGATTAGCAGGAACTTGGCCGAGGAACTTAAGAAACTGACCAGCTGGATTCAGGGCGTTAAGGGAAGAAAAGGAATCAAGGGGTTGAACTATGAGGAACTTTGCATACATCCTGATGTCAAACTACCTAAGGGGTAAAAACCTCCTAAGTTCAAAATGTTTGAAAGTACGGGTGATCCAAGGGTCCATCTGAGGACATATTGCGACAAGCTGGTTGGAGTAGGGAAGGATGAAAGAATCCGCATGAAGTTGTTCATTAGGAGTTTGAAAGGAGATGCATTATCTTAGTATATCAGCCAAGATCCCAAGAAGTGGTCAAGCTGGGTAGGCATGGCATCTGACTTTATGGACAGATTCAGGTTTAATACAGAGAACGCATCAGACGTGTTCTATATCCAGAATTTGAAAAAGAAGCCCACGGAGACGTTTCGTGAGTATGTTATTCGCTAGAGGTCCAAAGCTGCTAAGATTAGACCCCCTTAGAAGAGGAGCAAATGAACAAGTTCTTTGTCCAGGCTCAGGACCTGCAGTACTATGAACGGCTGATGATGATTGAGAACTACAAGTTCTCCAACATTATCGAATTAGGTGAAATAATTGAAGAAGGTATAAAAGTGGTATGGTTACAAATTTTGAAGCCTTGCAAGCTACAAATAAGGCTTTGCAGTCCGGTGGTATGTCTAAGAAAAGGGATGTAGGGGCCGTGATGGTTGCACAAAGGACCAAATCTCCCCTTAAATACCAAGCCTACCCAACACCTCCACTCACATACTAGCCAACCCTAAATTACCAAGCTCTGCCACCAACTTATCAATCATCTCCACCTCCTACATATCAACCTACTTCACCCAGATACTCCCAACCTGCTCATGTATACCAAACTTATAATGCTCAACCATCCCACTATCAATCCCCCCTTGCACGCCAAAATTTCCCTAGACCCCGATCTAATTTTGATTGCAGACCTCTAAAATAATATACAGCCATCGCTGAGCCCATTGGCCAGCTGTATGAGAGGCTCAAAGCTGCTGGTTATGTCGCCCCCATCCCTGTTGTAGCCGCTGAGAATCCTTCTCAGTGGGTTAACCCAAACAAGTCATGTGCATACCACTCCGGCATGAAAGGGCACACCATCGATGAATGTCGTTTCTTGAAAGACAAGATACAGTCTTTGATTGATAACAAGATCATTTTGGCAAAGGAACCCGCTCCAAATGTCCGCAACAACCCTCTGCCAGACCATAAGGGTGGAGGTATCCACATGATTGAAGTAGAATATGATTGGGATCCCGAGGGATCAATCGGGTTGATCGCAGAAGGTGATAACCCGAAGAAACCAACAACTACTCTCAATCTAATCATAGTCCAGATCCAATTGTTTGAGGACACTAAGGTGAATATGTCCATACCTCTTGAGTTTGAAGAAGCCCCATCCGCAAAGGCACCGGCACTAATTGAGGTTGAATTCGTGTCTCCATCAAATTCACCCGCACCATTTGAGGTTGTTGTCTTGCCACCCAAGGCACATGTTCCATTCGAAGTGAGGATAGTCACGCTGATCCTAGTGGCGATGTCTACCATGCCATCATTCTATACAAATATTGTACCCTAGGACTATACAGTCAAGGTGAGAAGGGAGGGCAAGGTTAGGATTGAAGAAATTATCGCAGCACAGGGTATGACAAGAACTGGTAGAGTCTATACCCCTGAACATCTGGTTGAATCAAGCAACCAGGCCTCCAGTCGGCCGCCCCTTATTGAGATAGGTCCGGACGACCTTTGGAGGAAAATACAGGCCAAGGAATATTCGATCATCGACCAGTTAAACAAGATGCCAATGCAAATATCCATTTTCTCTTTGCTGCAAAATTCTAAAACGCACATGAATGCTTTGTTAAAGGTGCTAAATAAAGTGTACGTACCAAGCAACATCACTAGCGGGGAAGTGGCTAATATGGTAGGACAAGTGCTGGAAAGCCATAAGATCACCTTTTGTGAGGACGAGTTGCCACCTGAAAGGCTGGGGCACAACAAAGCATTGCATATCACCGTGCAATGCAAAGATTATTTCATCACCAAAATCCTGATCGATGGAGGTTCTAGTCTTAACATTTGTCCACTGGTAACACTCAAGAAGTTGGGTAAAGAGCTACATCAGATAAAGGATGGAGCAATCAATGTGAAAGCCTTCGATGGTTCTCAAAGGTCCACCATTGGTGAGATTAGTCTATGCCTGCAGATGGGACCAACCTGGGTCGAGGTCGATTTCCAGGTAATAGATGTACCAACGTCTTACAACTTCCTGCTGGGACGGCCATGGATTCATGCTACTGGGGCCATATCATCAACGCTGGATCAGGCAGTAAAGTTCGAATGGAATTACCAGGAAGTGATCATTCACGACTATGGTAGCAACCCTTTATACAGTCACCAGACCATTCCGGCAATCGAGGGAAGAAGGAAGCTAGGAGGAGAAACTTACCACCACATTGAGCGGGTCAACGCTATCGACAAAGACAAATGGTGGGATAGTAAAATCGAGAGTATACTGAGTTGGAGTGGGTACGAACCTGGCAAAGGCCTCAGCAAGAACATCCAAGGAATTTCTAAACCCATAAAACTCAAGAAACATGGCACTACCTTCGGTTTGGGATATGAATACACCTGGGAAGAATTTAATAGTTGGTCTCCACGATGGCACAATCCTTACTACCCACTAGAGCAGCCAATACCGCATCTGGAGCAGACCTTCCAATAGGCCGACATTATTTATGGGTCAGATGAAGAAGAAGCACTTGCAGTAGTGAAGAACTTGTTTCTAGAGGACAGTGATATGGACTGTTACGTTATTCTCGAGGAGGAGGGGAGGAAGGACCTTCCATACAGGCTGTGAGCAAAGGAACGCATCTCAAGAATTAGACCATCAAGGACAACCAAAGCCCAACGAGCCTCGGGTTAGCAATTCTAAAATAAGCATTATTCACTATTTTATTTACTAAATGATTTTCTTTTCGCATTTTTCAATTCCTGCAATAAGATCTTCGATGTTCAAAACAGTTATTCAATTCATCAAAAGCATTTTTGATTTTTCTTATGAATTAATATTTATTGCTATTGTTTTCTCTCCTTGCTTTACCAATACAACATTACTATTACTTGTCTTGATGAACCAATGACTGTGACATGCAATGAGACAATGCAACAAATGGACATGGATTCAAATGAAGATGACATACCTGACGAGATTGTCAAAGAAGTTGAGAACATTGAGAACAGACCTAAGTCCAACCTGGACGAGACCGAAATTACAACCTGGGAGATGCAGAAAACGTTATGAAAATGCGAATTAGCATTCACCAATCGCCATCAGAGAAGAAAGAATACAAAAATTTCTAAAGGCGTATAAGGGCATATTCGCCTGGTCGTATGATTACATGACTGGTCTGAGTACATCTATTGTGGCCCACAAACTGCCAACCGATCCAATGTGTCCATCGGTGAAGCAAAAGCTTAGAAAGTTCAAGCCTGATATGAGTTTGAAAATCAAAGAAGAAGTCACCAAGCAGATCAACGTTAAGGTTCTCAGGGTAGCAGAATACCCGACATGGCTAGCCAACATTGTGCCAGTGCCAAAGAAGGATGGGAAGGTTAGAGTCTGTGTCGGCTACTGGGATCTCAACTTGGCCAGTCCGAAAGATGACTTCCATTTGCCAAATATACACATCCTAATTGACAATTGTGCCAAGCATGAGTTACAGTCATTTGTGGATTGCTTTGCTGGTTATCATCAGATCTGGATGGATGAAAAAGATACTGATAAAATGGCTTTCATTATGCCGTGGGGAGTGTACTGTTACAAGATGATGTCATTCGGCCTGAAGAATGCAGGGGCCAATTACATGAGGGTCATGACTACCATTTTCCATGATATGATACGCAAGGAAATAAATGTATATATGGATGATGTCATTATCAAATCCAAGAAGGCCACTGACCATATAGAAGTTCTGAGGAAGTTCTTTAATAGACTACAGAGATATAACCTAAAACTAAACCCCGCAAAGTGCACATATGGGGTTCCTGCTAGGAAATTGCTTGGGTTTATTGTGAGCCGCCGAGGAATAGAATTGGATCCATCAAAAGTCAAAGCCATTCAAGAACTACCACCGCCAAGGAACAAGAAGGATGTGATGAGTTTCTTGGGAAGGCTTAACTACATCAGCCAATTCATAGCACAATCTATAGTTATCTGTGAGCCAATATTTAAGATGTTAAAGAAGGACGCCGCCACCAAATGAACCGGTGACTGCCAAAAGGCCTTCAACAAAATCAAAGAGTACCTGTCAACACCACCAGTCTTAGTCCCGTCCAAGCTAAGTAGACCCTTATTACTCTACCTTGTATTGTTAGATGGAGCTTTCGGCTGCGTTCTGAGGCAGCATGATGAAACAAGGAGGAAGGAACAAGCCATTTATTATCTCAGTAAGAAGTTCACCCCGTACGAGGCTCGGTATTCTCTATTGGAATGCACCTGTTGTGCTTTGACTTGGGTAGCTCAGAAGCTGAGACATTACTTCTGCGCCTATACTACATATCTCATATCGAGAATGGATCCCTTGAAGTACATCTTTCAAAAGCCCATGCCCACCGGCAAGCTAGCCAAGTGGCAAATCCTGTTGAGTGAGTTCGACATTGTTTACATAACTCAGAAAGCGGTCAAGAGACAGGCACTAGTAGACCACCTTGCTGAAAACCCCGTGGATGGAGGATACGAACCCCTGAAAACATATTTTCCTTGTGAAGAGGTATCATTTATAGGAAAAGATATTGTGGAATCCTATGACGGTTGGAGAATGTTCTTTGATGGAGCAACAAACTTAAAAGGAGTTGGCATATGAGCAGTCCTAATATCAGAAATCGGTCAGCATTATCCGGTGTCTGCCAAACTCAGGTTCCCCTGCACCAACAATATGGCCGAGTATGAAGCCTGTATCTTAGGACTCAAAATGGTCATTGACATGAACGTTCAAGAGCTACTAGTGATTGGAGATTCAGACCTGCTTATACATCAGGAACGAGGAGAATGGATGACCAAGAACTCCAAGATACTCACGTATCTGCATCATGTAGAGGAATTGAGAATGAGGTTCACGAAGACGGAATTCCAGCATGTTCCTAGAATCCAGAAGGAGTTCATCGATGCATTGGCTACCCTATCATCTATGATACAACATCCCGATAAGAATTTCATTGATCCCATTCCGGTGAAAATCCATAATCAGCCAGCTTACTGTGCCCATGTTGAAGAGGAAGTAAACAGAAAGCCTTGGTTTCATGATATCAAGGAATATTTAGCAAAAGGAGAGTACCTGGAGCTTGTGAATCCTACTCAGAAACGCACACTTCGAAGATTGTCCAACAACTTCTTTCATAGTAGAGGAATCCTGTATAGGAGGACTCCTGATTTAGGATTATTATGATGTGTCGATGCAAAGGAAGCATACAGGCCACTAGAGGAAATTCATGTTGGGACTTGCGGTCCACATATGAACGGTTTTGTCTTAGCAAGGAAGATACTCCGGGTTGGTTACTTTTGGATGACTATGGAAACAGACAACATCCAGTATGTCCAGAAATGCCACCGTTGTCAGATACATGCACACATGATAAAGGTACCTCCAAGCGAGCTTAACACAACAAGCTCACCGTGATCGTTCGCCGCCTAGGGAATGGACGTTATTGGACCAAGCGAGCCTGATGCTTCCAACGGACACAGGTTTATCCTAGTAGCCATCTACTATTTCACCAAATGGGTTGAAGCAACATCTTACAAAGTAGTGACTAAGAAAGTTGTGGCAGACTTTGTCCGCGACCGCATTGTTTGTCGATTCGGAATTCCAGAGTCAATCATTACTGATAATGGCTCCAACCTCAACAGCGACTTGATGAAAGCTATGTGCCAAACTTTCAAGATCAAACACAAGAATTCCACAGCCTACAGACCTCATATGAATGGAGCTGTAGAAGCTGCCAACAAGAATATCAAGAAGATATTAAGGAAAATGATAAAGAATCACAGACAGTGGCATGAGAAATTATCATTTGCTCTATTAGGGTATCACACCACAGTCCGCACATCAATCGGGGAAACCCCTTATATGCTGATTTATAGTACATAGGCTACCATTCCCGCTGAGATAGAAATTCCTTCCCTAAGGATCATACAAGAAGCTGAGCTCGATGACGCAGAGTGGGTAAAAAGTCGTTATGAGCAACTAGCCCTTATAGACGGAAAGAGAATGAATGCAGTCTGCCATAGTTAACTTTATCAGAACAGAATGTCCAGAGCCTTCAACAAAAGAGTCAAGCCAAGACAATTCACACCGGGGCAACTGGTGTTAAAGAAAATTTTTTCGTTCAAGATGAAGCCAAAGGGAAGTTCCCTCCAAACTGGAAGGGTCCATACATGGTTCACCGGGTTTTGACAGGAGGAGCCCTCATACTTGCAGAAATGGACGGGGAAGTCTGGCCAAAGCCGATCAATTCAGATGTAGTCAAGCGTTACTATGTGTAATCGTTATGCTTTCCTTATATGATATAAATTGAACTACGCCTGAGATGATTCCCGTTTAAGAGGGGATACGTAGGCAGCCCTATGGGTTCGGTCACAATTCAATAAAAATTTCATTTCCCCCCACAATTGGAAACTGAAACTGGAATAGAATTTTGAGGAGGACCCTCAAAATTCCGAAGTAATTTCAGCCGATCGCCGCACAAGCAATAATCAGAACATCAACCCATCAAACTGGGGCAGAATTTTGAGGAGGACCCTCAAAATTCCATAGCAGGAGAGGTTGTAATGTCTTGAACTACGTCACAGTCAGCGGTTCATCTAAAAGCTATTTTTTAGTTATACATTTATGTCATACTTTTACAAAATCATGCATGTTTATTGAGACTGATTTGTTTAGCAACGCTACCCCAATGATACAGATGGTATCACCAGATCAAAGTCGAACGAGTCAAGCAAAGCCAGCGGGGATACGAACTAACCTCCCCCTTACAAAACTCACGATTTTTCTTTGAATGCAGGCACTAGGATTGCGAAATCGTTAAACATACTATACGCCCATGGGACAAACATTGTTCAAGAATACGATTCTCAGAACCGTTGCACTTGCCAACATTTGCTATCAGCACACACTAGTGATGTTCCTTATGTCACAATACTCCCATTAATCACAACGTTGTAGTCTGCTATCAGCTAAGAAAACTCTACAGTCATTTGTTATCTTATTTCTTACATAAGGTTACCATTCTGCCTTCCGAGACTAAACGTTGTCTCCATCTGCATCTGCATTGCATAAGGCTACTATTCTGCCTTCCGACTTGCATAAGGCTACTATTTTGCCTTCCAAGACTAAACGCTGTCTCCATCTACATCTGCATTGCATAGGCTACTATTCTGCCTTCCGACTTGCATAAGGCTACCATTCTGTCTTCTGAGACTAAACAATGTCTCCATATGTAATTGCATTGCATAAGGCTACTATTCTGCCTTCCGACTTGCATAAGGCTACCATTCTGCTTTCCGAGACTAAACGCTGTCTCCATCTGCATTTGCATTTCATAAGGCTACCATTCTGCCTTCTAACCTACATAATGCTACCATTCTGCCTTCTGAGGTTAAGCTCTACCTCCATCTACATTTGCATTGCATAAGGCTACTATTCTGCCTTCCAATTTGCATAAGGCTACCATTTTGCCTTCCGAGGTTAAACTCTACCTCCATCTGCATCTGCATTGCATAAGGCTACTATTCTGCCTTCCAATCTGCACAAGGCTACCATTCTGCCTTACGAGGTTAAGCTCTACCTCCACTTGCATTCGCATCTTTGCATAAGGCTACTCTCCTGCCTTTTGAGGCTAAGCTCTGCCTCCAATTTTCTTCGAAACTAAGTGTTATCCCAAGCACTATTTATCTCGCTTCTCTTACAGGCTAAGATTTGCCCTTCAATTCGCAAGATTGAGCTCTGTCTTGTCCGCATCATACTACTGCATCCTTCATAGGCTAAAACATCGCCAACTCATCCAAAGGCGTCATCCTTCGGAGGCACCATCTTCATGGACCGAGAACACCATGTCATGGCCTAAGGATCTCTTTCCATCTTTTATATATCATTATTCAAAGGCGTCATGGTTCGAAGGTACCATCCTCATAGCCCGAGAACATCACTTCATGGCCTGCAAATCCTGCATCGAACAACCCATGGCCCAGGACATCATGGTTTGAGGACGCCATTCCTAACCATTCATGGTCCGACGGGAATTTGCATCATGTTTAAATTACGCAATATATGCTTGTATCGTTTATTTGCAGGTAATCCGGCGATCAATGGTCATCCTGGCAGGAGCGGTCCCGCTCTAGTTCTCCTAACCATTCCCATAAGTCGTTTGTTCGTCCAACCCTATGTGTTGCGTCCGTTCTTGTAAAACTTCATCGATATACTTCGCTGATGACTCTTGAACTACATACAGCCTGATTCCTGTAAAACCAGGGATATGTAGGCAACTCAGAAACCAGGGTGCGGCCTAAATCTCTTCAAACTGTTTGGCTCAGTCAAAATTGGCCATCATATCTTTACCCGACAACTCTTTCATCCTTCCCGGGTAAAAAGGGGCAGCTATTGATACCCAATTTTTCCTCAAACTATTTTTTAAATTTGTATATATACTTTCAAAATTGCTTTTTATAATAATTGGTATTTTTCCATAATTTTTCATATTATTAATTTATTTATTTTTTAATTTATTCAGTACTTTATATCCAATAATTATTCATAAATTACATTATAAGTAATTTCAAAGTATTTCTTAGCTTAATATATCATTTTTAATCCTATTAGGATTTAATTACTTCACAAATTAGCCAATTTGGCATTGTTTGGCTATAATTACATTAATTTTGCAATTATAGCCTAATTGTACACTTTATGCTATTTTAATTCAATAATCGGTTATTTTATACTTTAAATATTAGTTAATTACCTTAATTTCACCTATTTAGCTTTGATTTTATTTTATCTAATTATTAGCTATTTTTATTAATGATTTATCTAATTTTGATGGGTATTTAATAACTAGCCATTCTTATTTAAATTATAACCTAATTAAACCTGGTCCAAATTAAATAACCCACCAGACCCCAAGCCCAATACCCTATCCTACCAGGCCTAATCCCTATTCCTTCTGAGCCGTTGATTATTTTGAATCAACGGTCCAAATCAGCCCCTTTCTAATTTAACCCCCTAATGACTACCACGTCTCTCATTCCTCCTCCCCCCTATTCTCTCTCAACTGATCTCTATATATCCCTCTCTCTATCTCTGGTTCTCTCTAGAACTTTCTCTTCTCCCCTCCTCTCCGATGGACCCTGTCTACCTTCTCCGGCCACCTCCCTCGACGGAAACTATGGCCTCGCATCATCTCATGGCCTCTGTTTCACCCCACGCCGATTTGACACTACCCTGAGCCCTGAGGTCCTCAGGTGAACCTGGAGCAGTTCAACTCCTACCCATGGTCCTTCATACCATTTTTCGGCCACCTCCGGCCGTTCGAGTAAGATCTATGACTTTTCCGGCTAAAACCGTTAACATTTTAAGGTTTTCTCATCTTCACTGGGTTCTTTGAAACCCTAACTCTTCAGATTTTCCGATTTCTTTTAGATCTGTGTATATTATGAGCTTTTGTTGTTTTCCTCAAAAGTTTTTTCCGATTTTTCTAAAGCAACTCTTCATCTTCAAACTAGGGTTTCTTAACCCCTTCTCAAAATGACTTTCCCCATAATTTTTGATATTATTCTATGATTCTTACTATGTTTAAACAGTTATTTAAGTTTCTCTCTTTTATCACGCTAAGAACCCAAATTTTTGGTTTTAATCCTGGGTTATAAGACTGTCTTTGCTTATTTGCTCGTCTGATTTGTGCGTATATCTGTTTCTCATGCATATGTTTTGACTCTCTGTGGTTTTTTACCCTATTGTGCTTATTAGGGTTTCTGATTTTTTTTCTCTCGCCTATATTATGTTTACTTTGTTTATTGACAGAAATTTGTATTGATTTCCCGTAATCAGTACTACTTTTATTGAATCCCTGATGTCATGTGATTGATACTCTTTACTGATTTCATGTGATGATATTTTGTGTTGATTTACGACTTCTAAGTTATCTTCTTGCTGTGTTACATGGCTGACTATACTGTTAATTGGTTCTTATTATTTCCTTAATTAGAGCCTCATAAACCTAGCCCAAATTGTTTACTATGTACCGATGTTGTTTGAATTCTTTCCTTATTTGTCACCTGCTTTCTACCGTTGGTAAATTACTCCCTTAATTAATAGAGACTTGGTTGATTTTCGATCCTTAATTGATCATGTAGTTCTATAATTGCTGAACAATTTATTCTTACCTTATGGACCTGACTCTCAAACTATTATATATACCATCTTCTCTTTTCATTATACATGAACACAGTAGTTCAAAACCCTCTCTCACACAAAAAAAAACATTCTTTTGCCCTCTCTTTTCTCTGGTTATTCGCTATTATTCTAAGTCATTCAGCTGCAAGTCAAGGCTGATTACTCTACTCTCTTGCCCCTCACTTTGTGTTTACTTCTTTACTGGTATGTTCTGATTTTAGTTTAAATTTCAAAACAATGTGTTTCTTTTACTGTTTCATTTCATCCTGTTTCGAGTATGTTTTCACTTATGGTTCTGTTGATTTAGCTTGCAATTGATATGTTTACTTCATCACTCCATCAGCATGCTTCTGAAGGTCTCCCCTCCCTTAGACTCATCATGTTTAAAAAGGGTCATTCCCCCTCCTCATATACCCCAATGGGGCCCTTCCCTACTTGTGTTTCTCTGATTTCTAGCATGAACCTCTCTATGCAAAATAGTTGGTTATCCTTAAGTTACATGATTCTGTGTTAAATCTAAGGTTCTCTAACCCATTTAGCATATTGCTGATTTTATACTTAAGTGCTCCTGCAACTATGTATTTACTTATGTGGCCTATGTGTCCCCAAATCCCACTACCTCTATTTGTGGTTGTTGAACCTGCCTTGGTCTTATGTTCCCTGGTTATATGTGAACCTGTTTTGGGTGCTGTGTTTGGACTATTACTCTGCTCTCTTTTCAAAACTACCCTATTGAACAACTCCCCCCTATTGTTTTACAAAACTGTTTCAAACAAGTCTTTCAAACTATTTTCCTGCTTAAATCTTTACAACACTATGACAAGCACTCTCACTCTACTCTTAGACCACTAAGTTCTGCCCCTTTTGTATGGGCCTTGCCTTAGGACCCTTGAGCTCCCTCTAAACTTGGACACATGAAAGTTGGCCTTTCCACACTGCACTTACTCTGTTTTGGCTATGAAATCTGGGTGTGAGCACTACCCGGGATCCCTTGAGGTCCTTAGGAAACTCTGACAAACCAGGATATGAGAAAGGCTATGAAACAATCTTGGTATTTGAGGTGTTAGAGTTAGATTTATTACATAACTCATAGAGGAAGTCCTAATAAGGTGCTGAAAATCTGGGCCTATTTTCAGGCTCTCCACAGTGTAACTTTTTATTTTTTTTTACTTATATAATTCATTTCAGTATTGGTCTGTAATAATTTGTTGTAAACAAGTATTGGGAGCTGGCAAGTGAAAAGGGGAGGGTAGTTATGTATGCTACCAACATCAATGGGTAGAAACCATGTCTTAGGTTTACATTTCCTATATCTGCATTAGAATCCACGTATAAGATCAACCTATTCAAAGCATGTCATGCATTAGATACCATGTTCTTAGGTTTACTGTTTCAGCATCTCATTTGGCGTCACTTTACCACTTAGAAATCCTACTTTAGGCTAAATAACAGCATCAACATAAAACTGTTGCTCCTGCACGTGTTAAAGTCATGCTGTAACTCTTTGGGCATTTAGAAATCATGCTTTAGGAATTCTGCAATCATTCTGCATTTTCATATGTGCACGTTAGATACCCTATTTTAGGATCTGGTCACAATCCCTGCATGTCTTTGCAAAGTTTAGAACAGCATGCTTTAGATAAATAACTTCCAAACTATTTTTTTTTTAATAATTTTGGTAATTGCTGCATATTATTTTACGCTTAGCCAAGTCTTATGTAATCAACTTTAAAATAAAACCAGAACTGCCTTTGTGATTAATGTTTAACTGTCAGCATGTTAAAATCAGTAGGCAAGCTTGATTAGGACTTCTTCTCTGAGTCATGTAATAAATCTGACTCTGTTGTTATCACTTAGATACCATGATTAGGATCTGAATTTAGACCTTAATTGTGTATGAGTCATGTTGTTTATGTATGATGTGTGTGGAGGTATATCTGAGCCTTTCATTTGTCTTCCATGCTCCTCTTAATTGAAGTCCTGTTTGTTTATTATATGTCACCTTAGTATTTTACCTTTAAACTTGAGGGTCTCCCTAGAACCCCTTTTATAGGATAGGAGCCCTAAATTCCTCCGGGACTGATAGGAAGGGACGGGTAACAGTATGCAATAGGGGTCGAGACCAACCCTCTCTTTAATTACCTCCATGGGGCGGGAAAGGGTAGATATGGATATGATGACCGGTGCATTAATACCACGTGTAGCCCCTCTTTGAGGAGTGTCATACCGGGTATTGCATTGATGTGATCCATATTATCAACAAACCTAGGACACCCCCCTTTACATTCACAAATATGCTTAGATTGTAATTCTTTTTAAAATCTTGCTTTTCATTAATTGTTTTTTTAAAAAACCTGTGTATTTTAACTTAAATCCCCCACTATTTGAGTCCTACTTGTTTATTTGCTAATTGTATTTATTCACAAAAATTGTTTGGCCGAGAACCACACTAGTGGATCCTGAGGGGTGCCTAACACCTTCCCCTTAGGATAATTTCAAACTTTTACCCTATCTATGGTTATCAAACATGGTTATAAATGAACCCTTTAGGTGCCCTAATGCACCTTAAATCGTTAGGTGGCAACTCTTCAAAAACTGCAAACTCCCTTTTCCAAAAGGAAAGAGTTGTCCCAACCAAAATGTCATAAACCCGATTTCGCGAGAAAAGGGGGTGCGACAGTACATAAGATTTTTTGCCTTTGCCTTCATAGTGATGATAGCAGCTTGTTCATCAGTGTAATCATCCAAGTCTAGAGGATCAGTTGATGTGATGATTTCACCATTTGCATCTTTCGTAGGAGGAATTGGAAGATTTCCCTTTTTTCATCACACGCCATACTTGATGTCGTATGACATGGTGTATGTTTCCATGCGAACCTTCCAATGTGAAAAATGCTAACCATTGAAGTAAGGAGGTCGAACCTGAGAGGTTCCTTCTTGAAAGAGAGCACAGGCAACAGTGTTGGATCCCATTGATCTTTTTCTCACTAGTGGTAAAGCACAAATTGTGAGTCTTGCTCTGATACGAATTGAAAGTACAAGAGGGGGGGTGAATTGTTGCCTAATTAAAATTTAGTCGACTAGCATGGATATTAGTTGACTAATTCACGAGACAGAAAGAGTAAAAGCACTAAAGAGCAATGGTAAGATACACACGATTTATACTGGTTCAGTACCGTTGTGGTACTTATATCCAGTTCCCTTAGGTCACAAGGGTTCCCTTAAGATCTTTGAATAAATTTACACGATTGATGGTAATTTTTGTGTTTATCATCAACATAGAGAATCAACAGTTGAGTTCTAATAAAGTGACACAACTTTCTTTTGTACTCTATATCTCTCTATCTTTTGAGACATTGATAACTCAGAATTACTGTGTTTGAACTAAGAAGTAGACAGATTTGGAATACTCTTTTTGTAGTTGCGTAATCTTCCTCTTGAGAGAGATTCCTTTTTATACCAGAGAAAAGAGCCGTTAAATCCTTTTTAGAAACGGGAGGCATAAGATCTTTGATTAAGGGATTTGACCCAAGAGATGCCTCTTTGAATCTTGCTCTTTGACTGACCCAGATTCGAATGTGACCTTCCATGTTACAGCTGATTTCAAAGAGGGATTAATTAGTGAGCATATTCTGTGAAACTGGAATGATCAAGATTGGTAATCTGAGTTCCCTTGATTGAGTCAAAATGCTACTTGATTGACCATTAATGATTGTAACTGAATCTTCATTCAATCCTTGATTAGGGACGAGTCAAGCTGTCTCTTAGTGATCATTAATGCAGTAACTAATTCTTCCTTCTTCCTTTATTTTGAATCCAGTAGTAATCTTGCTAATCATCTTTATTCTATCCTTTTTGTTTACCTTGAAAATATAACATAAGATAATATTGTCATCATTGAAACTTAAACTTAAAACCTATCACAATCTGGCTCAAATCTCAAGCATTCTCGCCTGGCTTTGCCAATGGTTTGTCCAACAATTTCAACATTTTGTTGTATTGGGATATTGTTAGCAGTTTCCTAAAGATCTCCATCCAACAGGACACGAAGAGGATGAACTGAAAGTTTAGCATCCTTCTTTGGTTCTCTTTCAATAGGTTCTTGAAAGCTTTCCCAATTATCATTACTCCAACTGTTTCCACCATCAGATACCTCACCAGTATCCTTTTTAGTTTCTCCCCGAGTAAATTGCCCCTCCCATTCTCTTAACATAGCCAATAATATTTCCACATGGGATTCAAATTCAGCCAATTTAGATTATGGGTGTCTACGGGCTGGGTCAGCCCGTTTTCGGACCGGCCTAGACCAGTTGAAACTGGAACCGACCCGGACCGGTACAAGGGGGCCAGGTGGGGCTGGGTTAAAGGGGTATGGGGTTTGGTCCGTTCACCTATTTTCAACAGGTTAACTAGATCGGTCAAACCCGGTCAACAGAAATATTGTAGAACCGGTTAAATCGACCCTAACCGGTTAACGGCTAGTTTTTTTTTAAAATTGTTGATTGGGCAGCACATGTTAACCGTTGGCTATGGTCACCTGCCAAGGAGTCGTTGCCCAATGGTTGATTTGCACAATTAGCCCTTTTGGGCCTTTTTTAAAAAAAAATTAACACTTTTGTAATTACAAATTTAACCCTTTGAAAAACTATAAATACACCCCCCCCTCTTCTTCATTTCTTCACTCATCTCTCATTTCTCAAACTCAAATTCTCAATTCAAGTTAAATCATGCCTCGTACTTCTAGAGTGCGCTCATATGTTTGGGAACACTTTGAGGTGGTAGAAGAAAATGAAGAAGTTCAGAAAGTAAAGTGCAAGAATTGTGGTTGAGTCTTAAATCTTTGTCCAAAGTGTGGCACAGGCAGTTTAAGGAGGCATATGAAGAGTTTCTTGAGCGTCCTCCGGAAATTCGTATTTAAGTTGATTTTAGACAATTTGTGTTATTTTAAAATTATTAGACGTATTTTGCTCCATGTTTTAGTTTGTTAGATTAATTGAAGTATTATTATGCATGAAAATTTAGTTTTATTCTTTTTTTATTAATTTACTTGTTAAATGCAAACTTCAATTTTGTAATTTTGAAATAAATGTAGCACTTGCAATTTATAAGTGCATTTTTTTCCATCTTCATTGTATTATTTATATTTTTACTTTATATTAATATAACTTACAATAGTTATACAAAATACAAAAAAAAATTAAAAATTACACTAACCCGGCCCGGCCAGCCCTTTGTACCCGTAACCCTTACGGTTCATTTTTTGCCTGAATGAACCCGAACCCGTTAAACCTGGTAAACCCCAACCCGTAACTAGCCCGGACCCCAACCCGTACGGTTCCTAAATTATCCTACCCAGCCCGGCCCACCCGTTAAACACTCATTTAGATACTCCGAGGAAGCAAGAGACAGTAGAATTCCACAATCGAAAGATCTTCAGGTGTAATCTCTATGCAGGGCAAGACAGCTGAGTAGATTTTAGAGCAATCAAAGTATTTGTGAACTTATTAGATGCATCTAAAAGGGCAGTCCGGTACACTAAGCTCCCGCTATGCGCGGAATTCGGGGAAGGGCCGGACCACAAGGGTCTATTGTACGCAGTCTTACCCTATATTTCTGCAAGAGGTTGTTTCTACGGCTCGAACCGTGACCTCCTGGTCACATGACAGCAGCTTTACAAGTTATTAGATGCATCTAGTTTCTTCGAAATCCCATCAGC
Source organism: Nicotiana tabacum (assembly GCF_000715075.1). Lineage (NCBI taxonomy): Eukaryota > Viridiplantae > Streptophyta > Magnoliopsida > Solanales > Solanaceae > Nicotiana > Nicotiana tabacum. The sequence goes on from NC_134080.1 coordinate 196,488,024, forward strand.
ACAGTGTTCTTGCAGTTGCACTATGCAAATTCTCCCAAGAATGAACTTCCACCTCTGACTCAGAAGAAAATCTCTTGTTGTTTTTATCAGTAGCTGCAATAAGTTGCATAAGCTCCAGCATGTAAACTCGAACATGGTTGGAGAGATAAAAGTTCTCAGAAAACTCTTCCAATCTCTCCCAAACGGCCTGCCTGACACTCTGCAAATTTTCCAAGTCACCATCTAATTTACTCAAAGAAAACAAGTAATGGTGGAGACACTGGTGCCAATGCCTCAACGTTGTTTTCATTGATGTGAGCAGAAACTTCACTGTTGAAGCAATCCAAGTTCAAATCTTGAATTCCAGCAATATTTTTGAAGTTTAGATCCCCGATAAAGGACACCTTGCAACATTCTTCTTCAGTAGTCTTGGAAAAACGAGCAATATGAATAGAATCAGAATGCACTGGATCCTTTCGTTCATATAGCTGCAAGTAACAGTCAGAGAGGAGACCATATATTAGAGAAAGCCTCTTCTTATCTGCAGGGTATATCGAAGAGGAAATAACTTTTATTGTTTCTGCAGCACAAGCAAGTATATCTTCTCTGTGATTTGACACTTCAGTTTTAACATCATCGGTGCTCCAAGCCTCAGAAACCAAGATAGACCTCAGGTAATGCAGCACCACCTGAATAGGAGAGGAGCACTAGGAGAAAGAGTTAGTTTTCTAGCATCTTAGAATCTGTAATTGTCATCTCAGTTACTCTTCTGGTTTAACAAACGTGCATACCTTGCTGCAATCTAAGCTATAAGTATTGGCCAACTTCAATACATCCTTCACAATGTGTTTCTTCTCTGGGGTAATGGACTCGACAAATGAAAAAACAACACTCTATCTGTAGTCCATGTACCCCAATAAGAAGCGAGTAGTTTCAACACCAGGGATTATTTGTTCTAAACTCCTTGAACGCTCTGCAATGCGCTTTTGCTCTTCTAGCTTCAGTTTCCATCTCTCCAAAATGTGGATTGTGCTTGGTCTATTTGTTCTTTTTCGTATGAATTAAAAGACGAGGTTAGAGTAGCAATAAGAAAAATGAACATGCAAAGCAAAATACAAAGAGTTCTCCACCTAGGGTAAAAAATAATAAGGTAGATCATATAGGTCTAAATTAACAAAATCATCTGAGAAAATCAGTTTATGTTTCTGTTGGAATTTCCAACCACTGCAGCTTCCCTTGCAATAGCTTCTTGTACAGCTGCTATGTCATCGTGCGAGCTCAACCCAAGAAGTTTGGCTAGTTCAATGATCTCATCAACATTAAGATAGGCTCCACCTTGACTTCTAACAACCTAACTTAATTATTTCCATTGGATTTTTAATTTGCCTGAATTGCATCGGCGACAAGGTGACACCAAGGTTGGGAAGTTTAACAGTTACGTCAATAACATCAGTCTCCACCCTCACAATTCTGCTAGTTGGAAAGATATTGAAGCATTCTTTAGCCTTCTAAATCTGGCAGAATTTAGCAGCTTAATTGGAAAATTGTCATACATGTCAATTTGAATTGCACTACTTTCGAAGAGCATGCGCAACCAATGTAAAACATTAGTTCTCAGAACATAATCTGGACACACTTTAGCCAAAAGCAGAATGCATCTTTATTTATTTATCTTTTTTCTTATAATGGTGGTTTCCAGGCAAGCTTTCCCGCATCTAGACTACTCTACCGGGTATTTGCTATCTCTAATCAGCTATGTTGCGCGGACTCTCCAAAATGTAGCCGCACCAGTATCGGATCCTTCAAAAATGCACTACTTTTGGAGGATCCGACACGTATTCGGCCACATTTTTGGAGAGTCCGAGCAACATAGCTAATCAGCACAGCTACCACGTAACTCTGCCACCAAGGTGTATGCAGATGGTAAGAAACTATGTTGTGTGTTTTGTCTCTGCTTGTAAGGGTGTACTGTGGGCCGGGCCTAGCCCGAGACCGGCCCGAGACCGCGTGCCAAACGGGCCAAACGGGCCGGTTTAAACGAGTCGGTCTCTAGTGGTGCAAAAGCCCATAGCGGGCCGGTCCTGACCAAATAGCCCGTGAGCCCGGGACCGTTTAGCCCGGGACCGGCAGGCGAGCCTGGGCCGGTTCAACCGGCCAAACGGGCCCAACGGCTATTTTTTAAAAAAAAATCTTTTTTTTTAAAAAGGGCCAACGATCAGATTTTTAAAATCTAGCCGTTGGCCTTCAATTTTCAGTCATTTGGAACTTTAAAAAATAGCTATTTGACCCCCAAACTTTTTATAAATACACGTTTTCCCTATTCTCAACTATAAATACCCTCTCATTCTTTCATTTTTACTCACAAATTCATCAATTTCTCTCTAATTTTCTTCTACAATTGCTTACTTTATTATTGCAATTTCGTGAAAAATTGTGAAGTTGGTGAATTGAAGTATTCAAGTCTTCAAGTCTTCAACGATATTCAATTTCAAGAAGTTGTTCGTCAATTCAGTAAACTCGTTCCAACTCTTAAGTTTAAATATTATAGTTTTGTTTGTTTTATTTAGTATAATTATAATTAATATGGATTTTTCTTTGAAAAAAATATTTGGTGGTAAGGGTAAGGGAAAATCTAAAATTGGTGAATCTAGTCGCCAAGCTACTACTCTTCCTCCGGCTCTCCGACCCATACCTATTACCCGTCCTCCTCCACTTATTATTCTTGATAGTGATAACCTTTCTTTTCAATTTTCCGATAGTCAATTTTGCCATGATGTTGCACCAGGCCAACAATTAAATGAAGAAGTTATGAATGTTCTTTATCCTAATCAAACGATCTTTGAAAATGATAAGGAAAATGATGATTTAGATGAAACGCAACCGGATTTAGATGATACACTTACTAGTCCTGTTAATAACCCAACTGATGCCCCGCCTGACCCTCCTGTAGTAACCCCTACTTTTAATAGAAAACCTTCTAAACGGCCCGAAACATCGCTTGTTTGGAACTTTTTTACTCAACTAAGAGAATAAAATAACGCTAAGTGTAAAACTTGTGGGTCTTTGATGGCTCATAAATATACTGGAGATCGTAGCGATACGGGTAGTTTGACTAGACACATATTGAAACATCCTAGAGATAAAGTTAGATATTTACAAATGAAAGCTGCGCAAGAGGGGACAAGTGTAGATACTACGGTTAACCCTAGTACAGGTTCAAATCTAGTTCAACCGGGAATTAACACTGTTACCGGTGGCATTTTATATTATGATCCAAATAAAGATCGTGAAGAATTGGCAAAAATGGTTACTGTTATGTGCTTACCCTATAGTTTTCCTTCTAACCCTCATTTTGTGCATTATATTAGAAGAGTTTTTAATCCTACTTATAAAGGATGGCCTCGCGCAACCGTAAAGAGCGATATTTATAAATATAAACATGAATATGAACAATATTTGCGCTATTTATTTACTCATATAGATTGTCGCATTGCTATTACTATATACATATATAGTTTACAAGAAATTGCAATAGATAAAAAAAATTAAAAAAAATAGCCCGGAACGAAAAAACCTGTTTAGGCCCATTTAGGCCCGCGGGCCCGGCCATTTAGCCCGAGACCATGTGGGCTTAGGACCGCAGTGGGTCAGTTCCACTCATTTGGCCCGTTAGGCCTAGGACCGTTTGGCCCGGGACCGCCTCAGCCCGGCCTGCCTAAGCACAGGCTGGTTGGACCAGCCCGTTTGGCCCATTTAGGCCCAAGCTCGGACCACAATACAACCTTATCTGCTTGTCTGCTGGGATTTAATCCTGATCACTAAGGTTTGCACCAACTTCATTGACCATTAGGCCACATCCTTACATGTTTATTAAATAGTTGAAGGTCTATTCTGAATGATAATTGAAGTCAACACATACTTAAACAATTTTAAGGCGCATCCAGGCCTGATGACAATTTTGAACGAATATTATCCGATACTATCCAACAGGAGTAAAGAGAAAAAATCTGGGCAACATAAAAATGAAAAACCTAACCTGGTAAAGCGCCAATATTCTTCCTTGAGGTCTGCATCTTTAGAATCTATTAAACCACAATTCTGAAAATACAAAGAAACAGACACATGAAATGAGACAAACTAGTACGGGAGTAATACGACTATGACAATCTTAAATTATCAGATATGTCATGGATTTAATAAGAGCTTTCATCTCAATTTGAAACTATAGATGGGCAAATGACAACTTCCAACCCTCTCCCTAAAAAGAGAGGGAGAAAAAGGAAAAAGAGAGAAAGGGAAAAATAATATTGTAAACTTCAACACTTCTGTAAGTGCTGTACCAAATACATGTAAGAATTTTTTTCAACTAGTTTTTGGTATTCCATTCATTTCAAGCGAGCCTTTGACATACTTTAATTTATATGCCCCAAAAGTTTGATAATCAGAAAAGCGTAGATGAGAATACATTGAATATCCATCAACATCAGTGCCTATTATTGGCACAAGTAAAGGTGAGTTTTGAAGGCTGATAAAGGAACTCAGACATGGACCAGGTTCATCCTAGTGAACCACAGATATGGTCAACTCAAGCATGTGAGATGCATGCAAAGGAGATAAACCTCACTTACCAGAAATGATATCTCCTGATCCTGATCGAAAAGATTGCATATTGGATAAGAAGAAGGACTCCTTACACAAAGAGAACACGGTTTAAGAAATGGATAGAGTTAGAGGATGAGACCATCTAGAACTCTTCCACCAAGAAAGAGTAGCATCAGTATTCTAGTCAATCTCTAATTACTAACTCCATAAATATCAGTGATGTTCTCTTTTACAAGTAATGCACATACGCAGAAGTTAAACGTGAATTGAGAACAAAATAGCAAGGCAATTTTGCAAGCAATTTATGTGTGATTCGACCATGCAATCCTGAAGCTACTTGAACCAGATAGAAGAACCAGTTCCAAGTGTCTATCTTTTTTTCTAGTTCAATTGTAGTAGATGGTTTCATATTGTACCTTTCAGCTTTATCTAGAAGCAATTGTATTAAGTACTTAGAGTTTTCAAGTTAGAGTTAACTTGAAGTTGTCACAACAGTTGAGGCTGTGTGTTACAATGGGGTTAGAGTTAATCTTAGATTTACAAAAGAATTTTTGTAAATGCAGTTTTTGGCTCAGTGGTTTTAGTGGAGAGTTTGGGAAAATCCTATTGGAAGGTAGGTCATAGTTTTTTCACCTTTTGAGCCAGGCGTTTTCCACGTAAAATCTCTGTGTTCTTTAATTTCTGTATTTATAATTCTGCAACAGTAGTAGTTAGAACACATAGAAGAACCAGGTCCTTCTATAATCAGTTTAAATGAAAAATTGGGCACCACACAAATCACCCCCTCTATTATGTGGTATTAAAGTTTCGAACATCAATCGTTATTAGAGCGGGTTATCCTTAAAGAGGTTAACACCTTAGGAACAGACCAAGATGAGTGCACCACCTAAAAACTGGGAAGGACAATCCACTACGAGGCCTCCACTCTTTAATGGCCAGTACTACTCCTGGAGGAAAAACAGTATGAAAGATCATATCATCAGAGAGGACTATAAACTCTGGGACATTATTACTGATGGTCCCCTGGCCAGCACGAAGAAGAATGTTGAAGGAGTGGATGTGTCAAAGACTAGAGATGATTGCACTGGTGAGGACTTGAAGAAGTGGGAAAAGAATACTAAGGCCAAGAAATGGCTTGTGTATGGACTTGGTCCAAACGAGTACAACAGAATTCAAAGTTGCACTACTACTAAGGAAATTTGGGACACTTTACAAGTGGCTCATGAAGGAACTCCTCAAGTGAAGAGATCAAGAGGAACAATGTTGTACTCTCAATATGAGAATTTTACCATGAAGGAAGGAGAACCCATCCAAGAGATGTATACAAGGTTCACAACACTAACAAATAAACTTAAGTCTCTTGGAATGATTATCTTTGAAGAAGACAAGGTTGAGAAAATTTTAACAAGGGTTCTGCCAGTTACTTGGGAAAGCAAAATCACTGTTATTCATGAATCAAAGAACATTGCCACTCTCAAGTTGGACGAGTTGATTGGAAATCTCACTGCCTATGAACTGAGAAGGTAGACCATGAAGATGGATGCTCCCAAGAAAGAAAGAAGTCTGGCTTTCAGAATTGTTGAAGGTGCAGATCTTGAGGAAGATGAAATGGCTATGATCACGAAGGACTTCAAGAAGTATCTAATGAGAGGAAAGGGTTCTCAAGAGTTGCAACTTACAACAAACCAAGGGTCCTTGAAAAACAGACCAACGAGGATTGTTACAAATGTGGTAAGACTGACCACATGATCAAAAACTATCCTCAATGGGAAATAGAATGGAAGAAGGAAAGGGTTGAACGAAGGAACAGGAAGAAGAAACAGGTTCATCCCAAGGAAAACAAAGGATCAACGAAGGCTATGGTTGTTGCCTGGGGAGAAAGCTCAGATGATGATTCAGAAGATGAAGATGGAGATAAACAAGCATTTATGGCCATTGGAGAATCAAATGATGAACAAGAGGTAAGTGTGATTCATCTCAAAGACAAGATTAAATTTTTGTCTAAAGAAAAGCTATCTGAGTTACTGCTAGATTTCATTGATGAGTCTGAGGTCATAAACAATGAAAAGGAACAGCTGTCTAAGGAATGTGTAATCTTGAAAGCGAAGTGCAAGAATCTGGAACTCAGGGCTAGTGAAAGTGATAGTAAAAATACTGAGTTGAAGAACCAGGTTCTTGAACTTGACACCACTGTGTTAGAGCTTAGATCTGAGTATTTAAAACTATAATTAGGAACAGGTAAAAAAAAAGCTGATCATATACATCTCACCTTAGAAGAAAATTTAGGGAAAATGAAGGATGAGTTGTACAAAAAGGATGAGCAGATAAGGGTCCTAAAAGAAGATCTAGGTAAGGTTAAGCATGAACTAGATAGAACTTATAAATGGAACAAGTCCTCTGATGCACTATCTTGGCTACAAGAACATCACAGTAGCAATAAGAGAGAACTAAGTTATGGGACCCCTGCACCTAAGTGGGATCCCAAAAGCAAGTATATCACACTTCCTGAGAACAAAATCTACACATACCGTGGTAAGACTGGTCACTTTAAAAGTGAATGTAATGCAAAAGAAAAGGCCAGTCAAAAGAACATTCCTTTGTTCAAAGGAAAAATAGGCTGCCAGGATGGGCTAAAAAGAATTTGATTCACCCGTTTGCCTATAGAAAGGGACCCAAACTAGTTTGGGTGGTATATGGATAGTGGTTGTTCAAAGCATATAACTGGAAGCAAGAACCAGTTCCTTTCACTTGAGGACCTCAAAGGAGGTAATGTCTCCTTTGGAAATGGTAAGAAAGGTGAGATCATTGGAGTTGGAAAAATAGGTAAGACAGACTCACATTCCATTGAGAATGTCTACTTGATAGATGGATTGAAATATAGTCTAATCAGTGTATCACAACAGTGTGACAGAGGTAACTTGGTAGCATTCACCTCTACCAAATGTTTTGTGATAAATCTTACCACTGACAAGATTGTTTTGTAGGGAAAAAAAGTAAACAATATATACATTGTAGATCTGACCACTCTTTCAGAAAATGAACTTACTTGCCCAAGTGTGTTAGACAATGATCCCCTCCTTTGGCACAAAAAGCTTGGACATGCAAGTCTAAGTCAACTCAACAAATTAGTCTCTAAGAACCTGGTGATCGGGCTACCCAACATCAAGTTTAAGGAAGACAAATTTTGTAAGGCTTGTGCAAGGGGGAAGCAGGTAAGATCCTCTTTTAAAAGCAATAAAGTGATAAGCACGACCAGGTCAATGGAACTGGTTCATATGGATCTCCGCGGTCCAATGAGAATATTAAGCAGATGTGGTAAGAAATATGTGATGGTGCTTGTTGATGATTACTCTAGGTTTACTTGGACATTGTTTTTACCATCTAAGGATGAAGAATTTGACATGTTTATTGCCTTTGTTAGAAAAACACAGAAACAACTAGGTAATCACTTGCATCAATTAGGTCTGATCATGAAACTGAATTTGAAAATATTAAGTTTGCTTAATTTTGTGATGAGCATGGTATAGATCATAATTTTTATGCCCCTAAGACTCCTCAACAAAATGCAGTAGTTGAAAGAAAGAATAGGACTCTTGAAGATATGGCTAGGACTATGCTTCTTTCTGGTAAATTGCCACATAGCTTCTGGGCAGAAGCTGTAAAAACATCATTAATATGTCCATGACTAGACCTCTTGTAGAGAAGACTCCCTATGAGTTACTTAAAGAGAGAAAGCCAAATATATCCCATCTTAGGGCATTTGGATGCAAGTGCTTTGTGCACAACAATGGAAAAGACTCCCTAAGTAAGTTTGATCCTAGAAGTGATGAGGGAGTATTCTTGGGATATTCTTTACATAGAAAAGCTTATAAAGTGTGCAACAAAAGAACTATGTGTGTAGAAGAAAGTGTACATGTAGTTTTTGATGAAACTAACATTCTTTCTAAGAGACAGGAACATGAAGATGAAGCTATTAGGCTGGTAAAAGAGTTAAATGAAGCTGCACTAGAAGAAGGAACAGGTGATGGAACAGGTTCTTCCATCCAGGGCAGCCTAACAGGGGGAACTAAACAAAGAAGAACTGAATCTAATCCCCAAATAGAACCTATCCTTGAGCTTGTTCCTTAGCAACAGAACATGGGAGAAACATCAAACAGAAACCAGTTGGTTGTGAAACCTTACAAGTATCAAAGTTCTCATCCCATTGAGAACATAATTACTGATCCAACCTCTGGAATTAAAACTAGATCTCAATTAAAGAATCTATATGCTTCTGATACTTTCTTATCTCTTATTGAACCTAAAAATGTTGATGAGGCTTTGCAGGATGCAGACTGGGTAAATGCAATGCAAGATGAACTCAATTAGTTTAAAAGAAGTCAAGTCTAGCATCTAGTTCCAAGACCCAAGGACAAATCAGTAATTGGCACCAAATGGGTCTTCAGAAACACACTTGATAAAGATGGAACTATTACAACGAACAAGGCAAGGTTGGTGGTTCAAGGTTACAACCAAGAGAAAGACATAGACTATGATGAGACCTTTGCTCCAGTTGCAAGATTGGAAGCAATAAGACTCTTCATAGCCTTTGCAACACACATGGAATTTACTCTTCATCAGATGTATGTAAAAAGTGCTTTCCTAAATGGCTACTTAAAGGAAGAAGTGTTTGTCAAACAACCTCCAGGGTTTGAGAGCAAGGAGTGTCTGAAACATGTATACAAATTAGACAAAGCTCTCTATGTACTCAAGCAGGCTCCTAGAGCATGGTATGAACGACTGTCCAAATTCCTGCTTGAACATGGTTACAAGAGAGGTAAAAGTGATAGTACTCTATTCTTGAGGGAAAAAGGTAAGGGCCTTCTTGTAGTACAAATATATGTTGATGACATAATTTTTGAAGCAACCACTGAAAAATTAAGTAAGGAATTTGCAAAAATTATGGGGAGTGAATTTGAAATGAGTATGATGGATGAACTTAATTTCTTCTTAGGGTTGCAAATTAAACAAAACTCAAATGGAACCATGATCCATCAGCAAAAATATGCAAAAGAGTTGGTTAAGAAGTTTAAAATGGAAGAATCAAAAGAAATAGACACTCCTATTGCAACAGCCACAAAATTAGACATAGATAAACCCGGTTCATCTGTTGATCAGAAGTTGTATAGGGGTATGATTGGCTCATTTTTGTATCTTACTGCTAGCAGACCTGACATTGTTTTCAGTGTAGGGCTTTGTGCTCGATTTCAAGCAAATCCAAAGGAATCCCACTTGACTGTTGTCAAGAGAATATTGAGATACTTGAAATGCACTACTGACCTTTGTCTTTGGTATCCAAAAAGTAGTAACTTTAACCTAGTGGGATATGCTGATGCTGACTATGTAGGTTTTCTGGTGGATAGGAAGAGCACCTCAGGTACGGCACTTCCTTAGTTCATGTCTTGTGTATGGGCTACTAAGAAGCAAAATTCAGTAGCTTTATCCACTACTAAAGCTGAGTATGTTGTTGCTCCTTCCCGTTGTGCTCAATTACTATGGATCAAACAGCAGTTGATGGATTTTGGTATTGAAGTTGGTTGCATCCCCATTTTCTATGATAACACTAGTGCTATTAGTATGACTAAGAACCTGGTTCATCATAGGAGAACTAAGAACATAGATGTTGGACACCATTTTTTGAGGGACAACTATGAGAAAGAACTGATTACTATAGAATTTTATGCTACTGATAAACAGATTGCCGGCATCTTCACTAAAGCAATTAGTAGAGAGAACTTTGAAAGGAATAGGTTAGAATTAGGGATGATTAAGATCACTTAATAGGACTAGTTCAGAATGCACAATGAAAAAAAACTGGAAAAAAATATTTGGTTAGAAAATTTGAAACTTGTGTAAATATCTAGATTCACCGTTGCTCAGTCTCATAATGTAAATATTATACTCCCATGATATGTATTGATATGACTCATTTATCTCTAACAAAAGTTTCTCTATTTTGGTTAATTGAGGCGTGATCAAGAGGATTCTTAGTGAAGAACCTGGTTCATCAATATTGGTTCATCTGAATAACGAGGTATGTTTTCTACACTCTGCATAATTAGAAATATTAATATTTAATTCATGAGCAGAGTCCTACCCATGTTCAAAATCGTCAAAAAAACTTATCCCTCTAAAGTTTGAACCAGTTCCATCTCTAATAGAATCTTCACCGTATAAAATGGCTAGAATCTAGGGAAGCTTAAACGCTCATTCAACCTGAAATTTCAGGTTGATTGGACTTCTAATTGACTACAAAAAGTTGTAGTTAGTCATTAATTAAACCTCTCTATTTAAAAACCCATCATCACAATCACTGCTTCACTCAAAATTCTCTAAACCGTCAAATTTCTTCTGCTCTCCATTATTCTCTCTTCCAAAACCCCAATTCAGAATTCCTCTTCAAAAATTATCAAATACATCTAACCCCCAAGATAACCCATGCTCTCTTCCACAACCTACCCCCTTTGATTCCTCCACCCCTCCTCAACCCAACACAACTCCCAAACCTAGGAAAAGGTGAGTGAAGATGCTTGCTTGCAAAATGGTGGCTACTGGTGCGCTTTCAAAGAAATTGCACGCAAAATTAAAGGCAAGGCAGGCCCAAGATTCTGAAAACTCAGATGAATCCTTCAAATCTGCGAGTGAGGGGGAAGGAACTGGGTCTTCTGACTCTGAGAAGGCTCAAAATTTTCCTTCTGAGGTACGTTCTATTTTAGTTGAAAATTTAGACAATAGGTTTGTTCTGGTTAGGTCTGTTAGGAATGTGGAATTGCCTAAGTCAAAAAGGAGAGGTAGTAAAAATAAAAATGAAAAAGCAAAAGAGAGTGAGGGTGTGCGTAGTGATGTAAGGGGAAGGGGAAAGAAGTGGCTGATTCCTCACCCACTTCTGCAGTGGTGATACCGGCTATCTATGGGGCTAAACATGTAACTGTAGAAGAGAGTAGCAAGAAGACAGGGGGAAGTGGTTCAGAGGAGGCTGCTGAAAGGTTGGTTAATCTTAGCTCACAGGCAGATGAACCTGGTTCATCTATTGAAGAGACCCTAGCAGACCTTCTGAAGAGAGTGGGTGCAAGCTATGATCCAAAGAAAAGGAGAACCCCAATACCAAAAGGCCCCAGCACTACAAAAATTTCTAAGAAAAGAAAGGCTTCTTCTCCAACAACTGCTGAGATTTCTATACCAAAAGGAAGGGCCACAAGAAGTATGGTGAAGCAGAGTGAGAGTGAGTTACAGAAAGCAAGAAGAAGAGGGTGGATAAAGAGAAAGCTAAGGTTGCAGATCCTGCTGAGGTTGTTAATGTGGATGAGATGGAACAGGTCCATCAGGAAAAGCACAAAATTGTGGAGGTTCAGACCCCGAAGCCCAAAAAGACCAAGATTTTTTCCAAGAAGTCTTCATCTGTGTCTAAGACTGTTGAACCTTCATTGGCCAAGAGGACAAGGTCTGCTGAGAAAAACAAGCAAGTTAGAATTACTAAAGAGGAGGAATGGAGTGGTGAATGTCGTGCCCCCTTTTTACCTTCGCGGAAGTCCGGGTTTCGCTATTTATTTGGAACAATTCGTTTCCTTTTAGGAATTGGATATTTAAAGAGTCGTCACCTAACGGATTAAGGTGTGTTAGGGTACCTAGAGTGATTAACTCATGTAACCAATTTGTATTACCAGAGATTAGGGTAAGGGCTTGAAATAACCTTGAGGGGAAGGTGTTAGGCACCCCTCGCGGTCCACAACGGTAGGTCCCGGCTGAACTTAAACTATATGAATTAGCCATTTAACAAATAAGCGGTCTCAGCACATATTTTCAAATAAAGGTAGTTTACACAGTCTAAACTCATATATAATCAAGAAAGTTTAGATGGTCTAAGCATGTATAAATTAAGGAGGTTTAACACTCCAAGCATACATACATAAACCAAGGAAGTTTAGGTAGTCTAAGAACACCTATGTGAATTAGGAAAGGGAAGTCCTAAGTTGATTAGCCTATAGGATCAATCTGTGCAATGCCCGATAATCCTCCTCAACTAGAGGGGCTACACGTGACATTAGTGCGCAGATCATCATATCTTTTACTACCCATTACCCTCTCCTTAGTGGTTATATAAGCGAGTTTAATTAATGAACTCTAAGAATGCTTTACCCATCTCTTCCTTGTGGTCCCAGAGGCGTTTAGGGCCTCTAGACTTAGGCAGTTCTAGATAATCCTGAGGTGTTTAAAAGGCAAAAATCTAGACGACAACAAAATAACACATAGGACTGTCAATTAGGGAAGAAAATAAAGGGCTCATGTTTACCTCCACATATATAGACAAATAAGCAGCATGTCTCAAAACACAGTTTTTTAGGTAATTTCAGAGCAATCCTAGAACAGGTGTATCTAGGTGAGCATCAAAACACAGAATATGCAATATTGTTTTGTAAGGGCGAAATGACAAAACCTTAATCAGTTTAACTACTGATTTTAAAACTTGTTAAACTTGAGCAGTTTTATAAATAATCAGAGCACAGTTTCTCCATTTTTACAAGGACATCAATTACCTAAGGCTTGCCTAGGCGTGGGGCTATATGCAACCATAGTGATAGAATATGTTTAAACAATTTGAAGTTATTTCAACCTATAGGCATGCTGATCTAAGTGATGAAGGTTATAACAAGTGATTTTATACAGATTGATACTGGAACATGATACCAATGCGTGAAACTACTTTAGTCTATTTATTTGAGCGACATGAGGCGAATGCATGTATAGTCCTAAAACATGATCTCTAATGCACATGGAGAAGGTTATTTATTGAGCAGTTTTAATGACCTAGTGGAAAGATTTCTAAGTGATCATGAATTATACAGAATCAGAAATAGAGTAGGGATCTACCACATGCTTCTAGTATGCAAAGCAGTAAATGTGAATACCCTAAAACAAGATGTCTAATGCATAGATTTAGCATGGTTTAAATGTAAATAAACATAGCAATCCTAAAACATGATTTCTAGTGTATCACACAAAGCCTAGAACATGATTTCTACAGCAGATTTGCATAATTTAAATCCTAAGGCATGATTAATACCCTGCCTTTTCACTATTTACCCCAATATCTGTTTACAAAGGATTATCACATACCAGGATTGCATAAATTACATAGATGAGATGTAAATTGAACTATAGGGAGCCTGAAGCAGGCCCAAAATAAACCTGGGAGTACCATGCCTTCAATGTAGTCTCAAATGCCCAGAAATCTCATAGCCAACTTGTGTCCAGGTGTGTCAGAGTTCCCTAAGGACCTCAAGGATCCCGGGCAGTGCCCACACTAAGACCTTTCTCAAATAGGTATTGATTATGTGCAGTGTGGAAGAGCCAGCCCCAGTATGCCAAAGTTCAGAGAGATCTCAAGGATCCCTAAGCAGTACACATACCAGAGGGGCAGAACTTAATAATCTAAGAGTAAAGTGAGAGTTCTTGACATAGTTTTGAAAGACTTAGTGAAAAACAGTGTGGAGTTAACTTTTAGGAGTGAAAAAGATTTTCTAAAATAGATCAGTTTTAAGACGATGCTAAGAATGAAAACCAGTTTTTAGAAGAATAGTAAGAACATTTTGAAATCAGTTCTGAAGAGAGCAAATTCAGCAAACAAGCAATCAGCCATAGAATACCCAGATTCAGAGACAAGCAGATCTCACACAAGGGTGAAGGGTGTTGGGAACATATAAAAATCACATTATGGGGGCACATGAACAGGGTCCAGGGAAGACATACAGACAACAAATGCACAGGACACTTAGGAGTTTTAGAGACTTAATAGGCTAACAATGATAATAGGCAATTAAGATATAGAGCAAAGATGTAGTAAAATCATGTGGAAAATAAGGGTGTCTTAGACAGGATTAGACATACAGTTAAGTTCATTAGGGAATTAAGCTACTAATCATGATCACACCAATCTAAGGGAGTAATAGTAACATGCTTAGCCAGTATCAAACCATCAAATGAAGTCAGGATATATTGATTACATGCTTGAGTAAAAGGAGACAGAATTTAGACATGCAGGTAAAGCAATAAACAAAAGGACAACTTGAATGCATAACCAATCGAACTAGTGCAAACAGAGTTGAATTTCAAAATTGAACTAGAGACATACCAGTTGAAGAAAAGAGTACAAAATATAAAGCAGGTGCAGTTCCAATGTTTAGCCTTTGCTTTCAGCCGGCTAGACTAGTGATTATCACAAGTAACAGAGAAAGAAAATGAGAGTTTGAGTGTGAGTGTGTGTTCTTTTAACTTGTGTTCGTTTGTTAAGAACTTAAATAAGAGAGTTTATATAGTAGTTCAATAGTAGAGCAAATAAGTTAAAGGAATCAATAATCAACAATTAAGAGATCTCAGAATCCAATCATACAAAGAGTTCAGCATAGTCTTCCCTTAATTAAGGGCAATTAGCCAACGGTAATAACAGGATTAATTAAGGCAAGAGGTTCAAATCAGAACAAATAAAGGAGTAAATAATTAGGGGTCTAATTAAGGAAAGAATCAGTAAATATACAGTAATCAAATAAGGCAAGAACGACTAATTAAGGTCGTAATCATAGAAACAGGCAAGACTTAGGAGTACAGATTATTAACAAAGCAAATCAATCAACTAGATTAATAATAATTCTGGAAAGAATATATCGATTCCCATAAATAAAGTAGACTAAGTAATACTTTATAAACACGGAGAAGTTAACCGGAAAATTAATTCAAAAATCCTAATAGAGATTAGTAAGGGCAAAAATCACAGAGCAATGCATTTGACAAAGGGAAATCATGTAGGTCAAAGATACAGAGTGAATCAATACAATTGGTAACATTGAAAAACTCAGAATCGAAACAAAAAAATCAGAAAATCAGAGTTTCACATAAATACTAGGGTTTAAGCAACTTTTGCGTAAATCAGTCAAGAACACTAAAGGATAATTGATTAAACATTTAAAAAAATCAGAAAGACCTTGAGAAAATGACTTATAATGAATCCTAGTTTAGGGAAAAGTCGAAAAATTAGTTGAAACCGAAAAATTTCAAGGAAATCATGTAAGAGTTGCTTTATTTGTCTCAGATCTATACAGACCTGAGAAGATCGGAGATAATAAATTAGGATTTTTTATAAATCATAATAGAGACGAGAACATAGGCCTAGAAAACCATGAATTCGTAGAAAAATAAGAAAGGTTTCTTACTCATGGTCGAGCAAACGGCCTGAAACAGGCAAAGAAATCAAAGGTGCAAACCAGACCACCTAGGTCCCTTGAGATCTTCTCAAGGATCTAGGAAACTGATGAACCATAGAAAGTAGGAGGCCAGTATAGGCCTGAGATGACAAAGAAACATCATAGAACTGAGGGCTAAGTCGGTGACGGCGCCTGAGGATTAGGGTTTATGTAGAGAGCATTTGAGAGAGAAGAGAGAGGTGACGGCGGGGGGAAAGGGTGGAAATGAGAGGGTGTAAGGGGGATCATTAGGGTTTAATTATGGTAGGGAAAATCTGGACCGTTGATTAAAAATAATCAACGGCCAGGATTGGCCATGGTATTGGGTCGGGCAGGCTAAGTTTTGGGCTTAAGGAGTTGGCCAAATTATAAGGGGTCTTGGGCTGGCCTCTTGGGTTAAAATTGAAAACAAAAAGGGCTATAATGTGTCACTTCATGTACACATTATTTACACATAACACATATAAGCAATTAAGCCAAATCTTAAGGGTGATTCCCTCACACAAAGTCAGGAAAGATACTTACCTCAATCAAGATAAATCAATCCTCTAACAAGCCCTTCCATTATGAATCAACCTTCGAACAACTCGAATATAGCCAAAATAGCTTAATATCATAAATAAAATCCATAAGAAATGATTTCGAAAGATAAAGCTTCGATCTTTAGCTAAAATCAAAAAGTCGGCCAAAAAGTCAACCCGGGGCCCGCATCCCAGAATCTGACAAAACTCACAAATTTCGAACACCCATTCCTGATATGAATTCAACCATACCAATATCATCCAATTCTGACCTTAAATTAGCCTTAAAATCATCAATTTATATTTTTGATAAGTTTTTACTACAATCCCCAATTTATTCAACTCAATTCATCAAACAATCGCTAAATTCAAGGTTGGAATCATGAAATATAAACAAATCCGAGTAAAAAATACTTACCTCAAACTAAATCATGAAAATCTCCTCTAAAATTATCCAAATCTGAGCTCTCTAACTCAAAATATGATAAATAACATTAAACCCCTCGCTCAAGCTATTTCTGCCCAACCTTTTTGCTATTGTGGTCCATCTATCCCATCTGCGACACCGCATTTGCGAAAATATCTTCGCAGATGCGGACTCCCTTTAAGTCTCAAAATTCTCTTCTGCGAACCAAAGATCGCTTCTGCGCACATATTGCAGCATCTGCGGAACTCCCAAAGCTTGACCAAACACCGCATCTACAGTCCTCTGTCCGCTTCTGCAGACTCGCACCTGCGGACCAAGTGTCGCAGGTGTGAAAGCACCAGATCTGATCACCCCAAGCAGTCACAAATGATCCGAAACTTACCCAAAACTCACCTGAGGCCCCGGGGAACCCGTCCAAGCACACCACCAAATTCAAAGCATAACACGAACCTACTTGAGGCCTCAAACCACACAAAACAATATCAAAGCTACAAGTCACACCTCAATTCAAGCCTAATGAACTTTCAATTTCCAAAACTCATGATGAACCATATCAAATCAATTCGTAATGACCTCAAATTTAGAATGCAAGCCCTAAATGACACAACAGAACTATAGCAACACCTGGAACCACAATCCGAACCTAATATCAACAAAGGCAACTCTCGGTCAAACCTATCAACCCTCCAAACCTTCAACTTTCCAACTTTCATCAATTCAAGCCAAAACAACCTAGGAACCTCCGAATTTAAATTCGGACATATGCCAAAGTCCAAAATCCATACCGAGTTATTGGAGCTATTAAAATACCGTTCCATAGTCGTCTATATAAAAGTCAAACTCTTGCCAACTCTTATAACTTCTACCTCCAACCAAGGGACTAAGTGCCCGAAAATCAATCCAAACCTTTGCCGAAACTGCACCAATCAACCCCACAAGTCACGTAACCACAAGTACACATATATAAGGCATCAAATAGGGGAAACGAGGATAAAATACTTAGAATTACCGGTCGGATAGTTACAAAAATGTTGATATTTGTAAGAGTTTTTGGAAGCTCTTGTCATTCCAAGTGTAATGTTTGCATGGAAGAGATTGTCCACTTGTTTAAGGGGTGAAACACTTGGCCTTTATGTTTCATGCAAGAAGCCACTTAATAAGTTTACAAAGACACGTGTAACATACCTTAATGCTAACGATAAAATATCTTTTGAAATATATTATTTTTTAGCAACTTAGCGAATGATAACAATTCTTGTACAATGAAATTGAAGGTGGTGAATACATAGGTGGATTCAGGATTGAGGTTTATGGATTCCTATATTAATAATTGGCTCAAGGTAAATATTTATAAATATTTAGAGAAATCTTTAATAGAATTCAGACAAAAGATATTGGGTTAGTAGATTTGCCTCTTGGTGAATGATAATGGTGAGTTCTGGCGGAATGAACCCACTGATATTTGAGACTGAGGAACTTTAAGAATTCATTGTTGCGTTGGAAGAGTTGAAGAAGAAGGTAATAACGAAAGCTCATGAAATGTACATGATAACTACTAATTCTTAAAATCCTGCTACGATAACAACAAGTTTTGGGCTTGAGTCAATTGTCATTTTTATAGTTATACTATAGGCATTTTTACCTACCTATACTATATATGAAACTTATTTATCCTCTTTAATCAAGTTTTAACTTAATTACATGAGCATATGTAATTTACCAATTATATACAAAGTTATATTAATGAGTATCCATTTATATTAGGAATTAAATAGAGAATCAATTATTTCCCCATCTATGCTCTCTCTCTCTCTCTCTCTCTCTCTCTCTCTCTCTCTCTCTCTTTCTCTCTTTCTCTCTCTCTCTTTCTCTTCTTTTCTTTTCTTTCCCCAATTTTTCTATCACAATCTAAAATTCGACTAGTCGTGATGGCACCTAACCTAACCCACTAGTTAAGCCAATTAATATCTATCCAATTTAATGAGATTTATCAAGAGAAGAAATGACCATACAACTGCTTTTATATAAAGAATTTTTCAAGGACTTGTAGTATAAATCACGAGCTTCAAAGATTTAGATTTTTACAAAACTAAATTGAAATAATTAAAACATCTGTTGAAATGTAAATGAACAGAATCTGTATCTAATGCTACCAAGGACAAGTGATAGCCATAACTGGAACGCAAGTACATCTTCAAATCCAGCTTCCGCCGTATACAGCAACATCAGCATCCAACATATGCACGCAAGGTGAAGAAGTGTAGTATGAGTACAACCGACCCCATGTACTCAATAAGTAACAAACCTAACCTTAAGTTGAAAGTAGTGACGAGTTGGAACAAAGGTCGGAATCCAATACAAATAGCCAACAACATATCATAACAACATAATAAAAGTGCTAAAAGAAGTAACTCAGAGATATAGTGCTCAGCACGTTCACAGCTCCGGAAAAATAGGCATGTTTTTCAAGTATAACGATAAAACCCAAATCTTATACCAAAAATTCCAAAATATGAGTAAATTTGTAAAACCGTAATTTCTTCTATGCGATCGCGAAAAGACTTCCGCGATCGCGATTCATAGGTCTTTTTTCCTATTTTACTCTATGCGATCGCGATCAATTCTACAGGATCGCAATATATACCCCTGTAGCCAAAAACTAGCAACTAGAAATGGTCTGAAACCACACCGAAACTCACCCGAGCCCCTTGGAACCCCATCAGAACATACCAACAAGTATCATTACATAACGGACCTACTCGAGACCTCAAATCACACATAGCAATATCGAAATGATGTATCTCACCTCAATTCAAACTTAAACGAACTTTGAACTTTTAACTTCCAAAACTCGCGCCGAAACATATCATATCAATCCAGAATGAACTCAAATTTTGCACATAAGTCCCAAATGACATAACGAAGCTATTCCAATTCCTGGATTCACAATTCAAATCCGATATCTTCAAAGTCAACTCTCGGTCAAACTTATGAACATTCCAAACCTTCAAATTTCCAACGACAATTAATGTCGAAACCTTCTAAAAATATCCAAATGCAAATCCGGGCATACGCCCAAGTCCAAAATTACCATACGGACCTAACGGAACCATCAAAATTTTCAGGGTCACACACCCAAAAGTCAAACTTGGTCAACTCTTCCAACTTAAAACTTCAAACATGAAATTCACTCTTCTAAATCACTTTTGAATCACCTGAAAAACCAAGATCGATGATTCACACAAGTCATAATACATCATACGAAGTTACTCAAGACTTTAAATAGCTGAAAGGAACAAAAATGCTCAGAACGATCGGTCCGGTCGTTATATTTGTTCCTTCATTTTTCTCTGGTTTTTATCCTCTCTTTTTTATCTATAAATCTCAATTATTTTAATTTAGTATTTTTCTTTCATGTTGCACAATTGGTGATCAATTTGAAACTGTCAATCAATAAATTCTGAAGGTATTTGATTCTTCACCATTGATAGCCATTAAAAGCTTCAAAGCTTTGGATTCTAGTTTGGATTTTCAAAAACTATTATTTGTTTGGATTGGGTGTTGTTTCAAACAATTGATACTATTATTTGGAGTTTATATCTCAATTTTGAGAGTGTTTGGTAAAGATTAGATTTAATTTTGGCTGAATTCCAAATTGAAACTCAAGGAGGAAGAGGAGGAGAAGGACAAGAAGGAGGAGGAGAAGGAGAAGAAGAAGAAGGAGGATAAAGAGAAGGAGAAGGATAAGGAGAATGAAAAGAACACATAACATACACTATACTTACGAAATTGTATAAGAAGAAGAAGAACACATAACATACACTATACTTACGAAATTGTATTTAACTTGTATTCAGTTGTATTTATGTATATATTTATTTGAATGTTATATGAAAGTTAAAAAAATTAATTGTATAATGTATGAATAGTTGTATGAAATTATTTATATTATAAACACTATCTTTTTAGATAATTGTATGAATATTATGTATCAAAATTGTATTAAGGGAGCAAGTTTTGATTAGAATTTCAACGAGGAAGAACAACACACCATTTACAAAATATATACAAATTATATACAAAATACATACAATGGACAAATTGTTTAAAATATGCATGGAATTGTATTTAAGTTGTATGATGTTGTCGTTGTATTTAATTAGGTAGAAATGATGTATGAAAATTGTAGATAAGTTCTATACTATATAATTATGTAACGACCTGATCGGTCGTTTTGAGCTTTTGTACTTCGCTCACCAGTTCTCGGGAATGACTAGCCCCGTGTGATATATTATGACTTATGTAAATCATCAGTTTTGGTTTTCAGGGTAATCAGAATGGATTTGGAAGAACAGTTCTCAGTTTGAAGCTTAAAATTTGAAAGGTTTGACCAAGTTTTGACTTTTTAGTATTCGATCTCGAATTTGAATTTTTATAATTTAATTAGACCCGTTAGGTAATTTTGGACTTGGGAGCGTGTTCGGAATATATTTTGGGAGGTCCGTGGTAGATTTAGGCTCGAATTGGTGAAATTAGAATTTTGGCATTTTCCGGTTGGTAGCAGAAATTTTGATATAGGGATCGGAATGGAATTTCGGAAATTGGAGTAGGTCCGTTGTATTATTTAGTACGTGTGTGCAAAATTTCATGTCATTCGAGCGAGGTTTGATAGACGTTTTGATCGAAATTGGAATTCAGAAATTTTTGGAGTTCTTAGGCTTGAATCTGTGGTTGATTTGATGTTTTGATATTGTTTTAACGATTCCGAAGGTTGGAACAAGTTTGAATGATGATATGGGATATGTTGGCTTGTTTGGCTGACATCCCGAGGGCTCGGGTGTGTTTCAGGTGGTTAACGGATCAATTTTTGGACATTGGATTGGCAGATTTTCTGGTGTTGTTGCAGAAAATTATTCATCGCGTTCGCAGTGGGGTCCCGCGTTCACGAGAGTAATTGGGAAAGCTGAGGAATTTTTTCTATGCGTTCATGAGGAGGAGGACGCGAACGAGGAGATTGAGTAAAGTGTTCTATGTGTTCGTGCTCAATTGGCCGCGTTCACGAAGGGTAGTGGCAACTGGGGACCCCAGGTCCCTTTGGTCTATGCGTTCGCATGTCAGGGAATGTGTTCGTGAAGGAGTGAGTTGGTAAAGCTTCGCGTTCACGAAGTTGTAGATGTGTTCACGAAGGGCATTTTTGGAGGCAGGCGAGATTAGCCTACATGAATGCAAGAGGACCGCCTCGTTCGCGTAGAAGGAATAACTGGGTAGGCAGATTATATTTAAAAATTGAGGGTTTAAGTCCAATATCACAAAAAACCATTAGATAGCTCCGAAGAAGGTGAAATTTGAGGAGATTTTCGGTGGAGTAATTGGGGTATGTATTCTTCACTCATATTTGGTTTAATTCCATGATTTGGTCTTGAATTTCATCATTTAATTTGAGAAATTAGAGTGGATATTGGGGGAAAATGGAAGAAAAGTTTGAGAATTCTTTTGGGGATTTGAATGGGCAATTGAGGTCAGATTTTGATGAATTTGTTATAGGTAGACTCGTGAGAGTGTAAGGATTCTATTGATGTGATTTTTATTGGATTTCAAGACGTGGGTCCAAGGGTCGGGTTTGTCTAATTTTGAGATTTTTGATGTAAATTGGTTATGTTCGAGTGGGTTTTATTCTCTTAGCATATTTTGATGGTATGAATCTGAATTTTTGGATAGATTTGGAGCAATTAGAGGCCGATTCGAGGGGCAAAGGCATCGGAGGCAAAGGCATCGCGGGCTAGAGTTTGGACCGGATTGAGGTAAGTAATGATTGTAAATATTGTCCTGAGGGTATGAACCCCGGATTTCACATCGTTTCACTGCTTTGAGGTGACGCACACACTAGATGACGAGCGTGGGGTTGTGCACCGTTGGGAATTGTGACTTGGTCCGTCCCATGTGATTGTTAAGTCACGTATTTGATTGAAAACTAATTGATACTATTATGTTTTGGAAAGTATTATTATGTTTTGATCTGAATGCCATATTTGGGCCTTGTGCCAACTGTTTGGACCCTTAGGAAATTTTTACTACTATTTCTAACTGTTTTAACTTAATATTTGTTCTCAGTCATGCTGTGTTTTACTGATTTCATAACTCAGCCTTATTTACCCAGTTTTGATGCTATAAATGACATTTTGGGCTGAAGGCCCTGTTTTACTAATAGTCCGAGTGTCTTGTGAGGTTGATGACTGAGAGAGGTCAAGGGCCTGGTTGTGAGGATTATATATTTATGGATCGGACTGCACGCCGCAACAATATATATATATATATATATATATATATATATATATATATATATATATATATATATATATATATATATATATATATATATATATATATGTGTGTGTGTGTGTGTGTGTGTGTGTGTGTGTGTGTGTGTGTGTGTGTGTGTGTGTGTGTGTGTGTGTGTGTGTGTGTGTGTGTGTGTGTGTGTGTGTGTGTGTGTGTGTGTGTGTGTGTGTGTGTAGGAGCCCCTCAGGAGTTTGCACGCCTCCAGTGAGCGCAGTCGACTATATATATGGATCGGGTTGCATGTCGCAGCGATTATGATAAAGTACCTATTGAGCGTGAGTGCTGAGTGTGAGCGCTGATTGCTGAGAGTTGAGTCATGAGTGACTGAGTGGCTTGCCCGAGGGGCTATATATATACACATATACGAGTGATGCTTTGCCTAATGGGCCTGTTTATGAAATTACTATTTTCACTACTCTTTAAAGTAAGTCTCTATTGAATATGTTGATTAAATTACTGCTTTTACTCATCTTTATACTGAGCCTCTATTGAAAATATTAAACAAAAGTTTTAAACAACTTTCATTTAAACTGGAGTTTTTACGAGGTGTTCGGAATTTAGTCAGTAATTTGGCTTTGTTACTTCCACTGAGATTTTTAAGTTATGAGATGGTTATGAATTTATGTTTGCTTGAGGGGTTGTATATGAACTATGTTTTGGCCGAGGGGCCGATTATGATTTTCATCACTTTCACTATAAATTACATTGAACTTCTCGAAATGGGAGTTGAACGAGATGATTTGATTTGTATCCTGTTTTAGAAACATGTTGTACCCATTGTGGTGTTATGACGTGATTTACGTGATTTCTTACTGCTCAGTCTTTATTTACTTTATTACTTACTGAATTAGCGCACTCACATTACTCCATGCACCTCGTGTGCAGATTCAGGTATTTTTGAGCTTGGTGGCAGGTTCATCGGAGTTAGCAAGATAGTTGTCTGGCGATCGCAAGCCTATTTTTCTCCCTCCTTATTCTCCCTTAGTGTATTCTCGTTATTTTCCCGACCATATTGGTCTTGATGTTGTCAGACAGTTGTAATAGATGCTCATGACTAGTGACATCCCGATATCAGGCTTTCTTTCCGCACTATTGCTTGTTTTTTTTAAACACTATATAAAGGTTTATGGTTAAATAGATTCTATTTTATCCTAAGAATGGAGAATATTGATTGGTTTTGGGCTTGTGTCGGCTGGCCTAGTTCCATGATAGGCGCCATCACGACCGGGTTAGTTTTGAGGTTGTGACAAGTTGGTATCAGAGCCTAGGTTACATAGGTCTCACGAGTCATGAGCAGGTTTAGTAGAGTCTTGCGGATCGGTACGGAGACGTCTGTACTTATCCGTGGGAGGCTGCAGAACCTTTAGGAAAAACTTCACATTCTTGAATTCTTATCGTGCGTCCTTGATTCAGCTTGAAATGTAACTCTTTAAATTCCTTCCATGCATCTGTATGCACGCATGAGTGCTCGGTATCAGTTGTGCATCGATGGCTTGTGATTCCCTGATCAAGGGATGAGATATGATTTCTGTGTGTTGATGTTGGGCCAGTCTGGAGGACCTGAGGCCGGGTCTTGCCTGTAGCTTGAGCCCTGAGCTGTTGATTTTGTGAGTGCGTATTTTTGGATTTATATGTTCGATAGTGTCCCTAATAAGGGAAGTGATGACTGGATAGATATGTGATGAGTATGATATGACTGCGAGTTGTGTTCATATGAATTGAATGAGACAGAAGGGTCTTCTTGGGGGTAGCAAGAACTATCTGGTGCTTTATTTTCATCGTGATTTGATGTATGGCTCGAGTTGTGGGCATAATGAAGGATATTTTTCATGTTGTCTAGTTGGGAAATGGAGTAAATTTTATGTTGTGATATGAGTTCAGACTCAGGAAGGGTAAGTTATCGGGTAATAGTTATGATTATGGAAGAATATAGAGAGATGCCAGTTTGAGGCTAAGTAAGTGGATTATCTTCAGTGGTCTGTTCTGAAGTTGCGTGGTCCCTATGATGTTGTTGTAAGTCCTCTTTTATCAGTGAATTATACGTGCTGTAGTTTGAGTTTGGATCGCGTAAAAAAGTTATCTTGACCGTTACAAGGGTGAACGCGAGGTTTGCAAATAATTTGAAATACTAGATGGTCTGTGTTGCACGAGCTTATGAAGGATTGAGTTTAATCTCACTATGGTATTATGGCAGTAATAGAGTATATGCATTATGGGTTATTGCGTGTTTTGATCTATGACTTTGAGTCAAGTGGGGGAGTCTGCTATTGATCAATTGATTGCACAGCTATGTGTTGTGTTGGTTCCAGTTTGGGGCATACTGGTGAATAAGTTATGGCTTACAGAGGTTGAGATCAAGGATGACCCGAATAAAGGAAATTTTGGATAGGGGTTATGTTATGCTTTATGGACGTATAATAATCTATGGAATGACTTGAGTTGTTATTGGTGAAGGATGTAATGTACATGGAGAAGGAATTTATTTGGATACATTAAGGTGGGGTTACTTTCTGCGGTATTGGAGTGCTAATGGAGCATAGGTCGTCCGATCTGTTTGATCATTCTAATTGAGGTTTGAGCAGAGTGGACGACTCTCGAGAATGGTTCTAATGGGTTCAAGATTTTACATGTAATAAGTGGAGATTTCCAGGTTGTATATTTGGCTAGAAACTAAGGTTTGCATCGGAGGGTGTCAAGACTCGTGGTATTTCTATATCATTATGGATTCTACACATCAGTATCAGGAAGGTGAAGGTAATGGTTTTAGATTCGCAGAAGGTCTCTTCAGAGCGGGTATCTCAGCTGGGGTACTATTGGGGTTGCTTCCGAAGAATATAATGGGTCATGAGCCTTAGGGCGGTGTGGTTTTACGCTTGGGTCTTGTGTGGTGAGTCTGGGTTGAGGACTGTGGTATCATGTCAAGGAGAAGTATCAATTCGAAGGTAAATCAGAAGAACTTGGGATACATAGGACTGCTTGGTAGTATGTCGGATCAACATGGTAAGGGGTATGATTAGTTCTTTAAGTGCTTATGAGGTAATGAGTTTCCACAGGTGTTTCGTGGAAATGCTCTTAGGTTTTGATGGCTTGTGTAGCTTGGTTGAGTTAGAAGGAGTCAGTCCTGATGGTTCGGTTTTGTGCAAAAGGGGATTTGTAGAGTTCCTGATGATTTCTATCATGGTTAGAGATGTATATTTTCTACTGGCATGAGGAGCATGGGATGTATAGTGATTTTCTCCTAGATGGGATCAAACGGCAAAGTTCTTGGCTGGTTGAGTACGTAGTTGCTTGTAGCCCGGAGTGGATTATGAAGTTCTCATATTTATCATGGGATGGCATGGTATATGAGGCATGTTGTGTAGGGTTGAGATTTTCATATGTTAGGTCACAATTCAGTTTTGAAAGGAAGGTCATAAATTTTTAGGCATCATGGGCGGTTTCAGATGATTAGGCAAATGGTATTGCTAATTGGTGTCGCTTGATGAGGGTATACATTTCAGAAATGGCAATATATTTGAGTTATGGATACTTTACTGGTATTGCGGCACTATCTTGTCTGATCGACTGCTGATATTCAAGGTTTGCTTGGTGGCACAGAAGAATTTTTAGAAGTACCCCTCGTGGGATGATCAGGTATTAGGGATGTGTTAGATATTCGGGCGGTGGAGTTGGTATCGGATATGGTGATTCGTGTGCTTTATGGATTTGGAGACTGGAGTTCTCATAAGTAGGGTATTTCATGGGGTGTGGACTGTGAAGATGTGGGCAAGCTGGTCAGATGATAGTATGTGCTATGATTCAGTCATTGTGAACTTTCGGAGAGTTATTTATCTATTGCGGGTGACCACAGTTGATTTGGGGTTCATTGGTAGGCCAATATGTATGTGTGTGCTGCATCGAGTCGGATATGTCGACTCCGAACTGCCATTGTTGAGAGAGGTGCTATTCGGTTGTTGTTAAGCTTATTCGTGTTTCAAGATTATTTGTGAGTTACCCTTGTACGCTATGCGGGATTTTGATTCGTTGATTATATGCACAAATGATATGGTTCTATTTGGGCTTTACAGTGGAATTTGAGTGAGATGGATATTAGGGTGTTGCATGATGGATTGCGCATTGGATATGTTCTCTTGGACTAGTATGACATTGCGTCGTTTGCTCTCCATGGTTATGGTGATTCACTGTTGGTACTAGGCACCAAATTGCACATGGTTGTTGATTTTGAGCATAGTGACTTGAGGTGATTCATGTGGATCAGTGTTTGAATAGGATCGCGCATTGCAGCAAAGTTATGCGGAGGTATGATCCTTCAGGTTAGATTCACACATTCTGGTTCTATGGTACGAGATGGATTCTTAGCATCGTATTGTGGTGGTACTGGTGAGCTTGAGGTACAGCTCTCTCATTGAGTCATTTTCTTTCCATGATTTGAGCATGTATGGACTGATGCTTATTGGTGCACGGGGGTGCACGGGTTGTGGCTTGAGATAGTATCGATGTGTCATGTCTCTAGAGTAGCCGTATTGAATGAGATGAGGTCGTTGGGATCTGGAATAAATACTATCGGATTCAGTTTCAGCATGTTGGAAGGATAATATCGGGATTCGGCTTAGAAATTGCTATGGTCCTTTCCAAAGGAGAGGGAGCTTCATGAATGGTTGATCTAAGGAATGGTTATAACTTTCTGCATGTTTCATTCATCATTGGCAGTACATGGAAGTGTCGGAATGAGGCTTTATTTGATAAGAGGTTTATTATTGATATTCGGTTTTTTGACCAACTACTGTGATTAGAAGTTATCGCTACGAGTGTTTCAGTTATGTGGTATATCATGTAATTGCATCTGAGATTGCAGGTATGGTTTGCTACAGCTTGTTCGGACTTATTCAGAGTATAGATGTGAGATTCTGATCTTATAGATGATTTCGGGAGTGGAAATGTGGTTCTAAGGTTTATGGGCTTGGTTGTATTGCGGAATTTCAGTTATGTTATGCTATCGGACCTATATGAGATAGAGTGACGTGGGATCACCCCCATGTATGTGCATTGTAAGGTTACGCAACAATTTGATAGTTTTCGGAACAACTCTGGGCACGTTCGAGGACGAACGTATGTTTAAGTGGGGAAAGATGTAACGACTCGACCGATTGCTTTGAGATTTTGCACTTCGATCGCTAATTCTCGGGCATGACTAGCCCTGTGTGACGTATTATAACTTATGTAACTCGTTGGTTTTGGTTTTCAGGGTAATCAGAATGGATTTGGAAGAACAATTCTCAGTTTGAAGCTTAAAATTTGAAAAGTTTGACCAAGTTTTGACTTTTTAGTATTCGATCTCGGATTTGGATGTTTATGATTTGGTTAGCTCCATTAGGTAATTTTTCACTTGGGAGCGTGTCCATAATGTATTTTGGAGGTCTGTGGTAGATTTAGGCTTGAATTGGTGAAATTGGAATTTTGGCATTTTCTAGTTGGTTGCGGAGATTTTGATATAGGGGTCGGAATGGAATTCTAGAAATTGGAGTTGGTCCGTTGTGTCATTTGGGACGTGTGTGCAAAATTTCAGGTCATTCGGGCGAGGTTTGGTAGACTTTTTGATCGAAATCGGAATTCGGAAGTTTTTGGAGTTCTTAGGCTTGAATCTGTGGTTGATTTGATGTTTTGATGTTGTTTTGAGGGTTCCGAAGGTTGGAACAAGTTTGAATGATGATATGGGATAAGTTGTCATGTTTGGTTGACATCCTGAGGGCTTTGGGTGTGTTTCGAGTGATTAACGGATCAATTTTTGGACCTTGGACTTGGCAGATTTTCTGGTGTTGTTGCAGAAAATTCTTGTTCATCGCGTTCGCGAAGAGTAAATGGGGAAGTTGAGGAATTTGTTCTATGCATTCGCAAGGAGAAGGATGCGAATGCGGAGGTTGAGTAAAGTGTTCTATGCGTTCGCGCTCAATGGGCCGCGTTCGCGAAGGGTAGTGGCAGCTGGGGACCCCATGTCCCTTTGGTCTATGCGTTCGCGTGTCAGGGAACGCGTTCATGAAGGAGTGAGTTGGTAAAGCTTCGCGTTTAAGAAGCTGTGGAGACATTCGCAAAGGGCATATTTGGAGGCAGGCGAGATTAGCCTACGCGAACACGAGAGGACCGTCGCGTTCGCGTAGAAGGAATAACTGGGCAGTCAGATTATATTTAAAAATCGAGGGTTTAAGTCCAATATCACAAAAATCATTAGAGAGCTGGGGAGAAGGTGAACTTTGAGGAGATTTTCAGTGGAGTAATTAGGGTAAGTATTCTTCACTCATATTTGGTTTAATTTCATGATTTAGTCTTGAATTTTATCATGTAATTTGAGAAATTAGAGTGGAAATTGGGAAAAATGAAAGAAAAGTTTGAGAATTCTTTTGGGGATTTGAATGGGCAATTGAGGTCGGATTTTGATGAATTTATTATGGGTAGACTCGTGAGAGTGTAAGGATTCTATTGATGTAATTTTTATCGGATTTTGAGACGTGGGCCCGGGGGTCGAGTTTGGCCAATTTCGTGATTTTTTGAGGTAAATTGGTTATGTTCGAGTAGGCTTTGTTCCCTTAGCATATTTTAATGGTATGAATCTAATTTTTGGTTAGATTTGGAGCAATTGGAGGCCGATTCGAGGGGCAAAGGCATCGCGGGCTAGAGTTTGGACCGGATTGAGGTAAGTAATGATTGTATATATTGTCCTGAGGGTATGAAACCTCGGATTTTACATCGTTTCACTACTTTAAGGTAACGCATACACTAGATGACGAGCGTGGGATCGTGTACCGTTGAGAATTGTGACTTGGTCCGTCCCGTATGACTGTTAAGTCGCGTATTTGATTGAAAACTAATTGATATTATTGTGTTTTGGAAAGTATTATTATGTTTTGAGCTGAATGTCATATTTGGGCCTTGTGCCAACTGTTTGGACCCTTAGGGGATTTTACTACTATTACTCACTGTTTTGACTTAATATTTGTACTCAGTCATGCTGTGTTTTACTCATTTTGTAACTTAGCCTTATTTACCCAGTTTTGATACTATAAATGACATTTTGGGTTGAACGCCCTGTTTTATTGATAGTTCGATTGGCTTGTGAGGTTGATGGTTGGGAGAGGTTGAGGGCCTAATTGTGAGGTTAATGACTGAGAGAGGCCGAGGGCCTGGTTGTGAGGATTATATATTTATGGATCGGGTTGCACGCCGCAGGAATATATATAGCGCTTGGGCTGTTGGAGCCTCTCCGGAGTCTGCACACCCCCAGTGAGCACAGTCGTCTATATATATGGATCGGGCTGCATGCCGCAGTGATATATGGATCGGGCTGCGCACTGCAACAGTTATGATAAGGTACCTATTGTGCGTGAGTGCTGAGTGTGAGCGTTGATTGCTGAGAGTTGAGTCATGAGTGACTGAGTGGCTTGCCCGAGGGGCTATATATATACACATATACGAGTGATGCTTTGCCTGAGGGGCCTGTTTATGAAATTACTATTTTCACTCCTCCTTAAAGTGAGTCTCTATTGAATATGTTGATTAAATTACTGCTTTCACTCATCTTTATACTAAGTCTCTATTGAAAATGTTAAACAAAAGTTTTAAACAACTTTCATTTAAACTGGAGTTTTTACGAGGTGTTTGGAATTTAGTCACTGATTTGGCTTTGTTACTTCCACTGAGATTTTTAAGTTATGAGATGGTTAGGGGTGTTCATGGTTCGGTTTGGATCGATTTTTCTATAAAAAGAAACCAAACCAAGTAAGTCGGTCTTTTAAATATTAGAACCAAACCAAACCAATTAAGTCGGTTTTTTCTCGATTCGGTTTATGTCGATTTTTTGGTTTTTTCGGTTATTTGTCGGTTTTTTCTTAAATATAAGACATACACTACCAAACACACATTTTGGCAACCACATTTTCAACGTAACACTATCAAATCAATTGCCCTTTGAGAAATCTATTATTTACCAAGATATATTGATGATAATTGAATCAAATAGTGATGAATAATTTAAGGACTCAATTAAAAATATACTCCCTCCGTTTCAATTTATGTGAACCCATTTGACTGGGCACATAGTTTAAGAAAAGAGAGAAGACTTTTGATCTTGTGGTGTAAAATGAGGTACATATATTTTGTGTGGCTATAAATCATTGTGTAAAGATAAATTGTTTCTAAATAAGGAAAGAGGTCATTCTTTTTGGCACGGACTAAAAAGGAAATATGTTCACATAAATTAAAACAGAGGGAGTATTATTTTTAACATGAAATAGATTCTTACACTTAACAAAAGAAAACTACCAATTAAACTAAAATGTAAAGGTAAAGAACTATACTAAATATGCAAACGATTAATATTTACTATAGAAATTTTAAAACTTTGTATAAAAGTATACATATATATAGGTGGAATAATAAATTTAAAATAGCTACTCCTATATTCGGTTTGGTTCGTTTTTTTTTAATTAAAACCAAATCCAAACCAAATTTGATCAGTTTTTAAATTTCAAAACCAAAACCAAACCAAACCAAAAAGTATCGGTTTTTTTAGTCGGTTTGGTTTGATTTTCGGTTTGGTTCGGGTTTTCGGATTTTTATGAACACCATGAGAGATGGTTATGAATTGTTGTTTGTCGGATGGGCAGTATACTAACTATGTTTTGGTCGTGGGACCGATTATGATTTTCATTACTTTCACTATAAATTACATTGAACTTCTACTGAAAATGTTAGAAAGGCATTTTTCAAAGGATTTTTCCCGAAATGGGAGTTGAACGAGATGATTTGATTTGTATCCTCATTTGGAAACATGTTGTACCCACTGTGGTGCTATAACATGGTTTACGTGATTTCTTACTGCTCAGTCTTTATTTACTTTTATTACTTACTGAGTTGGCGTACTCGTATTACTCCCTGCACCTTGTGTGCAGATTCATATATTTCTGAGCTCGGTGGCAGGTTCATCGGAGTTAGCAAGGTAGTGTAACAACCCGTACATTTGGACTAGGTATGAATATGTTAAATCGGTATTAATTTGATATTTTAGACATATTAAGTCCTAGAGGTATGATTATTGGTGAAAATAGTTATTTCGGAATCAAGATGGAGAGTGAGGTGTATAAGATTCAACAAAATCGACTAAGTTTGCAGAAGGTCCATCTTCCAGCAAGGTTTAGTAAATATTTATAAGGAATTTTGGAATACTAAAAGCATAAAAGTTGTAGTCCTTTGAAATAGCTTTCCAACGATATATTGTGGAGCCAAAACGGAGCTTTGTGCAAAAGGTTATATCCATTTTACAGAACAGTGTGTAACCACTGCGTTTGACCGCGGTCGTGAGGCAGTGCTCCAGCTATTTACCGTGGTCGGGACCGAGGTCAGGCCTACAGGGGCACGGTGGCAGGCATGGGGAGTCATGTTTTAAGCCCTATTTCGTCCCCCACAACCCCAAAACATAAAAACTTACTCTAGAAAGGAAAGCTCTCAAAAACCTAACTCCTTAAGGGTCCCTCCACCACCCAAGGTAAGTTCTAATGGTGATTCTAAGTTAATTTCAATTTTCCAATATCTTATTAACATGGGTAAACCCTCCATATCATTAGATATTCGATTGGGACATCATTGTTGAGAGAAGGAACCCTAGAACTCGAATCCAAGGGAATTGAACTTCAAAAAGGTAATGTCTTCACCCTCTAATTGATTTTAACATTGGGTTAATGATTGTAGACTCTAGTTCATGAGATATGTATTGATGGGTTTGATAGAAAAGCATGAACTGTTATAGGTTTGGGTTGTTGATTGTTGATTATTGGCTAAGGGTGTTGTTTACCTAATGGATGATGAAGAATGATGTTGATTATAACCATTTGAAACTTTAGAATTTATCTAGGAGCAAGAGAATGGGTTATTGGGTGTATAGACACCATTAATAAGGATTATGAAGCTTTATACTCACCAAGTGTTTGATAAAATGCCTAAGGGACCAAAACATGAGTATTATTGCTAATATGGAATCCCTTTGACTTGTATTGATATAGATTAAAGTTGAAAGGGTTGACAAAGGTTGTATTATGCTCAAGGACAGGAAGTTAAGGTATGTGAGGCTAACTCTCTATATTTGGGAATGTTAATAATTTTCTCCCTACACTACGTTTCTTTTACCACGCTACTAATTGCCTCAGAAATATAGTTTAGCCTTGTTCCTTGAATATTGTAGAACTTCTATTCTCTAGCTTCATAACTCGTTCATAACTTTCATTCTAAACATTGTGAGCTCAGTTTGTATTCAATATATACTTGGGTCCCTTAGTCTCAGTATAGCTTACTCAGCATGTCATAAACAGTTGAAGTTTCAGTGTTCATAATTAGTTCAAGAATAAATGTTTCAGTCTAGTCCTATTCAGTATTCCAGTATTATGTAACTCAGTGTGATTCAGCATTTCAGTATCATGTATTGCAGTATGATTTTCAGTTCCTGATTTTACATTCCTGAATGTTGAACACCTATATTTGGGCCTGAGGCTGCAGTTTATGCTTTATGCATTTTGGACCTAAGGTCGCAGTTATGTATACGTATACTTTTGCCCGAGGCCGCAGTTTGTGCACACACACACACACATATTGGACCTGAGGCCGCAATTTAATATTCAGATAAACAGGTTGTTAATCATTCAGAAGAGGGAGTATCCGTATCCTTACTTCTTTTCAGTTCAATTATTAGTTACCATTTCAGTTATTAGTTATCGTATCAGTTACCAGTTATTAGTTCAGTTATCAGTTCAGTTATCAATTATCAGTCGAGTTATCATTTATTAGTTATCATTTCATTTATCCGTTATCATTTCAGTGATCAATTATCAATTCTCAGTTATCAGCTTAGTTTCAGTTTCAACATTTATAATTTTTTCTTTCAGTTGCTTTATATACCAACACAATTCAAATGTACTGATGTCCCTTTTGCCCTGGACCTGCATCTCACAATGCAAGTAATGATTTACATGTTGATGATTCAGGGCGCTAGGATTCTCGTACCAGCTATTTGGTGATCCCCAGTTCTTTCGGGGCGTTGTCATTACTATAGTCTTCAGTATTTTCAAACAGTCAGTGTTTTCAGTACTTCATTATAGGCTTCATAGACTAGACTAACAGTTAGACAAAGTTTCAGGCTTTTCATGTTAAGCTATGTTGGCTACAAATATGCTTCAGAGTTGTATTAGTATTTCCACACTTTGATTTATATCGCTCAGACTTTCAGTATATCAACATATGTTAGTTTATCTTCCGCATTCAGTATGTTATGATATCACATGTTGATTTAGCCAGCCAGTTGGTTCGCTCGGTCACATGTAGTCAGGCGCCGAGTGTCGTGTTACGTCCAGGCCTAGGTTCGGGGCGTGACAGGTAGCTGCTTGGCGATCGCAGTCCTTCTTTTCTCCCTCCTTATTCTCCCTTAGTGTATTCTTGTAATTTTTCCGGCCACATTGGTCTTGATGTTGTCGGACAATTATAGTAGATACTCATGATTAGTGACACCCCGATGTCGGGCTTTCTTTCCGCACTATTTTTTTAAAAAAGAACTATATAAAGGTTTATGGTTAAATATATTCGATTTTATCCTAAGAATGGAGAATATTGATTGGTTTTGGGTTTATGTCGGTTGGCCTAGTTCCATGATAGGAGTCATCACGACCGGGTTGGTTTTGGGGTCGTGACAAATTAGTTGTATGAAATTTATTTTTAATTTATATATTGTTGTAGATGTATCAAATTTGTACGAAATTTTACTTTTAGTTCGTAGGCGGCAGAAAATAGGGAAAGAGAAGAGGAGAAAGGAAAAAAAGAAAAAATGAATTATATATAGAGAAAGGCGACAGTAAATAAGGAAAGGGTCTGGATTAGCTCCAGTAATTGAAGCTCTTGTAATTAATAATTGGGTTCTAGATTAAGGTCATATGTCCATCCAGAATTTAAAGGTCATGATTGTTTGCTCCACTTTTTTTATTTTCTTGCTCACGGTTTAACAGAGAAACATAACAAATATGAATTAGATGCTTGATTTGTTCACTGAATTATCTTTTTAGCTTCTTTACTGATTTTCGTTTTCTCCTCGATAACTTTATTTAGCTACTTGATTTTCAAAAACAAAAAAATTCATTTAATTTGATAAAAGTTCATAGCTCTATACCCACTTCAGTCCCATACTCACACATCTAATCTATTTTCTATTTCTGTAACTCCTTCTGGGTTGAACACAAAAGCATTCTAGTGATGGAGATATAGACTCCTCTGGGAAAAAATTAAGAATTGGATGGAGATGAAAGATATTGATTTTGACCACGGTTTGCATATGGGTTACTTTCGAATTTAAGGCATTAATAACGGATTGTATATAAATTGTAAAGAAAATATAGTTAGGTCGGAAAATATACAAATCTAGAATAATTTTGGTAAATATATTTCAAATATTGTATAGGAATGAAAAAACCCCAACACTATGTACTTTCAAGCAATTTGCACAAATATGATACTTTTGTTCCACTATTCATATTTTAACCCCGGTAATTGAAGTTTTGGGAAACAAGCCCAACGCTAAAACTTTAAAGTACGTTAGGATAGAATTTTAAAGCACGTTAGGCAGAATTTAACTTACGCTGAATAAAATTGTTGCTATAAGTCCTGATAGATCATCCAAATTTTTTAGTATTATGGCTGAAAAATTTGGTGATCGTCAGCTTTTTTTGGTGCTTTGGGGTTCTAGCAATCGTCGAGAGCATGCTTACAATTTTGGCACGGAGCTATTTTATCAAAATACTTTTTAGGAGGATCAAAATATAACTAATAGTTTTAAAAAAAAGTCTAGCCAGCGTATTTTCTTGTTCTTGGTAAATTGTTCACATAATTGTATACCGCAGAAGTATACAACAATAATAATAATAATAGAACCGCAATGTTATATATACTACTATTAAGGATACATAATTAGTACTATTTTACATTTTAAAAAAAGGTATGATTTGAAATATTTTTTAAAATGAACATTTTGGGGGTAAAATGGCTAATCTAGTTGGTTGTCGTAATGGGCTTGCTCGTACAAGGCCCAGTATATTGCTGGCTTCAACCATGGCTCAAAAGTTTCTCAATAACTAATAAAAGCAACCAAAAAAAGAAGCGAAAAATATATAGAAAAAGAAATTTAATTGAAAATATTTTTCAGTCAAACTCATACTTCCTTCGTTCCAATTTACGTGAACCTATTTGACTGAGCATGGAGTTTAAGAAAAAAAGTAAAAATAGCACTGTATAACCAGTTTTTGGACTGGTCATTCAAAAATAGCCAGCGTTTACGAAGTCAATGAAAAATAGCCACTATTTTGTTGCAACAGAGACCGGTCCAGCATAATATACTGGAGTTCGGTGCACCTATGTATGAACTCCAGCATATAATGTTGGACCGGTATACTTTGCTGACTCCAGTATAATATACTGGAGACTGGAGCATTGATGCTCCAAACTCCAGTATATTATACTGGACAATTATACTTGCTGGAACTCCATCATCAGCATAAGTACACTAAAACTCCAACATAATATACTGGAGTTCCAACAAGTATAATTGTCCAGTATAATATACTGGAGACTGGAGCATCAGTGCTCCAAACTCCAGTATATTATGTTGGATTTCTAGTGTACTTATGCTGGAACTCCATCATATTATGCTGGAGTTCCAACATATTTATCTTGGTTCAAACATAATTATGTTGGAACTCTAGTGTAATATACTAGCGTATTTTCCAGGTTTTGAACAGTGTTTTCGCTCATATCTTTACATGAAAAGTGACTAAATTTCGATTACTTTTGAAACTAGGCTATTTTTGAACGGTCAGTTATAAATCTGGATATTTTTGAATTTCTCCCAAAAAATGAAGACTTTGGAATTTGTGGTCCAAAACAAGTCCAAATGGGGCCAGAGTATTTGTGTGGTTATAAAAGTTTCTCATTAAGGGTAAAGTTGTAAGTTTAAGCTAAATTGTTACCAAATTTAAAAATGGTTCATTTTTTTGGAACGGACCAAAAAAAGAAATAGGTTCACATAAATTAAAATAGTAATAAAACTTTTTATTATTTTAGGGGTTTGTGGGGGAAAGGGGGGGGGGGTGAGAAATAATTGTACGGAACAGTAGACCTGCCAAGAAGGCAAAAGACAAGGCGCACAGGTCCCAACACCCTCCATCAGAAACCACTTGAATCTTTTGTGTCCACATATCCACTAATTGTACTATGTAAGGTTAGAAAAATAGAAAAGCTTCATTGGGATTTGAAACATAAAAAATACTAAAATAATGATCTTAAACATGTGGAGTATAATATTTGTGTAAATATAAATTAATTGTACTATTTTCTTATTAGTCTGGTTTAAAAAGATTGACATATGTCTAGATTTTCTTAATAAATACTCTCTCCGTTTCAATTTACGTGAACCTATTTCCTTTTTAGTCCGTGTCAAAAAGAATGACCTCTTTTCTTATTTAGAAACAATTTACCTTTACACAATGATTTATAGCCACACAAAATATATGTGCCTCATTTTACATCACAAGATCAAAAACCTTCTCTCTTTTCTTAAACTCTGTGTCCAGTCAAATGGGTTCACATAAATTGAAACGGAGGGAGTAGTATTTATAGCCCCACAATTGCTATGGTAGATTTCAAACCACAAATTTCAAAAGTTTTATAGCTACACAAATGATATGACTTATTTAAGATCACATATCTCAAACGTATTCTCTTTGAAATGGATAAAGTATTTCCCAAGGGAAAATATTTTCCAAAACTCTTTCTCAATCTTTTCCACCCTCACCAATCCTCCCCAGCCCCTCTCTTCAACAAGGCTTTTTTTTTCAAATTTTAGTTTTTCCGTTATCACTCACCCTACTACCCCCTCCATTCCACCCCCCCCCCCCCCCACAAAAAAAAAAAAATTTACCTTATTTTTTTTACAATTTCAAATTTCTATTTTTTCGTTTTTCTGCACCACCCGCCCCAACCCCCTCACCTTCCCCTCCCCCCCAAAAAAATATTTTTTAAATATATTTTCAGTTTTAAATTTTTTATTTATCAGTTTAAAGGTTCAAAATTTTACAAGTTCCAAAATTATGAGTTCGGAGATTTATGTGTTTGGAAGTTTATGGGTTTAGAAATTACAAAGTTTACGAGTTCGAAATTTCGCGGTTTCGAAAGTTTAGCGGTTCAAAAGTTTATGAAATTTGTGGGTTTGGAAGGTTGTTGGTTTGAAAGTTTATGGCTTCATGTTTATTATATCTAACTTATTTATGAATACTCTTGAGAAGTCATTTTCCTTAATTTATGTACCAAACACTGAAAAATAAATAAGATTACTACTTGTTTTCCAAGAAAATATTTGCTTGGTGTAACACCCCGAAAAAAAAAATTGAAGTACTTAAGCGTTATTAAGAAAGTTGATGTGCGCTAACTATATTATTTTGTCTGTGAACGAGGACTATTAATATGATGGATATCAATTAGATATGATAATAAGTGT
Source organism: Nicotiana tabacum (assembly GCF_000715075.1). Classification (NCBI taxonomy): domain Eukaryota; kingdom Viridiplantae; phylum Streptophyta; class Magnoliopsida; order Solanales; family Solanaceae; genus Nicotiana; species Nicotiana tabacum. Next base: position 196,526,736 of record NC_134080.1, read on the forward strand.
ACGAGGCATATTATAAGTGATTTGGGGTCTAAGGAGAGGCCTAAGTCCAGGCCAAATTGAAAATTTTCATTATAGACTAAAATTCTAAATGAGCACGCACAAGATCACACTTTGGACGAGCATATCTACATATATATAAGGTGTTATGTGATGCACAACTTCTCAAATTAAAGGACTTTGAGTCTAGTTTCTAACGCTTCAAACCGTTCATCATTTAGACATTTGTACAAAAAGTTATGATTGATTTAATGAATGCGGGAAATGTTGTGTTCTAGGGCAGAGGCAAATCGTTGTTACCAAATGCGATTTATAATCGTATTCGACACCTGCGACTTACCCGGACAGATTACAAAACGCGAGTTTCAGTCATTTTTAACACATTTGGAGCTATGGAGCTCGGATTAAAGCGATTTTTGAGTTGATTTTTGAGGCGATTTTCATTGGGGTAAGTGATTCTAACTTGATTTTGGTTAAAATACATGAATCTATTATTGTTTTATCATGAAATTATTAAATTGGGTTGAAAATGGTAGTATTCTCTATACCTTAGATTTAAGATTTGGAGGTCGATTTGTTGTTGGAATTTAGTAATTTTGGTATGATTGGACTCGTGGTTGAATGTGCGTTCGTATTTTGTAACTTTCTTCGGATTCCGAGACGTGGGGCCCACGAGCGATTTTTGGGTTAATTTTGGATTTTGTTGGAAAATTAGTATTTTTATAAGGAATTAATTCCTATAATATGCATTGAATGAATTGAGTTAATTGTGACTAGATTCGAGACGTTTGGAGGCCGATTTGAGTGGCAAAGGCATTGCAGAGTAGGATTTTGCTCGAATTGAGGTAAGTAACGTTTATAAATCTGGTCCTAAGGGTATGAAACCTCGGACATTGTGTCGTATGACTATTTTGGAGGTTACACACATGCTAGTGACGGGCGTGTGGGCGTGCACCGTAGAGATTGTGACTTGGTCCATCCCGCGAGACTGTGGAATCAATTAGCCTACTGTCTAATACATGTTCCCTCTGTTTTCATATAAATTGATTGTACTTCATGTTAGAAATCATGTTTAGGCTTTATGTGTTCACTGTTGAGACCTGAGAGGTCGTGTACTTGCTGAATTAGCTGCTAAATTAATGTTTGTACTCAGTCATAGCTTTTCTTGCTTATTATGCCTTTGTCTCTTACTGTTTATTGTTGATACATAATATTACTTTTGTAGGGTTGTTTATATGATTTCTGAGAGTCCGAGAGACTGAAGAGATTGATGTCTGAGTAAGGCCGGGGGCCTAGTTGTGAGATATTAATACTATAGCATGTGAGTTATTCGTGCAGCACGTGAATTGCCCGTACGGATCTAGATATTGATACTATAGCACGTGAGTTATCCGTGCGGATCCAGATATTTATACTATAGCACGTGAGTTGTCCGTGCGGATCCAGATATTATATTATAGCACTTGAATTGTCTGTGCAGCACGTGAGTTGTCCATGCAGATTATAGCGCTTGGGCTGAAGGAGCCCCTCCAGGAGTCTGCACACCTCCAGTAAGTGCAGGTATATGATAGCACGTGAGTTGTCCGTGCAGTTTATAGCGCTTAGGCTAAAAGAGCCCCTCTGGAGTCTGTACATTCCCAGTGAGCGCAGGTACCTATTGAGTATGATTATTGAGGGCTGAGAGCCGAGTGATTGAGCTGTTGAGATGAGATGAGTGATTGTTGCCTTGAGAGGCCATATTTGTTTTCAGCTAATTGCTACACTTGATTGTTATTTGTCCCTGTCGTACATATTTCTGGAATATTTGATATCTGGTTTATTTGAGTATGCACTGATAAGACTTAAACTGTTAAATTGAAAGTATGACTACTCTTATTTGAAAGTTATTGAGATAACTCTATTGTATAGCTCGTCACTACTTCTCAGTTCCTTATTTATTTCTGTTACTTACTGAGTTGGTGTATTAACGTTACCCCCTGTACCTCGTGTACAGATCTAGATACTTCTGGTCACGGCGGTAACTGATTGAGGAGTCAGACTCAGGAGACTATTGAGGTAGTTGCATGGCGTTCGCTGACCTTGACTCTCCTTTCCTTTCATGTTGTACTGTTCTATTTTTCCAGACGGTGTTTTATCAGTCGGATGTTGTTATCATTTAGATGCTCATGCACTCAGTGACACCGGGTTTTAGGGATGAATTATTTAGTACTTTTGGAGTTATATTCTGTTCTAAAAGTTTTTATTTAATATTAATTGCTTCCGCCTTTATTTAAAAGTTCTACTGTGTTGAGATGTTGAGTTGAGGCTTGCCTTGTACCACGATAGGCGCCATCACAATGGGTGAGATTTTGGGTCATGACACTTGGAAAACATTTTCCACGGAAAATATTTTCCGTTATACCAAACACACCCTAAATTAATCACTTTTTCCATGCTGACCTTTTTTTTTCACTTTTTATATTTGCTAGTCTTGCTACACTCTAAAATGATGCTCTATCTGCTCCGATTTAATAATATACTTTTAGTTTTTTGCATATATGACATTGATAAAAACTAGTGATGATCTAAACATTTTCTTTTTAGCAAATACTAAATATAGGCCACATATATTGCTGATTGAAACTTTTTTACTCTACTATAATGAAGAAGAAGATATCCAATTATAAATTAATTATTAGAAATATTTTAAAATTAAATTATTTAGTGAACATACGTTTGGGTGCTCAAGTTCAGTTACTCACTTGAATAATAATGCTCGATGAAATTGATAACTCGTCAAGCTATTAGATCGCCCATATTTCAATCATCTAACCCTTAAGTTGTGAAGTTTGAAATTATTTTGAATAAATTGGTGGTTCCACAAACTTCTTGATCTACTCTTTCCATTTATCAGAGTCAAATATTATTTATGTTTAACCATGAATATTTTTTAAGTCCTAAAAAATTGTTTTTAAATGTTACTACGATACTTGTTGAAATTACAAAAAAAAAGTACTGTATGCAGTTCTTTTTTTTGGAGGTGGGGTGAGGGGGTGGGGGGTTAAAGCTAAGTTGAAGCGAGAGAATCGTTGAGTCTTAGGTTCGATTTTCACTGCAAATATACTACTACTACTACTAGATTTGGGTTTCTCGAGAATTTTATAAGAATGTTTATTTAATTAGAGGTTTTCGGTTTGAGCAACAAGAATAAGGGGTCGTTTGGTAGGGTATATAAGAATAGTGCTGAGTAAAGTGTATTAGTAATGCAGAGATTAGTAATGTAAGGATTAGTAAGCAAATATTAATTATGCAGAAATTATTTCTTATTCATTGTTTGGTGTGATGTATTAAAATTGCATAATATTAACTGTTTATAAAAATATCCTCCATATTCTTTAGCTTTAAGGGATTTTAAGGACAATGTTGTCTTTAACCATGCTAATACATGCATTAATAGCCTTGGTATTGTTAATACCATGGTTTGCTATGTATTAGCTATACATAGGATAATACCAAATAGGTTGTATAACTAACACTTGCATTAGTAATACATATGTTGAAAAAATATACCTAACAAGGGCCGGATTAGTAATACTAAAAACTAATGCATACATTATTTTCTCTAATGCATCCTACCAAACGACCCCTCAATGTCTTATTAAGTAAATAACACTAAAACTCTCATAATGAGTTTTCTGTGGCGTTTGTTCAAATTAATAGAGCTAGTGAATTTCAGATATCAAATAAAGATGACAATTCGATATATAAAGTATCTCGTGTTTATACAGGGTTCGAAAAAGGACCGTATCCCAAAAGTATCAATACTTCCAAAAAAAATATCGATTAATAAATTATGGACACTAGATGATTGAAGTAAGAAAAATGGTAATTTTACAATAAACTATTCAAATATTTTTTTAATGAAAGAAAGACCAACGAAGTATTATTACAGCTGCTAACTATATTTCTAACCTAACCTAAACTTTAATGATTCATACACTTAACTATTTTAGTGAGTGCACTATTCACTAGTAACCTAGACCAGGTACTACATATCTACTCTCTTTATTCATTCACTTTTATCTTCATCTTTCTTAAACCCTTCACCTTTATAATTTCCCTCACCACAATCATATCATATATCTTAATAAAAGAAGAAAAATTATCAAGAAAAAATGGATGAACTAATGGTCTCCTCTTCTTCCTCTTCCTCATCATTTTCCATACCCTCTTTATTTTCTCAAACAAACCAACCTTTATCTACCCTTCAACAAATGCTTCAACATGTTCTCAAAAATCAAACAGATTCTTGGTCTTATGCTATTTTTTGGCAAACTTCAAATGATGATGATGGTCGTTTATTTTTAGCATGGGGTGATGGCCATTTCCATGGTACAAAAGTCAAAAAAGGAGAAGTAAATGGTGCTAATAAAGCTAGTTCTTTAGAGAGAAAAAATGTTATAAAAGGAATACAAGCTTTGATTTGTGAAAATGGAGATGGTGTAGTAGAAGATGGTGGTGATGTTACTGATATTGAATGGTTTTATGTTATGTCTTTAGCTCAATCTTTTTCTATTGGTGATGGAATTCCTGGTAAAGCTTTTTGTACTGGTTCTTTTGTGTGGCTAAATGGGGCACAACAACTTCAGTTTTGTAGTTGTGAAAGGGCTAAAGAAGCTCAAGTTCATGGTATTGAAACTTTGGTTTGTATTCCAACTTCAAATGGAGTTCTTGAACTTGGATCAAGTGATTTAATCAAAGAAAATTGGAGCTTAGTTCAACAAGTTAAATCACTTTTCTCTTTAGATCAAGAAAATGGTCTTGAAAAAACCGTTTCTTTTGCTAATATTGGCCTTGTCTCTTGCTTACAAGAAAATGGTCAAATTTTAGCCATCAACAACAACAATCATAACAAGAACAACACTAGCAAAAAGCCGAAAACCGAGGAAATTTCCACTACTGCAACAGCTGCAACAACTTTATTTCAAGATTCTGACCATTCGGATTCTGATTGTCAAGTACTTGTTGACAAGCCAATAGTGGAGAAAAAAACACCAAAAAAGAGAGGGAGAAAGCCAGGGGCAACCCGTGAAACCCCGTTAAACCATGTCGAAGCAGAGAGACAGAGAAGGGAGAAACTAAACCACAGATTTTACGCGTTACGCTCTGTTGTACCTCATGTTACAAAAATGGACAAAGCTTCTTTGTTATCAGATGCTGTTGAATACATCAATGAGTTAAAAACCAAAGTGGATGAATTAGAGTTGCAGCTTAACAAAAAATCAGAGAGCAAAAAGAAGCTGAAAGTTGAGTCAATGGACAGTACAACTCTTGACAACCAGACTACTACTACTACTACAACTTCCGTGGATCAAATTAGGCCAAATTCTAACTCATCATCTTCATATGGACCAAATAATTTAACAGTTGAAGTTGAAGTCAAGATTTTAGGTCCAGATGCAATGATAAGGGTACAATCGGAAAATGTGAATTATCCTTCAGCAAGATTAATGCGTGCACTTCAAGATCTTGAATTACATGTACACCATGCTAGTATTTCAAGTGTTAATGATCTTATGCTTCAGGATATTGTTGTTAAAGTTCCTAAATGTTTAGGTACTGAAAATGGTCTAAAATCTGCTCTTCTTAGAAGCTTAGAGCAGTAGTAGAAATGTTGATTACTAATATATTTACTTGTTGTTTACTTATTATTATGCCTAAATCAGTTCATTGTTTAATATATAAATAGCTAGTTTTTTCGTATTCTTTAAGTGGTTAACAACGTTGTTGTAATAAGATATCCAAATCCTTATAAAGCTAAAATTTTGTCAAATAAAGAAATGCATATTGTTGCATGCTCTCTTATGGATTGACATTTTTAGTCTATTTCTGCCGCTCTTTTTTTAAGTGAATTTCTTATACTAAAACGGCCAGCTAGCAATGGCGAAATCAGAAATTTTACGGAAGTTGTTCAAGATTTAATATATAGATTTTTGACCTATATAATAATACTCCCTTCTCAATTTATATGAATTTATTTGACTGGACACGAAATTTAAAAAAAAAAAAAGAAGACTTTTGAACTTGTGTAGAATGGATCATTTTTTTGATACGGATTAAAAAAAATAGGTTCACATAAATCGAAATAAGATTAAATATAATTTTTTATATATTCAATATAATTTTCTAATGAAAGATGTTTAACTTTTCACATTGTGCGGCTACGCCACTATATGCGTGGTGCAAATCTTGTAGATTATTCCTAAGTCTGGAATAATTATTTGATATTTATACTGACGACAGAAGATATCAATATTCGAGGAGATAATCAAGATGCCAATGCGTTATTTCGTACACTAACATTATTATTGAAGGAATAAAGCTACCTGTATGGTGTAAAATGGAGATGTCACTATTATCCCAATTGGCTTTTAAAAATTATAAAAGACAGTCATGTCATGTGTGTTTTCCTGCTTGTTTGTCTTTATATGTCCACATATGTGCCCTCTTTTCCATGTTTATGTGGTTATTTCTATAGGGAATACTATACACTTGACCCCACCACTGAATGACAATATCGTTTACTTTTCTTTCAATATAATATTCGTGCTTTTCTGGAACCTCCAATACTTAAAGCATGTAAAATGTGTGCTTAAATTATAAATTAATGTCAAGGTCATTGAAACTCTTCTTTTATCTACTTGTACGACACCTATTTTATACTCCATTATTCATTGGACCATTTGTTTCTTCTTATCTGATGTCAAAATCCCACTACGCTTGCAAAACGATACAGTTAGTTAATGGCCAGTTTGGCCATAAGAATTTTTTTTTAATTTTATTTTTTAAAAACGTTAATTTTTTTCAGAATTAGTATTTGTTCATGAAAATTTCAAATTTCTCTTGAAGTTGCATTTCGAAATTTTTCAGAATTTTGAAAAACTCCAAAAATTATTTTTCAAAATTTTCACTTTAAATCACTTAGAAATATTCAAAAATAACTCCAAATTGTATTTATGTCCAAACACAACTCCAATTTTTAAATATCATTTTTACTTTTTGGAATCTTATCATTCTTATGTCCAAACACCCACTAAATATTTTTTTTCCGTTAGTTGCTAATCCTAGGCCGTTATCACGCTTCTTTGCTTTTTTAAGTTTTAAAAAAAGGGATAAATTCATTTACTGACATAAGAATTACGAATATTACTTTACTTTAACTAATATATATATATATATATATAAAGGTTATTTTTACCCAATTTTAATGGAGATTGCTTAATCTTGTTCATTTACTATTCAAAATTTCTTAATTTTTCCCTTTGTTAGAGTTTTGATCTAATCTCCCACCCGCATTAAGGATAATTGGATAAAGTATCATTTTCTCCATTAACAAATGGAACTCCAATCGATTGAAACTGAAGTAAAAAATTAAACAGTGAATCTGGACATTATTTTTTGATAAAATTGGACCGTAGACTCCACTCATTCTACATTGAACCTCCTGGCAAGGGCAACTATGAGATGATTTGCTAATAATAAAGGTAATTTGGATCGGGGAGTTCACTCATTCCACGCTGAATCTCCTAGCAAGTGCAACAATGAGATGATTTGCTAATAATAAAGGTATTTTGTATCGGGGAGTCCGCTCATTCTACGCTGAATCTCCTGCCAAGGGCAACAAAGAGATGATTTGCTACTAAGGGTATGAATAGACCAAAAATTTAAAGCAGTATGCTTAGAGATGCATGCATCTTATCCCATTAGTACTGTACTTTATTTTGCTAAAACAAAATTGAAGGACCACATCATGCAAGTAAAGGCGGATTTAGGATTTAAATTTGTTATTATTATGCTTGTATTTGTAAATAATGATTCTGGAAATTAGAACGTTAGCTTATAAACGTAAATATAAATAAAACAGAAATTAATTCGAGCTCACTGAATTCACAGTATTTCCTTAAGGAATTTAATCTCCTCCTAGTACCCAAGGTTATGGATTATTTCCTCCCAGGATAGAACGAATTACACACTGGTGTAGCGGTACTTCAAACCCCAGTGTTTCAGCGAATACAAAGTTCGGCAGCAAATCACACTTACGGATGCTTTGTTTGTAGTTTAAAATAATGCAGAACAAGGGAGGAAAACTCAGAAGTCGAACGGAGATTCTGAGAGGAAGGAATGCAAATAATAGCCAACGTTGAGTTTTCGGTGAAGAGAAGATCAATAGCTCTCAATTCTGTTTCGGTGTGTCTTCAACAAGCTGCTTGCACCATCTATTTATAGTGCAGTTAGCTGCTAAATACGAACCCGCTGCCACTCATTTAGTGGAGCACTTGGCCATGGTGGACGGAGCACCAAGCTGCTAACTAATGGAGCAATCACTTGCTATTATGGAGCAAGCATTTGGCAATGGTGGGAGACGCACAAATCCACGGATTGGAACATATCCGCTACAAACACGGATATTATTACATTAATATTTACTATTAACAAATAAATTTGGTCCAAAAAATTAATCAATCAATCGATCATTTGACCAAATCCGAATCCGAATCCGAAGCAATCAATCGATATCATTTGACCAAATCCGAAGCCGAAGTCGTAGCAATCAATCAATCATTTGACCAAATCCGAAGCCGAAGCCGAAGCCGAAGCCGAAGCCGTAGCCGTAGCCGTAGCCGTAGCCGTAGCCGTAGCCGAAGCCGAGCCGAGCGAGTGAGCGACGACGACGGCGCGAGGCTTGCCTTCTTCCTAACTCTTTAAGAGCTACAAGAAGTGCATTTGTATATAAACCCACCAAACTCCTTTTCCTCTACCAATGAGGGACAATGTCTCATTAAAAAGAGAGGGAAACTTAAAATTTTACTCAAAATTTTCATTTCACTCCATTTCTCATTCACCCTCTTTTTAATACCTTTCTATATTAAAAAGAAACTCAACAAAATTTAGTGTATTTAACATTTTAAATTTTCAGCATCAAAGGGCAGCTCGGTGTACTAAGCTTCCGCTATGCGCGGTGTCTGGAGAAGGGCCAGACCACAAGGATTTATTGTATGTAGCCTTACCCCGCATTTCTATAAGAGACTGATTCCGCGGCTTGAACCCATGATATTATACTGTTAAAATTATGATTCAAATATAATATTTATTAATACCTTATTAAGTTTTTACATATATATCTATATTCCGTATTGAAAATTATGGGTTGAGATGAACCTGCAGCCCTAAGACTGCATATGTCCCAACTAGCAAGGCTATTGATAAAGGGACTTAATATATCATTAATAACCCACACTTAATTATTTTCGTAGTACAGGACTTGTGTACATTACTATTACTGACATTTTGATTAACTAGCGTAAAAAGAAATGTGCAAAACCTGTTTTTGTTGTTTTATTTTGTTCTTTTAGAAATTCTTATAGGAAATGGAGAGGTTGGTGATATATAGAGAGGTCGCAAAAAACAAAAGAAAGGAAAACCCTACATCAGATTTTAACTATGCACTGATATAAAGTTGGTTACTGGTTAGTGACCACCAAAAGATATGGTTATAGTACGGAGTTTTATACCTCTAGTATGGGTGTTCATAAAAATCCGAAAAATCAAATCAAATCGAAAATCGAACCAATCTAGCCGAGAAATCCAATATTTTTTGGGTTTAGTTTAGTTTTGGTTTTGAATTTTAAAAACCGATCAAGTTTGGTTTGGTTTTGGTTTTAATAAAAAAAATAACCGAAAAAACCGAACGAAACCGACTATAAAAGTAGCTATTAAATTTATTGTTACACCTATATATATATATATATATATATATATATATATTTTTTATATAAAGTTTCTAAAGTTTTATGGTACATATTAGTCATTTGTATTTTTAGTCTAGTTCTTTGCTATTATAATAAAGTAATTCTTTGTCTTTACATTCTAGTTTGATTGGTAGTTTTCTTTTGCTAAGTACAAGAATTTATTTTATGCTAAAATTATCGATTTTTAATTGAGTACTTAAATTATTCATCACTATTTGATTAAATTAACATCAATATATCTTGGTAAATGATAGATTTCTCAAAGAGCAATTGATTTTAGTGTTACGTTGAAAATGTAGTCGCCGGAATATGCGTTTGGTAGTGTTAAAGAAAAATAACCGAAAAAACCGACAAAACCGAATCGCTAAAAAATCGACTTAATTGGTTTGATTTGGTTTCAATATTTGAAAAACCGATTTATTTGGTTTGGTTTCTTTTTAGGAAAAAACCAACTCAAACGGAACCATGAACACCCCTACTCTAAAGTATGTCTTTCCAGTACAACTTCAGATTAATGAGTTCAAAGCGGATACTAAATACTGAATACAGAATAAAGCAAAACTAGGTAATGTTCTTCTCCAGAAATTACAGTATTTCTAGGGTAGTACTAAGGACCCGTTGTTGTTGTTGTACCAAGGACCCATTTGGCCATAGATTTTACCGAAATAAAGTTAGATTTTATTTGGCAAACACATGTTTGACTATAGATTTTGCTTATATTTAGGCAAAATCCCAAATCCCAAAACCAGCTCAATAGTTGATTTTGGACCAAAATATTTACAAACACTAATAATATACATGTTTCTCCAAAATAAATTTGAGAAATATGTTTTGAAAACATATGTCCAAACATATTTATATCTTCAAACCAAACTTCATCCAAATCAGATTTTTCAAAATAAATTTAGAAATCTATGGCCAAACACTAGCTATGTTTCGAATCGCCAGTTGTACTACTAGGTTTGGGATCAAACAAAAAGTAAAGTATAATTTTTTAACGCATTTTTTTAATTAAAAGACATAAGGAAAGAGAACCTTCCATTAAATTCATCAAAATCTGCCAAATTTTACGTGACTTATTTACATTAACATTTCGCGTATAATTAGACGTCGGGGAGGGGAAAGGAAAATGAAGGAGTGAATTACGAGAGGTGAAAAATCGAATCTCACCAATAAGGTAAAAGTTCAAAGTAGCTAATCTCTATGATTTCCCATATATGATTTGGTTTAAGTTTCAAAAACAAAATTATTTGAAGTTTAAGCTGAAAATTATTTGTGAGTTTTAAGTTATGTGAGTGAAAACTGAGAAATGACAAAAATGGACCCCTTATGTTTGAGGAAGGTTCAACATTGTCCCTTAACTATACTCTTTAGTCTTTAGTCCTTTAAGTTAAAGTGAGCATATTTTGTCTTTGCCAAATATTTAACGAACTCTAAACAGGGGCGGCCGATGAATTTTGTACCCTAAAGCACAATTTTACGAAGGACCTTAATTTTTTTTTAAATTATTATTCTTTTAATTTGAAATTCATTTTCTAATTTTTTTGGATGCAAAGTTATTAATAACTTTTTTTATAATCATTTTTTTTCTAATAATTCTTTCTTAATTGACAATATAGTTAATCCATTTAACCTCTCTTCAGATATTATTGAGCTTAGTTAAGATTTTATCAATTTTAATTTTGAAAAACTTCTTTCTGCTGAAGTAACGGTAACATGAGTTATTAACATTATTCTATAAGCAATATAAGCATTTGGAAAAGAATCAAATCTTTTTATTTGATTGAGTATATCAATTAAACTGTTATTGATCACGCCCAACTATGCCTTATAAAAAGGACAAGCGGTTGTTACAAATATAATTCGAGTATTTAGCCCAGAGTTGAATCCCACAGGGAATTAATCTACCAATTACTCTTGTCAGACTCACTGAATACTTCGTAATCAACTTTCCAGATATTTTGAATAACAATTGGAGATATTTTTACTAACTATAACTGAATAACGTTAAGTAAACTAAAAGCTAACTATGACTGGGTTGTAAACAAGTAAGAGAAGGATCTAAGGTTATGATTTCCTCTATTGATGGAATCCCTTCCTGTTATGTTTCGCATAGATTTGCCTAATCGTCTCGATCGATCATGAGCACTCTTATTACCGTAAATCTTTCCCGAGTAATTACGACAATTTACTAGATGCACTCTCCCGAGTTACACTAGCTGACTTTTATTACAGCTCATTTTAGATCACACCCAAGGCTTCGTTATCCCTGAACCCGCCTTTACACTCTCGGTTATTGATCCCTCATATATTTTGGGAGTGGTGTTCTTCAACAATTACCTAAATATGCACTCTCTTTCAAGTAATACATACTAAATAGGCACAGCCAATTGAGGATCCTATCAATTAACTACAACAAGAACGTAGTTGAACAAATAGAGATTAAACTGGGCAAACTATATTAACATAACACGAAGTTCATCCTTCAACAGGTTCCATCAAAACCCTAGACTAAATATTTAGCTACTCATAATCGTATTCATACTAACAACAGCAAAATTCATCATAAATGGTAAATACAAAAGGAAGAAATGAAGAACTCGATGTTGAATTATTCTCCTTGCCTTCAACTAACTTGTAAAAATCTTTTTTTCCCTGTGGGCGATTAAGTGGAATTACCCCCAGACTCCCAAGTTTAACCCTGAAATTATAATCTCCGAACTGGACTAGCGCAATCGCGCTCGTGCCCGCACTAATGGTCGCACATATGGCATAATATTCTGCCTCGAATTCCTGGGCTAGCACGGTCGTGCTAATGGCCGCGCTAAGTTGGTCAGCCTTTTTTCACTTCTTTTCTCTCTTCTTTCACACGTACTCAGCTCCGAGGGGTTTCCCTTGCTTTAATTTAGCTTCAAACACAGTCCCAGGTCCTCATAAATGCAACTCGCTCTTGTAAAATATGAAATTCACAATTAGAACCAATTTATCGTCATTTAAATATCCTAAAACAGTGAAGCATAATCAAGTTGGGGCATAAACATTCGCCAAATTACGTGAATCTAGCCTATTATAAATACCCTACACTTAAATCATTTCTAGTCCTCGAGCAATCCACCACACTTTATAAAGGTTCATTCACTAAGCTTTTCCTCTAACGTATCACATCAAGAACAAATCACCAAAGTTACGTCTAGTAGTGTACACTCTCTGCCTCAAAAGTCGACTCTCACATGTCGTGCACTATTCGTACTTACTCAAATTACTTTATACAGAGGTCAAGACTTACCTTTCCTTCGTGAATCACATGCTCTCACATCACACAAGAGAGTAGTTCCACAAATAATAATATTAAGAACAATTAGAAACTTAGATAGACAAAATCCGCTCACTCTCCGAAAGAAAATTCATATGCCACACAGATGCACCATAGGCTTGCCCGTAGTGTACTACTCTACTAATCGATCCCATTCAGTCTAAGATCAATTAGGACTTCATTTGTTTGTAATGTAGGCTAAGGGACGGGTAGGATATATTTGGATATAGTGACTAACCTCCCTAAGCACTTTTAATACAATCACATTAGCATTCAAAATCATACTTATGTCAAACCAGACATTCCACCACACTTCTCTTTATAATACCCCAACATCATTAGGTGCAATTGTATCAAGTCACCACTTATCAAATTCTACATTTACTCATTCTCTTTTTTCTTTTCTTTTTTTCTTTTTCTTTTTAAGTGGTGCTTATTCTTTTACCTTTTCAAATACTGCACCTTTTTCTCTATTTCATCGGTTCCACTCAAAAACCAAACCACCACCCCACACTTTAGCTTTTCCATATTTCATAACCATTCAAGTGCGCATGGGAGGTAAAAGGGTTCAAACAGATGGGCCGTTCAAACAATTGGGAGGTTTGTAATGTGGTTGCCAAAGAAACAAACTTATCGGATCAACGGGGTTAACTGCAATGTATTGCATTTAGGTGGGTCTACTTTATATAGCTGGCTTAACAAAGAAATGCCTATATCACTTCTAAGACTGAATAAAACTACTATTTCGCTTTGCAAACACACAAGGCAAGTTCTAGGCATCAAATGCAGAGCATAGAACACAGTACAACTTACACACACATGGCACATGACTCACTCCAGATTAGCTTATCAAGACACTCTCGTTTGAGTACTCAAGTCAGTTACCAACATACAATTTAAGGCACTCTAGAAAGAATCAACCATTGAGACAAAGCATTACACTCTAGTGTCTGCTGTGTTCAGGTGTATCAATGCCAAGGGTTTCTCTTTCTATTTCAACTCATAGCCCATCAATACTAACTAAAAACTAGAAACAAAATAAATAAAAATTAACTACACCCGGTTCAAGCAAAACCCTTAAAAAAGAACCGTGGCCCAAAGAAAAACCAAGGGGGAGTTACTACACTACCTAAAAAAACTTTTTGGTATTTTCTTTAGACTTACTTCCCTCAAGAAAATTGTCTAGAAGATCCGTCATCAAGAAGAGTCCAACATCTTTCTATTTTGTTTTTCAGATTTTCAAGTCAACTTAGACCCTCAAGAACCCCGTCGAAAGAGATCCGTCGTCGGGACAAGTTAACTTACCTACTTTGAACTTACCTAATTTGACTATTACTCAAAATCACCAAAAACAATCAAGAAAAAACAAAGAAAACATTGTTACATATACACACATACATTGAAGTATCCCCCATCTCACACTTAAAAGGAAGACATGTCCTCATAGCATACAAAATAAAGAACATTGAGGTAAAGGAAATTCCCTGAATGATCACTCTTAATCGGAGACCGTGTCTGGGTTCAGATTGCAAGCACGACCCAGAGCTCTCAGCCAACCCAATATTTTCTTCTCCGATTTGACCTGCTGGGCAACCACCACATCAACCTGTGTACCTAAGTCAACGACCGAGATACACAATCCATCCACCTCCTGCTCCAAAGCTGTGAATCGGGTAACTTGAGCAACCCTAGATGGTGAGGCAGCCACAGATGGTGCTGCAACCGCTGCAATTTGCTCATGGGCTGGAGACTCGACCCTCACATCCTCCTGCTTAGCCACCTCTTCCTCAGAGTCATCAGATTCACCACTATCATCACCACCCGCTGCCACCGACTCCTTCCCAATAGTTACCTTATCTGCTCGGAACTTGGAGTCTTTTGCACTATCCCATCCACAGTTAGATTTTCCGGCACCCGAACTGCCCGACACAGTCTAGTAACTAAGGAAGGGAAGAAGAACCCATACCTTTTCACCGGACAACGGGTGAATATCTCCTCATGAATCAGCTTGGCTACGTCAAAGTTGTGACCATTCATAAAGCACCATATCAGAGCCGCTCGAGGACCATTTACCTCCGTGGTGTTGGAAGATGGGATTAGGCGGTTGTTGATAATATATAACCAGCACTTCCCTTCAAAGGTTAGCGTCGCGGAGTGAAACTTCTGACCATACTTCATCCATATAATTTCCTTGTCGGGTACATATATTGTTGGAAAGAACAGCTCCCACTGCGTGTGTGATCTGCCATACATCTCATAATAGTCTTCATACGGATCCACATGAGCAGGCAGCTGGTATATCCTCCGTATAGCCTCAACAGAGGCATCCACCACCTTTCTGCACACTGTTACTACGCCATTCACATGTTCCCTTACATTGGCATAGAATTCACGGACAACCATCACATTCCCCTCATCCGGCTCTACAATGAAGATTTGTAGTCCCCGCCTTACCAGCTCATTATACAAGTTAGGGCAGCCCAGCTGGACCGACCCTATATCTATGCCCCTTTCCAGTATCGGTTTCTTAGGGGCCTTATCCGCAAAGTGGTCCGGAGCATTGGCAGAGAAAAACCTGCTACTATCAAAGGGACGAGCAGGAGCTGACCCACGCGCCCTGGATGATCCAGCTTGACTGCTGGAAGAAGCACCTATGGTGCATCGTTTCCTAGATGGAGCCATAGTACCTAGAAAAGGAATAACATTAGCACAACCCAAAAAATGTGACTCAATGCGGTAACTCAGACTTCACGCGCACAATTGGTCACAATTACTCATTTACACTCACTATGGCATTTAAACAAACACCTTGTGGGCATTATATACCCACACCCCAATTCAAACATGTTGCACCCCAATACCACCACAATTTCCCCAAATTCACCCACTAAGTTAAGATGCAACTCCACCAATATTACCACCCACAAACAGTACACAAACACTACAAATTTCTACAAAGAAAAGAAAAGAAAAGAAAAGAAAAAGCTACTACATAATTAAAAAAAATAAAACAAAAATCTGTACACAAAAAAGAAAAATGGCAAAAAGAAACCATACCTGTAGTGAGAGAATGTAGGGAGAAGTGAAGAAGAGTAGCGGAGGGCTGGGCTTGAGCCTTGGGGAATTTGGGGATGGAGAAGAGGGAATTTTTGAAGAAGAAGGGAGTTAGGGTTGGGGATATTGCATTGGGGAATTGAGAAATTTGGGAATGAATAATAGAAAAGGGGATAGTTGGGGGGGGGGGGGGGAAATAAACACTAAGCAACTAACATACAAAGTAAAAAAAAGTAAAATAAAGAAACTATTATTAAGTTAAATTACGCGTCACGTGGGCGGAATAGTGCAGACAATGTACTTGGCCATATGCGCGGCCACTAGCGCGGTCGTGCTTCTAGCGTGGTCCCTAGCACGGTCGCTCTAGTGGTTGAGAGGCTGAGGCAGAATATTTGCCCATATGCGCAGCCTGTAGTGCGGGCGCGCTCCTGGGCACACAAATCTTCCATTTTTTCACCTGTTCTTTCCGCGTCCGATGGACTTATCACCTGCCCAAACTCACCTGCATTGGTTAGTACTTACCAAAATCAAAATTAACAACTACTAACTATCATTGGGTTGCCTCCCAACCAGCGCCTTAGTTAATGTCGGGCATGCAGTTACAACAAATCAATGGGTTGCCTCCCATGCAGCGCCTGATTTAACGTCGCAGCATGATGCAGATAAGCGCATTTAAGCTCTCTCGACCTTTGAGGTTCAGTCAGATGGATCACTGACACTTCCTTTGGTTCATCCATGCCTACATATGGTTTCAATCTTTGCCAATTGACTCTAAATGTATGAGAGTCTTTCTTTGAGACAATCTTTACGGCACCTGAAGGGAATACTTTGACCACTCGAAATGGTCCAGACCATCGTGACTTGAGTTTACCCGGAAATAGCCTTAATCTTGAGTTATAAAGCAACACCATGTCTACCGGATTAAAATTTCTCTCAACAATGTTCTTGTCGTGTAACCGCTTCATTCTCTCCTTATACAACCTTGTGCTCTTGAAAGCAAGATATCAGAACTCATCGAGCTCATGCAATTCTATGACTCTAGTTGTGCCCGCAACCTCAATGTCCAGATTCAGCTATTTTATTGCCCACCAAGCTCTATGTTCTAGTCCCACTGGCAAGTGACAAGCTTTCCCGAAACCAACTTATATGGTGACATACCAATTGGTGTTTTAAAAGTAGTTATGTAGGTCAAGAGTGCATCATCTAGCTTTTTTGCCGAATCAGTTCTTGTGGTGTTCACAGTCTTGGTCAGTACACTCTTTATCTCTCTATTCAACACTTCGACCTGTCCACTGGTCTGAGGATGATACGGGGTTTCCACCTTGTGGCGTACATTGTACTTTGCTAGCAATTTCTCGAAGGCTCTATTGTAGAAGTGAGTGCCTCCTTCACTGATAATAGCTCTCGGGGTGCCAAAACGGGTGAATATATTCTTCTTTTAAACCCCACCACCACTCTTGCATCATTTGTGGGAAGTGCTGCAGCTTCCACCCATTTGGACACGTAATCTACAACAAAAAGTATGTACTTATTGCCAAAGGAGCTGACGAAGGGGCCCATGAAGTCTATCCCTGAGATATCGAACACTTCAACCTCTTGAATTGGGTTCATGGGCTTCTCATGGCGACGAGAAATGTTCCCGATTCGCTGACATTCATTACAGCCCTTCACCCATTGATGTGCATCCTTAAACACTGTTGGCTAGTAGAACTCGACTTCTAGTACTTTTGCTGCCATCCTGACTCCTCTAAAATGCCTGCCATACGCCGATGCATGACATGCCTGCCAAACAAAAGTTTGTTCTATCTCGGGGACACAACTCCGGATCATATTGTCAACAGATATTCGAAACAGATAAGGTTCATCCCAGTAATACATGCGGCGGTCATGATAAAACTTTTTCTTTTTCACAGAGGAAAGGAATAGGGAACTATACCGCTTGCCAGGTAATTTGCAAAGTTTGCATACCATGGCACTTCCTCAAGGCTTGTAGCGAGTAGCTACTTGTCTGGAAAGGTTTCTAGAATATCCTCTACCTCAACTGAGTTTTCAGCTCCTTCAAGTCGTGATAGATGATCATCAACTTGATTTTCTATGACCTTACGGTCACGAATCTCCAGGTCAAACTCTTGCAGTAACAACACCTAACAAATCAGGCGCCGTTTGGACTCCTTCTTCTCAATCAAGTACCTGAGAGCTGCATGATTAGTATATACAATTACCTTAGAGCCAATCTGTCAAGACCCCGGTTCGCCCTCCATGAACCATCATGACGGCACCTAGTCTCTACGACTAGGTAAGCCTAAGATGCGGAAGATAAACCAAATTTGCGAAAGAAAACAATTTAAAACAAAAATAGAGTAATAAAACAACGTTTAAAAGTGTCGCTCGACATACACAATATTAACTCTTAAAACCAATACACTTTCCCAAAACCCGGAAACCAATAAATCATAAGCTACAAATATAATAAAAATGCTCTAACTTCGGAATGTCTACATCAACAGAAGACAATAGAAGGGCTATCACTGCAAGATAGAATGGAAAGGGACTCCTTGGTCTGTAGACGCGACAAATATACCTCGAAGTCTCTGGAACAGTCACCTCGCCTCAAGGGTGATAGGACTGAGTCGAAATACCTGGATCTGCACATGAAAAACATGCGCAGAAAGGGCATAAGTGCACCACAGTGGTACTCAGTAAGTGTCAAGCTTAACCTTGGTCGGGTAGCGACGAGGAAGGTCAGGGCCCTATTGAGGTTAAATAAAATATAAGGTCTAATAGTGTAGAATAAGACAATATAATTAAGTGCAACAGTAAGATATAACATAGAATAGAAAGAACAACAACAACTAGAATAGAGACAAAATAATCACGAAAAGGAAATACAACTCAACATAGAGATAATAATCGGGGTACCTTCCAGGATACCGTCCTGTAGTCCCAATTACATCTATCTAGTGGATATCCCAGGATACCGTCCGTAGTCCATCATATATATCCAAAGGATCTCCCGGGATCCCATCCCGTAGTCCAATTATCAGCGCGCGAGGATCTACCGGAATCCCGATCCGTAGTCCCAAATATAAATACCCAGTACTGGGGGAATCTACCGGGTGCAGTCCCGTAGTTCCATATAACTATGCAGGGGGATATACCGGAATCCCACATCCGTAGTCTCAATTTAACAGACAAGGGGAATCTACCGAAATCCCATATCCGTAGTCCCAAATAAATAGACAAGGGGGATCTACCGGAATCCCACATCCGTAGTCCCAATGTAAATACACATCAGCAACAGGAAAATATTCAGCAAATGTCAATTTCATATTAAGGCAAACAAGTAATTCTAGTCTAGCATGCTGCACAGAATTCAGGTAAAGCAGTTCGAGCAAATAAAGCAATTAAATCACTTAGACATGCTTTCCTACGCTAACAATAGACTTAAAGTTCAAGTAATATAAACAGGGAAGGAAACATACTAGTAATTACTTAATGAAAATTGGATTTTCAATAATTAGCACAAGTACACACTCGTCACCTCACGTACAGGGCATTTTAATTAACAATAATACCAAATCCTAAGGTGAAGGTCCCCCACACAAGGTTAGGCAAGCCACTTATCTCGAATCGGCTCAAAATCAACTCGAAACCACGTTCTTGCCAATGGCCCAAATCTATTCAATTCAATTTCATAATGTAAATAACACTTCAAGTAACTGATTCTACAAAGAAATTCTAAGCTAATACATGAAATTAGGTAAAATGACCAAAATGCCCCTCAAGACCACATCTCGGAATAAGGTAAAATTTACATTTCCAGAATTCTCACACTCTCACGAGTTCAATCATATCAAAAGTACCAAAATCGGACCTCAAATGGTCCCTCAAATCAATACTCAAAGGTCTCTAATTAGTCAAGCCTTAACCCCCAAATTTACCACTGATTTTCCTTAAATTTTCATATTTATAATGATAAAAATCACCTCAATAACGAGTTTAGGTTCCAAGAATCTTACCTCCTCGAAATTCTCTTGAATTCCCTCTTAAGAACCTCCCCAAAAACTCACTTCCCGGATGAAAACGGTGAAAGAATAGCTCAAATTTGCCAAGGCAACTATTTATATGTTTTGCCCAGCAATCCCGCATCTGCGGTCCACCCATCGCATCTGTGATCTCACTTTTGCGGTTGGGGAACCGCTTCTGCGGTTCTCACTTAAAGTTCTATCTCCGCACCTGTGACCTAGATGCCGCATCTGCGGTCCCGCAGGTGCGGTAATCCTATCGCTTCTGCGGTCCCTACTCAAATTCCTCTTAGCCTCTTCTGCGGCTCAACTACGCATATACGGTAGTCACATGTGCGGCCTACCAACCGCAGATGCGGTTATGACAACAGTCCAAAGACTTCAACTGCAATTTCCAACTTTCCAACTTCACGTTAACCATCCAAAATCATCTCGAGGCCCCCGGGACCTCAACCAAAAGCACCAACAAGTCTGATACCCCTGTCCAAACTTATACGAATCCATAAAACACCTAAAACAACATCGAAACGACGAATCAACCACGAATCCAAGCCTAAGAACTCCAAAACTCTAAAAATATGCTTTCGATCAAAAATTCTATCAAACCTCGTTCGATTGACCTGAAATTTTGCACACACGTCACATTCAACATTATGGAGCTACTCCAACTTTCGGAATTCCATTCCGACCCTCGAATCAAAATCTCACTATTGAATCGAAAACTTCAAAATTTGATATTTCGACATTTCAAGCCTAAATTAGCTACGGACCTCCAAAATATAATCCGAACACGCCCCTAAGCCTGAAATCATCCAACGTAGCTAACGGAAACATCGGAATTCTATTCCGAGGCCGTCTTTACACTGTTCCGACTATGGTAAAATTTCCAACACTTAGCTCTCATTTAGGGACTAAGTGTCCCAAAACTCTCCAAAATTCATAACCGAACATCCCAACAAATCAAAATAGCAGAAATAAATACGGGAAAAGTAGTTAATAGGGGATCAGAGCGTTAATTATTAAGATGACCGGTTGGGTCGTCACACAATCAGGTATGATCTGAACTTGTCGAATGCCAAGACTACATCCAGCATCTCCTTTTCAGTCATAGTGTAGTTCAGCTGGGCTTCACTCAACATTCTACTAGCATAGTAGATTGGGTGCATTAACTTGTCTTTCCGCTGTCCCAGCACTTCCCCCACTGCATAGTCACTGGCGTCACACATGAGTTTGAATGGTTGCTCCCAGTCGGGGGCAACAATGATGGGTGTTGTGACTAGCCTCTTTTTCAACCCCTCGAATGCTACCCTGCAATCATCAGAAAACAAGAAAAGGTGATCTTTTTCTAACAACTTATAGAGAGGTTTGGCAGTTTTTGACAAGTCTTTTATGAATCTCCGGTAGAAACCGGCATGCACGAGGAAACTCCTGATTGCCTTGACTGAAGTGGGGGGTGGCAACTTTGATATCATGTCAACTTTAGCACGATCCACCTCGATTCCCTTGCTTGATACCCGGTGTCCCAAGACTATGCCCTCTTATACCATGAAATGACACTTCTCCCAATTAAGTACCAGGTTAGTCTCAATACATCTTTTCAACACTCGGGTCAGATTTATAAGGCACTCATCGAATGAGTTTCCCACCACTGAGAAATCATCCATGAACACCTCTATTATGTCTTCGACCATGTCAGTGAATATGGCCATCATACACCTTTGGAATGTGGCGAGTGCATTGCATAGGCCAAAGGCATCCTCCTAAAAGCATAAATTCCATATGGGCATGTGAAGGAGGTATTCTCTCTGTCCTCTGGTGCAATGGAGATTTGATTGTACCCTGAGTATCCATCCAGAAAACAGAAGTGGGACCTCCCTGCCAATCTATCAAGCATCTGATCAATGAAGGAAAGTCGGAAGTGGTCTTTCCAGGTGGCCAGATTTAACTTCCTATATTCCATACAGATTCTCCAACCTGTGACGGTTCTTGTAGAGATCAGCTCATTGTTATCATTTTTGACCACCGTCATACCACCCTTCTTAGGAACACATTGCACCGGGCTAACCCAGTTGCTATCAGAGATGGGGAAAATGATTCCCGCATCCAACCACTTAATCACCTCTTTCTTCACCACTTTCTTCATGTTGGGGTTCAGCCTTCTTTTGTGCTCCCTGGAAGGTTTGTGCCACTCTTCCAGCAGAATTTTATGCATGCAATATGCCGGGCTGATCCTCTTAATGTCTGCCATGGTCCACCCAATGACAGTCTTGCACTCCTTGAGTACCTGCAAAAGTTGTTGTGCCTGCACATCGAACAAACTAGATGAGATAATAACATGTAATGTGGAGTTAGGTCCTAGGAACTCATACCTGAGATGGGCGGGCAGTGGCTTCAACTCCAGCTTTGGTGGTTCTTTTATGGATGGTTTGGCTGGAGGAGTTTCTTTGTTTTCTAAATGCAGGGGCTCGAATTCAAGTGTTGTATCCAAAACCCTCTGCCCTCTAAAGCCAACACCTATTCTGCCAATTCTTCCCCATTCACCTCATCTAAATTTACCAGACATGCAGCAAGAGGGTCCTCAATAGTCAACATCTCATCATCTGCTTCTACGATTACATCCACACCATCAATAAGAGAACAATTGGCGAATTCACTTGGTTGCCTCATAGATTTCGGCACATTTAATGTTATCTCCTTATCGTTCAACCTCATCTTGAGCTCCCCAGTTTCACAATCAATGAAAGCTCTCCCTGTGACCAAGAACGACTTCCCAAAATTATAGGAATTTCTTCATCCACCTTGCAATCTAGAATCACAAAATCTGCAGGGAACACAAATTTCCCTACCTGAATCAACACATCATCCAAGATACCAGAGGGTCTTTTCACGGTTCTGTCAGCCAGCTGCAATAACATAGAAGTGGGTCTATCTCTTCCAATCCCAAACCTCTTATAGATCGCTAGGGGTATAGGATTTATGCTAGCCCTAGGGGTGTGCATTCAAATCGGTTTATCGATAAATCGAATCAATTATTTGTTATCGGTTTATCAATATCGGTTTACCGATATATCGATTTTGATTTTGAAATTTTCCTTATCGAGTAATCGATTTTGATTTCTATTTTGTCCTCTTCAGTTATCGGTTTATTGATACACCGATAAGATATACTAAATAGACCAAAAATAATTTACTTTTTTTTACCCTTATTCTATAATACCCTTCCCTTTACCCTAAGTCCCTAACCCTATTATTTCCTCTACCATATTTAAGGAATGATCATATTTAAAGCTCAAGGGAATGAATTTCAAATTAATGGAAAACAGAACTAGCTGTGATGATGTATTTTTTTTATATCGTTGGAGTGTTGGGGGCATACATTTGATCCCTTACTTTAGTTTTGTTGCATGTGCTTGTTGACATAATTTTTATGTTATAAACGGTGTTCATCTTATTTTAGCTTCTTTTTGTCCATATTAGTTAGGCGTGTTTATAGCGATATACTTTCCATAGAATCTCGCAAATTTTCTTATTGGTGTAATCGATAACCGAATCGATAAGCCCCAAAAATCAATAAATCGAAATTGAAAAAATCAAAACCTTATTGAAACGATAATGATCATATGTACAAATCGATAATCGATAAGTAATTATTGACAAGGGTCAAAATCGAATCGATAAATCGAATGTACACCCCTAGCTAGCTCCCACAAAGTGCCTTGGCAAACACAAAGTTACTAATGGTGCAGGGAATTGTGAAACTCCCTGGGTCAGACAACTTCTTAGCAACTGGTCTAGTTACCACAGCACTGCAGGTCTAAATTAGAGTCACTGTGGCCAAGGCTTGGAAATCAAATTTTCGGGACATCAAGTCCTTCATCATTTTTGCATAACCAGGCATCTACTTCAAAGCATCAATCAATGGAATATTTACCTGAATTTGTTTCAGCATCTCCAAGAATTTCTTGTATTGTTCCTTTTTCTGGTACTTGACCAGCCTCTGTGGGAATGGTGCTGGAGGTCTCTTCTTCCCAATGATTTGGGTATTCTCTTTGTCAGGCACCACCTCAACTATCGATTCCTGGGCTATCTCAGCTTCTTTCTCAGCCTCAATCTATGTGTTGGTTTCTTCCTGGGCAGGTTGTACTGTCACCTCTATCAGTTTTGTTAAATCATCTAGCTCAATGGGCACTGGTATAAGTGTCTCAGCCTGTTTTCTTTCTCGAGCCCTCTCTTGCTCCAAGTCTAAGTCTCTACCATTACGTAGACTCACTGCCATTAGCTGCTTCGGGCCTTGATCTTTTGGATTTATCTGAGTGTCTGCAGGCAATGTCCCATGAGGAGGATTATTCAAAGACATCGAAATCTGCCCCATCTTCACTTCAATATTCTTAATAGCTGACTCATGTGCATCTACCCTTTCGCTCATTTTTGCATTTAACCCAATAACCTGCTACATCATTGCCTCAAGTCTAGCAAACCCATCTTCCTGTCTCCCACCATGCTGCTGCTGAGGAGGATGATAGCCCTGCTGCTGATTTGGATTGTTGTATCCCTGTGGCCTTTGGTAATGTGCCATATTATTGTGAGGTCGCATACCTCCCATATTTCCATTGTTGAGTTGTGGCTGCACTAGCCTGTATGGCTGATTCTGTTGGCCCCAATTCTGACCACCATATCTCTGGCCCCCATAATTAGACACATAATTTATGTCCTCAGGGTGATAATGATAATCACTTTCTGCATTCCATTGGTTACCAATTGGCTGACTAATGCAAGATGTGCATAAACACCTATTGGTAGTATCTACAATGTGTACCTGCTGCTTCTGCCCTGACTCTTCCACCTTTTTGGTGAGTCTACTCATCTGTGTCATTAATGTGGCCATATTTTTAGCAAGGGTGTTGGATGGATCTAAGGGCACTGAGTGAACTGTTGGAGTGATAGGTGCATTCCTGGTTGTCTACCCCGAATTATATGCCATCTTGTCAAGCAGACTCTAGCTTTCTCTCCATGTTTTGCTAAAAAATGCTCCACCAGTTGAAGCATCAACATTAGCCTTCACACTATCTGTCAAACCCATGTAAAATCGTTGCCCCAACATTTGATCTGGAATACCGTGGTGCAGACATATAACCAACATCCCTTTGAATCGTTCCCACGTTTCTTGCAGTGTCTCCATTGATTTCTATTTGAAGCTCAAAATTTCATCAATTTGCTGAGCAGTCTTGTTGGGTGGATGAAACGTATTGACAAATTGCTTGACTAACTCCTCCCAAGCCGTGATGGAGTTAATGGGGAGCGAATTTAGCCAAGTATGGGCAGCTCCTGTCAATGAGAATGGAAACAACAACAGCTTTATTGCTTCCTGAGTTACGTTAGGCTGCCTTTGAGTTTTGCAGATCGACAGGAAATTCTTCAAATGCTGTTGAGGATCTTCAATGTATAACCCCGAAAATAGTCCCATGTTTTGCAACAAGTGCAGTATGTTGTTCGTGATTTGAAAAAATTTGGCCTGTATCTGCGGGACTAATATTGTTGTGGCTAAATTCTCTAATGTGGGTTGTGCCTAGTCATATAGAGAAGCCTATGGCACAAGAGGTGCCACTAGCGTTAATGGAGCAGTTGGGTCTTACACGTTATCCCCCATGTCTGGTTCGAGTTGTTCAGTTGATTGTTGTTGTTTGTTTTTCCAGTTGACCTGATTCAAGGCCTTGAAAACTTTCTCGGAATCTGATAATGATTCAAATACTTCGCCAGTTCTCGATGAGTTTCTAGGCATGCACATGTACAACCAAGTCAACAAACGTTAAAATTTCAATGTATAGATTGAAAATAAAGAAAACTGACTACACTAAGAATTTTCGTATTTCTTTCAACTGTAATTGATAATACCGTTAACTCCCCGGCAAGAGCGCCAAAATTTGATCACGCCCAACTATGCCTTATAAAAAGGACAAGTTGTCGTTACAAATATAATCTGAGTATTTAGCCCAGAGTCGAATCCCACAAGGAATTAACCTACCAATTACTCTTGTCAGACTCACTGAATTCTTCGTAATCAACTTTCCAGATATTTTGAATAACAATTGGAGATGTTTTTACGAATTATAACTGAATAACGTTAAGTAAACTAAAAGCTAACTATGACTGGGTTGTAAACAAGTAAGAGAAGGATCTAAGGTTATGATTTTCCCTATTGATGGAATCCCTTCCTGTTATGTTTCACATAGATTTGCCTAATCGTCTTTATCGATCATGAGTACTCTTATTACCGTAAATCTCTCCCGAGTAATTATGACAATTTACTAGATGCACTCTCCCAAGTTACACTACCTAACTTTTATTACAGCTCACTTTAGATTGCACCCAAGGCTTCGTTATCCCTAATCCCGCCTTTAAACCCTCGGTTATTGATCCCTCATATACATTAGAAGTGGTGTTGTTCAATAATTACCTAAATATGCACTCTCTCCCGAGTAATACATACTAAATAGGCACATCTAATTGAGGATCCTAGCTATTAACTACAATAAGAACGTAGTTGAACAAATAGAGATTAACTGGGCAAACTATATTAACATAACACGAAGTTCATCATTCAAATAGGTTCCATCAGAACCCTAGACTAAATATTTAGCTACTCATAATCGTATTCATACTAACAACAACAAAATTTATCATAAATGGTAAATACAAAAGGAAGAAATGAAGAACTCGATGTTGAATTATCCTCCTTGCCTCTTGCCTCTCCTTGCCTTCAACTAAGCTGTAAAAACATTTTTTTCCCTTTGGGCGAGCTGGACCTCTTATAGATTAAGTGGAATTACCCCCGAACTTTCAAGTTTACCCCTGAAATTATAATCTCCGAACTGGACTAGCGCGGCCGCGCTCATTCCCGCGCTAATGGCCGCGCATATGGCATAGTATTCTGCCTCAAATTCCTGGGCTAACGCGGTCGCGCTAAGGGCGCGCTAACCTGGTCAGTTTTTTTCTCTTCTTTTCTATCTTTTTTCACACGTACTCAGCTCTGAGGGGTTTCCCTTGCTTTAATTTAACTTCAAACACTGTCCCAAGTCCTCATAAACGCAACTCACTCCTGCAAAATATGAAACTCACAATTAAAGCCAATTTATCGTCATTTAACTATCCTAAAACGGTGAAGCATAGTCAAGTTGGGGCATAAACATTCGCCAAATTACGTGAATCTAGCCTATTATCAGTTATCTTCTATTTGTACTATTATTCTTAACACTTTTAATTTAGAAAATAAATCTAAACCATCATCAATATCAGATTAATTATTATGCTTCAAGGAACACTCAAGATTAAGGCAATAGTTTTCTAAATTTTCATCATCTAGTGATCTCAAATTTTTAACCTAAATAGAAAACAAAAAATATTTTCATATGCTTCGAATTGTTCAAATTTATTTTGAAGTGAAAAAATTATCTTGTCTACTATGTATAAAAAGTAATT
This sequence comes from Nicotiana tabacum, assembly GCF_000715075.1. NCBI lineage: Eukaryota > Viridiplantae > Streptophyta > Magnoliopsida > Solanales > Solanaceae > Nicotiana > Nicotiana tabacum. Next base: position 196,554,389 of record NC_134080.1, read on the forward strand.
TAACTCTAAAGGACTCTTCGAGAGATTTTGAGATTTCAATATCAATATTCTCGTCAAATTAATTTTTTTCTGTATATCACACGTTTCCTACAAAGTTCGGATTTGATTTCCATTTCAAATGCTATTTCCTTAGCAGAAATCATACTAGTTGCAAATTCTTTTACCCCTTAAGCTTTTAAAACTACAAGTTTTAAAAATCTTTTTTTTTTCTTAAACTCCGTGGCGAGTCAAACAAACTCATCTAAATTGAAACATATAGAGTATATAATATATTAGGTATAACAAAAAATGGGGTCCCCACAAATATGGGGCCTAACGCAGTTGCTTTACCTGCTTTAGGGTAGGGCCGCCCCTAACTCTAAATATTAGATTTAAAAGTATTTAAAAAAAGATTAAACAAACTAATCGCTTGCAATTCTCATATTAAGCATTATTATATCCTACAAGCAAAAAATTATGCCTGGTGACTGTTTTACAGAATGAATTACAACAATATTTTAAGAAATAGCCGTAAAGTATACTTATTTACTTATATAAAAATGCAAAAAATACTGTGTGTGTACGTCTTGCCTGTTTTTAGGTCCCAACATTAATTGTTTTATTTAATACCAAATCAACCAAGTTTTATCGATTTTTAAATTTTAATAATAAAAATACAGCGAATCCAACCAAAGCATTATACAAATGGTCTGAATGTTAGATTTTCATAATCAGTAGCGGATCTAGGAATTTATGTTCCTGGGTGCTTAATTTTTTTTTAAGAAAAAAGGCTAAACTGTAATCAGGTTGTTTCGAACTCCCAACCCCTACCTTCTTGAAATCAGCAACTACCCCTTGATGACCAAAGCACCCATTAGCGTTTTTGCTTGGTATGTTCTTTCTTTTCTTTTCATATCAGAGGCCTCAAATTTCTTATATAACTATATCTATGCTGTATAAAGTTTAATGGGTGCTGAAGCACCTAAATTTAGTACGTAGCTTCACCCCTTGTCCATAATGATACCATATTACAGAAATAGGATGATTTCTTACGTTATAAGGTTTGCACGATCTTAGGGTTATGATTTATCGACTTATTTGGTTACCTACGATAGTATAAATGACTGTGGCACCTTGCCCATTGTATTTGTTATCAGTAGTGATAATCCTTTCTTTTCAATAAAAATTTTGCTCAAACAGTAGAAAAATGAGTTGGAGTTCTATAAACTGATAATATAAAAATACTTACACTATCAAATCACAAATAAAATAATTACACGTAAATCTTTTTATAGGTATTTATTGATAACTTGTAAAAATTGTAACTAATGTATAATCATATATTAAAATTCATTGATAATGTAAAAAATTACGCAATCAGTATATATAATTTAAACTCTATATGAAATAAACAATGCCTTACCTAGTAGGATTTAAATTTGAGACCTCGATATTTAACCTCCTTTATTTCTTATTAGACAAAGGTTTTATTAACCTTTCCATAAAATAAATGCTGAAATCATACTCAATCTCTTCGGCCATTTTAGGAAAATAATTACTGTATTTGGCTTTGCCAAGTTGAGATAGGCTTGGCCTAGATTATATAGGTGGCTATGAATATCCATAAATTGCCTACGGCAAGCAATTACGTGCATTTAAATAGAATCATGAAACTTAACAATTTTGGATGTTAATGAAGACTACGTAGTAACAGAGATGTAGAGAAGATACATAGGACCATAGGGATCACCGAATTAGGCAACAGGTTTGACAAACAAATTGTGATGACCCGATAGATCATCTAGAGTTTTAAACCTTAATTCTATGTTTTGAAGCCTCTAATAGATTCTTTAAACATTTTTCGATTTCCCTGTGCAGTCCGAGTATTTTTCCGGGAGACTTTAATGTTAAAAATTGATAAAATATGACAATTTGCCTTAAAAATCCATTTGAGTTGACTTCAGTCAACGTTTTGAGCAAACGGATCCGGATCCATGTTTTGATGACCCCATTGGGTTCGTATCGTGATTTGGGACTTGGACGTATGCCCGGAATCAAATTTGGAGGTCCCTAGCTCGAGTTATCGCTTTTTGTCGCAATTTGAAAGTTTAAGGTTTAATTACTTAAAGGTTTGACCAATATTTGACTTTGTTGATACCGGGTCCGTATTTTAATTTCGGAACTCGGTATAGGTCCATTACTATATTTATGACTTGCCTGTCAAATTTGGTAAACGTGATTCGGACGTCCGGTTGTTAAAATAGAAGTTCTAGAGTTTTCTTGCAAATTTCATTTTATTTGGTGTCCGATTCATAGTTCTTGGTGTTACTTTGGCGATTTGATCGCGCGAGCAAGTTTGTATGATGTTTTTGGACTTGTGTATATGTTCGGTTTGGAGCCCCGAGGGCCCTGGTGAGTTTCGGATAGGCTAAGGAGTGGAGTTGGACTTAGGATTCATAGCTAATGTATTGTGTTTCTAGTGTCTGCTACAAACTTCACAATTACAAGGTCTAGCTCGCAAATGCGAGCCTCGCATTTGCGAAGAAGACTTTGTATTTACGAGCAGGGCCTAAAGGATAGGCTTTCACATTTGCGGTATTTGGTGTCGCATTTGCGATCCCCTCAGGTTCGCATTTGCGAAGGTAGCAGGAATGGGAAGACTTCACATTTGCGGGGTTCGCAATTGCGAACCCCAGGTCGCAATAGCAACATCTGCTCCTGAACGTAAGATGGAAAATACGGGATTTTAGTTCATTCTCTCAAATTTTCAAACTTAGAAACTCTAGAGGCGATTTTCCCAAGAGCCTTTCTTCCCCAATTCATTGGTAAGTGATTCTAACCTATTTTCTTTTAATTTTGCATTGCTTTTCATAAGATTTCAACCTAAAATCTAGGATTTTCATGGTGGAAATTGGGGGTTCGGGTAGAATTAGGAATTTTTTTTATAAAATTAGAATTTAGACCTCAAATTGAGGTCGGATTTCTAAATAAATTACATAACCAGGCTCGGGGATGAATGGTTAATCAAATTTTGGTCCGAATTTCCGATATGGACCAAGCGGGCTCGGAAGTTGACTTTTGTTGACTTTTTCAATAATGACCTAATTGAACCTTTTTCATTCGTGGATAGTTCCTAAGGCTTATTTTGAATCGTTTGGTTGATAATTGTTAGATTTGGTAGGTTCAGAGGCTTGTTTGAAAAGCAAGGCCGTGGTTGAACTTTGAGTTAATTTTTGGAGCGATGTAAGTGTTGAGTTTAATCTTGATTTGAGAGAATTAGGAACCCTCGGACTGTGTGCTATGAATTTCATATGTTACGGCGTATATGTGAGGTGACGAGTGCTTATACGCCGCCGAATTACTTGTTTTCCTGATTATCCGCTTTTCTTAATTATCTCCTTCCCTGTCTTAACTGTTATATGCTCTAAATGCCTTTCATGCCTATTTGCTACATGTTAATCATTATTTCTCCTGTTAACAATGTTAGATCCTCTCATGCTTTCATGACTCACTTTTGTTTGCCTTAATTGGCTTATTTGCACCTTCTAATTGTCATTTACTGGACTTGTTTTGTCTTGTAGTATTACATATGTGAATTCCCTTGTTGTACAAGGTTCCCTTTCTGATTCAGCTTTGTATTCATCGATTTTAGAGGTTCTTGTGATTTGAATTATTGATTTGACGATGCTCATCGAATATTTGATACTAATATTGTGGGATCTGGTTGCACACCACAACAGGTGAAATAATGGTGGATTGATATGGTGGCATAAGACTAAATTTGTATTGATATGATGGGATCTGGTTGCACGCCGCAACAGGTAAAATAAGGGCGGATTAGAACGGTGAAATAAGGGTGAATTATAATACTGATTTTGTTATATAGTGGAATATGATTGTGCGCCACAACATATATTTATTTGTTTATGATTGTGATATCATTACGGTGGAATAAGGGAGGATTGTGTTTTACGGTGAGATCGGGTTGCGCGCTGCAACAACCTATGTGCTTTTATTTCTCTGTACTATGTTGGTTCTCGGTATTTTTCAAACGGAACTCTAATGATTGGTAATTCAGATCGATACTGGTTTTCCTTTGAGGACTTAGCTATTTTCTTTAGTTAACTATCTTATTTCGTTCTGTATATTTCCTTCTCCTATTTTATTATATACTCCATACAGGTTGTAGTGTTAGTGACCTGCCTTAGCCTCGTCACTACTTCGTCGAGTTTAGGCTCGACACTTATAGAGTACATAGGGTCGATTGTACTCATATTTCACTCTGAACTAATTGTGCAGATTTCTAAGTTTGTCCCAACGGCGGTTGTTAGTGTACTCGGATTGACCAGCTTCGTGCAGACTTGAGGCACAACTGCTCAGGGCCCACTGCTCATAGAGTCCCCTTTCCGTTTTATTTTGCTGTGTACTTTCCTTCTGACGACTTTATGTTTATTCAGACCTTTATTTGTACCATTCTAGTAGCTCGTGCACTTGTAACATCGGGTCCAGGGTTATATCAGATATTTGAGTAGCTATAGCTTCCGCACTTTACTTTGGATTATTATTGTTATTTCAATTCTTTCTTATTACTTAATTTGAAATGTTGAAAATGGATAAATTATTCTAGCGTTGGCTTGCCTAGCAAGTGAAATATTAGGCGCCATCACGGTCCCGAAGTTGGAAATTCTGGGTCGTGACAAGTTGCTATCAGAGCACTAGGTTGCATAGGTCTCACGAGTCACGAGCAAGTTTAGTAGAGTTTGGAGGATCGGTACGGAGATGTTTGTACTTATATTCCAGAGGCTATGGAGTTTAGGAACAATTTCACTCCTATTCTTCACTGCCGTGTGATTTTATTCTACCATTAATGATTGAACTCTTCGTTTCTTGATCTTTCGCAGATGGAGAGAAAATGCACTGCATCTTTAGTTGGACAGCAGCCGGAGCCCCCACCAGCAGCTCCTACGAGGGGCAGAGGTCGAGGTCGAGGTCGAGGTCGTGCTTGAGGCAGAGGTAGGGATCAGGCCGCCTGAGGTGGAGGTCAGGCCGTTAGGAGTGGAGGCCAGCTAGCTAGAGGCCGTCTTAGAGATGTAGTTTGGAGTGGTGGGGCCCAGACTCGATGTTATGCTTTCCCAGCCAGGCCTGATGCTGAGTCATATGACGTTGTTATCACAGGTATTGTTCCAGTTTGCCATAAAGATACTTCTGTTCTATTTGATCCGCTCTACTTATTCCTTCATGTCATCCTAGTTTGCTTCATATCTGGTTGTGCCTCGTGATTCTTTGAGTGCCCTTGTATATGTGTCCACACCTATGGGAGATTCTATTATCGTAGATCACGTCTATCGTTTGTGTGTGATTACTCTTGGGATTTTCGAGACTAGCATAGATCTTCTACTTCTCGATATGGTAGATTTTGATGCCATCTTGGGTATGGATTGGCTATCATCTTATCATGCTATATTCTACTGTCATGCCAAGATAGTTACCTTAGCCTTTCCGGGGTTGCCTCGATTAGAGTGGAGGGGGACTACTGGCTATTCTACCAGGAATGTTATCTCTTATGTGAAGGCTTGGTATATGGTCGAGAAGGGGTGTCTAGCTTATCTAGATTATGTCTACAATTCTAGTGCGGAGGTTCCTTCCATGGATTCAATACTAGTTGTTCGTGAGTTTTCAGAGGTGTTTCCTGTAGATCTACCGGGGGTGCCACTGATAGAGATATTGACTTCTGTATTAATTTGGCTTCGAGCACTCAACCCATTTCTATTCCTCCATACCGTATGACCCCACCAGAGTTGAAAGAATTGAAGGAGTAGTTGCAAGATTTACTTGATAAGGGCTTCATTAAACCTAGTGTCTCTCCCTGGGGTGCGCCTGTGTTGTTTGTGAGAAGAAAGATGGAACGATGAGGATGCACATAGATTACCAGTAGTTGAACAAAGTCACTTTCAAGAACAAGTATCCATTGTAGAGGATTGATGACTTATTTGATCATCTTCAGAGTGCCAAGGTATTTTCGAAGATTGATTTAAGGTCTGGCTTTCATTAGTTGAGGATTAGGTCATCCGATGTCCCTAATATAGCTTTTCAGACTCGATATGGGCATTGTGAATTTCTAGTGATGTCATTTGGGTTGACGAATGCCCCTGTATAACAACAACAACACCAGTAATAACCCAGTAAAATCCCACTAGTGGGGTCTGGGTAGGGTAGTGTGACGAATGCCCCAACATCATTTATGGATTTGATGAACCGGGTGTTCAAGCCCTACCTGGATTCCTTTGTGATTGTGTTTATTGATGATTCCTTGAACTATTCCCGCAATCGAGAGGAGCACGAGTAGCATCTTCGGATTGTACTTCAGACTCTGAGAGAGCCAATTGTATACCAAGTTTTCAAAGTGGGAGTTTTGGTTGGACTCGGTCTCTTTCTTTGGGCACGTAGTATCGGTAGAGGGCATAAAGGTGGATCCTAAGAAGATTGGGGCCGTTCATAACTAGCCTAGACTGACTTCAGCTACGGAGATCCGAAGTTTCTAGGGTTTGGCGAGATATTACCGTCGGTTCATGGAGGGGTTTACATCTGTAGCATCCCCATTGGCCAAGTTAACCTAGAAGGGTGCCCCATTTAGATAGTCAGACGAGTGTGAGGCGAGCTTTCAGAAGCTCAAGACTGCTTTGACTACAACGCTAGTGTTGGTGTTACCCATAGGTTCAGGATCTTATTCGGTGTATTTTGATGCGTCTCATATCGGGCTTGGTACAGTATTGATGCAGGATGGCAGGGTGATTGCATATGCATTGTCACACCTCCTTTTTTACACAACACCGAAAGGTAGTATATAAGGGAGTTTTTCATAGTCACCGGTTTATTTTAAAATCCCAAATCGAGGAAAATCCGACTTTCCTTTTGAAGTCTGCGAACCAGAAATTCTGAATAAGGAATTCTGTTAATCCGAGGGAAGGTGTTAGGCACCCCCGGATTCCGTGGTTCTAGCACGGTCGCTTAAACTATCATAATTGGCCTATTATCTGATTTTAATACATGTTTTAGCCTATGATACAATTTTAAACTTATTAACCGCTTTTAATTATTTTTAAGAAGATTCAACGTTATCAAAATACGTCTTGAACCATGCCACATGAAATGCACCCGCGGTTCGCGATACATTTTATCCAGCGTTGTTGAGATTTAGATTTGGGTCACATGAAATACACACCCGATTAGTAAGGTAAATTTAAATTACGCGCCTAAAGCAACTACGCATTTTTAACTTTGCGAGGGACATGAAAAATTCACTAAATGGTGCACCTTGATTTCTAAGGATAAAATATTAATAATATGAGGGCCATGCATTTTGAGATTTTATTTGGCACGGCGTACCTCAAATCCAATTTTAAAAGGGAATTCAAACTAACTTTGGAGGGCCGTAAGCTATTTGTGTTATCTAATATGGCTCACCTCAATTATTAAAGAAGTCTAGTTAATTAGCTAAAGGCTTAACATGATTTGAGATTAATCTAGGCAAACACATAACTTAACCTCAAGAATCAGCAGAATAAACGAGCCAGCGTTTGGTTACGCGCAAAGCCCAATTAACAGGAGGCCCAAATTAGCCTTCTGTGAGCTTGCATATCAAAAACAAAAAAGGCAAAGGCTTAAACGAAGCCTGTAACGCGTCCTGGGCGCGAGGAAGACGCTGGGCCAAAATTAAAGGCCCAATTGTAGGACCCAGTGCTAAATTATTGTCATGCCCAACGTTTTGAATTGGAAACAAATACTGCCTTGTAGACCAATACCAAGCACGTTCTTATTGTTCAACCCTTTTAAGGCATAAAGCATTCTTTAATGGAATAAGAATCAAATACGCAAACATTTGGGTTCCCTAGTAGAACAAACGCCTAAGTCTGATTTCATTTACTAAATCCCACTCCAAATATCCTTAAACAAACAATTGACAATGTTTTAATAAATTTGGAAACCTCCACACCATGATTCTGAATTCCCTTTTTTTTTTAAAAAGACTTTGAAGCTATGAAGTAAAAGATTCATCTCAAACGAATGTTAGACACATGAAAGATTTAAGCCAAAACCTTAAACAAAACTCAGAGGCAAATTAAACTATTCTCAACAGGGGTTTATAGTCATTCACCACAAGACATGCCATTCACATCAAAATAGCACCTCATATTACCCATTCAAATAGCATACTACACCTCATCATTTTATCCTTAGTCTCCTTGCAGCTAGTTTTATCACGAGAACTGCTACCAAACAATATAACATTGAAATGTCTAACTAAAAATCAAAGAAAACTTAAACCAACATGCCTCTTGACTGCATTTTTTATCTACAACATCTCATTAGTCCCAAATTAATACAATAAAAAGAAACAAGTTTCAACAGCCAAAGCAGAGATTAACTAAGAAAGCAATGGACTAAACTATAAACCACCAGACAACCAAAATATAGAACTGAACTCATAAAAAGAGACTAGAAAATTTTTTTGAGCTCTGTTTTTTTATTTCACTCTTCAATTCAAGCTTCACATGGGGGTAGAATACAGGAGAGTACCTGAATGAAAGCAAAAGAGGTCAGAAATCTAGTCTGAAACTAGAAGGAAACAGTAGTAGCAGAAATCAGCAATGCAACAGTAACATCAACCAAAACCCAAATTTCAATGATCAGGACCCAAATGATTCAAAACCAACGCTTAAGTCAGCAATGGAATAGTAGAAACCACAGAAAATCCAAATCAGACTCTGAAATACCAGAACTCAAACCATTTTTAACCCAAAATGCAAACCATGAACTTCAATGGTTCGAGCTAAGTTATCAGGACCAGAAGAACAAAGATCTGAGCATAACTTTAGTAATTTTTCAGGAAAATGCCAGGAATTCAAGGTTGTTTCAGAAATTTTTAGAGAAGAAGCAGCCGTTTCAATTTTTCTATATTTTCTATCTCTTAAAATCTCCCAAATCTGACATGAATGTCAAGTTATGATGCCTTTATAGGCAAGGTTCTAGGGCAGCAGAAATGATTTCAGTTTTTGCCCTTTACTTCTTTTTTAATTTTTGTTTTTGCTAGTTGATCCTTAATTTAAAAATCATATTTTCACATAAATCCCAATCCCCAGCTTCTAAGAAGCTTCCCAAGTTAGTTACATCAGATTTCCCAACTTAGTCCTAAATTAACCCCCAGACCCTCTGTTTTTACCTTGGGAAACCAAATGGGTCGAATTAACCGAATAGCTCAAACAGACCTAGGCTCAGATCCGACCCAAGAAACCAAACAAACCCTTTGAGGTGAAGTCTAAACCGGCCTCAAAGCCCAAGCAACAAAGATAAACTAAATAAAAAGAGTAAACAAACAGACGAAAATACTTAAGGATTTCGAAAACTAAAACCTACAATAATTGACTGATTAATACGGAATTAACTAAGTTATTAAATCAAAACAAACTAACTAATTTGACTATAAGGCTAAATAAAAATCAGGAAGAAAACTAAACAGACCATTGAGCAAAACAAAATGAATTAGAAAAACAAACACAGATTAATCTAGAAAGGAGGTCCTAAGTTCATAGCCTTAGTCGAGTTTCCACCACATTAAGAAAAAGACTAACTAAAGAAAGGGAGATGAAACGAATAAGAGTAAGACAATGAAACAAACAAGAACGGACAAAGAGGTGAAGAAACTTACCAGACCAAAAATCAAAACCCACCAGAGACATTGACTTAAGGAAACTAATGTCAATCATTTGTTCTTTGTCAAGAACAAATGAACAACATCAGTTTTCGTTGAATCAAAACTTCAAAACTCGAAAGGAACAACAGCCTATGATCATGCATGCCACTGGGTTCAATGAAAAATGATTTTAGACTTTTAGGGCTCGAACTCTGATTTACGATTCGAGAAGTTCTGGACAGATTCGAGGGAAACCAGTGATGGATTTGGTATGAGGGAGTCATGGTGGTTTTGTGGTGTTGATTTGGGGTCGATTGGGAGCGGCGTCGCCGGTTGGAGACTGTGGAAAGTAGGGCGGTGTTAGGGTTTTGGGGTAAGGTCTCTGATGATGGGTAAAGTGGGAGAGACGATTAGATGTGGGGTATGGGCATTTGGACAGTTATATATTAAAAGTGGACTCAGTTCCGGATCGTCCAATCAAACGAGATCGATGGTCCTGATTAGGGGTAATTGAAACGGGGTCGTTTGGTCATTGAGTGGGGCGGACCGGGTATTGGGTAGTCTGGGCTGGATTTTGAGACGGATATTAAGAAAAAAAATGCTTGGGCCTTGGGAAATTTTAATTAAAACGGCCTAAATCCGGACTTCTCTTGTTTTTAAAATCTTTTTTCTCTTTTTCAATTTCAAAATTTCTTTTTCTTTTCAAAATTAAAAATAGAACCTAAATTAATTATTAAAACTAATATTAACCTACCACATTATATTAAATGTTCAACGTAATATTTACAAAAAAATAAATAACTCCTAAATTAAAAGAAAAACTACAAAATTCAAAATTAAAGAGCTAAAATCAAGAGCCTTTTTTTTCTTTTTTTTTGATTTTTATATATTTTATAGAACAACTAAATTACCAATTAATCTAAACATGTAAAATTAAATCCTAAATGCAAATGCAATGTATTTTTGTATTTTCATAAATTAAATAAAATTAAACATACACACAAAAATGCAAATAATCAGAAAAAATTCTATAATAATTCCTAAAATAACAAATAATTAAAAGAAAATCTAATTCTTTGGTATTCTGTAGGAGTAATTCTTGTGAGGCAAAAATCACATTCTCACAGCTGCCCCCCTTTGCTCGGAAACATGAAGGATTTTCGGGCAAAGATAAAAATGAGCAATTATGAGGGATTTTTGCCCGTTTGAACTCCATGAGAAACATTTTTTTGAAAAGAGTCTGACCGAACCTTGCTTCAAGGTTGCCTACATATCTTTGGCTATAAAGGAATCAGGTCAGTGTAGTTCTGAAAGTTTTGGTAGCTGAGACTACCGGAAAGTTGTGATTTCACTATTGTTGCTGCTGTTTCCACTGGCTGAGCTCCTTGTTACACCAAAATGAAAAAATAAGAAGCTAATATAGCTAAACCTATCAACTACGAGTTACAAGATTCCTATCTATAAATCTCTTGAAGCTTGATCTTGAGTCTTAGCTAGGTCTTGCTGCAGACTCCAATCTGAATCTTGATGCTTGTTAGCTGTAGGTGTTGGTTCTTTCTTCAACTTTGGATCAAGGCTGGACATGCGAAGCTTGTGACTTCAATCATATCTTGTGCAGTCCGCGTCCTTCTCCATTTCAGCACTTTGAGTTCACTTCTTTTTTGTGTTCTTTTCTTCTTTTTCTTTATTTTGGATTGAGACTCATTCTTTTGGTCATCTCGACTCCTGCGCCTTGAGGTCAAACCTGCTTAGACACCAAAATAAACAAATAACGAAATTTTTCTTCCCCAGTTTTTACTAGGAAAATTTCGTGAGTTAATTGTAACTAAAATATTTTTTTATTTGAAAGCGATAAAATAAGAATTGTGTGTCTTTAGGGGGAAAGATTAGGGAATGGAGTCCTATATCTAAAATTCTCAACTAGGAAATGGAGCCCTATGTTGGCAAAAGGCGACTAGGGAATGGAGGCCCTATGTCTAAAAATCTCAACTCAGGGATTGGAGCCCTAATGTTGGTAAAAACGGCGACTAGGGAATGGAGGCCCTATGTCTAAAATCTCAACTCAGGGATTGGAGCCCTAATGTTGGCAAAAGGGAAACTAGGGGATGGAGGCCCTATGTCTAAAAATCTCAACTCAGGGATTGGAGCCCTAATGTTGGCAAAAGGCGACTAGGGAATGGAGGCCCTATGTCTAAAATCTCAACTCAGGGATTGGAGCCCTAATGTTGGCAAAAAGGCGACTAGGGAATGGAGGACCTATGTCTAAAATCTCAACTCAGGGATTGGAGACCTAATGTTGGCAAAAAGGCGACTAGGGAATGGAGGCCCTATGTCTAAAATTTCCAACTCAGGGATTGGAGCCCTAATGTTGGCAAAGAGGCGACTAGGGGATGGAGGCCCTATGTCTAAAATCTCAATTCAGGGATTGGAGCCCTAATGTTGGCAAAAAGACGACTAGGGATTGGAGGCCCTATGTCTAAAATTTCAAATCAGGGATTGGAGCCCTAATGTTGGCAAAAAGGCGACTAGGGAATGGAGACCCTATGTCTAAAAATCTCAACTCAAGGATTGGAGCCCTAATGTTGGCAAAAGGCGTAAAAGATTGAGATTGAGGATTCTGAACTATCATTTCATGTTATTTCAATAAAATGCAGGAAAGAATTTTGGAGGAAAACTTCCCTTTTGGTTAATTGTTATTGCAAAGCTGTTTCTAGCTTTTGCACATCTTTTCTTTTGGCTGCACCTGCTTTCGCACAGTGGCTGCGTAAACTTCCCTTTCGCACATCTTTAAATATACTATCGTGGTTGTGGAACACGTTCGCATGACGTAACTACGATTTCTAAAAAATAAACCGGAGTATGCGTTCGCGCAACTTCGGTCAAATTTTCTTAATAATAATAAAGCGTTACTAATTATGTACACGTTCGCACGACATGATTTTTGACACGCCAAACAAACGGGTACACGTGCGCGTGACCTATTTCAAGATAATTTTTCTTAGTTTAAAAGCGGTAAGCGGTAAAGGCACATAGGTTCTAAAATCAGTAATTATATAATTTTGATAAGCCAAGTATGATCAAAGCGACCGTGCTAAAACTACGGAATTCGAGAGTGCCTAACACCTTCTCCCGAGTTAACAGAATTCCTTACACGCATTTCTGTGTTCGTAGACCGTAAATAAGAGTCAACTTCCTCGATTCGGGATTTTAAACCGGTGACTTGGGACACCATAAATTATCCCAAGTGGAGACTCTGAATTTCATATAAATAATCTTGTTTCGATTGTCACTTAAATTGGAAAAAACTCCCTTGTACTACTTTCGGGTGGGTAAAAAGGAAGTGTGACAGCTCTGGCGACTCCGCTGGGGACAAGAACCTAGAATTTCTGGTTTAGGGTTCAAGAATTTGAGCTTAGAATAATTATTATATTTGGCTTTATTTATTATCTAGTTTTATTCACATGTTTAGGCTTAATGTGCGAAATGTTGCTTTTACCGCTTTGATATTATCTGAACTGTATATATAAACTGCTACGAAACCCCTCTTCTTTCTGAGTCTTCTGAATTTATGGTGCACACGTGCGCGTGGCCTACCTTTCTGTTAGAAGTCATACCAAATAGAACGAAGTTGGGCCAAGTAACTAGGCCGAGTAGACTTTCGTCCTCCCGGTATGTTGCCCCCACTTCGGCTCAAGCTGTCCGCTTGGGTAAGCCAGGTCTAGAACAGTATACCCCAGGTATTACACTTAGAATAACTCAGCTTCATGCCGGATCCCTAGTAGGAACGTTTGTTTGCATCATGTGCATTTGACTTCGGAGACTCAACACAGGGGTTGGGTCTGTCTAGGACAAGCGTACCCAAAATGAAAAGACCATCCTGATGCATCTTACTTGCTACTTCTGCATTCATTTGTTTCGGATTTTCATGTTGACCAGCTTATAGGAAAAAGTTAGAAAAGGAAAATCAATGTGAGACCCGAGAAAGAAAATTGGTTGTTTTTCGAAAAAAAAAATAATTTCCAAAATATTTTGGAATTCTGTCGAAATTTTGAAAAAAAAAGAAAAGGAAATTTTGTGTTTCTTTTAAAAATAGTTTTATTATTACGAACTATGTAAGTTTGATTCTCGTCAGATGTGAGATACGTAGGCAACCCACATCGGGCACAGCTATTTTTTTTTAAAAAAGGAAATAGATAATAAATAAATAAAAATGTGTGTACATAAATGTCGTTGTGTTGTCATAAGTAAGGCGATGCCATTCTTGTCCAAAATATGCTGAATGTCCCCAAAAGGGCGCCGGAAGGTTGTTTTTGCAAGAACAGCCGCCTTTTGTCGTTTTTTTTCAAAAAACAAATAATTTGGCCAGTTAGCAAACACAGCCTTTAAATCTTCTTCATCGAAGTGTTTTTTTTATGAATTCTTTTTTTTAGAAATATTGATGATTTTTTCAAAATGTGTCTTGATTTTGGTTTTTAAAATTGAAATCACTCACAGGTACAAAATGAGCACCATCCAAAATCCACCGTTCATAGATGTAGATGAGTTTCTATTTCGGCTTAAGATGTGGTGGTATGAATTAGGAGGAGATGGTTAGAAATAGGTCATTAAGTATTTGGGAGCTCTCACAGATATTATGAAAGTTGAACCACGCGAAGATTTGATCACGACACTAGTGACTTTTTGGGACCCTGTTCACAATGTCTTTCACTTCTCTGATTTCGAGCTTACTCTCACATTAGAAGAAATAGCTGGATATTCCGGTTTTGACGGAGATTTGAGAAACCATAATCTTATATTCCCAAAGGCTCCCTTTGTACACCGATTCTTTGGTCTTCTGAATATCAGTAATCAAATTAGAAAAAGCAACATTGTCAAAGGGTGTTGTTCTTTCAACTTCCTATATTCAAGGTTCGGAAAGCCGGATGGATTTGAAATTCATGAAAAGGGCCTTACTAACAAACAAAATAAGGACACCTGGCAGATTCACCGTCGCTTCGCTTTCATGGTGGCTTTTCTAGGAGTCATGGTCTTCCCAAACAAAGATCGGACGATTAATATTCACATAGCCAGAGTCGTACAAGTCCTCACTACCAAAGAACATCACACTATTGCCCTGATCATTCTCTCAGACATTTATCGAGCGTTGACTTTGTGTAAGTCCGGGACAAAATTCTTCGAAGGGTGCAATATTTTGTTGCAAATGTGGTTGACTTAACATCTCCGACATCACCCCAAGTTCATGCAGTATGGTCTGAGAAAGGACAATTTCATTGAGAGTTATGAAGAAATAATAAAAGATTATAAATCTCCAAAAGGGGTGGAAGCCTGGATATCCCATTTAAGATCTTTAATGGCAAGTCAAATTGAGTGGACTTTGGGATGGCTCCCGGTAAGAGAGGTAATACACATGTCAACCTTAAAAAGTTATTTGTTGTTGTTGGGTTTAAGAAGTGTCCGGCCGTATGCACCACAGAGAGTTCTAAGAGAGCTAGGGAGATACCAAGTGGTGCCTGATGATGAAGATTTGAGTATGCAAGTGATTGAGCTACACCCCGAAGCCACACTCCCTGAGGCTTTAATCCAGCGAATTTGGAATGGTTGTCGATACTTGAAAGATGATACCCAAGTTCCAGATCCTGCGAAAGGTGAGATAAATCCGGGTTATGCTAGGTGGTTTGAGAAAAGATCCCGTGTGGATGATGCACCAGAACCTGATCCTAGAAGGCCCATAAAAAGACCGCATGTTCAAGCCTTTGATGACAAAATCCAAGAACGGTTGGCTTGGGGTGAAAAGGAAAAGGGGTACAAAGCAACTATTCATGCCTTAGAAGAAAGCCTGAGGAACCTCAATTTGGAGAAAGACTTACAAGCACAAGAAGCAGAAGGTGAAAAGAAGAGTCTGATTTGCGAGAATAAAACTCTCCACGCTCAGTTTCAACAGATGAAGAAAGCCTCTGAAGCGCCAGTGAGAAGTTGGAAAGATCAGAAAATCATTTCCAATATGATGGAAAGGATGCAAGATTATGACTCCATTTTGGCAAGAACCAAAAAGGCGTTAGATAAAGCTAAGGAAAAAATCATACAGTTGAATGAGGAGGCCAAATCTAGTAAAAAACACCAAGTAATGAGATTTGAAGAAGAAATGGCTCAATTCGAGAAAGAGAAGGATCATTGGATACGTTCAAAGGCTCAGCTCCATGCACAATTGGAAGAAATGAGAAGGTACAACAGAGAACATCAGCATGCAGATATTGATAGGGATATAGCACAGGCAAGACTCGAGCAGGCAGACTTCAGGCTCAATTGGAGTCGGCTTTAGATCACGAGGGCCACATAAGAGATATAGCCACCACTCGCCAACAACAATTGTAAAACCAAGACCAAAATCTCCAAGATTTCAGAACATAAATCCATGATTTGGCCGTTTATACTTCTCAAAGTTATGTGAACTGCCAGGGGATGGGTTATGAAAGGTTCTTGGAGCATGCGCCTACTTTTGCCCGTCATCTTGCAGTAGAGTTAGAGAGGATGTACCGTACATTAGGGGGTCAGCTGGGTCAAGCTCCCCCTTGAGCAGATGTTCCAGTGATTGAAAGCAAAAGATTGTGGAGTGAAGCATAGTCATAGTTGTTGAAGCTTTTCATATAATAGTCATGTTTTAGTTTGAGTATATGTTGAGTCTTTTAAACCATTTTCTTAAAGTGTTGTCCAAATGTAATGTCATTTCTGTCTTTGTACTGTTTCGTTTGTTAAAATAAATAAAAATAATAATAATTTTTCCACCTGAACTACGCTCGGTCTGATTCATGCAGGGTCATGATACGCAAGAAATCTTCATAAGATTCTACCACAACCAAAAGAAAAGAATAAAATAAAAAAAGGGAGGGGAATAAAAGATAGGCGTGAGTGACAATAAAAGGGGAAGGTCAGGAAAAGCTGGGATGACACAAGCAACCGAGCAAATACATAGTAGAAATGACTAATTGCCTAGGTGCATTGCATCCCTATGTGTGGTTGCTTATTTGTTAAAACTCTAATCACTAACAAGTTTGGTAGTTGTTTCCAGAATTCAAGCAGTTAGTACACCTAAGCATACTGGCAACCCACCCATACCAAACCAGATCCAAAGGAGAAATAATCATGTCTATCCCAGATGTAGACACCAGTGTCATTGAAGGAGAAAAGTTGGACGTTAACGCCATAAAAGAAGAGATGTACAAATTAAAACAACAAATGGCCGAAATGTATCAGGCATGGGCTAAAGGACAACCGCCATCTGCATACCCGGCTAACCCTACCTTCACTCTACCACCGGCTCAAATTCAGGATCATCCTGCCACCGATCTATCCCCGAGCTTTCCTATTTACCAACACTACCGGGGCACCACTTCCCATACACCACAATCTCCACCCCCTAAACCAATTCCATACCCTTCTCCACCAGTAACTCCTATCTTCGTAGCACCTCCACCAGCTATGCTCCACAAATCTCCTAGCGAGCCTATGTTCAAGGCCCAGGACAACCAATACTACCCCTCAGAGCCCACTTTCAAAGCTCCAGAAACCCATTCCTATACTTCTCGCTTTGACCTCCCGATAGAAGCTGATAAACCAGTCAAAAATACCGAACAGGAGGAGATGTTCAGGAAAGTTAAAAGCTTAGAACAATCATTCAGAGACATGCAGGGGTTGGGAGGGCAAGTCAGCATGGCCTACAAGGACCTATGTCTGTTCCCGAATGTGCAATTACCGACAGATTTCAAGATGCCCAAGTTCGATCTATACAATGGGCACAGTGATCCAGTAGCCCACTTGAGGGGTTTTTGCAGCAAGATGAGGGGAGCTGGAGGAAAAGATGAATTGTTAATGGCTTACTTTAGTCAGAGTTTGAGTGGATCAGCATTGGAATGGTATACCCGCCAAAACCATGGAAGATGGTACACATGGGATGATCTGATGCAAGCATTTGCTTGTCACTTCCAATACAATCTTGAGATCATTCCAAATCGACTGTCCTTGACTAAACTGGAGAAGAAGCACAGTGAAAGCTTTAGAGAATATGTTTTCTGATGGAGGGAGCAAGCAGCAAGAGTAGATCCCCCAATGAAGGAAAGTAAGATGGTAGATTACTTCCTACGGGTTTTGAAACCTACTTACTATGGCCATTTGGTCTCAGCTGTTGGAAAGTCATTCAACGAAGTGGCAAAGATGGGGGCATGGTAGAAGAGGGTCTCAAGTCGAATAAAATCATGAGCTATTCGGCTATCAAAGCAACTACTCAGGCTATTCAGGGCGGCCTAGGAGGGATTGGGAAGAAGAAGAGAGAGGAAACAACAATGGGTGATTCAGGAACTTGGTCTGGATCCATAGGTTCACCTTACCACTACAACCAACCTCGACCCCACCAACAAACGTATCACCACAATCCACCCCAACACTACTATTCCCCACCAGAACCTCATTTTTCCGTCCACCATGCACAAACATTCAACCAACCTCCTACCCACACTCAATGGCATGCTCCCGTCTTACAAAATACTTATCCACATCCACGAGCCTACCAAAACACTCCCGGACCAAGTTTCCGGCCTAGTCAAGCATTCAAGGATGAAAGGTTGCAGAAAAAAAAACCTTTACTCCGTTGGGAGAATTATACACTAGTCTGTTCCACAGGCTAAAACAGCTAGATATGCTAAGGCCGATACAGTCCAAACTGCCAAATCCTCCTCCAAAGAATCTTGACTATACTGTCAGCTGTGAGTATTGTTCTGGTACTCCGGGTCATGATACAGAAAAGTGCTGGCACTTGAAAAGTGCAATACAGGAGCTTATTGATACCAATAGAATTAAAATTCAAGCTCCCGAGGCGCCCAATATTAACAGGAATCCAATGCCAGCCCACCAGGAGGCAAATATGATCGAAATTGTGCATGCGGAGGGAGAGCCCAAGAAGCCATCACAGACCGTCATGATGATTCGGTCTAGTGGAATCAAGACAGATGAACAATCAGCAGGTAAGAAGTTGGTGATCAAGCCAAGCAAAAAGAGTGTTGAGCCATCTATGGCAGTTGAGAAGGGGTCTTTAAGCAAAGTTGCAACGAAACAGGAAGGGGTGAAGGTGATTGTACCAGGAGCGGCCAGCAAACCTGTCATAATCATGGAAGGTGCCCGTGTAGATCAGGTTATTATCAAGCCGGTAACCTAGTTACCAATAATCAACAGCAAGGCTATTCCATGGAATTATGAACAGGTAATAGTGATGTACAAAGGGAAGAAAGTCAAAGAAGAAATCTGTGAAGTACAGGGTTTGACTCGCTCGGGAAGGTGTTTTACTCCCGAGGAGTTAAGAAGAGATAAAGATAATCCCGCGCTAGTAAAAAAAACCGTAACTGAAGAAGAAGCAGAAGAATTCTTGAGGAAGATGAAGCTACAGGACTACTCTATCGTGGAACTATTAAGAAAGACGCATGCTCAAATTTCCCTATTGCCATTATTGATCCATTCGGATGAGCATCATCAAGCTTTAATGAAGATCTTGAATGAGGCGCACGTTCCGGATAAGATCTCCGTGAATCACTTGGAAAAAATAGCCAACAAAATCTTCAAAGCAAACAGAGTCACGTTTTTCGATGATGAATTGCCTGTAGAAGGTACTGAGCACAACAGAGCTCTTTACCTCACAGTAAAATGTGAGAACTCTGTGGTGACCCGGGTATTGGTTGACAACGGGTCAAGAGCAAACATCTGTCCTCTCTCCACTCTAAGCAAGTTGAAAATAGAAGATGAGAGGATCCATATGAACAGTATTTGCGTGCGGGGATTTGACGGCGGAGGTAAAGATTCAGTTGGGGATATAGTGCTGGGGCTGACGATAGGGCCAGTTGAGTTCATAATGGAGTTTCAGGTGCTGGATATAGCTATTTCCTATAATTTACTGTTGGGTCGACCATGGATCCACGCCGCTAAAGCAGTCCCATCAACACTACACTAGGTAGTCAAATTTGAATGGGATAGACAAGAAATAGTTGTGCATGGGGAAGACAGTTTATGTGCTCGCAGTAATGCCATTGTACCGGTCATTGAAGTGGAAGATAACTAGGGACCATGGGTCTACCAGGTTTCTTACACGATGTTGGTAGAGAAAGTTCCGGAGGGGAAATACATTCCAAATCCAAAGATAACCACCACATTACTCATGGTAGCCTATGAGATGTTAAAGAATGGTTTTGTACTCGGTAAAGGTTTGGGCTCATCTTTGCAAGGCATCATATAGCTGGTGTCCCTTCCTAAAAACTTGGGGACATTTGGTTTGGGATTCAAGCCCACTGCCGCAGACATAAGAAAGGACAGAAAGCTAAAACAGAAGGCATGGGTCCTTTCAAAGCCAGTCCCACGCTTTCCAAATCATTTGTCAAGTCCGGTACCAGAAGTCGCCCAGTAACAGCAATTCCTAGTTCTGTGACTGATCCTGACTAGGAGTTAATTGAAAGATTTGAGAAGTTGTTCGACAGTGTGAACATGGTGGAAATTGGAAAGGGTTCTAGCAACGCGGAAGTGCAATTTGTCGGGCCAAAAACAAAGCTTAACAATTGGAAGGCTACTCCTCTCCCCACTCAGAGGGAGTCTTGGTAGTTTATTTTGAGTTTCCTTCAGTTTGTCTAGGTTATTCCAGGGTTGTAATCTGGATTTTTTATCTTTCAGCCTGTTTGAAGTGTGCAAACCTTGTTATCTTTCATCATTCAATGAAATGCAGTTTCCCTTTCTTTATCATTCCTGATAGTTTTTCTTTTGTTTTTCTTTTCTTTTCTGTACAGTTCTTTTTACGCTGGTTCTAATGACATGACATGCATGAGGAATCCTCAACCCAGTCTTAAAAATCAATCTGATTCCGAAATAATAGTTCAAGAAGTAGATTGTGACTACGACTCAGAATACGATAAAGATGAAGCCTTCGAAGAGATTAGTAAGGAGTTAATTCACTTCGAAGAAAAACCCAAACCTAACCTGAATGAAACAGAAACCGTCAATTTAGGGGACACAGATAATATCAGAGAGACTAAAATAAGTGTCCATCTCGAGCCAAAGATCTGGAAAGAGTTAATCAAAGCACTCATTGAATACAAAGATATTTTTGCATGGTCGTATGACGACTTGCCAGGTTTGAGCACTGATTTAGTGGTCCACAAATTGCCCACTGATCCAGCGTTTCATCCTATCAAGCAAAAGTTGAGGAAATTCAAAACTGATATGAGTGTGAAGATTAAAGAAGAAATCACCAAGCAGTTGGATGCAAAGGTTATTCAGGTCACTCGATATCCTGTTTGGTTGGCTAATGTCGTGCCTGTACCAAAGAAGGATGACAAGATCAGAGTATGCGTCGATTACCGCAATCTCAACAAAGCAAGTCCGAAGGATAACTTCCCACTACCCAATATCCACATTTTGATCGATAATTGTGCCAAGCGTGAGATTGGATCTTTTGTGGATTGCTATGCAGGGTATCATCAGATTCTAATGGATGAAGAAGATGCAGAAAAGACGAAATTCATCACACCATGGGGGACTTACTACTACCGGGTAATGCCATTTGGTTTGAAGAACGCCGGGGCAACTTACATGAGAGAAATGACTACTGTGTTTCATGATATGATACACAAGGAGATTGAGGTATACATGGATGATGTGATCATAAAATCAAAGCATCAGGCCGACCACGTTGGGAATTTGAGGAAATTCTTCCTGAGACTTCGCAGGTACAACCTCAAGCTTAACCCTGCCAAGTGCACATTTGGTGTTTCATCTGGAAAGCTGTTGGGATTCATAGTCAGCCGGCGAGGCATCGAGTTGGACCCATCAAAGATTAAATCCATCCAAGAATTGCCATCTCCGAGGAACAAGACTGAAGTGAAGAGTCTGTTAGGGAGGTTGAACTACATCAACAGGTTTATTGCTCAGCTCACAACAACTTATGAGCCTATTTTTAAATTGCTGAAGAAGGATGCTACGGTCAAATGGACTGATGAGTTCAAGAAGCATTTGATAAGATAAAAGGATACTTGTCAAACCCACCTGTGCTAGTTTCGCCAGAACCAGGGAGACCTTTGATTCTTTACTTGACAGTCTTGGAAAATTCATTTGGCTGTGTACTGGGGCAGTATGACATCACCGGCAGAAAGGAACAGGCCATCTACTATCTTAGCAAGAAGTTCACGGCTTATGAGGTTATGTACACTCATCTAGAAAGGACATGTTGCGCCCTAACTTGGGTGGCTCAGAAATTGAAACATTATTTGTCATCCTACACTACTTACCTCATTTCGCGCTTGGATCCGTTGAAGTATATCTTACAAAAGCCTATGACGACAGGGAGACTTGCAAATTGGCAGATCTTGCTCACAGAGTTTGACATCATCTATGTGACTCGGACTGCGATGAAAGCCCAAGCATTGGCCGATCATTTAGTCGAAAACCCGGTCGATGAAGATTACGAGCCATTGAGAACTTATTTTCCCGATGAAGAAGTGATGCATATCGATGAACTGGAGCAAATTGAAAAACTAGGCTAGAAACTTTTCTTTGATGGGGATGCCAACATGAAAGGAGTCGGAATAGAAGCTGTGCTTATTTCTGAAATAGGTCATCATTATCCTGTTACGGCTCATCTTCGGTTTTATTGCACCAACAATATGGCTGAGTATGAAGCCTGTATTTTGGGTCTAAGGCTAGCTGCAGAAATAGATATCCAGAAAGTCTTGGTCTTGGGAGACTCGGATCTTCTGGTACATAAAATTCAAGGAGAATGAGAAACACAAGATTTGAAGCTCATACCGTACCGATAATGTTTGCATGATCTTTGTCAACGGTTTCGATCAGTGGAGTTCAGGCATATTCCAAGGGTCCATAATAAGGTCGCCGATGCTTTGGCTACCCTGGCATCAATGTCGCACCATCCAGACAAAGCTTATGTCGATCCTCTGCATATTCAAGTCCGAGATCAGCATGCTTATTGTAACATGATTAAAGAAGAACTTGATGGCGAACCATGGTTCCACGATATCAAGGAGTACATCAGAATGGGGATATATCTAGTGCAAGCCACGTGGGATCAAAAGAGAACAATTCGACGGTTGGCAAGTGGATTCTTCTTAAGTAGAGGAGTTTTGTATAAAAGAACACCAGATCTTGGATTATTAAGATGCATAGATGCTAGACAAGCTATGGCTGTCATGTCCGAAGTACATTTGGGAGTCTGCGGACCACATATGAGCGGATATGTGCTGGCAAAGAAAATTCTCCAAGCAGGTTATTATTGGCTTACCATGGAGCGAGATTGTATCAATTTTGTGCGCAAATATCATCAGTGCCAGATACACGGAGATTTGATTCATTCTCCACCATCGGAATTGCACACAATGTCAGCACCATGACCCTTCATTGCTTGGGTCATGGATGTCATTGGACCAATTGAGCCAGCAGCATCCAACGGGCACAGGTTCATTCTGGTAGCCATTGATTATATCACCAAGTGGGTTGAGGCCAAAACATTCAAATCGGTGACCAAGAAAGTAGTGGTCGATTTTGTTCACTCAAATATCATCTGTCAATTCGGAATTCCAAAGGTAAACATCACAGATAATGGTGCTAATCTTAATAGTAACTTGATGGAAGAGGTATGTCAACAGTTTAAGATTACACATCGCAATTCTACCCCATATCATCCCAAGGCGAATGGAGTAGTCGAGGCAGCCAACAAAAACATAAAGAAGATACTTCAAAAAATTGTAGAAGGTTCGAGGCAATGGCACGAAAAATTACCATTTGCGTTGTTGGGATATCGCACTACTGTCCGTACTTCGATAGGTGCAACTCCTTATTTGTTGGTATATGGCACTGAAGCAGTAATACTTGCAGAAGTTGAAATCCCTTCCCTTCGGATTGTCGCTGAGGCTGGGATTGATGATGATGAGTGGGTCAAAACCCATTTGGAGCAGTTAAACTTGATTGATGAAAAATGATTGGCAGCAGTATGTTATGGCCAGTTATATCAAAAGAGAATGGCAAGAGCATACAACAAAAGGGTGTGTCCCCAAAAGTTTGAAGTGGGTCAGCAAGTGCTGAAACGTATCCTTCCATATCAGGTTGAAGCAAAAGGCAAGTTCGCCCCGAATTGGCAAGGGCCATTTATTGTAACCAGAGTATTGTCCAATGGTGCTCTATGTTTAATAGATATCGAAGGAAAATGCATAGACATGACCATCAATTCCGATGCAGTCAAGAGATATTATGTATGATTTCTTTGTTATAATTGTTGATTGTTTGTACTTGGCATTGTTTCAAAGATTAAAATGACGAAGGCAATTTGTTCTGCTATTTAAACACTTTACCCTTTGTTCCCTTTTTTGATCCTTATTTATTTCTTTCATACCCCTCTTTTGGAATCAATAACAAAAAAAGAGAAAAGAAAGAAAATAAAAGAAGCAAAAAGAGAGTACAAGAAAACAAAGAAATTCGGGTATGAACTACGTTTGACCTGATTCTTGTTAAGGATACGTAGGCAGTCTTACGGCTCGGTCATAGTAAAATAAAAGTCAAAAGATCCCCAAGCAAGAAACTGGGGCAGAATTTGTGATTGTAATAAGAAATGTGATTCCAAAAGTTGTAATTCTAACCCATTTTGAAGTTGTTTTAAGCCCGTTTTATACCCTTTTCTTTCCAAACATATTCCAAGAACCCACATTGTTGTCCAAAGAAAGACCTCCCGATCAGTTTTCGAGAGATTCCAAGTCAAGAAATGTAAAGAGAATTCATATCAGGGGCAATACTCCAGTTTAAGCAAGAGAAATCAAAAAAATAAGAGAGTCTTATTGGTGAAAACCTTCGCGGGCACCATAAGGCGACAAGGAATTGAGGAACAAATAAATGAGAGAGGTTTGTCGGTGAAAACCCTTCAGGGCACTGCAAGTCGAATAAGGTCTGTAAGTTGGCGGAAAGTAAATGGGGTTGTGGAGATCTTGGAGAACAAAGTAAAACAATTGGAAAAGAGATTGGTTAAATAGACTGGGTTGATTAATCCAAAATGCATACCATGATCATTGGGGCCAGTGAATCCACTCAGATAAGTTGCTTTTCCTATCTCCAACAATCATCCAAATTTGGATTCTCTTCTTTATTCTTAATCCTCAAAATCGTCGCATTTCATTGCTATTAATTTTTACTCCTCTAAAGCTCTTCCAAGATTAGCCTTGTTCCAACAAATAAGAAGGAATGTCAAAATGTACTACCAGATTCAAAATTGCACAAAGCAAAATCCGGCTAGGACATGCTGGAGATAGTATGATGAAAAGTGGGACCTAGGGTGTAAGCAAATGTTAAATCGGTGGAATGGTTAAGTAATGTCATGAGAGATCTTTGGTTACGAATAAAAGGGTCAGAAGTGAAAAACAACAGTTGGGGATCCTGCAGTTAAGGATCAGTCAGAAGGTCAAAACAGTCCTTTCGACCAGTTCAAGGCAGTCTGTTGAAGCAAAGCATGGCAAAGAGAAAACCATCCCCAGCAAGAATGTCACAACTAACCACCATGTTTTAAACTGACAAAATTTTCTTTGATTTAAAACAGGGGCAAATATGGCATTTGTTTCATGAAATCACCCGTAAGGAGAGCAAATACCAGGCAGGTTTGATCGCAGAATTCTCAGGACCCTCCTAGAAAAAGGGACTTAGTTTGAGATTCAAAATAATCATGAGTAGCAAAATTTGGCATAAATGCACCCAAGAGGATTATAAGTGGAGCTTCGAAGTTTGCATGTTTGAGATACATTTTGGACATTACCCTAGAGGCCTCGGATTTCAAAAAAATTTGGGAGATCCTCATAGCCTCGATCTCTCGGGTTGGCCAACAAAGGGACCAAAAAGAACCCATTTCCGCTTTATTTCCCCAAGAAAGAAGAAACACCATTTTCCCACCTTTTTACCCCATGAGAACAAAGATTCTGACTTCTCTTCTTTCCCAGACTGGTGACCATGATTTTCTGCTTCCTCAACCTTTTCCCCCATGAGAAATACCATTTTTTCCCACCTTTTTTCCCCCAATTTAATTGGAAATTTTCAGGACCCTCCTGAATAATGGAACTTAACTTTAATCCGAAACATTCATGAGTACAATATCTAGCATAAGCTCGACTTTGTGAAAATTTAAATTGGTTTAAAGTTTTCATTCTTAAGACAAGACTCAATTAGAAATTCTCAAGACCCTCCTGGATAATGGGATGAAGTCTTAAGACCATGTGAGGTAACAAGTTTCATTAAATCATGACTTTAGAAAATATAACATAACTTTGAAATTGGCATTCCACTAGATATTTTTAGGACCCTCCTGGATAATGGGATCTAGCTTACAGATTGTTAGAGATATTTGGTAGAATGATTCAATTAACACTCACAGATGCGCTCGGCTACCAACCTGGGGTAGGAAATTTTTCTTTTGTTTTGCCTATGTTGTTAAAGTCAGGTGCCTGTCTGAAGAACAGGGAAGAACAACACGGATGTTAAGGATAAGAAGTAGTTCAGGATCAAGTAATCAGGAGCCCACCTGGAGACCAAGGGACAACAAATCAAGTTTCAAATAAGATCGACACAAGTGTTGGTAAGCAGGCGCCCACCTGGAGGAACAAGGGAGAACAAGTCAAAGAAAAAGCAGTTTCGATAAGAAGATGGACCAAGTTTCAGAAATCAGGCATCCACCTGGAGAACAAGGAAAAGCAGTTGAAGATTCAGTAATCATGCGTCCACCTGGAGAACAAGGAACAATAGTTAAAGTATCAGCAATCAGGCATCCACCTGGAGAACAAGGAAAGGCAATTAAAGAGTAAACAATCGGGCGCCCACCTGGAGAGCAAGGGAATACATTTCGAGTTTTGAAAATCAGGAGCCCACCTGGAGAATAAGGGAATACAGTCCAAGTTTCAGCAATCAGGAGCCCACCTGGAGAACAAGGGAATACAATTCAAATTTCAAGTAGTCAGGAGCCCACCTGGAGAACAAGGGAATACAATTCAAATTTTAAGTAGTCAGGAGCCCACCTAGAGAACGAAGGGAAGAAGTAATTCAAGTTCAAGTAATCAGGAGCCCGCCTGTAGAACAGAGGATAGGCAACAATGGTCAAAGGAAAACTTTTAAAGGTTCAGCAACAAGGTGCCCGCCTGGAGAAAAGGGAAATCATCTCAAAAATACACTTCAAGTCAGCAACAAAGAAACTTATATAGGGAAACACAAGCCAACGAGGCAACAACAGTCACAAGACCAAGTTTGAAAATAAATCTTTGTAAAGCATAGATTATAAGCTTAGTCTAGCTTCTTCATTTTGTCATGGTGTAATAAGGAGGTTAGTAAGCAGTAGCAGCAGCAGCAGCAACAGTGAAATCATAGCTTCATGGTAGTCCCACTACCGAAATTTTCCGAACTACATTGACCTGATTCCTTTATAGCCAAAGATATATAGGAAACCTTTGAAGCAGAGGTTCGATCAAATCTTTCAAAAAAATGCTTCCCACGGAGTATTCAAACGGGCAAAAAATCACTCGTATCCGCTCATTTTATCTTTGCACGAAAACTCTTCGTGTTTCTGGGTAAAGAGAGGCAGCTCTGAGCACGTGATTTTTGCCTCATACGAATTACTCCAAAATAATTCCCAAAATTAGGTCTTTTCTTTAATTATGTGTTATTTTTAGGAATTATTGTGCGATTTTCCTGATTGTTTGCATATGTTTGTGTGCATGTTTAATTTTATTAATGCATTAAAAATACAAAAAATATAGCATCTGCATTTAGGATTTGATTTTTACATTTTTTTGGAATTAATTAATAATTAGGTGTTTTACAAAAATAAAAATTCACAAAAAATAACATATTTTTTATTTTTAGTCAAATTGTGTGATTTTCTTTTAATTTAGTATTTAATTATTTATGATAATTATTATTTAGAGTTAATTAATATTTTTAAAGCTAATTTGGATTTTTATAATTTAATTAGGGTTTTAGTTTTAATTGTTTGAAAAAAAAGGGAAGAAAAGAAAAGAAATTGAATTAAATAAAGGAGGGAAATCCAGTTTGGGCCAATTTGGCCAAATACATTCTAAGCCAAAAGAAAATCAGTCCAAACCCACTCCAAATCTAATTAACCCAACCCAATACAAACCCCTAACCGGTCCGTCTCAGCCTAGACCCAAAACGGCGTCGTTTTGTAACGGTTAACCCTGTTCGTTGATCTTTGATGATCAAACGGTCCAGAGCTTCGCCCGTTACCCGACCTTGACCCGCCCCTGAACCGGTCTGGCCCCATGAAACTGAAACGACCCCATTTTAATTATTGATTCAATCAGAACCGTTGGATTCCAATCATCCAACGGCCCTGGTTGAATCAATAATTTTAATATGTCAAAAGTCATCAGACCCCCTTACCCCCTCAGAACCCGCCTCCTTCGTCTCTCGTCTCTCTTCAGAGACCAATCAACACACCACCGCCTTCCGCCCGCCAGAAATCACCCACGGCGGTGGACGGTGGCCAACAAGCCCCAAATTTACACCGTAGACCCCCCTCACTCCCCTCTTCACAAATCCGTAACCCGTTACCTTCGAACATCCCTGGAGCCCTTCGAATATCGATTCAAAGGGATGAACCCTAGCGCCGTCCTAACTTTCTCCGGTGGCGGCGCCACCTCCGTTCACCACCAAATTAACACCACAAAACCTCCTCACGCCCCTCTTTTCAAATCCGTAGCTAGTCTCCCTCGAATATTCCCCTAGCTCTTTGAATCTTAGATCGAAATTTAACCCTAAATTCCCAAAATCGCACCAAATCAGAGGTTTATTAAAATTCTAGGCCAAGTTTGGTTTTATTCGTGTGTTCTTAATAAGAACACACGATTAATATCAAACTTGGCCGGAAATTTAGAAGAATCGAAGACTTCTTCAATGTTTTCTGTACGAGGTTAATTCAAGGTATTCTCATTCCGTTCTTAATTTTATTTTTTTATTTTATCTTCATCTATTCTACTCCTTCCTCTGATTCTTTTTATTTTTATCTATTTTTTTCTCAGAGTTGTCGTATATCTTTGTCTAATTAGGATATTAAGTCTGATTAATTAATTTAATGTACATTTTATCAGTTTAGGTTAATCATAAATTTTTTAGTAAATGTAACACTGTATTAATAAGAATTGATTATTATAAGTTTCATGCAAGTGGTAACCTAATTGAGAAGTTTCTAATAGTGGTAGGGTAGAAATTACATTACCGAATTAACTAAAAGCACTGAATTAGTGGATAATTAAGAAATGAAAAGTAGAATTGAAAGTGGTGAATGCACTAAGTTGAGTGCCTATATATAGATACTGAGTCCATACACAAAAAACAGATGGTCTGGTACTCTGAAAATACTGAAATATACATATATAAAGATATTTAAGTGAAAAATTCCAGAAAATACCAACGGTTGAACTGCTACTTTTTCATTGAGTTTTGAGTCATACTCAATTCCTTTCTAATTCCTTAAATTACTTTAACTCATTTGAATGGAAATGTATTGATTTTTTGGTAATTGAGAGTCTGTTGGTTCAAAGTTTTGCTAAAAGTGCACTGTTCCATCGAATTTCATAAGCTGAATCTATTATTTAACTGATTAAATCTGGGCTAGCTGCTGCTGTCGTAGCTGATCCTTCATTTTTCTGTTGTGTTTTGCTTTTCCAGGTATATTCCTTAAATTTCCCCTAATGTAAAGTCTGCTTCATATATGATATGGAAAACTGGGAAGTTCAGAGTGTAATGTCAGCTTGTTTCTTCTATTATAGTGTAGCTTTACTTTTATGAGTCTATGATTGGTTGGTGCATATTCTCCCTCTTGATGATAGCATCTATTGAAAGTTGAATTTGGTTTAAGAATTAGCAAAGAAGTTCAATGTCCTGTTTAATGTTTCATAGTTAAAGTTTGGTATTGTATAACTAAATCTTTTCATGATTCTGAACTCTTATGGAGGTTTATTTAACATTAAGTTTAATCAAGTTTGGATATAACTTGTATCTCTTCTGTTTGGACTCTTAATTGAAGTTGTTGTCAGCCCTTTTCAAATGCTGAGATTGGGTTTTGTTTGGATATGAATGATTCTAGAGTGGTTTAGACTTGGTGACATCAGTAATAGATAAGGGTTCTGGTTTGATTCAACTAGTTAGAACTGTTTGGCCTTCAGTTTATGTATAAATGCATGTCAATATAGATCTTTGGTTTAATCCATTTGTTTCAAGTTGGTTTTCTTCTAGTAATCTTGCCAAATTTGCTCTATTCAGTAGCTTAATTTTATTTTAGTTTACTGAGTCTGCCTGGTGTATTATATCCTGCTGAATAATGTCAAAAGTCATGTTGAAACCTATATTTTGGTTTTATCTGATGAGGGATCAGCCCTCTAGCAAGTATTTTGAGGTTAAATATTGTGTAATTGAAGGTTTTTCTGGGAAAGTTGGTTGGATAGCTTATTTGGTTGCATACGTAGCTAGATCATGCCAAATGGTATAAATTGTGTATGCATCTTCTTGCTAAGCAATGTATATGGTTATTACATCATGCTACTTTGTAAGTCGATAGTGTCAAATTGAGCTTTAATTTTGTGTTCAAAAGGATTCGTAGATAAAAATACTTGCTCAGTTAAATTGATTCCTCCAAGGGCTCGATCTTGTGTCCTTGTCTTTTAGTTGTAATATGCTTGAATTGGGCCTACTATTGAGGCCTGGCCCAAACCATTTAAAAGGTCCAGTCACTGATTTTCCTATGAAAAATAAGGTAGAGGAGTACACTTGTTGTTTAAGTTCAATATGTATTTGGATGAGTTTATTGGCTTAGATGAATTTGTAAATTTCTGTTGCAATTCTTGTTAAAGGGTACTGTTTAAAGTTTTTTTTTAAGTAATTTTTTTAGTGATAAAGTTTGTACATGTGCAAAAAGCAGAATTTTGTTATAGGTGTCATAAATTAGCCCATAATATTGTAATCTAGGATCTTAGTATTAAACAAGTAAAATTGATATATGAAGTATCACATCCCATTGTCCATATTAATATCCTTTTAATGTTAATGCAAACTCTGTCCGCGATTTCTCTGTGCTTCTTTTCCACGTGTAGGAGTTCGATTTTGAGATTAGCTGATTGGTGACTAAAATAACCTTTGGATAAGGAATTGAAACTGCTTTGTGTATTAGGCTCGGGTCTAATCATATAGTAGTACAAGTGAATAAAAATGAAAAATTTCTCATTTTGTCTTCTTTTTTTAAGATTGGAAAATAAATATTGGAGCGCCACTATGTGTTATGATTTGCAGGGGATTACTTTCTTTGTTCTGGTCCAAAAGATACGGACCAAGTCTAAAAGAAAAAATGTATCTCTTGAGTTTCTAAGTTTTAAAAAATGGAATTGGTTAAACCAACTTTAGTCCATATTAATTAATTACAGAACATGTTCCAAAATCGTTAGTATGCCTCTATGCACATTCTCATCACAAATATATCGTGATTGTGTACACGTCCGCGTGACATGTTTGCGATTCTAAAAATTAAGACCAGAGTTTGCATTCGCGCAACTTCGATCAAATTTTTCTTAATTATAAGAATGGGTTTTCATAGAGTACTAATTAATTTAGTTCATATAGTCTGAGGTGTTCCATCCACAATTTAATCACCCATGGCCCTCGTATTAATTTCATAACATGGTTATAAAAATGTCAAATGCTCTTAGTTGTTTTAGGCCCGTTTAAACATACTATCGTGGTTGTGGACACGTTCGCGTGACGTGACTACGATTTCTAAAAATAAAACCGGAGTATGCGTTCACGCAACTTTGGCCAAATTTCCTTAATAATAATAAAACGTTTCTAATTGTGTACACGTTCGCGTGACATAATTTTTGACACGCCAAACAAACGGGTACACGTACGCGTGACCTATTTCAAGATAATGTTTCTTAGTTTAAAAGAGGTAAGTGGTAAAGGCACATAGGTTCTAAAATCAGTAATTATATAATTTTGATAGGCCAGGTATGATCAAAGCGGCTGTGCTAAAACCAAGGAATTCGGGAGTGCCTAACACCTTCTCCCGGGTTAACAGAATTCCTTACCCGGATTTCTATGTTCGCAGACCGTAAATAAGAGTCAACTTCCTCGATTCGGGATTTTAAACCGGTGACTTGGGACACCATAAATTATCCCAAGTGGCGACTTTGAATTTAATATAAATAATCATATTTCGATTGTCACTTAAATTGGAAAAAACTCCCTTGTACTACTTTCGGGTGGGTAAAAAGGAGGTGTGACACCCCAAATGCACATTTGGCTGTGTTCAGCTTCAAATCATATTTGCGCAACCGCTCAAAGAATTTTCTCAAGTCCCGAACGTGGTCGTCCTGGGTTTTGGATTAAATGATTACATCGTCCACATACACCTCTATCTCTTGGTGCATCATATCATGAAAAATGGCAGTCATGGCCCTCATATAGGTTGCCCCAGTGTTCTTCAGACCAAATGGCATGACTCTGTAACAGTATGTACCCCAAGGTGTGGTAAAAGCTGTCTTTTCTGCATCTTCTTCATCCATCAACACCTAGTGATATCCTGCGTAACAATTCACGAAGGATTGTATCTCATGTTTGGCGCAGTTATCAACAAGGATGTGGATGTTCGGCAAAGGGAAGTTATATTTGGGACTTGCCTTGTTTAAATCTCTGTAATCCACATACACTCGAATTTTCCCGTCCTTATTTGGTACTGGAACTACATTGGCTAACCATGTGGTGTATCAAACCACTCAAATCACCCTCACTTTCAACTGTTTTGTGACCTCTTCTTTAATCTTGTCACTGATATTGGTTTTAAACTTTCTTTGCTTTTGCTGGACAGGGGGACAATCAGGGGTAAGTCGGCAACTTATGAACCACCAAATCAATATTTAGTCTTGGCATGTCGTCATATGACCAAGCAAACACATCTTTGAACTCAAACAGGAGTTGGATTAATGCGTCCCGGGTTTTTCCATTTGTGTGAATGCTTATCTTGGTTTCCCTGATTTCTTCAGAATTACCCAAATTAACCAGCTCGGTATCATTTAGGTTCGGCTTAGGTTTATTCTTAAATCGTTCCAATTCTCGATTTATTTCCTTAAAAGCCTCTTCTTCATCATATTTCGGTTATTGGTTCATTATTTCATAGTTAGACAACGTGTTTGGATCTGGGCATGAAGTCTACAAACATGTCATGTTATTTAAAGCCGCATTGTTAGAACTGAAAGAAGGAATAAAAGAGAAAAATAACCAAATTAGAAAGAATAACGAAAGATGGACGATGAAATATTGATTTCATTTCATTGAATTTGAAGATAACAGGGTTTACATTGGAAATTAAAAGACAGGAAACTAAAGAAAACATCCGAGTTACACCCTGGAATAACTCGTGACGCAGAAAAAGTAGCAGGATAGGTCTACCGGGATTCCCGC